>NC_034192.2:43602506-44202506 GCF_002021735.2 Oncorhynchus kisutch
TTAAAGCAATTGTTGATGCAAAATGTCATGCAATGTATGTTTCTAATGATTTGACATTGTTAATGGCAGGGATCATAAACTATATACACTACCGTTCAAAAGTTTGGGGTCACTTAGAAATGTCCTTGTTTTTGAAAGAAAATCAATTGTTTTGTCCATTTAAAATAACATCAAATTGATCAGAAATACAGTGTAGACATAGTTTATGTTGTAAATTACTATTGTAGCTGGAAACGGCAGATTTTTTTATGGAATATCTAAATAGGCGTACAGAGGCCCATTATCAGCAACCACCTGTGTTCCAATGGCACGTTTTGTTAGCTAATCAAAGTTTATAATTTTAAAAGGCTAATTGATCATTAGAAAACCCTTTTGCAATTATGTTAGCACAGCTGAAAAACTGTTGTTCTGTTTAAAGAAGCAACAAAACTGGCCTTCATTAGACTAGTTGAGTATCTGAGCATCTGCATTTGTGGGTTCAATTACAGGCTCAAAATGGCCAGAAACAAAGATATTTCTTCTGAAACTTGTCAGTCTATTCTTGTTCTGAGAAATGAAGGCTATTCCATGCGAGATATTGCCAAGAAACTGAAGATCTCGTACAACGCTGTGTACTACTCCCTTCACAGAACAGCGCAAACGGGCTCTAACCTGAATAGAAAGAGCAGTGGGAGGCCCCGGTGCACAACTGAGCAAGAGGACAAGTACATTAGAGTGTCTAGTTTGAGAGCAGACGCCTCACAAGTCCTCAACTGGCAGCTTCATTAAATAGTACCCGCAAAACACCAGTCTCAACGTCAACAGTGAAGAGGCGACTCTAGGCAGAGTTCCTCTGTCCAGTGTCTGTGTTCTTTTCTTTTTTGGGCCAGTCTGAGATATGTTTTTTTCTTTGCTGCTCTGCCTAAAAGGCCAGCATCCCGGAGTCGCCTCTTCACTGTTGACATTGGGACTGGTGTTTTTCGGGTACTTTTAAAATGATTAACTTGGATTAGCTAACACAACGTGAACGTGCCATTGGAACACAGGAGTGATGGTTGCTGATAATGGGCCCCTGTACGCCTATGTAGATATTCCATAAAGAATCACCCGTTTCCAGCATTAACAATGTCCACACTGTATTTCTGATCTATTTTATTTTATTTTAATGGACCCCAAAAAAAGTGCTTTTCTTTCAAAAACAGGGAAATTGTGACAAGGAAAAAGTGACCCAAACTTTTGAACGGTAGTATAGATTCAACCAATTTTTGGGGCTGAATGTCGGGGGGCCAGAACATAATTACAAATCATTTGTATACTGCAAATTGACCACAAGATTCCAAAACAGATATAATATTTGACTAAAACATAATCATTTCGAACCTTGCTTTCATTTGTATACACGTGTCTCTGTAATGCTTGAGAATACTTGGGACGAGATTTAAAAAATGTAAATATTGTCCAACAATGAAAATGTATTTGTTTTTATTTTATTTTGCTCAGAAAACTTGCGGGTGAAATAAAACCACCCGTCGGCCGTTGGTTGGGAAACCCTGTTTTATGGTGTTATTCCTGTTATCGTTTGCATTTTTGCTGCATAGTATGCAAATAGTATCAAAATTCAGAAATTATGTCAAACGGTATCACTGTGCCATGCCTAGGCTTAAAGTGTCACACATTTGGCATTGATTTTGAGGATAATATCTCCACAACCATCAATGCCAGGTCGCAGTTGTAAATGAGAACTTGTTCTCAACTGGCCTACCTGGTTAAATAAAGGTGGGGGGAAAAATTGCCAAATTGCAAAAGCTATCAAACATGGCCATGGAGTAGCCTACTATGTACTGTATGAAATTACATTTAAGGAAAGTGTCAATGCCAACTGTGGGCTCTCATCATCATTCTGGAATCGTCTACTCCTCCCTCTCTACTTCTCCCCCTCTCCTCACTCCCTCTCTCTTCTTCACCGTCTCCCTCCTCCCATCTACTCCTCTTCTCTCCAGGCCATCTACTATGAGACAGGCTTCATGGTGTGTGCCGTCCTCGGCCTGCTCTTCATTGTCCTACTGCCCCTGGTTGGCCTCTTCTTCTGCCTGTGCCGCTGCTGCGAAAACTGTGGCGGCGAGATGCACCAGCGCCAGCGGAAGAACGCTGACTGCCAGCGGGGCCTGCTCACCACACTGCTCTTCGCCACCTCGCTCATCATCACGTGAGTCCACATCCATTAATATCTTACTTTCATGTATCACCTAGTACGTTTACATGCACACTAATAATTAGATATTAAACTGATAATGGAAGTAGGCCGGGTATTGCAATAGTCACGAAAACACCTAACTCTGCTTGTTTTAATCAGCGTATGGTCCTAATCGAAGTAAGCATACGCCGTTTAAAACACCTGTTTTTTTGACCAATCTTTCTACATGTAAACAGCTCAATCAGAGTTTCAGCTGTGTATTTGATCTGCATCTACCCTCACCAGCAGCACAAGCCTCCATCTTTAGCGCGAGTGAAAAAAAGTTTGGAAAGTATGTATCTTAGAAATAGTTTTCACATACAAATTGTATATGTCCGAACTCAGAATCAAATAGGCTTCCCAAAAATAACATGTGGTAAAAATTTTGATTTGCGATTTTCTGCGTGTATCTGTGTCCAATCATCAGGTAGCCTGGTTTCAGATGTGTCCATGTAAACAAGTTTATTAGGGAAATTGTTATTTTTGCAAAGCATGTAAACATTTAATTCGAGCTATTATATTAATCTGACTATTCACAAGAATCCTTTTAATGTTTGCATGTAACCATACTCAGTGGTGGAAGTCAATTAAATCTGCAGTTCACTTAGTTCTGGTCCCCTTCTGCCTAAAAGCATTGGACCTAAATAGTTTTCAATTGAAAATGTTGTTCAAACAGGCCTTGGATGTCATTTTAGGGTGTCTTTGTGCTCCGTCTGGATTATAATCTAGGGAAAACACTGGGTAAATATGAAGGCTACACTAGAAGATTTGAGCCCGCCTTGGCTACCTCAGTCCTCCTACTATAAATGTAACACAATACAACCACACATTAATCGCAGTTTATATCAAGAGAGCCCCCTGGAAATCTTCTTCAAAATGCCAACTACTACGTTTTTTATGATCATTTATAAAAAATGTGAAATGGACATTTTACATAGACACAGTGCCTTCAGAAAGTATTCACACCCCTGTACTTTTTCCACAGTTTGTTGTGTTACAGTCTGAATTTAAAATGTATTAAATTGAGATTTTGTGTCACCGGCCTACACACAATACCCCATAATTTTGTGGAATTCTGAATTTAGACATTTTTATAAATTCATTAAAAATGAAAGACTGTAATGTCTTGAGTCAATAAGTAACACCTTTGTTATTGGAAAGTCTAAATAAGTTCAGGATAAAAAATGTGCTTAAACAAGTCATAGAAAGTTGAATGGACTCACTCTGTGTGCAATAATAGTGCTTAATATCCCTTTGACCATGGTGAAGTTATTAATTACACTTTGCATGAGAAGGAAGCCAGTACAGAAAAAAATATATTACAAAACATGCATCCGGTTTGCCAAAAGGCACTGAAGTAAAACTTTATGTCCTGAATACATGTGAAAAATGTACCACTCTTCACATTTTCAAGCATGGTGGTGGCTGCATCATGTTATGGGTATGCTTGTCATCGGCAAGGACTAGGTAGTTTTTTAGGATATAGAACTAAGCACAGGCAAAATCCTAGAGGAAAATCTGGTTTAGTCTGCTTTCCAAAAGACACAGGGAGACAAATACACCTTTCAGTAGGACAATAACCTAAAACACAAGGCTGCACTGGCGTTGCTTACCAAGACGACATTGAATGTTCCTGAGTGGCCTAGTTACGATTTTGACTTATATCGTCTTGAAAAGCTATGGCAAGACTTGAAATTGGCTGTCCAACAATGATCATCAACCAACTTAACAGAGCATGAAGAATTGTAAAAATAATAATGTGCAAATATTGTACAATCCAGGTCCCAGATTCACAAAACACTTCTTACGCAAAAACGTAACAAGCTTCTTAAGAAAAAAAATAAGTTCATAAGATAGTTCGTAAGTGAAATTCCTCAACAATATCTTAAGATATAATGATTTTCTTACGAACTTCTCAAATATCTTCTTACAAATCTTCTTAAGAGGTTTGTTGCTAGGCAACCGTTTAACTAGCAATGGCAATCGTGTTAGCATATTTCAATGTTCTAAAACATGTTCAATACATAATCAATACTGAAACTTTCAGATGACGTTTGTGAGTGAATTAAACATGGTCAATTTCTTTCATTAACTTTTTCTCTCACTGCCCTGAGTTTAAGACAATAGTTTATCTATCTTGGAATTAAGAATTATTTTCAAGAATGTAATTTCATCTTAACTTTTTGCTTAAGGAGAAACATAAGAAATTAAAAAAAAAAAAAAATTCAATAACCTTTTTGAGTAATAGCAACTTTGCTTAACTTTCTTCTTAAGTCTATAGTTAAGGGGAAAATGGTAGTTAAGAATACATTTATTCTTAAGAACGTTTTGTGAGTCTGGGCCCAGGTGTGCAAAGCTCTTAAATACTTACCCAGAAAGACTCACAGCTGTAATAGCTGCCAAAGTTGATTCTAATGTGTTGACTCAAGGGTGTGGATATATTTCTGTATTTAATTTTCAATACATTTGGAAAAAATTCTAAAAACATGTTTTCACTTATGGGGTATTGTGTGTAGTTGGGTGAGATATATTTCATACATTTTTAATTCAGGCTGTAACACAACAAAATGGGGAATAAGTCAAGGGGTATTAATACTTTACATAATATGCGTTTTTATAGTGTCTCTATAAAAAAACAAATGGTCAAATGTACTTACAGCACATTATTGGCTAGGCAGTAGAAATAGCCATATACAGACACAATATAGACCGTATCTGTGCCTTTGGCTCTACGGTGGAGGAGAGAGGATTCACCAAGCTTCTGTTCTTTGTTTGATGTTCCTGTCTTTACGGCTTTATTGGAGAGAGAGTGCTGCATTATTACAAATTCCAGAGGGGAATCCTAGCTCCACGGAGACAAGTGTCTGAGAGAAAGAAACAACCCAGAGCTCTTATTAAATCTCCCCGGCCACCAGGCGAAGACGCCACAATGATTCTAATGAACTAATTACACTGGGCACAGGGGTGAGGAGACCACCTCTCGAGCTGAGGGACAGGGAGTGTGTTACCCAGAGGGCACATGCACGCGTACCTCGCATACACATAGTACTCACTCACACACAAACACACACACACAGGGTATTACCAAAAGAGCGCAATCGCTGACAGCTATGGTGCGAGGATGAGACGTTTTACAGCGAGGACAGGGGGTGGTATCCCAGAAACCTTCTAATTTGAATATGTAAGGCTTGCAGGCACATTATTAGAGAGGAAGAGAGAGGGTGAGACATAAAATTGACATGGGTGGTGTATTACACTATTTCTGTTTGATTGAATGTGAAAGTGTATTTTTAAGGTGTAGGCCTATAAAGCTTTCTGGTATGGATTATAGGTTGGTATGCCAAAGATGTCTTCGAAACTTAGGTGTAGCATCACATTGTGGTTTGTAAGGTACACTCTATATACAAACCTATGTGGACACCCCTTCAAATGAGTATATAAGGGACATTTCAGCCTCACCCGTTGCTGACAGGTGTATAAAATCAAGCACACAGTCATGCAATCTCCATAGACAAACATTGGCAGTAGAATGGCTTTACTGAAGAGCTCAGTGACTTTCAACATGGCACCGTCATAGGATGCGACCTTTCCGACAAGTTAGTTTGTAAAATGTCTGCCCTGATAGAGCTGCCCCAGTCAACTGTAAGTGCTGTTATTGTGGAAACGTCTAGGAGCAGCAACGGCTCAGCCGCGAAGTGGTAGGCCACAGAAGCTCACGGAACGGGACCGCCGAGTGTAGCGCGTAAAAAATCGTCTGTCCTCGGCAATACTCACTACCGAGTTCCAAACTGCCTCTGGAAGCAACGTCAGCTACTGTTATTTTATTGTTGCTCCTTTATTTTAATTTAATTTATTTATTTAATAATAAAAATATATATATACTTCTGTTTATTTTAGTAAATACTTTCTTAACACTTTTTTCTTAAAACTGCATTCTTGGTTAAGGACTGTTGTATTCGGCGCATGTGACAAATAAAATTTGATTTCAACTGTTCGTCGGGAGCTTCATGAAATGGGTTTCCACGGCCGAGCAGCCGCCTACAAGCCTAAAATCACCACGTGCAATGCCAAGTGTCAGCTGGAGTGGTGTAAACCTCGCCGCCATTGGACTCTAAACACGTTTTCTGGAGTGATCAGTCACGCTTCACCACCTGGCAGTCCGATGGACGAATCTCGGATACCAGGAGAACGGATGCATAGTGCGAACTAAACTTTGGTAGAGGAAGACTAATGGTCTGAGGCTGTTTTTCATGGTTTGGGCTAGGCCCCTTAGTTCCAGTGAAGGGAAATCTTACAGCATACAATAACATTCTAGACGATTCTGTGCTTCCAACTTTGGGGAAAAAGTTTGGGGAAGGCCCTTTCCTGTTTCAGCATGACAAATGACAATGACCCCGTGAACAAAGCGAGGTCCATACAGAAATGGTTTGTCGAGATTAGTGTGGAAGAACTTCCATCAAACACTTTTGGGAAGAATTGGAACGCCGACTGCGAGCCAGTCCTAATCACCCAACATCAGTGCCTGACCTCACTAATAATATTTTTGTTGAATAGAACCAAGTCCCTGCAGCAATGTTCCAACATCTAGTGGAAAGCCTTCCCAGATGAGTGGAGGCTGTTATATTAGTAAAGGTGGGACCAACTCCATTTCAATACCCATGATTTTTGGTCATGTAGTGTATGTTTTTGGTACAATACTCCTATTTATAAGGAAAAGCACCTTTAGTAAATCTGCATTCTCTGTGAGAGCTTCCCATGTCTGGAATACACTGCCATCAGACACACATAACTGCACCACATATCACACTTTCACAAAATGCTTGAAGACATGGCTAAAGGTCAATCAGATTTGTGAACATGGTCCCTAGCTGTGTGTTGCCACTCCATGTTGTCTCTTGTCTGTAGCTTGTGAGGTGTGGAAACACTTTGTTGCTTTTATGAATTTTGTCTTGCTGCTTTTTGTTTTATGCTGCTCTGTCTGTATGCTACGTCTTGCTTGTCCTATGTTGCTCTGTCTGTATGCTATGTCTTGCTTGTTCTATGTTGCTATTGTCTATATTGTAATTGCTTTTAATAACCTGCCCAGGGACTGCGGTTGAAAATTAGCCGGTTGGCTAAAACCGGCACTTTTACTGAAATGTTGATTAATGTGCACTGTCCCTGTAAAAATAAAAATTAACTCAAACTCAAACTCAATTTGCCTTTAGTTGTGTCACTATTATGAGGTTCGACTGGTTTAGATATAAAAGATTTGAATGGACAGTGAACTCAATGTCTCGTCTAAAGCCACACATCTGACCAGACAGACAGGTGCACTGACTGTATTCGAGGGAAAGATGCTAGAGGATGAAGAGGATAAGAAAGCTTGTTCTCTGTGTATTGTCCTCTGTGTATTATCCTCTCTGTACTGTCCTCTGTGTATTATCATCTATGTATTATCATCTGTGTATTATCCTCTGTACTGTCCTCTGTGTATTATCATCTATGTATTATCATCTGTGTATTGTCCTCTGTGTACTGTCCTATTCATTCCATATTTATCTCAGGCTTGAAATAGAGCAGCACTGTCAAGCCTTCACCATACATTCTTAATAACTTTGTAAATGTTTGAATTATGTCGTTTCCAATATCAGTTCCAGCCTCCACAACTTTCAAATGAGTTCTGTTATGTCGTTGGAAGTCATGCCACATGACAGTTCATAGGCTACTGTGTAGAACACAACAGCAAGCATTTTGCCTTACATTTTAAATTAATCTATTGTTCAGAAAGCAACAGATGTAGATTACAGATTAAAGTTAGGTCTACAAAAGAAAAGTATCACTACAAACTATGGTTTTAGTAACCTTTCAGTGTAAAGATGATTATCCGTACTGCAGTAAGAGAGATACCCTGTCTCATAATGGACCAATGATGCGATCCACTAATCTATAATAGACCTTTTCCCCCGTACTATGGGAACAATAGGATAGTCCCAAAAGTGCAGCCTCTAGTATTTGATCATGTATTTGACCCAAGTCTCCATCTCTCCCTGACTAGAAGTATTAACATAGACTGATGTTATCTGATTTGTACAGTATGGGGTGCCTCGTTCTACCTTGTGTGTGCTGAAGATGAATCATTGACGAAGTGACCCAATTAATATGTGGAAACAACTTCTCATCACTGCCCTGCTTTCTCCAGGTGCACAGAACACTGTCAGTGTGGTGTCACACGCCATGGTGAGCTGAACACACAGACGCAGGCAGACAGACACGCACCCTCACACATAGATGCGCGCAAGCACACACATATATGAATCATTATGTGCGCCCATTCACATATTTGATAGAGTTTCACTTATGAAATATAACAAATGGATTGTTCACATGATATGTACAGAGGACAGTATGGCTGTGACACACACTACCTCTCCCTGCTTTTTTGTCAGATGGTTATATTCCTCCACAGCCACCTCTCTCAGCCAACATGGAGATTCTACTACACCGCACCTCGGCAACAGAGCTCCCTAGAAGCTGTTGCCAAGGCACTAAACTCCTGCCGTTAGGCCTTGTTGTCATGGGGGAGTGATATGAAAGAGTGGCACCACTGTACTGTAGCGCTAAAATCCAAGCACCTGCTTTAACAAGATACAGACAGACAGTACAGACAGGCAAGCAGGCACACAGACAGACAAGACCGACGGGAGACAGACAGACAGACAGGAGAGGGCCAAACTTACATCTTAGCGCAGATTGTCATTAAAGCCCAAGCTAATAAGGCTAACACCCTGGTCACATAAAGGGTTGAACAGGACCACTGTATGTGTTGGAATACCGATGTGTTACCACTGGACTGGAACAAAAGCCTGTACTCACCCAGCAGCTCTCCAGGACAGGAGTTAGAGAGGCTCATTCTAGCCTTATCCCAATCAAGAACTAAACTGAGATCAGACAAATATTGAAGCACAGAATTTATCTGCCTGATATCAGGCTTATCTTGAACTGCAACCGCTTAAGAGTTGGCTGTGACCCGCCATTTTTTTAAATGAACCTGGGAAAGTGCTCAGACTATTGAAACAACATTTACACAATGAGAACATTGTATGAAGTGGAGACGTCCCTGAATTAATTTAACAAAATAAGAACCATATTTAAAGTAACTTCAGATCCAGTAAAGCCTAAAAATAAACATTGGACCTAATATTTACATCTTAGTGCAAATTGTCTTCAAAACCTAAGCTAATAATATCAGGGCCCAAAATGATAAGCCCCAGACAGGTCATCACAGGAGACTGAGGAGAGATATTGTTACTGCTATTAAATGATAGTGTATTATGGTATGATAATGATTATTATAACATCACTAGCTTTTGAACTATTGAACTTTCACACAGCTTTCACATCAGCTGTCAGAGCAGCTTACCGATAATTGCACCTCTACATAGCCCATCTGTAAATAGCCCACCCAACTACCTCATCCCCATATTGTTATTTATTATTTGCTCCTTTGCACCCCAGTATCTCTACTTGCACATTCATCTTCTGCACATCTATCACTTCAGTGTTTAATTGCTAAATAGTAATTAATTCGCCACTGTGGCCTATTTATTTCCTTACCTCCCTAATCTTACTACATTTGCGCACACTGTATAGACTTTTCTATTGTGTTATTGACTGTACGTTTGTTTATCCCATGTGCAACTGTGTTGTTTGTGTCGCACTGCGTTGCTCTATCTTGGCCAGGTCGCAGTTGTAAATGAGAACTTTTTCTCAACTGGCCTACCTGGTTAAAGAAAGGTGAAATAAATATAATAATGAGGCAGTCATGCCCTGACAAGTTATTCTGGTTTTAAAAGCATTGTTGCTTAATGTTCCCTTGTTTACACTCTCAAGTTGAGGGTATGGAGAAAAATGCATGAACATTATGGATGATAGAGATTTTGTAATGTTATTAAGAAAATACAGATATGATTTGTTTCCTGTGTTTTGCACCCAAGACTGTGACAGTAGCTATTGGTGGATGGGTAGTTGCACTTGTGGTCTTGAAAGAGCAGCATTTGTATAGTTGATAAAAGAAGTCTTTCATTCCTTTGTGTAACTTTTTGTCCTTGTGGTCCGATTGCAGCTCTGCTTCTGATCCCCACATGTTACAGTTTGGAGCATACAGTGGTCCTGTTCAACCCTTTATGTTCCCAGGGTGAATGGCCTTATCTATGTGTTTAGGGGATCGAAAGCTATGTCACAGACACACAGACGCACACACACTCACACATGTGAATGCACACTTATGTACGCATGCAAACACATATGTGGGAGAAATGTCCTGATGTGAACATATTACGCACCTATGCTATACTCACACATGTGAATCCACACATGTGCATGCATACATATTCACACAAACATACACTACCGTTCAAAAGTTTGGGGTCACTTTAGAAATGTCCTTGTTTTTGAAAGAAATGTTTTGTCCATTAAAATAACATCAAATTGATCAGAAATACAGTGTAGACATTGTTAATGTTGTAAACGACTATTTATGGATTATCTACATAGACGTACAGAAGCCCATTATCAGCAACCATCACTACTGTGTTCCAGTGACATGTTGTGTTAGCTAATCTAAGTTTATCATTTTAAAAGGCTAATTGATCATTAGAACACCCTTTTGCAATTATATTAGCACAGCTGAAAACTATTGTTCTGATTATAGAAGCAATAAAACTGTCCTTTAGACTAGTTGAGTATCTGGAGCATCAACATTTGTGGGTTCGATTACAGGCTCAAAATGGCCAGAAATGAAGACCTTTCTTCTGAAACTTGTCAGAGAAATTGCCAAGAAACTGAAGATCTCGTACAACGCTGTATACTACTCCCTTCACCGAACAGCGCAAACTGGCTCTAACCAGAATATAAAGAGGAGTGGGAGGCCCAGGTGCACAAGTGAGCAAGAGGACAAGTACATTAGAGTGTCTAGTTTGAGACACAGACGTCTCACATGTCCTCAACTGGCAGCTTCATTAAATTGAACGTCAACAGCGAAGAGGTGACCACGGGATGCTGGCCTTCTAGGCAGAGTTCCTCTGTCCACTGTCTGTGTTCTTTTGCACATCTTAATCTTTTATTTTTATTGGCCAGTCTGAGATATGGCTTTTTATTTGCAACTCTGCCTAGAAGGCCAGCATCCCGGAGTCGCCTCTTCACTGTTGACGTTGAGACTGGTGTTTTGCAGGCACTATTTAATGAAGCTGCCAGTTGAGTACTTGTGAAGCGTCTGTTCAATATAGTGTTCAATATTCCCAGGTAAGGACTATTTCTCTCTATACCATTTGTATTTCATATACCTTTGACTATTGGATGTTCTTATAGGCACTTTAGTATTGCCAGTGTAACAGTATAGCTGCCGTACCTCTCCTCGCTCCTACCTGGGCTCGAACCAGGAACACAACGACAACAGCCAACCTCGAAGCAGCGTTACCCATGCAGAGCAAGGGGAACAACTACTCCAAGTATCAGAGCGAGTGACGTTTGAAACGCTATTAGCGCGCACCCCGCTAACTAGCTAGCCATTTCACATCACATCGTTACACCAGCCTAGTCTCGGGAGTTGATAGGCTTGAAGTCATAAACAGCAGAGCTGCTGGCAAAACGCACGAAAGTGCTGTTTGAATTAATTTTTATGATCCTGCTGGTGCCTACCATCGCTCAGTCAGACTGCTCTATCAAATCATAGACTTAGTTATAACATAATAACACACAGAAATACGAGCCTTAGGTCATTAATGTGGTCGAATCCGGAAACTATAATCTCGAAAACAAGATGTTTATTCTTTCAGTGAAATGGGGAACCGTTCCGTATTTTATCTAACGGGTGGCATGCATAAGTCTAAATATTCCTGTTACATTGCACAACCTTCAATGTTATGTCATAATTACGTTAAATTCTGGCAAATTAGGCGGCCCAAACAGTTGCATATACCCTGACTCTGCGTGCAATGAACGCAAGAGAAGTGACACAATTTCACCTGGTTAATATTGCCTGCTAACCTGGATTTCTTTTAGCTAAATATGCAGGTTTAAAAGTATATACTTGTGTATTGATTTTAAGAAAGGCATTGATGTTTATGGTTAAGTACACATTGGAGCAACGACAGTCGTTGATTGATTGTTTTTTATAAGATAAGTTTAATGCTAGCTAGCAACTTACCTTGGCTTACTGCATTCACGTAACAGACAGGCTCGTCATGGAGTGCAATGTAATCAGGTTGTTAGAGCGTTGGACTAATTAACTGTAAGGTTGCAAGATTGATCCCCCGAGCTGACAAGGTAAAACTCTGTCGTTCTGCCCCTGAAGGCAGAACGTTCCTAGGCCGTCATTGAAAATAAGTATGTGTTCTTAACTGACTTGCCTAGCTAAATAAAGGTGTAAAAAATAAATACAAATCGGCGCTCAAAAATACCGATTTCCGATTGTTATGAAAACGTGAAATCTGCCCTAATTAATTGGCCATTCCGATTAATCGGTAGACCTCTAGTGTTAACCCCATTGTAACATGTTGTGTTAGTAATGTTAACCTTATTGTAACGTGTGGTGTTGAATAACCCCATTGTAACATGTGGTGTCAGTAGTGTTACTCCCATTGTAACATGTGGTGTCAGTAGTGTTAACCTTATTGTGAGGTGTGTTGTCAGTAGTATTATGTAACCCCATTGTAACATGTGGTGTCAGTAGTGTTAACGCCATTGTAACGTGGTGTCATGCATGTTAACGTCATTGTAAAGATGTGGTGTCGGCAGTGTTAACCCCATTATACCATGCGGTGTCAGTAGTGTTAATCCCATTGTAACATGTGGTATAGGTAGAGTTTAAAAAACAACAACACGGAGTGTCACATAAACAAACGTACGGTCAATAACACAATATAAAAAGCTATGTACAGTGTGTGCAAATGTAGAAGAGTGGGGAGGCAGGAAATAAATAGGCCATGGGGACGAAATAATTACAATTTAGCATTAACACTGGAGTGATAGATGTGCAACCCTAATTTAACATGTGCTGTTGGTAGTGTTAAGTAACACCATTGTAACATGTATGTTAACCCTATTGTAACATGTGGTGTCAGCAGTGTTAACCTTATTGTAACGTGTGGTTTCAGTTGTGTTAAGTAGCCCCATTGTAACATGTGGTATTGGTAGTGTTAACCCTATTGTAACATGTGGTGTCGGCAGTGTTAACCCTATTGTAACATGTGGTGTCGGCAGTGTTAACCTTATTGTAACATGTGGTGTCGGCAGTGTTAACCTTATTGTAACATGTGGTGTCGGCAGTGTTAACCTTATTGTAACATGTGGTGTCGGCAGTGTTAACCTTATTGTAACATGTGGTTTCAGTTGTGTTAAGTAGCCCCATTGTAACATGTGGTATTGGTAGTGTTAACCCTATTGTAACATGTGGTGTCGGCAGTGTTAACCTTATTGTAACATGTGGTGTCGGCAGTGTTAACCTTATTGTAACATGTGGTGTCGGCAGTGTTAACGTTATTGTAACATGTGGTTTCAGTTGTGTTAAGTAGCCCCATTGTAACATGTGGTATTGGTAGTGTTAACCCTATTGGAACATGTGGTGTCGGCAGTGTTAACCCTATTGTAACGTGGTGTCGGCAGTGTTAACCTTATTGTAACATGTGTAACATGTGGTGTCGGCAGTGTTAACCTTATTGTAACATGTGGTGTCGGCAGTGTTAACCTTATTGTAACATGTGGTGTCGGCAGTGTTAACCTTATTGTAACATGTGGTGTCGGCAGTGTTAACCTTATTGTAACATGTGGTGTCGGCAGTGTTAACCTTATTGTAACATGTGGTTTCAGTTGTGTTAAGTAGCCCCATTGTAACATGTGGTATTGGTAGTGTTAACCCTATTGTAACGTGGTGTCGGCAGTGTTAACCTTATTGTAACATGTGGTGTCGGCAGTGTTAACCTTATTGTAACATGTGGTGTCGGCAGTGTTAACCTTATTGTAACATGTGGTTTCAGTTGTGTTAAGTAGCCCCATTGTAACATGTGGTATTGGTAGTGTTAACCCTATTGTAACATGTGGTGTCGGCAGTGTTAACCTTATTGTAACATGTGGTTTCAGTTGTGTTAAGTAGCCCCATTGTAACATGTGGTATTGGTAGTGTTAACCCTATTGGAACATGTGGTGTCGGCAGTGTTAATCTTATTGTAACATGTGGTTTCAGTTGTGTTAAGTAGCCCCATTGTAACATGTGGTATTGGTAGTGTTAACCCTATTGGAACATGTGGTGTCGGCAGTGTTAACCTTATTGTAACATGTGGTTTCAGTTGTGTTAAGTAGCCCCATTGTAACATGTGGTATTGGTAGTGTTAACCCTATTGGAACATGTGGTGTCGGCAGTGTTAACCTTATTGTAACATGTGGTTTCAGTTGTGTTAAGTAGCCCCATTGTAACATGTGGTATTGGTAGTGTTAACCCTATTGTAACATGTGGTGTCGGCAGTGTTAACCCTATTGTAACATGTGGTGTCGGCAGTGTTAACCTTATTGTAACATGTGGTGTCGGCAGTGTTAACCTTATTGTAACATGTGGTGTCGGCAGTGTTAACCTTATTGTAACATGTGGTGTCGGCAGTGTTAACCTTATTGTAACATGTGGTTTCAGTTGTGTTAAGTAGCCCCATTGTAACATGTGGTATTGGTAGTGTTAACCCTATTGTAACATGTGGTGTCGGCAGTGTTAACCTTATTGTAACATGTGGTGTCGGCAGTGTTAACCTTATTGTAACATGTGGTGTCGGCAGTGTTAACCTTATTGTAACATGTGGTTTCAGTTGTGTTAAGTAGCCCCATTGTAACATGTGGTATTGGTAGTGTTAACCCTATTGGAACATGTGGTGTCGGCAGTGTTAACCCTATTGTAACGTGGTGTCGGCAGTGTTAACCTTATTGTAACATGTGTAACATGTGGTGTCGGCAGTGTTAACCTTATTGTAACATGTGGTGTCGGCAGTGTTAACCTTATTGTAACATGTGGTGTCGGCAGTGTTAACCTTATTGTAACATGTGGTGTCGGCAGTGTTAACCTTATTGTAACATGTGGTTTCAGTTGTGTTAAGTAGCCCCATTGTAACATGTGGTATTGGTAGTGTTAACCCTATTGTAACGTGGTGTCGGCAGTGTTAACCTTATTGTAACATGTGGTGTCGGCAGTGTTAACCTTATTGTAACATGTGGTGTCGGCAGTGTTAACCTTATTGTAACATGTGGTTTCAGTTGTGTTAAGTAGCCCCATTGTAACATGTGGTATTGGTAGTGTTAACCCTATTGTAACATGTGGTGTCGGCAGTGTTAACCTTATTGTAACATGTGGTTTCAGTTGTGTTAAGTAGCCCCATTGTAACATGTGGTATTGGTAGTGTTAACCCTATTGGAACATGTGGTGTCGGCAGTGTTAATCTTATTGTAACATGTGGTTTCAGTTGTGTTAAGTAGCCCCATTGTAACATGTGGTATTGGTAGTGTTAACCCTATTGGAACATGTGGTGTCGGCAGTGTTAACCTTATTGTAACATGTGGTTTCAGTTGTGTTAAGTAGCCCCATTGTAACATGTGGTATTGGTAGTGTTAACCCTATTGGAACATGTGGTGTCGGCAGTGTTAACCTTATTGTAACATGTGGTTTCAGTTGTGTTAAGTAGCCCCATTGTAACATGTGGTATTGGTAGTGTTAACCCTATTGTAACATGTGGTGTCGGCAGTGTTAACCCTATTGTAACATGTGGTGTCGGCAGTGTTAACCTTATTGTAACATGTGGTGTCGGCAGTGTTAACCTTATTGTAACATGTGGTGTCGGCAGTGTTAACCTTATTGTAACATGTGGTGTCGGCAGTGTTAACCTTATTGTAACATGTGGTTTCAGTTGTGTTAAGTAGCCCCATTGTAACATGTGGTATTGGTAGTGTTAACCCTATTGTAACATGTGGTGTCGGCAGTGTTAACCTTATTGTAACATGTGGTGTCGGCAGTGTTAACCTTATTGTAACATGTGGTGTCGGCAGTGTTAACCTTATTGTAACATGTGGTTTCAGTTGTGTTAAGTAGCCCCATTGTAACATGTGGTATTGGTAGTGTTAACCCTATTGGAACATGTGGTGTCGGCAGTGTTAACCCTATTGTAACGTGGTGTCGGCAGTGTTAACCTTATTGTAACATGTGTAACATGTGGTGTCGGCAGTGTTAACCTTATTGTAACATGTGGTGTCGGCAGTGTTAACCTTATTGTAACATGTGGTGTCGGCAGTGTTAACCTTATTGTAACATGTGGTGTCGGCAGTGTTAACCTTATTGTAACATGTGGTTTCAGTTGTGTTAAGTAGCCCCATTGTAACATGTGGTATTGGTAGTGTTAACCCTATTGTAACGTGGTGTCGGCAGTTTTAACCTTATTGTAACATGTGATGTCGGCAGTGTTAACCTTATTGTAACATGTGGTGTCGGCAGTGTTAACCTTATTGTAACATGTGGTGTCGGCAGTGTTAACCTTATTGTAACATGTGGTTTCAGTTGTGTTAAGTAGCCCCATTGTAACATGTGGTATTGGTAGTGTTAACCCTATTGTAACATGTGGTGTCGGCAGTGTTAACCTTATTGTAACATGTGGTTTCAGTTGTGTTAAGTAGCCCCATTGTAACATGTGGTATTGGTAGTGTTAACCCTATTGGAACATGTGGTGTCGGCAGTGTTAATCTTATTGTAACATGTGGTTTCAGTTGTGTTAAGTAGCCCCATTGTAACATGTGGTATTGGTAGTGTTAACCCTATTGGAACATGTGGTGTCGGCAGTGTTAACCTTATTGTAACATGTGGTTTCAGTTGTGTTAAGTAGCCCCATTGTAACATGTGGTATTGGTAGTGTTAACCCTATTGGAACATGTGGTGTCGGCAGTGTTAACCTTATTGTAACATGTGGTTTCAGTTGTGTTAAGTAGCCCCATTGTAACATGTGGTATTGGTAGTGTTAACCCTATTGGAACATGTGGTGTAAGCAGTGTTAACACCATTGTTTCAAGAAGTCTTTACTTTTGCTTGTGTGCTGTCCATTAGACTTACCGATAGAGAAGACACATGACCAAGCTAAACCAGCAGCTGCTATTGTATGTCTGCACAAAATTAGCTTTGTTAAGCTGGGGATAATAACCTAATAAGTACTAAGTAAATAGTCTGGTCACCCCATGTCCACACTAAAGCCCCTTTTCACTATGATAGTAAGACAGTATTAGGGAACCATAGGTGCTTATGACAAGTCTGGTAAGTAATGCATTATGATGGTACCAATATGCAATAGTGGATTCGTAATTAGGACAGGAGTTGATACAGCTCTTATACAACCTTGAGCAACCAACCACCAAGGATACTTGGTATGGAGTCATGGATGCTAACATTGGTATCAGTCTTGCAGTCTAAGACTATATATCAAGGCCTGAAACACCCATTGTCTTCCATTATACAGTATGACTACCCAGGGTTCTTGTAGGGTAAGGAATGTGATGCCTCCTGTAGGTGCACTGCACACACACACACACCTATGTTAGTTACTGTGTACTTTACTTTATGTTAGGTGCTCTGAACTAACAATGTGTCCTTACATGACACGACACTAGGAGGCTAAATTGCATGTTGCAGTGTGAAAGCTTTTTAGCTACCATAACACTGAATTATGTATTCACTAGCTGATTCATTCTTTATAGGAGATGTTGCTGAGCTGCGCTCAGGTTTTGAGTGTGACCTTTTGTTATTTTTGAAAATGGAATTCCAAAGTAATGTGCTCAAAAGTAAAGAATAAATGTTTTGTAAATGAAAATAGTTTATATAATTCATGGGTAGGCAACTAGATACAGCTACGGACCGATTTATATCGTAACGGATGTTCTGTCACGCACCGGACCTTAGAGATCCTCATTATTCTCTATGTTTGGTTAGGTCAGGGTGTGACTCGGGTGGGAAAGTCTATGTTTTCTATTTCTTTGTTTTTGGCCGTGTGTGTGTGTGTGTGTCTGGTTCCCAATCAGAGGCAGCTGTCTATCTGTCTCTGATTGGGTTTTGTGGGATCTTGTTTTCTGTTTAGTGTCTGTACCTGACAGAACTGTGTGCTTTCATTTTCACTTTGGTTATTTTGTTTGAGTGTTTAAAAAAAAAAAAAAAATCACAAACACTTTCCACGCTGCGCTTTGGTCCACTCCTTTCGCCGAGAGCCGTAACATGTACGGGTGGGTGTACACTACAAATTGACCACAACTAAGCCCAAAAAGAGAATGTATTTGAAAATAATCATAATTTCACACCTTGATTACATAGAGACATGATCACGTATCTCTTTTTTTCATTTCTGGAAATACTTGGGAACAGATTTCCTGAATTAACAAATTTTTAACTGAATTCCTGGTGATCAAAATTAGTTTATTTTGTTGCTAAAAACATTGAGGGGCCCAGAAAAGTCACTTGCGGGACTGTTATAGTCCGCGGGCCCCTGATATCATTTGTAGTGTGTGTGTGCTTGTTGCCTCTATATATACAGTGCCTTGCGAAAGTATTCGGCCCCCTTGAACTTTGCGACCTTTTGCCACATTTCAGGCTTCAAACATAAAGATATAAAACTGTATTTTTTTGTGAAGAATCAACAACAAGTGGGACACAATCATGAAGTGGAACGACATTTATTGGATATTTCAAACTTTTTTAACAAATCAAAAACTGAAAAATTGGGCGTGCAAAATTATTCAGCCCCTTTACTTTCAGTGCAGCAAACTCTCTCCAGAAGTTCAGTGAGGATCTCTGAATGATCCAATGTTGACCTAAATGACTAATGATGATAAATACAATCCACCTGTGTGTAATCAAGTTTCTGTATAAATGCACCTGCACTGTGATAGTCTCAGAGGTCCGTTAAAAGCGCAGAGAGCATCATGAAGAACAAGGAACACACCAGGCAGATCCGAGATACTGTTGTGAAGAAGTTTAAAGCCGGATTTGGATACAAAAATATTTCCCAAGCTTTAAACATCCCAAGGAGCACTGTGCAAGCGATAATATTGAAATGGAAGGAGTATCAGACCACTGCAAATCTACCAAGACCTGGCCGTCCCTCTAAACTTTCAGCTCATACAAGGAGAAGACTGATCAGAGATGCAGCCAAGAGGCCCATGATCACTCTGGATGAACTGCAGAGATCTACAGCTGAGGTGGGAGACTCTGTCCATAGGACAACAATCAGTCGTATATTGCACAAATCTGGCCTTTATGGAAGAGTGGCAAGAAGAAAGCCATTTCTTAAAGATATCCATAAAAAGTGTTGTTTAAAGTTTGCCACAAGCCACCTGGGAGACACACCAAACATGTGGAAGAAGGTGCTCTGGTCAGATGAAACCAAAATTGAACTTTTTGGCAACAATGCAAAACGTTATGTTTGGCGTAAAAGCAACACAGCTCATCACCCTAAACACACCATCCCCACTGTCAAACATGGTGGTGGCAGCATCATGGTTTGGGCCTGCTTTTCTTCAACAGGGACGGGGAAGATGGTTAAAATTGATGGGAAGATGGATGGAGCCAAATACAGGACCATTCTGGAAGAAAACCTGATGGAGTCTGCAAAAGACCTGAGACTGGGACGGAGATTTGTCTTCCAACAAGACAATGATCCAAAACATAAAGCAAAATCTACAATGGAATGGTTCAAAAATAAACATATCCAGGTGTTAGAATGGCCAAGTCAAAGTCCAGACCTGAATCCAATCGAGAATCTGTGGAAAGAACTGAAAACTGCTGTTCACAAATGCTCTCCATCCAACCTCACTGAGCTCGAGCTGTTTTGCAAGGAGGAATAGAAAATAATTTCAGTCTCTCAATGTGCAAAACTGATAGAGACATACCCCAAGCGACTTACAGCTGTAATCGCAGCAAAAGGTGGCGCTACAAAGTATTAACTTAAGGGGGCTGAATAATTTTGCACGCCCTATTTTTCTGTTTTTGATTTGTTAAAAAAGTTTGAAATATCCAATAAATGTCGTTCCACTTCATGATTGTGTCCCACTTGTTGTTGATTCTTCACAACAAAATACAGTTTTATATCTTTATGTTTGAAGCCTGAAATGTGGCAAAAGGTCGCAAAGTTCAAGGGGGCCGAATACTTTCGCAAGGCACTGTAGTTGTCTGTAGTGATAATAATGACATACTGTGCCATTCACGATGTAATTTTATTCATCTCCATTAATCATAAAACCTCTTGCCTAGTAGATAGTTTACTAGCTCATGAAGTATAGCACCACTTTATACAGGTCCTTCATACAGTAAAGTGTATTTTAATGAAAACAAAATGGATAATGATATTAAAGATTAAATAATTTTGAAAGATGATAGCAGTCACTTCCTTTCCTTAGCCTAAGTGCTCAGCCCAGTTCTGTGGTATGTAGGGCAGGCTGTGTGTCTCTCTAAACCAGTAGTATCCATTCATATTACACATCATTTTAGACCAAACACTCATGGAATTGTTCAGTATTCACACAAAGCATGGTGCTACACTGTTTTGCTGTTTGTTTGACCCTTTCGACTAAAGGTCATATCAGTAAATGTGACATTAAAGAAGAAGAATACTTTATTGGCTATTTATTATACATGTGATCCGGCTTCAAAATACCAGACATCACATCCGCAACAAAACCAAGACCTATTGATTTCAATCTAACTTGTATTGCGTTACACAGCTGTTATTTTATGGCCTATAATTAGTGGGTACTCTAACCTCTGAGCACAATATGAAAAGGCTACATCTTACTCTGTGCTACAACTTTCTCCGTGCTGCATCTTACTCCGTGCTACATCTTACTCTGTGCTACATCTTACTCCATGCTGCATCTTACTCCGTGCTACATCTTACTCCGTGCTACACCTTACTCCGTGCTACTTCTTACTCTGTGCTGCATCTTACTCCGTGCTACACCTTACTCCGTGCTACTTCTTACTCTGTGCTACATCTTACCCCGTGCTGCATTTTATTCCACGTTTCTTCTTACTCCGGCTACTTCTTACTCTGTGCTACATCTTACTCCGTGCTGCATCTTACTCCGTGCTGCTTCTTGTAGACCAGTTTGTGAGACTATGGGTCAGTTCCTGTTAAGAAGTCCTACATGTAGAGTAACAATGGCCAACCCTACTCCCGGAGAACTATCTGGGTATGCAGGCTTTTGCTCCAGCCTTGCTCCAATCTGATTCAGTTGATCAGCTATTCGTCAGTATCTTGTTTGGCTCAATTAGCTGGAGGATAGGGCTTCATATCCTGAGTTTTGACCACCCCTGTCATTCACAGAGAATAGGGAATGGGGTCTCTAGAGACTGGAGAGAGATAAAGAGAGGACTGAGAAAGCACTGTCCTGTCCTAGCACAACACAGCTGAATACAGGCCATTGTTAGGCCATGCAAAGCCATGGAGCCACTAGACCGTGTAATGCTACACTGCTCAGAGTACTGGCCTATATTAATTTCTATAGGCTAACACTGTTTGTTTTCACAGTTATCATAACTTGTTTCCTGTGGTCATATTTTCATGTCTCATTGACTTTGTTCCTCTTGTAGGCATTCATTTCACACAGCATATTTTTAGTTAGCATATAGCTAACTATCTCAAGATGAGTTTCCGTTTTTCTCATTCCGACTGAAATATTTGTTTTGTTTACTCGTTGAATGGGGTAGCACACTCTGTAGTCTGTTGTCAGTTTCCCTGCTCTGGTGAGAGCTACAGTTTCAGATTATAATCTAGGCACTAGATCAGGGTTCATTCTCTTCCACACTCACTCACAAGGAGTTGGGAATTCACTTGCTGCCATCTTCAAAGCCCCTTTGTTCATCGGTAGAGATTCCGCTGACCTTGCTGGACAACGCTGACAGAGAGCTGGAGAGAGCGAGAGAGTTAGAATGAATTGGGGAGACAGACAGAAAGAGAGAGAAAATAACGTGAGAGGGGAAATTACAGTGAGAGAATGAGGGAAGGAACGAGAGAGAGTTGCACAAGAGGCTTTTGTCATCTGGTAGCCATTTTGATTCTCCGTTGATCCGCATGCCTCCATGCCTACTGCCTTGCCCTAGTACAGTAACATAATGTCCATACAACCTACGTTAGCCAATAGTCACTTGGATGTGCTGCCAAATTCTATAAAATGACTTTGAAGGCGGCTTATGGTAGAGAAATTAACAATCAATTCTCTTTCAACAGCTCTGGTGGACATCCCTGCAGTCAGCATGCCAGTTGCGCGCTCCCTCAAAACTTGAGACATCTGTGGAATTGTGTTTTGTGACAAAACTGGCCTTTTATTGTCCCCAGCACAAGGTGCACCTGTGTAATGATCATGCTGTTTAATCAGCTTTCTGATATACCACACCTGTTGGATGGATTATTTTGGCAAAGGAGAAATGCTCACTAACAGGGATGTAAACACATTTGTGCACAACATTTGAGAGAAATATGCTTTTTGTGCATATGGAAAATGTGTGGGATCTTTTATTTCAGCTCATGAAACATGGGACCAACACTTTACATGTTGCGTTTATGTTTTTGTTCAGTGCACAATGTTCACACACACACACAAAACACTCACACACAAACACACTGTACAGTACACACCTATGAGTGACTCAAATGATCTCAATGTCCTAACAATGTCCTAACACAGACTTGAAGCTCACACTCCAAATTTTACAATATGCACTGATTCTTCTCAATAGATCAAACATTCAAAACCCATAGGAAAACAGACTCACATAGAAATGTGTCAGAATGTCTGTTTATTTAACTGTTTGCTATTTATTAGAAAACATTTAGCAATTTCTACAGATGAGATACAGTACAATATTGTTTGTGTAATGCACTTTGATCATGCGTCCGCAATGGCACCCTATGCTCTACTCTGCACTAGGCTATATAGGGAATAGAATGCCTTTTGGAAGAAGAAAAAAACAATGTTAACATTTTGCCCAAAAGCACATAGATTTTGGAGTCCAACCTGCATAGAGAGAGACTTCCATTATCTTTTCTCAAGTCCTTTACTTATTAGCCCCCCTCTCACTACAGTACCTAGCAACTCTGATTTATTTTAGAAACTTGTGTTAGTATTCAGCAACTCTGACTATTGTAGAAACTAGTGTTACTATTCAGCAACTCTGATTTATTTTAGAAACTAGTGTTAGTATTCAGCAACTCTGACTATTTTAGAAACTACTGTTAGTATTCAGCAACTCTGACTATTGTAGAAACTACTGTTAGTATTCAGCAACTCTGACTATGATATACGATATATCATATATATATATATGATATACAAGTTGTGAGCCACAGCATATCACATATCACATAATTTTTCATATTAAGTTAGTTCACTTTCCCAGAGAAAGGGGGAACATAAGCAGGCTCTGTTGGTCAGTTAGACTGTATTCAGTTGAAGGCCCTATACACTATTCCTATGATGCTTGTGGAACACTTGTACTGCCACCTGCTGGCATTCATGCTATATGCTATCATACAAGGCTTCCATTAAAGGGGAACTGCACCCCACTGATTTGGCCTCATTTTTTGGCTTGCTCCTCAAGAAATGCTGGCGGCCATGACAGAAGCCAAACGTGAGTTGGCTTGGGGGTGTGGTGGGCGTTTCTTGGGTGTGTCCTTGCCACCACCAAGACACACCCATCTGCCAGAACCTTGCCTGCAGCGGTTTCCCCAAACTCAATCACAACAAGCAAACCTCCTGCGGGATGAGTTCAATAAGTACAGGCAGATGTTTGGTGAGATGCCGGAGGAAGCTTTGAATAGGTCAGTAGCCTGCAGAGGAATATGAAAAGAATGCAATTGCTGAATTTATGTAAATATTCTAAACTAAGCATTTTGATATATTTCAAACGTAATAACAGGTCCATGTACCTTTTTTTACATAACCTTTCACATAATACCATAGAAGCAGTGTTCTGCTAATATAACAATGTTCACCTTCCATTGTCATTCCCAGCTGATACAGATACTGTGCCTATCTGCATTTTGTCTGGTCGTAATGGGGCTACATTGGCAATCATGTCAGTGGTCATACCTTCCTGAGTGGTGTCCCGTATACAACAGGAGTTCCCTGATCCTGTTGCAGAATAGACAGGGTTTTTCCCTCCACATATTGACTAATACCATTCAATTCAATACTAAAAAAATACAATACAAGTAAAAGTTGTGTCTAGTAAAATGTTAATGCTGAGTGCCAGGTCTCCCTCCATTTAGAGACATCAGTATCAAGCCCGTCTGTCAGTCTGGACTTCATCACATCATCTTGCAAGTCTATGTGCTGGCTCCATACATGTTTCTGTGAACACATACACACACAGTCACTGTTCTATTACCAATTGCAGTTAGGATAGATAATATCTCACACACAAACAGAGTTTGAACAGGTCAGAACAGGTAAAACCTAACCAATCGTGGTCTCCCCATCAAACGACGAGGCTGGCTTCTAGCAAAAGCAACTACAGTCCTCTCCATCTGTAGAAATAGGCAGAGTTGAGGTAGAGTTCATTCGTGACAAATGGAATCAAAAGGGTGTTGCAAATAATGGACATTTCTGCTGTACTGTGTTATTAGTAATCCCCTTCAGTCATAGAGCCTCCTTGTGTGGCAAAAGTTAGGAGATATCTAATCAATGGAAGATGAAATTAAACTGACTGAATTAAAAGTTCAAGGAGAAGGATAGGCTACAACGAACAAGAGTCAACAGTTAGGCTGCTACTTAATATTCTGGATGGAGTTGTTGTTATTTATAAACGTTGGATGAGAATGCACCGGAGCCTCAATTAGCCTAGCTAGCTAATGTTAGCTATCATAGCTAGCGTCTCCTGGTTTACTGCAGTCAAGACAGGTACTACGTAATCATATTTGATGATAAATAATCTAGCTATGGCAGCTATTAGTCTACTACAGCACAAGTCCGCTTGGTTGGTTGCTGTCCCTCGTCTCTCCCTCCCTGCTCCCCATGTCACTACTCCCAGTAGGCTACGGCCCCTCCCCCGCCTCTCTGAACCTCTCTCCCTCTTGCACTTTATCAGCTCTGGTTAATAAAGACAATCTGATGCTTCCCTCACTCAGATCGAACCGGGTATGGATCTGACCAGGTCTATACAGAATGGGTCTAGTCCTCAGGTCCATTTCGGAACAAGTCGATGGTGCTGCAGTGGAGCGGGATGAGAGTGTCCTAATCTTACAAGTACTTAAAATGGTCCACTCGCGCGACCGTTCGTGAAGAAGGAGCGACAGTACCTCTTCCCCATCAGGAGGTTGAGAAGTTTGGCATGGGCCCTCAGATTATTGATATTGACCTCTGACATGACCTTTGACTTGAAAGTTCAGTTGAGATTGGTGGACATCGGTTAAGTTAGTGCCCTATTCAGACCCTCTGTTTCTTCCGATTGGTTCCCTCGGACTCAGAACTTCCTGGGCAAAGGTCTGATTCCCATGTCCTCTTACAGTTGAGCCTTGGGACGATGACACTGTCACTGTCCTCAATGGACCTAATAATCCTAACAATACATTTGATTTTAAGAGCCTTTCAAGTCACCCTAGGACACAAAAATGTAAAACACAAGATTGAAAATAGATTTTTTTAAATAGACTAACTCTTCCGTTTCTTCCAGGATGATTCCTCTGGTTGGAACAGCCTGGGCTACTAGAAGGGCTGGACACCCTGGTCCTCTTACAGGTGACCCATGGTCCTCCCTTTCTCTTGGAGGGTGGAACCATCTGGTCCTCTCTTATGGGAGACTCTAGACACTTCACATCCAAACCTCTCTAACCTACAGAATGAAAGAGAATACACACAACCAGACTCACTAAAAGACACCATATGTCTTCACAAATATTGTATGGGATGATATTTTCTTGATAAATGTGATGCTCAACATCACTCAGGGAACTGGCTGGGTGAGTCCTTCTGGTTCTGCCTCCCTTCTCAATCAGGTGACCCATGATGGAACCACCTGAGGGGCAAGGAGGACATAGGCAGGCCCTCTGGTGTTCTCAGGGCTGGAGCTCTGAGTGCTCCAGCCCTGGTGCTCACCCACCATGCTCTTTAGTTCCACAGAGGTCGTAGGCACTGCCTGGTCTTCCTCAACCCTCAGGGCATCGGTCCTGACCATTGGGACTTCACCTCTCTGGACTGTTCTAACTGGTCATCTGAATCCAAGTCAAAGTCAGACTCAAAGCCTGAGGATCAGACCCTTCCTTGTCAGACTGATAGTTGGAGTCAGACTAGTAGCCATTGTCATACAGATGCATTGAGTGTCTTAATACTACCTGTCTTCTCAGAAGATTAAGGTGTTTGTGGTGGGAATGTTGATTCTGTTTATAGAATGTTGTGGGTTTTACAATGTAATTGATGGTTTCTATGGCAAACAAAGATTGGTTTGGCGAACCAGACTTCTAAAGCAATAGTTGGCTATGTGGCCAAGGAGAGATGGACATTGAAATCCAAACAACACAATGAAACACATACAAATAATACAAATATTGCAAGCAATTAAGGCAATAGATGAGATGACAGGACAAGAAACAGCAGCACTCACAGTGCTGGTCACAGTGTTTCTGAAGCTGTGTGGGTCTTGAGTGGAATGCCACAGATTGGGTGTACAGTCATTGGGTGTACTAAATGGACTAGTTCAAAGTATTTTTATTTGACCTTTATTTAACTAGGCAAGTAAGAACAACTTCTTATTTTCAATGACGGCCTGGGAACAGTGGGTTAACTGCCTGTTCAGGGGCAGAACGACAGATTTTGTACCTTGTCAGCTCAGCTACAGTTGCAACCTTTCGGTTACTAGTCCAATGCTCTAACTACTAGGCTACCCTGCCACCCAACAAAAACTGAACGCCAGTGATTATTTGTGGTATTTGTAAACTGATTAGAGGTCTGTGTAGTATTCACAACTGACAGAAGATGTGAATGAAAGCTTGACATGAATTCTCTTTCAATAAAATCATACACAGGCAGCCCAATTCTGATATTTTGACCAATTATTGGCAAAAGAGCTGATCTGATTGTTCCAAAGACCAATTAGTGGAAAAATATCAGAATTGGTCTGCCTCAAGCATTTCGCTACACCCGTAATAACATCTGCTAAATATGTGTATGTGACCAATACAATTTGATTTGTATAAATGTAGCCATAAAGCTTAAAATATCTGGATTAGAATATTTAAAACGCTCTTAGCTTAGTGTGTCTATAGCCTATAACTCTTTTAATGTTCTGTGTGGTTGTGTTTGTTGTCTGTCTGCAGGGCTGGAGTACTGTGTGCGTATGCAGCTAACCAGAACCTGAGCTCCCAGCTGGAAGGCATGAAAAGACTGGTTAGCAGCAACCTGGAGGACCTGCAGACCTTTGCCAATGAGACGCCAACGGTACAGCCTTTTTACGGCAGCTTCAATGACAGTTAACTGTAGGTGTGTAAGAGATGGATAGATTAAACGTCCTCGTGTGTGTGTGTGTGTGTGTGTGTGTGTGTGTGTGTGTGTGTGTGTGTGTGTGTGTGTGTGTGTGTGTGTGTGTGTGTGTGTGTGTGTGTGTGTGTGTGTGTGTGTGTGTGTGTGTGTGTGTGCGTGCGTGTGTGTGTTTGCGTGTGTGTGTGCGCGAGAGATAGAAAGAGGCTGACAGAGT
The DNA here is from genome assembly GCF_002021735.2 of Oncorhynchus kisutch. Classification (NCBI taxonomy): domain Eukaryota; kingdom Metazoa; phylum Chordata; class Actinopteri; order Salmoniformes; family Salmonidae; genus Oncorhynchus; species Oncorhynchus kisutch. The sequence continues at coordinate 43,630,442 of NC_034192.2, forward strand.
AACACAATCTCTGACTAAAAAAGGAGTCCTGCGTTTCTGTAACTTTATTCTGCTCTTCTTTTCACAGCAAATTGATTACCTAATAGCACAATACGCCACTGCCAAGTACACAGTCATTTCTGACCTAGATAGTAAGTCCATATTGTCTCTGTTCAGTCTATTGTCTGTTGCAGAAAACTATGAATCTATGGCCATATCAGGTCCCCTAGATACATAACAGAGTTGGAGTCAATTTCAGTTCAATTCAGTTCATTGAGGAAGTCAACTGAAATTCAAATTTTTCTCTATTTGCTTTTCTATGAGAGGAATTGGAATTTGAACGTCTGTTTACTTCCTGAATTAACTGAATTGAAATGTAATTGACCCCAACCCTGATACATAATAATGCAATGTCCCCATCCTCAGATGTGGGTCCTCTGCTTGGAGGGAATATTCATGTGGAATTGGGCACAGAGGTGCATCCTGCACTGGACGGGGTGCTCCGTATGGCTGGAGGTAAGTCCAGTCCTTATGATGTCATTTCCTCTTTCAGGCAGATGCTTTAATTGTTTTTACTCTCTTCCACACTGACAATACTGTCCTCAAATTGGACACAAGTTATAAGGATCTTTTAAGAATATACTGTATATAGTACAGTAGCATTGTAGTTCTTACAGAAATATCTTGTTAATTATCTCATAACAAGGTGTACTTTAATGGCTGAAGTAGACATCCTTCTCTTTCCTTTTTACTTGTTGTCATAAAGTCAAAGTTCAGAGGGCCATTAAAGGTAACAGTAAATTAACCTTGACCGGTGACCCCTTGACCTTGAGACTTCACCCTCGTGTCACTCTTGTGATTGGTCCTCTTGTGGTTCTCCTGGCTCTTGAGCCAATTGTATGGAGCCTGGTCCAAGATTTGTTTGTGCCATTGGCGTGACAATGACTATAGGAGATGGCAAGGCAGCAAAAACAGTTCTGGGACCAGGCTAAATCGCTAGACATCCCTGTGTGTGTACAATACAGTACCTGCCTCTATTTGGAACTGTCCAAACCTACCTTGTGTGCCATCTTAATTATGAATCGATATGGATATATTAAGTATATGGCCTCCCAAGTTCCAACCTTGCTCCAACAGTGGATTGAACCTGCAACTATTGTTCACCTGTTCAATTCTAAAAGCTTCCCCCGTGTGAATATGTGTGTGTTATTTTGTGTGTAATCAATGCCAGGGTATGGATTTGCATGTGTGTGTATTTGGTTTGTGTGTGCGTGATTGTGTGTGCATACATTGAGTGTTTTTGTGAATCTACCCTGTGCATACATGTGTGTCTTTACTATGTGCACTCTCACACACACTGTAAATGGATGTAGTTCTGTCCTTGAGCTGTGTGGACCCCAGGAAGAGTAGTAGCTGCTTTTTTCACAACAGCTAATGGGGATCCTAATAAAATACCAAATACTCACCACCTGTCCATCCTACCCCGTCCCCATCCCCAGCCATGCGGGAGACCAAGGAGGCCCTGGAGAACGTGAGTGTGTCTCTGGAGGTTCTCCAGGAGGCGACAGGGAAGCTCCACTTCAACCTGAGCCTGGTGCGCTCTAGCCTGAACAGAACCCTCAATGATCCGGGTTGCAGCGGCGAGGACTCGGATGCCACCACCACCCAGCTCTGCCGCTCCATCCACAGCTCCCTGGCACAGCTCCACGTCAGCGCCAACTTCACCCGGGTATGCTGTCACACTTCATTAAAGATGATAATAATAGTCATACTGTAATAATTAGATTTATATAGCACAATATAAGTATATGTTGTATGTGATGTGTTGCAGTTACCTGATGTGAACAATCAGCTGGAAAGTGTGAATCAGGTGCTGAAAACGGACCTCAGCGATATCATTCAAAAGGTGAGTCTAGAAATGTTGTATAAACTTTATGTACTGTATAAGTTCTGAGGTTTTCTTTGATATTTGTGATACTGTATCATCAATGTTGCCTTTGTATTTCCTTCTCCAAACAGGGCTTCTCCTCATTCAATGACACTCCAGGCATGGTGAGTGACCAGATGAGGGACGTAGTCGAGGGTGAGTGGCATCTCTTTAACCTCACTTAATGCTCCCCAAAAAGTTTCAAAAGACACTAAATTAAGGGTTATATAATTTTGAGTGTTCAACTTTGCATTGCCAAGTCAGTCATGTTCAATATGGTATGAATACTCATTGAAGGTAATGTCTTATACGCCCAAATAAGATCAATGGCCATATTCCAAATATTGACCTACACCTGAACTGTTGTACCCCAAAATATAACGTTGTATTACTCCATTATTTCACTAATGCCCTTGAATATATCCACTCTCTCCCTCCCAGGAGCCCGGGGCCTGTTGGACGTAATCAGCACCAACATCAGCAGCTTCTCCAAGGTGTTCCCTGTACACAGCTCTCTGGCCAACTTCACCAACTTCATCATTCACACACAGTCCAAGATAGAAGACTCGTACCCTGAGATCGATCAGATAGACTTCTACAGGTACAAACAGGAACTGGGGCCCTATTCAGAAACTGTGTGTATTAAATGGCACCCTATTCCCTATATAGTGTACTACTTTTGACCAGGGCCCATGATGTGCTCAGGGTTTAGAATAAATAAATGTCTTCACCTGCCTGGTCTGTGGTAGATTGACGTAAAGAGTACAATCTGTTGTTACTGAATATCATCTGGAGTTATTTCATCAGCACAGGTCACTGTGACATAATGTAATAAATAATAAAGAGTATATTCAGTCAGTAAGCCTTTAGGTGTACCCTGGACCTGACCCTGCATACATGGCCCCCTGTATTGCCCTCCAGCTGTGATTATTACACAGTACATTTGATTGAGCCCTGGGACAGACCTGTTGTAGTCTCCATCATTATGGCGTTTTAGCCTAATGTAGTGGTTGGTTGTTACTTGTTATGGCACCTTTTATTTAACCAGGTAGACTAGTTGAGAACAAGTTCTCATTTGCAACTGCGACCTGGCCAAGATAAAGCATAGCAATTCGACACATACAACAACACAGAGTTACACGTGGAATAAACAAAACATACAGTCAATAATACAGTAGAACAAAATAAAACAAAAAGTCTATATACAGTGAGTGCAAATGAGGTAAGATACGGGAGTTAAGGCCATGGTGGCAAAGTAATTACAATATAGCAATTACACACTGGAATGGTAGATGTGCAGAAGATGAATGTGCAAGTAGAGATACTGGGGTGCACAGGAGCAAGATAAATAAATAAATACTGTGTGAGATAGGTAGATAGATGGGCTGTTTACAGATGGGCTATGTACAGGTGCAGTGATCTGTGAGCTGCTCTGACAGCTGGTGCTTAAAGCTAGTGAGGGAGATATGAGTCTCCAGCTTCAGAGATTTTTGCAGTTTGTTCCAGTCATTGGCAGCAGAGAACGGTAAGGAAAGATGACCAAAGGAGGAATTGGCTTTGGGGGTGACCAGTGAGATATACGTACCTGCTGGAGCGCGTGCTACGAGTGGGTGCTGCTATGGTGACCAGTGAGCTGAGATAAGGCGGGGCTTTACCTAGCAGAGACTTGTAGATAACCTGTAGCCAGTGGGTTTGGCGATGAGTATGAAGCGAGGGCCAACCAACGAGAGGGTACAGGTCGCAATGGAGGGTAGTGTATGGGGCTTTGGTGACAAAACGGATGTCACTGTGATAGACTGCATCCAGTTTGTTGAGTAGAGTGTTGGAGGCTATTTTATAGATGACATCACCGAAGTCGAGGATCGGTAGGATGGTCAGATTTACGAGGGTATGTTTGGCAGCATGATTGAAGGATGCTTTGTTGCGATATAGGAAGCCAATTCTAGATTTAATTTTGGATTGGAGATGCTTAATGTGAGTCTGGAAGGCGAGTTTACAGTCTAACCAGACACCTAGGTATTTGTAGTTGTCCACGTATTCCGTCCAGAGTAGTGATGCTGGACGGGCGAGCAGGTGCGGATAGGGATCGGTTGAATAGCAAGCATTTAGTTTTACCTGTGTTTAAGAGCAGATGGAGGCCACGGAAGGAGAGTTGTATGGCATTGAAGCTCGTCTGGAGGTTAGTTAACACAGTGTGCAAAGAGGGGCCAGAAGTGTACAGTATACAGTATACCTTATCCTATTGTAGTGGTTGGTTGTTACTTGTCATGGCATCTTATCCTAATGTAGTGTTTGGTTGTTACTTGTCATGGCATCTTATCCTAATGTAGTGGTTGGTTGTTACTTGTTATTGCATCTTATCCTAATGTAATGGTTGGTTGTTACTTGTTATGGCATCTTATCCTAATGTAGTGTTTGGTTGTTACTTGTCATGGCATCTTATCCTAATGTAGTGTTTGGTTGTTACTTGTCATGGCATCTTATCCTAATGTAGTGGTTGGTTGTTACTTGTTATTGCATCTTATCCTAATGTAATGGTTGGTTGTTACTTGTTATGGCATCTTATCCTAATGTAATGGTTGGTTGTTACTTGTTATGGCATCTTATCCTAATGTAGTGGTTGGTTGTTATGGCGTCTTATCCAAATGTAGTGGTTGGTTGTTACTTGTTTTCGGCATCTTATCCTAATTTAGTGGTCGGTTGTTACTTGTTACGGAATCTTATCCTAATGTAGTGGTTGGTTGTTAGTTGTTATGGCATCTTATCCTAATGTAGTGTTCGTTGTTAGTTGTTATGGCATCTTATCCTAATGTAGTGGTTGGTTGTTACTTGTTATCAAATCCAATTTTATTTGTCACATACACATGGTTAGCAGATGTTAATGCGAGTGTAACAAAATGCTTGTGCTTCTAGTTCCGACAATGCCTTAATAACTGGAGGTCGACCGATTATGATTTTTCAACGCCGATACCGATTATTGGAGGACCAAAAACCCCGATACCGATTAATCGGGCGATTTTTTAAAATATATTTGTAATAATGACAATTACAACAATACTGAATGAACACTTATTTTAACTTAATATAATACATCAATAAAATCAATTTAGCCTCAAGTAAATAATGAAACATGTTCAATTTGGTTTAAATAATGCAAAAACAAAGTGTAGGAGAAGAAAGTAAAAGTGCAATATGTGCTATGTAAGAAAGCTAACATTTCAGTTCCTTGCTCAGAACATGAGAACCTATGAAAGCTGGTGGTTCCTTTTAACATGAGTCTTCAATATTCCCAGGTAAGAAGTTTTAGGTTGTAGTTGTTATTAGGACTATTTCCCTCAATACCATTTGTATTTTATTAACCTTTGACTATTGGATGTTCTTATAGGCACTTTAGTATTGCCAGTGTAACAGTATAGCTTTCGTCCCTCTCCTCGCTCCTCCCTGGGCTCGAACCAGGAACACATCAACAACAGCCACCATTGAAGCAATGTTACCCATGCAGAGCAAGGGGAACAACTACTAGAAGGCTCAGAGCGAGTGACGTTTGAAACGCTATTAGCGCACGCTAACTAGCTAGCCATTTCACTTCGGTTACACCAGCCTCATCTCGGGAGTTGAAAGGCTTGAAGTCATAAACAGCGCAATGCTTGATGCACAACGAAGAGCTGCTGGCAAAACGCACAAAAGTGCTGTTTGAATTCATGTTTACACGCCTGCTTCTGCCTACCACCACTCAGTCAGATGCTTGTATGCTCAGTCAGATTATATGCAACTCAGGACACGCTAGATAATATCTAGTAATATCATCAGCCATGTGTAGTTAACTTGTGATTATGATTGATTGTTTTTTATAAGATAAGTTTAATGCTAGCTAGCAACTTACCTTGGTTTACTGCATTCGCGTAACTCCTTGTGGAGTGCAACGAGAGAGAGGCAGGTCGTGATTGCGTTGGACTAGTTAGCTGTAAGGTTGCAAGTTTGGATCCCCTGAGCTGACAAGGTGAAAATCTGTCGTTCTGCCCCTGAACAAGGCAGTTAACCCACCGTTCCAAGGCTGTCATTGAAAGTAAGAATGTGTTCTTAACTGACTTGCCTAGTTAAATAAAGATACAAAATATATATAATTTTTTTTAAATCGGCACCCAAAAATACCGATTTCCTATTGTTATAAAAACTTGAAATCGGCCCTAATTAATCGGCCATTCCGATTAATCGGTCGACCTTTAGTAATAACCAACGAGTAATCTAACCTAACAATTTCACAACAGCTACCTTATACACACAAGTGTAAAGGGATGAAGAATATGTACATAAAGATATATGAATGAGTGATGGTACAGAACGGCATAGGCAAGATGCAGTAGATGGTATAGAGTACAGTACATACATATGAGATGAGTAATGTAGGGTATGAAAACATTATATTAAGTGTCATTGTTTAAAGTGGCTAGTGATACATTTTTTACATGTATGGCAGCAGCCACTCAATGTTAGTGGTGGCTGTTTAACAGTCTGATGGCCTTGAGATAGAAGCTGTTTTTCAGTCTCTCGGTCCCTGCTTTGATGCACCTGTACTGACCTTGCCTTCTGGATGATAGTGGGGTGAACAGGCAGTGGTTCGGGTGGTTGTTGTCCTTGATGATCTTTATGGCCTTCCTGTGACATCGTGTGGTGTAGGTGTCCTGGAGGGCAGGTAGTTTGCCCCAGGTGATGCGTTGTGCAGAACTCACTACCCTCTGGAGAGCCTTACGGTTATGGGTGGAGCAGTTGCCGTACCAGGTTGGTGATACAGCCCAACAGGATGCTCTTGATTGTGCATCTGTAATAGTTTGTGAGTGCTTTTGGTGACAAGCCGAATTTCTTCAGCCTCCTAAGGTTGAAGATGCGCTGCTGCGCCTTCTTCACCACGCTGTCTGTGTGAGTGGACCAATTCAGTTTGTCCGTGATGTGTACGCCGAGGAACTTAAAACTTTCTACCCTCTCCACTACTGTCCTGTCGATGTGGATAGGGGGGTGCACCCTCTGCTGTTTCCTGAAGTCCACAATCATCTCCTTTGTTTTGTTGAAGTTAAGTGTGAGGTTATTCTCCTGACACCACACTCCGAGGGCCCTCACCTCCTCCCTGTAGGCCGTCTTGTCGTTTTTGGTAATCAAGCCTACGACTAGTGTTGTCTGCAAACTTGGAGGCGTGCATGGACACGCAGTCGTGGGTGAACAGGGAGTACATGAGAGGGCTCAGAACGCACCCTTGTGGGGCCCCAGTGTTGAGGATCAGCGAGGTGGAGATGTTGTTTCCTACCCTCACCACCTGGGGGGCGGCCCGTCAGGAAGTCCAGTACCCAGTTGCACAAGGCGGGGTCGAAACCCAGGGTCTCGAGCTTGATGACGAGTTTGGAGGGTACTATGGTGTTAAATGCTGAGCTGTAGTCGATGAACAACATGCTCACATAGGTATTTCTCTTGTCCAGATGGGTTAGGGCAGTGTGGTTGCGATTGCGTCGTCTGTGGACCTATTGGGGCGGTAAGCAAATTGGAGTGGGTCTAGGGTGTCAGGTAGGGTGGAGGTGATATGGTCTTTGACTAGTCTCTCAAAGCACTTCATGATGACGGAAGTGAGTGCTACGGGGCGGTAGTCGTTTAGCTCAGTTACCTTAGCTTTCTTGAGAACAGGAACAATGGTGGCCCTCTTGAAGCATGTGGGAACAGCAGACTGGGATAAGGATTGATTGAATATGTCCATAAACACACCAGCCAGCTGGTCTGCGCATGCTCTGAGGACGCGGCTGGGGATACCGTCTGGGCCTGCAACCTTGCGAGGGTTAACACGTTTAAATGTTTTACTCACGTCGGCTTCAGTGAAGGAAAGTCCGCAGGTTTTGGTAGCGGGCCGTGTCAGTGGCACTGTATTGTCCTCAAAGCGAGCAGGTTGTTTAGTCTGTCTGAGAGCAAGACATCCTGGTCCGCGATGGGGCTGGTTTTCTTTTTGTAATCCGTGATTGACTGTAGACCCTGCCACATACCTCTTGTGTCTGAGCCGTTGAATTGCAACTCTACTTTGTCTCTATACTGACGCTTAGCTTGTTTGATTGCCTTGCAGAGGGAATAGCTACACTGTTTGTATTCGGTCATGTTTCCGGTCACCTTGCCCTGGTTAAAAGCAGTGGTTCGCGCTTTCAGTTTCGCACGAATGCTGCCATCAATCCACGGTTTCTGGTTGGGGAATGTTTTAATAGTTGCTGTGCGTACGACATCGCCAATGCACTTGCTAATGAACTCACTCACCGAATCAGCGCATTCGTCAATGTTGTTGTTTGACGCAATGCGGAACATATCCCAATCCACGTGATCGAAGCAATCTTGAAGCGTGGAATCAGATTGGTCGGACCAGCGTTGAACAGACCTGAGAGCGGGAGCTTCCTTTTTTAGTCTCTGTCTATAGGCAGGGAGCAACAAAATGGAGTCGTGGTCAGCTTTTCCGAAAGGAGGGAGGGGGAGGGCCTTATATGTGTCGCGGAAGTTAGAATAACAATGATCCAGGGTTTTACCAGCCCTGGTAGCACAATCGATATGCTGATAGAATTTAGGGAGTCTTGTTTACAGATTAGCCTTGTTAAAATCCCCAGCTACAATTTATGCAGCCTCAGGATATGTGGTTTCCAGTTTACATAGAGTCAAATAAAGTTTGTTCAGGGCCATCGATGCTTCTGCTTGGGGGGAATATATGCGGCTGTGATTAGAATCTAAGAGAATTCCCTTGGTAGATAATGCGGTCGACATTTGATTGTGAGGAATTCTACGTCAGGTGAACAGAAGGACTTGAGTTCCTGTATGTTGTTATGACCACACCACGTCTCGTTAATCATAAGGCATACCCCCCCGCCCCTCTTCTTACCAGAAAGATGTTTGTTTCTGTCGGCGTGATGCGTGAAGAAACCAGCTGGCTGTACCGACTCCAATAGCGTGTTTCGAGTGAGCCATGTTTCCGTGAAGCAAAGAACGTTACTGTCTCTGATGTCTCTCTGGAATGCTACCCTTGCTCGGATTTCATCAACCTTGTTGTCAAGAGACTGGACATTGGCGAGTAGTATGCTCGGGAGCGGTGCGCGATGTGCCCGTCTCCGGAGCCTGACCAGAAGACCGCTTCGTCTGCCCCTTTTTCGGTGTCGTTGTATTGGTTCGCCGGCTGAGATCCGATCCATTGTCCCGAGTGGTGGGCAAAACACAGGATCCGCTTCAGGAAATTCGTATTCCTGGTCGTAATGATGGTGAGTTGACGTTGCTCTTATATCCAGTAGTTCCTCCCAACTATATGTAATAAAACCTAAGATAACCTGGGGGTAACCAATGTAATAAATAACACGTACTGCATAGATTCCTAGGAACGCGAAGCGAGACGGCCATCTCTGTCGGCGCCGGAAGAACTCCTGGTTCATTGCTACTTGTTACAGCACCTTATCCTAATGTAGTGATTTGTTGTTACTTGTTATGGCATCTTATCCTGACGTAATGGTTGGTTGTTGCTTGTTATGGCATCTTATCCTAACGTAGTGGTTGGTTGTTACTTGTTATGGTGTATTGGTGTACTGACTCCAGGGTTCCTCTACAGGTGGATTTGCTGTACTGGCCTCTGCTGCATGGTGGTTCTCATCCTGGCCTTCAACTTCCTGGCCATACTGTGTGGCACCATGGGATATGACAAGCACGCCTCCCCCACCACACGGGGCTGTGTCTCCAACACCGGCGGCACCCTTCTCATGGCGTAAGTATTTCTGGCCAACTGGCCGGCTGTCTCTCTGGCTGGCTGGCTGGCTGGGTATCTGTTTGTCTGGTTGTGTCTCTGTCTATCTATCTACTATGTCTGTCTATCTATCTATTCTGTCTGTCTGTCTGCCTACACTTTCTGCAGTATATAGAGCACTAAGAGTGTGAGTGTGTAGATTGATTGATTGAATGCTCTATCTATGTGTGTCTCCACAGCGGTGTGGGTTTCAGCTTCCTCTTTTCTTGGATACTGATGGGAGTGGTGACCGCCACCTTCCTGGTCGGAGGCAACGTGGAGAAGCTGGTCTGTGAACCCTTCCACACCAAGGAGCTCTTCAAGGCAAGTTATGATGTGATAACTCTTAAGGTGACAATGTTTAGGTATTGTATGTGGTCCTTCTCTATAATCATGGTCTACAACTGTATGATGGTCTTACTGTATAATCATGGTCTAGAACTGTGTGATGGTCTTACTGTATAATCATGGTCTAGAACTGTATGATGGTCTTACTGTATACTCATGGTCTAGAACTGTATGATGGTCTTACTGTATAATCATGGTCTAGAAATGTATGATGGTCTTACTGTATAATCATGGTCTAGAACTATATAATGGTCTTACTGTATAATCATGGTCTAGAACTGTGTGATGGTCTTACTGTATAATCATGGTCTAGAACTGTATGATGGTCTTACTGTATACTCATGGTCTAGAACTGTATGATGGTCTTACTGTATAATCGTGGTCTAGAACTGTATAATGGTCTTACTGGTCATTTGTGTCCAAGGTTTTGGACACTCCTCACCTGGTGAACCCTGAGTGGAGGAACTTCATCCCAGGGTATATGTACAACGACTCAGACCTGGATCTGACAGTGGAGAATTTCTACAGGTAATACTGTATGGATGTAGCACTTACTACTGGGGATTCATTTCTGTGTATTTTAATGATGGCCTATGTTTTACATAGACTGGCTCGTCTATATAAACTCAGCAAAAAAATAAACGTCCTCTCACTGTAAACTGCGTTTATTTTCAGCAAACTTAACGTGTAAATATTTGTATGAACATAACAAGATTCAACAACTGAGACATAAGCTGAACAAGTTCCACAGACATGTGACTAACAGATATGGAATAATGTGTCCCTGAACAAAGGGGGGAAGTATCTGTCAGTATCTAGTGTGGCCACCAGCTGCATTAAATAATACTCCTCCTCATGGACTGCACCAGATTTACCATTTCTTGCTGTGAGAGGTCACCCCACTCTTCCACCAAGGCACCTGCAAGTTCCTGGACATTTTTTGGGGGAATGGCCCTAGCCCTCACCCTCCGATCCATCAGGTCCTAGACGTGCTCAATGGGATTAAGATCCAGGCTCTTCGCTGGCCATGACAGAACACTGACATTCCTGTCTTGCAGGAAATCAAGCAATGAACGAGCATGGCTCGTGTCATTGTCATGCTGGAGGGATGTCAGGATGACCCTGCTGGAAGGGTACACAGCGTTGAGATTGCCTGCAATGACAACAAGCTCAGTCCAATGATGCTATGACACACCGCCCCAGACCATGACAGACCCTACACCTCCAAATCGATCCCGCTCCAGAGTACAGGCCTCTGTGTAACGATCATTCCAATAAACGCGAATCCGACCATCACCCTTAGTAAGACAAAACCGCGACTCGTCAGTGAAGAGCACTTTTTGCCAGTCCTGTCTGGTCCAGTGACGGTGGGTTTGTGCCCATAGGCACCGTTGTTGCCGGTGATGTCTGGTGAGGACCTGCCTTACAACAGGCCTACAAGCCCTCAGTCTAGCCTCTCTCAGCCTATTGCGGACAGTCTGAGCACTGATCGAGGGATTGTGGTTCCTGGTGTAATTCGGGCAGTTGTTGTTGCCATCCTGTACCTGTCCCGCAGGTGTGATGTTCGGATGTACCGATCCTGTGCAGGTGTTGTTACACGTGGTCTGCCACTGCGAGGACAATTAGCTGTCCGTCCTGTCTCCCTGTAGCGCTGTCCTAGGCATCTCACAGTACGGACATTGTAATGCATTGCCCTGGCCACATCTGCAGTCCTCATGCCTCCTTGCAGCATGCCTAAGGCACATTCACGCAGATGAGCAGGGACCCTGGGCATCTTTCTTTTGGTGTTTTTCGGAGTCAGTAGAAAGGCCTCTTTTCAGTTTTCAGAACTGTGACCATAACTGTGACCTTAATTGCCTAAGCTGTTAGTGTCCATTCCACAGGTGCATGTTCATAAATTTTTTATCGATCATTGAACAAGCATGGGAAACAGTGTTTTAACCCTTTACAATGAAGATCTGTGAAGTTATTTGAATTTTTATGAATTATCTTTGAAAGACAGGGTCCTGAAAAAGGAACGTTTCTTTTTTTGCTGAGTTTAGAATTTAACTTGATTACTTATGGATAGAACCATGTCATAACTCCAGATATTCCTGTTTTGTGGCAGCGTTTGATTTAAATAAATGTCACAGGCTAATGTCTGTGTCAATATTCTACCTCCTCACATTCCATCCGACATTGCTTATAATACATGATGTAAAGGATTGAAACTAGGGAGAGGGATACGTGAATTGCTTAGTGATCTTTTATGCCTCAGATATCATCAACTTTCATCATCTCTCGATTAGAACAGGCAGCAAAGCTTTGTTCTAAGACCATCACGTTATGTTTCCTTATAGAGACTTGTCGCCTCAGCCACTGCCTAGTCAGGGAGTTAGCCATGACATAGTGTGTACAGACATGACCATTCCTTTACCCTTACTTCACTCTCCCACGTGACCATTGAATGTGTTCAGTTATGTAACTACAAACAATGGACCTAAATGGGAAATATTAGTCATGCATGCTGACTTAATACTTTGTGTTGGATAAGCTTTCTAAAAGTGATTTGAGAGAACACTGCTTATAAAATGACCGGAAGGCAGCGATACAGAGCTGAATAGAGTTACAACTTTATTCACTGGGTGGCAGCAGAGAGAGCTAACTAACCAAGGAATTGAATGGAATGGAAGTGATAATATTGACATTTCTCTCTCTCTCAGTAATTGCAAAAATAACAGAAGTCTCTACTCCGCCATGCGCCTGGATAAAGTCTTCAATGTCACAACCTTGCTAAACTCCAGCCTGGTCAGTATTCACATGCATTGTGCAGTGTGCACTCACTCACTGTAGGATACTTACTGTGTTCTGCATACCTGCACATGGTAGCACATGGATATAATACGCTTTAGTTACTGTAATCACACTCACACCGAATCAGACCATTTTTTAAAAGTAATTGAGATGTGTTTGATTTTACTTGCCTAAAACAATGTAACCAGTGGAATAGTCCCAAAAGTGTCAACTATGACTATACTTCACACCAGTCAAGCTAAATCAAGTGTTTAGCTAACACTCTGCATTTCCACACTGAGCATTAGCTAACAAAAGGCGTTCTTGCCAAAACAAAAAGCAGGCCAGCATTAGCCAGCCTCCTGGCAAGATTAGCTCGCCTCTTTTATTGAATAGTAAATAAGGATGGATAGAGCTGGCTAGCATAAGTTAGGCTAGGTTAGGGTTAGCAATGGATAGAGCTGGCTAGCATAAATTAGGTTAGGGTTAGGGATGAATAGAGCTGGCTAGCATAAGAGCTGGCTAGCATAAGTTAGGTTAGGGTTAGGGATGAATAGAGCTGGCTAGCATTAATTAGGCTAGGTTAGGGTTAGGGATGGATAGAGCTGGCTAGCATAAATTAGGTTAGGGTTAGGGATGAATAGAGCTGGCTAGCATAAGTTAGGTTAGGGTTAGGGATGAATAGAGCTGGCTAGCATAAATTAGGCTAGATTAGGGTTAGGGATGAATAGAGCTGGCTAGCATAAGTTAGGTTAGGGTTAGGGATGAATAGAGCTGGCTAGCATAAAATAGGCTAGGTTAGGGTTAGCGATGGATAGAGCTGGCTAGCATAAATTAGGTTAGGGTTAGGGATGAATAGAGCTGGCTAGCATAAGTTAGGTTAGGGTTAGGGATGAATAGAGCTGGCTAGCATAAATTAGGCTAGGTTAGGGTTAGGGATGGATAGAGCTGGCTAGCATAAATTAGGTTAGGGTTAGGGTTAGGGATGGATAGAGCTGGCTAGCATAAATTAGGTTAGGGTTAGGGTTAGGGATGGATAGAGCTGGCTAGCATAAATTAGGCTAGGTTAGGGTTAGGGATGAATAGAGCTGGCTAGCATAAATTAGGCTAGGTTAGGGTTAGGGATGGATAGAGCTGGCTAGCATAAATTAGGTTAGGGTTAGGGATGAATAGAGCTGGCTAGCATAAATTAGGCTAGGTTAGGGTTAGGGATGGATAGAGCTGGCTAGCATAAATTAGGTTAGGGTTAGGGATGAATAGAGCTGGCTAGCATAAATTAGGCTAGGTTAGGGTTAGGGATGAATAGAGCTGGCTAGCATAAATTAGGTTAGGGTTAGGGATGAATAGAGCTGGCTAGCATAAATTAGGCTAGGTTAGGGTTAGGGATGGATAGAGCTGGCTAGCATAAATTAGGTTAGGGTTAGGGATGAATAGAGCTGGCTAGCATAAATTAGGCTAGGTTAGGGTTAGGGATGGATAGAGCTGGCTAGCATAAATTAGGTTAGGGTTAGGGATGAATAGAGCTGGCTAGCATAAATTAGGTTAGGGTTAGGGATGAATAGAGCTGGCTAGCATAAATTAGGCTAGGTTAGGGTTAGGGATGGATAGAGCTGGCTAGCATAAATTTAGCTAGGTTACACAAATTAGGAGTTTTTTTTATATAGACTAAATAATAAAGGTTTATGTTATTAACATGTGTTATTTATTTTGTTCTACAGTTTATCTATTGTTTTTCAATGTGGCTCTTAGCTAGTGAGGATTTGTTGTGTTTTAGCTCGAGCTGTTCTATTATATGAGTCTGTAGAAGACATAATGGAAAGAAAACAGGCCATCTTAATCTGTACTTTGTATCAATGAATGGGGTTACCTAGGAAGCAGGAAGACCCTCTTTGAATTAAGAGGGGCCTACCCTGTCCCTGGTCTATTGTACCACTCCACCCCACACCATCACTAAGGAAGTAAATAACAAATCCATCTGTTTACTTAACGCTGAATGACCAAGTAAACAACTTTGTTTTGATCACCATTTTGTTCTAGGCTCTCTAAAATAGTCTTGACCATAGAATTCTATTTCTTTGTTCTGGACTCTCGCGGTACCAGACCTCAACACCGAGGTCGAGGCTACTAAAGTAGAGGCTACTAAAATAGTGTTGGAAAACAAACCATTTGCACAAATGCAAACACACATTTTTGCTCTTGTAACAACCATGTGCAATGAAGATTGGTGTAAACAAACAGATTTGTGCCTGTAACTTGAAGGGTACCTACATAAGGAATTCATAACACATTCGTAACCCATCCATTACATATGAAATGTAACTAGGCTCCCTTTCTGTTTCCAGTACAACAAGGTGGTGGTGAGGATGTTTGAATGTGTAAAATTGACATACGGGCTTCATAAACCCACATTTGTTACCAATATATAGCACATTCATAGCTATTGCTTATCTTTATCGATGTAGCTGACAATTCTCCTTGTGTTTCCAGTACACCAAGGAAGTGGCGAAGATGTTTGACAGTGTGAAGATTGACCTGAGAGGTATCGTCCTGCTGGAGTCTGAGGGGAAACAGAGCCTCATTGACTTCTCTGAGACTGGCATCGCGGAGATCAACTATGCAGCATATCTGGCGGAGGTAGAGTACTGGCATTGAGGGGAAATCTCAATCTAAAAATACTTTCCCCCCTGGTCACCTATCATTCATTTCTATAGTTTAAAGTGACTTCCTCTACTCCACTCCTCTCCTTATCTCAATAGTTTAAAGTGTCCTCTCCTTATCTCAATAGTTTAAAGTGTCCTCCTCTCCTTATCTCTCCTCTCCTTATCTCAATAGTTTAAAGTGTCCTCCACTCCTTATCTCAATAGTTTAAAGTGTCCTCCTCTCCTTATCTCAATAGTCCAAAGTGTCCTTGTCTCCTCTTCTCTCTTTTGTCTTAATAGCCTACTTTGGCTTCCTCTCCTTCATCTCAAGCCACTGTAGACTTTTCAGATATACCTTCAAAAGACACACTAGTATATTTGTATGACACATCACTAAAGATAGTTATAATTTCAAAGATGAGATACCACGATGGATTTAGGATTTGCTTCTGTTATGGCTAACCAGGATTTAGCTGGAGTCTTCCTGAATACTTCCTGGGGTTTTCCTGATTTCTTTCCGGGGTCCTACCGAGATCTTTCCGGGGTCTTCCAGGGGTCTTCCTGAGGTCTTCATTAAGTCTACCAAGGGTTTTTCTAGGGTATACACTACCGGTCAAAAGTTTTGGAACACCTACTCATTCAAGGGTTTTTCTTTATTTTTACAATTTTATTATTATTTTAGAATAATATATGAAATAACACATATGGAATCATATAGTAACCAGAAAAGTGTTAAACAAATCAAAATATATTTTATATTTGAGATTCTTCAAATAGACACCTTTTGCCTTGATAACTGATTTGCACACTCTTGGCATTCTCTCAACCCACTTCAATAGGTAGTCACTTGGAATGTATTTCAATTAAACAGGTGTGCCTTGTTAAAAGTTAATTTGTTGAAATGATTTTCTTCTTAATGCGTTTGAGCCAATCAGTTGTCTTGTGACAAGGTAGGGGGTATACAGAAGATAGCCCTATTTGGTAAAAGCCCAAGACCATATTATGGCAAGAACATCTCAAATAAGCAAAGAGAAACGACAGTCCATCATTACTTTAAAATGAAAAGGTCAGTCAATACGGAAAATTTCTTTCATCACATTCCCAGTGGGTCAGAAGTTTACCTACACTCAATTAGTATTTGGTAGCATTGCCTTTAAATTGTTTGACTTTGGCGCAAACGTTTTGGGTAGCCTTCCATAAGCTTCACACAATAAGTTGGGTGAATTTTGGCCCATTTCTCCTGACAGAGCTGGTGTAACTGAGTCAGGTTTGTAGCCCTTCTTGCTCGCATACGCTTTTTCAGTTCTGCCTCAAATTTCTAGAAGTTTGGCCAGGGCTTTGTGATGGCCACTCCAATACCTTGACTTTGTTGTCCTTAAGCCATTTTGTCACAACTTTGGACGTATGCTTGGGGTCATTGTCCATATGGAGGACCCAACTTCCTGACTGATGTCTTGAGATATTGCTTCAATATAATCCACATCATTTTGTTTCCTCATGATGCCATCTATTTTGTGAAGTGCACCAGTCCCTCCTGCAACAAAGCACCCCCACAACATGATGCTGCCACCCCCGTGCTTCACGGTTGGGATGGTGTTCTTCGGCTTGCAAGCCTCCCCCTTTTTCCTCCAAAAATAACAATGGTCATTATGGACAAACAGTTCTATTTTTGTTTCATCAGACCAGAGGACATTTCTCCAAAACGTACGATCTTTGTCCCCATGTGCAGTTGCAAACCTTGGTCTGGCTTTTTTTATGGCGGTTTTGGAGCAGTGGCTTCTTCCTTGCTGAGCGGCCTTTCAGGTTATGTCGATATAGGACTCGTTTTACTGTGGATATAGATACTTTTGTACCTGTTTCCTCCAGAATCTTCACAAGGTCCTTTGCTTTTGTTCTGGGATTGATTTGTACTTTTCACACCAAAGTACATTTATCTCTAGGAGACAGAACGCATCTCCTTCCTGAGCGGTATGACGGCTGAGTGATCCCATGGTGTTTATACTTGCATACTATTGTTTGTACAGATGAACGTGGTACCTTCAGGCGTTTGGAAATTGCTTCCAAGGATGAACCAGACTTGTGGAGGTCTACAATTCTTTTTTCTGAGGTCTTTGTTGATTTCTTTTGATTTCCCCATGATGTCAAGCAAAGAGGCACTGAGTTTGAAGGTAGTCCTTGAAATACATCCACAGGTACACCTCCAATTGACTCAAATGATGTCAATTAGCCTATCAGAAGCTTCTAAAGCCATGATATAATTTTCTGGAATTTTCCAAGCTGTTTAAAGGCACAGTCAACTCAGTGTATGTAAACTTTTGACCCACTGGAATTGTAATACAGTGAATTATAAGTGAAATAATCTGTCTGTAAACAATTGTTGGAAAATGTACAAAGTAGATGTCCTAACCGACTTGCTAAAACTATAGTTTGTTAACAAGATATTTGTGGATTGGTTGAAAAACGAGTTTGAATGACTCCAACCTAAGTGTATGTAAACTTCCGACTTCAACGTCTTCTCTATCAGAATCTGTTGAATGGGGGAGAACATGAAGTTTTCTACAGAACATGATCGTCTTATGGCCTCTTATTGCAGCTTGTATAACTCTTTACTTAAAACCGACAACTATAATGTTTTATGACTTGTTATAAGCCTCTATGAGCCTTTATAGTGTGATATTATAAGGCTTATAAAGGTTACTGTTGTTATGTCTCTATGTGCACAGTTGCACAACTGTTATTATAAGATGAAAAGACCGAAGGGGGTCATACATGCTTATGACAAGTCTTATAATGCATTATAACACCATCATAATACATTATAATCCTATTTCTGTTCATTTGCAGGTCAACAAAGGGGTGACTCTGGTGGACTTACTGTCGTACGCCAATGAGCTTGAGGCACAGACGGACCTTATGGTGAGAACAACATATGACCAACCATCCAATAAAAACCTCATACTGAAAAAACAACACGGCTCCAACCAACCACACAATGTTTTCTCAGTGTACTAGTAGATTGAAGCTTTATTTACACCAAGATCCAAGACAGGGAGACAATGAAATGGGAGTTCAGATATAAAACTATGTGAAAGCTCCACGTGTCTTCATCAACTGCATAGCCTTGTGGCGGTTTGCTATCGACACACACGCACACACACACACACACACACACAATTAAGCAGTCTCTGAAATCACTTTTTAATGTTCTGCCTTGCCTTTAAGGGTTGGAAGCTCACACAAGCTCCCCATTCATGGCCCAAAATGTTGGGCCAACTCTGGGTCCTCCACCACTTGCCATGGGCTCGGAGGCAGTGGAGCCAGTTTAAAGTGGTCTTCTGTGGGGTGATATGTGCCCCTCCCTGTGCCCCACTAGTATTCATCTGGTGCCCATCTGTCCTGGTGCCCCATGTTCTGTTGGCATTGAGAACACACACACGGTGGACACTGAGAATGGTTCACCCGTATATAGATCATTTAAATGACTTGATTCTACATGTAATTCTATGGGTTCAATATGTAGTTTTTATGCTGCATTACATTCATTGATTAAGGCAGTCTCTTATACTAAGTGGTTTGCTGTGTGTAGGCCTGTGTACTATAGAGTTTTACACAGATTGCACATTGCTCTAAATATTTGTAAATGTATACATTCTGTACATGAATGTATGTCAAGAGACTCTGGACAATGGTGACCCTGGTAGTGACCCCACTCCCTGCAGGTGTCTCAGGGGCAGTTTGGATATGCAATAAACACATTTCTGTGACACACTTGTACAAGGAACACCCACAAGTGTGTAACAGGACAAATATTAGCACCCCCCAAATGAATCATGATTATTACCTCTTTGTATGTGTGTCTGAACCTCTGTCTATGTGTGTGTCCTTAGCCCAAAGGGCCCCTCCAGACCTCTCTGAAGGGCCACACCAACAGTCTCCGTCAGATCCACAGTCAGCTGGTCATCCCTATGGAGCAGGCC
Source organism: Oncorhynchus kisutch (assembly GCF_002021735.2). NCBI lineage: Eukaryota > Metazoa > Chordata > Actinopteri > Salmoniformes > Salmonidae > Oncorhynchus > Oncorhynchus kisutch. The sequence goes on from NC_034192.2 coordinate 43,649,861, forward strand.
ATGGTAATCAACTATCTTCAATCATTCTTTTTTAGGTTAACATCCATGCCTGGGCCCATCAGTGCTCAGCTTCGCCCGACTGGCAGAAATGGCCACGGCCATGCGCTACCCTCTTAGAAGAAAAGGTGCTATATCTAGAACCTAAAAGGGTGACCTCTTCAGGTGACCTCATAAGAGAACATGTCTGCACAAATGTGTACATACATGCTTGTGTGTGTGTGTGTGTGTTCTCTGAACTTTACATGCGAGAGGAACACGTCATTGCCAGACGTCGATGCAACCTCAGTGAAGCTTTCATCTCTCACTCAAAGCCTCTAGAATATAGAGCTAGACCAGGGCTCTCCAACCTTATTCCTGGAGAGATACTCTCCTGTAGGTTCTAACTCCAACCACGTTCCTGGAGAGATACCCTCCTGTAGGTTAACTCCATTGGTTGCATTGTGCCTTGCAAACCAAAGTGCAGCATATCTGACATACAGTGCATTCGGAAAATATTCAGACCTCTTGATTTTTTCCACATTTTGTTACATTACAGCCTTATTCTAAAATGGCTTAAAAAAATAAAAAATCTCATCAATCTTAACACAGTGCCACATAATGACAAAGCAAAAACAGTTTTTTTTTAGAAATGTTTGCACAAACTTTAATATCAAATTTACGTAACTATTCAGACCCTTTACTCAGTACTCAGTATGACGCTACAAGCTTGGCACACCTATATTTGGGGAGTTTCTCCCATTCTCTGTAGATCCTCTCAAGCTCTGTCAAGTTGGAGGTGGAGCGTCGCTGAACAGCTTTTTTCAGGTCTTTCCCAGAGATGTTCGGTCGGGTTCAAGTTGGGCTCTGGCTGGGCCACACAAGGACATTCAGAGACTTGTCCTGAAGCCAGTCCTGCGTTGTCTTAACTGTGTGCTTAGGGTCGTTGTCCTGTTGAAAGGTGAACCTTCACCCCCAGTCTGAGGTCCTGAGTGCTCTGGAGCAGGTTTTCATCAAGGATCTCTCTGTACTTTGCTCCTTTCATCTTTCCATCTTGCCTCTGAAAAACATCCCCACAGCATGATGCTGAAACCATCATGCTTCACCGTAGGCATGGTGCCAGGTTTCCTCCGGATGTGACGCTTGGCATTCAGGCCAAAGAGTTCAATCTTGGTTTCATCAGACGAGAGAATCTTATTTCACATGGTCTGAGAGTCCTTTAGGGGCCTTTTGGCAAACTCCAAGTGGGCGGTCATGTGCCTTTTACAGAGGAGTGGCTTCCGTCTGGCCACTCTACCATAAATGCCTGATTGATGGAGTGCTGTAAAGATGGTTGTCCTTCTGGAAGGTTCTCCCATCTCCACAGCGGAACTCTAGTGCCCTGTCAGAGTGACCATTGGGTTCTTGGTCACCTCCCTGACCAAGGCCCTTCTCCCTCGATTGCTCTCAGTTTGGCAGGGCGGCCAGCTCAACGAAGAGTCTTGGTGGTTCCAAACTTTTTCCAATTAAGAATGATGGAGGCCACAGAGTTCTTGGAGACCTTCAATGCTGCAGACATTTTTTGGTACCCTTCCCAGATCTGTGCCTCGACACAATACTGTCTCAGCGCTCTACTGAAAATTCCTTCGACCTCATGCCTTGTTTTTTTTTCTCTCAACCTGTGGGACCTTATATAGACAAGTGTGTGTCTTTCCAAATCATGTCCAATCAATTTAATTTACCACAGGTGGACTCCAATTAAGTTGTAGAAACAACTCAAGAATGATCAATGGAAATGCACCTGAGCTCAATTTCAACTCTCATAGCAAAGGGTCTGAATACTTAAGTAAATAAGCTATTTCTGTTTTAAATTTTTAATACCTTTGCAAACATTTCTAAAAACCTATTTTCACTTTGTCATTATATAGGGTATTGTTTGTAGCTTTTTATTTAATACATTTTAGAACAAGACTGTAACTTAACAAAATGTTGAAAAAGTCATGGCGTCTCAATACTTTCCGAAGGCACTATGCATATGTATACATTCACCAGGACAAATCAATCATATCTTTAGCTATACCTCACACCTATATTTGGCTCCTTAAAAGACATACTGCATATACATACACTACCGGTCAAAAGTTTTAGAACACCTACTCATTCAAGGGTTCAGTTGTGTTGTGACTAGGTAGGGGGAGTATACAGAAGATAGCCCTATTTAGTGACCAAGTCCATATTATGTCAAGAACAGCTCAAATAAGCAAAGAGAAACAACAGTACATCATTACATTAAGACATGAAGGTCAGTCAATATGGAACATTTCAAGATATTTGAAAGTTTCTTCAAGTGCAATCGCATAAACATCAAGTGCTATGGTGAAACTGGCTCTCGTGAGGACCGCCACAGGAATGGAAGACCCAGAATAAGTTCATTAGAATTCCCAGCCTCAGAAATTGCAGCCCAAATCAATGCTTCACAGAGTTCAAGTAACAGAAGTAACAGATCTCAACATCAACTGTTCAGAGGAGACTGTGTGAAATCAGGCATTCATGGATGATTTGCTGCAAAGAAACCACTACTAAAGGACACCAATAATAAGAAGAGACTTGCTTGGGCCAAGAAACACGAGCAATGGATATTAGACCGGTGGTAATTTATCCTTTGGTTTGGAGTCCAAATTGGAGATTTTTGGTTCGAGCCCCATGTCTTTCTTTGTGAGACGAACAGTAGGTGAACGGATGGTCTCCGCATGTGTATTTCCCACCGTAAAGCATGGAGGAGGAGGTGTGATGGTGTGGGGATGCTTACACTGTCTGTCATTTATTTAGAATTCAAGGCATATTTAACCAGCATGGCTAGCACAGCATTCTGCAACGATATGCCATCCCATCTGGTTTGGGCTTAGTGGGGTATCATTTGTTTTTTGAAAGGACAATGACCCAACACACCTCCAGGCTGTGTAAGGGCTATTTGACCAAGAAGGAGAGTGATGGAGTGCTGCATCAGATGACCTGACCTCCACAATCCCCCGACCTCAACACAATTTAGATGGTTTGGATGAGTCGGACCGCAGAGTGAAGGAAAAGCAGCCAACAAGTGCTCAGCATATGTGGAAACTCCTTCAAGTGTCACGTCCTGACCACAGAGAGCCTTTTTATTCTCTATTTTGGTTAGGTCGGGGTGTGACTATGGTGGATAATCTAGGTTGTTTTATTTCTATGTTGGCCTGGTATGGTTCCCAATCAGAGGCAGCTGTTTATTGTTGTCTCTGATTGGGGATTATATTTAGGCAGCCATTTCCCCACTGTGTTTTGTGGGATCTTGTTTATTTTGTAGTTGCCTGTGAGCACGCCATAGCTCCATAGTATAATTTGCTCTTAATTGTTTTTTTGTGCGGTTCACTTCAAATAAAATATGTCGAACCGATTTCACGCTGCGCCTTGGACCGAATGTGATTACGACGATCGTGACATCAAGACTGTTGGAAAAGCATTCATCATGAAGCTGGTTGAGAGAATGGCCAAGAGTGTGCAAAGCTGCCATCAAGGCAAAGGGTGACTATTTGAATATATTTTGATTTAACACTTTTTTGGTTTCTACATGATTGTAGTAAAAATAAAGAAAACCCCTTGAATGAGTAGGTGTTCTTAAACTTTTGACCGGTAGTGTAGTTGTGGCCAAAAGTTTTGAGAATGACACAAATATACATTTTCACAAAGTTTGCTGCTTCAGTGTCTTTAGATATTTTTGTCAGATGTTACTATGGAATACTGAAGTATAATTACAAGCATTTCATGTGTCAAAGGCTTTCATTGAAAATTACATGAGTCAATTTTTTCAGTGTTGACCCTTCTTTTTCAAGGCCTCTGCAATCCACCCTGGCATGCTGTCAATTAACTTCTGGGCCACATCCTGACTGATGGCAGCCCATTGTTGCATAATCAATGCTTGGAGTTTGTCAGAATTTGTGGGGTTTTGTTTGTCCACCCGCCTCTTAAGGATTGACCACAAGTTCTCAATGGGATTAAAGTCTGGGGAGTTTCCTGGCCAAGGACACAAAATATCAATGTTTTGTTCCCCGAGCCACTTAGTTATCACTTTTGCCTTATGGCAAGGTGCTCCATCATGCTGGAAAAGGCATTGTTCGTCACCAAACTGTTCCTGGATGGTTGGGAGAAGTTGCTCTCGGAGGATGTGTTGGTACCATTCTTTATTCATGGCTGTGTTCTTAGGCAAAATTGTGAGTGAGCCCACTCCCTTGGCTGAGAAGAAACCCCACACATGAATGATCTCAGGATACTTTACTGTTGGCATGACACAGGACTGATGGTAGCACTCACCTTGTCTTCTCTGGACAAGATTTTTTCCAGATGCCCCAAACAATCGGAAAGGGGATTCATCAGAGAAAATGACTTTACCCTAGTCCTCAGCAGTCCAATTCCTGTACCTTTTGCGGAATATCAGTCTGTCCCTGTTATTTTTCCTGGAGAGAAGTGGCTTCTTTGCTGCCCTTCTTGACACCAGGCCATCCTGCAAAAGTCTTCGCCTCACTGTGCGTGCAGATGCACTCACACTTGCCTGCTGTCATTCCTGAGCAAGCTCTGTACTGGTGGTGCCCCGATCCCACAGCTGAATCAACTTTAGGAGACGGTCTTGGCGCTTGCTGGACTTTCTTGGGCGCCTTGAAGCCTTCACAACAATTGAACTGCTCTCCTTGAAGTTATTGATGATCCGATAAATGGTTGATTGAGGTGCAATCTTACTGGAAGCAATATCCTTGCCTGTGAAGCCCTTTTTGTGCAAAGCAATGATGGCGGCACGTGTTTCCTTGCAGGCAACCATGGAATGAGGAAGAACAATGATTCCAAGCACCACCCTCCTTTTGAAGCTTCCAGTCTGTTATTTGAACTCAATCAGCATGACAGAGTGATCTCCAGCCTTGTCCTCGTCAACACTCACACCTGTTAACGAGAGAATCACTGACATGATGTCAGCTGGTCCTTTTGTGGCAGGGCTGAAATGCAGTGGAAATGTTTTTGGGGGATTCAGTTCATTTGCATGGCAAAGAGGGACTTTGCAATTAATTGCAATTCATCTGATCACTCTTCATAACATTATGGAGTATATGCAAATTGCCATCATATAAACTGAGGCAGCAGACTTTGTGAAAATTTATATTTGTGTCATTCTCAAAACTTTTGGCCACGACTGTACATACAGTATATATACATGATCACAGTAGCGCACCAATGTTTCTCCCAAAATACCATAATATCCCCATAAATATTCTAAGTCATTCCTAGTACTGCATTCATATCACATAGAAATGCTGAGTTTTAGAGATCTGTCTTATCTTTTCTTTCTATATTTCTCCTTTAACTCTTCCTACTTCAATTAATGGCTGCCAAGAAATATGTTAGAGCGAGGGTAAGCATGTGTCTCCAAAATGTATCTTTGTCCGTCTGTACTGTCGAGGGCTCTGTTCCATTCTCCCATCATTTAAAGCTCATATTGACTTTTTATTTTCAAATAAATGAAAGCCTATGCCTTGCTAATATCGATATCAAACAATATCGATATCATATCAAATTACAGTATTGGTGCCCACAATTAGTTATACATGTTCCTTGTACCTCGAATCCAAGGGGCTTCCCTGGCATGCCCTGACCATTACCATGAACTTCCATTCTCTTTCAGACCATGGTAGAGATTCATGAATGAGATTTGTTAGTACACCACGCTGATTCAGACCCGAATGACATGATTGTAAAAAGTGCAAGATTAGGTCCTTTACAGGCTATGTAAAAATAAATCAGTCTTTAGGATTTGTAGATTAGTCTGTGTGTAATTTGTTAATCCTGCAAATATACTTCAAATCTGGTGCATGTGCTGAATAATTACCATGTACGTATACCAGCATGGATTTAATCATTTGTCATGTTTTCCACATATAGGTTATCACTTGTCTACACTTGTTCAAATAGTATTGAGACATTTTATTTGTGGTTTCTACATACAATATATGGAAAAAAGTATGTGGACACCCCTTCCGACAAGTCAGTTCCTCAAATTTCTGCCCTGCTAGAGCTGCCCCAGTCAACTGTAAGTGCTGTTATTGTGAAGTGGAAATGTCTAGGAGCAACAATGGCTCAGCCACGAAGTGGTAGGCCACACAAGCTCACAGAACAGGACCGCCGAGAGCTGAAGCACGTAGCGCGTAAAAATAGCCTGTCCTCGGTTGGAACACTCACTACCGAGTTTCAAACTGCCTCTGGAAGCAACATCAGCACAACAACTGTTTGTCGGGAGCTTCATGAAATGGCTTTCCATGGTCGAGCAGCCACACAAGACTAAGATCACCATGCACAATACCAAACATCAGCTGGAGGGGTGTAAAGCTCGCCGCCATTGGAGCAGTGGAAAAGCCTTCTCTGGAGTGATGAAACACGCTTCACCATCTGGCAGTCCGACGGACGAATCCGGGTTTGGCGGATGCCAGGATGACACTACCTGCCCAAATACATAGTGCCAACTGTCAAGTTCGGTGGAGGAGGAATAATGTTCTGGGGCTGTTTTTCATGGTTCGGGCTAGGCCCCTTAGTTCCAGTGAAGGGAAATCTTAATGCTACAGCATTCAATTACATTCTAGACGATTCTGTGCTTCCAACTTTGTGGCAACGGTTTGGGGAAGGTCTATACAGAAATGGTTTATCGAGATCGGTGTGGAAGAACTTGACTGGCCTGCTCAGAGTCCTGACCTCAACAACATCTAACACCTTTGGGATGAATTGGAACGCTGACTGCGAGCCAGACCTAATCGCCCAACATCAGTGCCCCACCTCACTAATGCTCTTGTGGCTGAATGGAAGCAAGTCCCCCCCAGAAATGTTCCAACATCTATTGGAAAGCCTTCCCAGAAGAGTGGAGGCATTTATAGCAGCAACTCCACATGAATGCCCATGATTTTGGAATGAGATGTTCGACGAGCAGGTGTCCACATACTTTTGGTCTAGTACTGTATTTTGCAACACATTCCTCATGACCAAAATCCTCATGAAATAGCCATTGTTATTGCTGTTGTTGTAGTTTCATATGAAGCATTTTCCTCCCAGTGGGAACCATACCGCTCTTCTTTCCCATTGTGTGATAAAACTAGAACCGTGTCTTCAAGCATCATGGTGATGCTTGTGCCTGTCTTGTCTCCTGTTGTGTGTTTTTAGGAGTTATTACTGTCTCTAATCCCTGACCTTGTATCTCTGGGGTGTTAACTTGTGTTGTGCATTTCCACTTAAAAGAGTACGCTGAATCAGAGCATCAGACTACTCGAAAGGACTGCCTCAGATCTGCCGGTAAGTGGGCCTCCTACAAACCATCTACCCTAACAGTTCACACTGTCTCAATCAACATCAAGCATTCATAATGCATCCATAAACACTGAATAAAGACTACGTAACAGCTCCATAGACTGTTATGAAAGCATCTTGAGCATTCTAATGCTGTGTCCTGTCCAGAACAAAATCACTGATGTGCTGAAGACCATCGAAGCGGCCCAGTATCTCATCTCCCAGAATGCAACACATGTCGCCATCCAGGTGACTAAGATGGCTTCCCAGTCATTGTTTACATTTCAGTGCTAGGATAAAACACAGTAGGTAACATATTATCCCTTTCTCTATTAGGAAACAGAAAAGTACAAGCAAACCATTGTTGGTTACTTCAGGCAATACATAGAGTGGGTCAGGACCTCCGTAAGTATTTGTGTCCCAACAGTTTTTGAATGCCTATTACAGTTCTTATATTAGAATTATGACGTAGAAGATAAACTACTGTTAGCTCCCAAACTATGTTGACATACAGCTTATCAACTGCTCATTCCCTGAGAATGTTAAGACTTTGGGGTCTAAAAATAGAAAGAACACAAATGGAAACCAACTTTGGAATTTCCTCTGTGAGCTTTGAACCTTGTTTTTTCCCCTCTGGGCCTTGAACCTTGTTTTTACCTGTGAACCTTGTTTCCCCTGTGAGCCTTAAACCTAGTATCCCCTGTGACCCTTAAACCTTGTTTTCCCCTGTGACCCTTGAACCTTGTTTTCCCCTGTGAGCCTTGAACCTTGTTTTCCCCTGTGAGCCTTGAACCTTGTTTTCCCCTGTTGAGCCTTGAACCCTGTAGCATAAGGAGGAAATTAGATAAAGCAGTACTGAGTGCTGGTAAATTACTGTTGTACTGTTTGAAAAGACTGCTTTTCACAACTTTATTGAATTGTGCCAAAAGTAACAGCTCTGCTGACTTGTTTGCAATCAACTTAGTCATCAATCATCCATGTGTAAAGCTATAACATCCATTCATTTTCCAGAAATTCCAACCGACATCTTTCATAATTGTTCGCCAATAGTATAACTGTAACAGATGCCCTTTGTCTGCATGGTTTACCCAGCTGACCATGGAGGTAGCAGCCTGCAAACCCTTCAGCAACATTGTGGACACAGTGGAGATCGTAGCCTGCAGCTTCTTGGTCGACTCGTTGGTAACTAAAAAAGCAATATAAGGGGTCCTTTGAAAACATGCCTGAAACGTCAGTTGGGTGGTACCTGAATACTTTTTTTTGTAGAATAGTAGTGAAGGCATCAAAACTATGAAATAACACATATGGAATCATGTAGTAACCAAAAAAGTGTTAAATCAAAATGGACTTTAGATTCTTCAAAGTAGTCACAATGGATTGGTGTTTTACCAAATAGGGATATCTTCTGTATACCACCCCTACCTAGTCACAACACAACTGATTGGCACAAACGCATTAAGAAGGAAAGAAATTCCACAAATTAAATTTGAACAAGGCACACCTGTTAATTTAAATGCATTCCAGGTGATTACCTCATGAAGCTGGTTGAGAGAATGCCAAGAGTGTTCAAAGCTGTCATCAAGGCAAAAGATGGCTACTTTAAGGAAAAAGCTGGCGACAGTACTTTGGCTAGTCACCCCCCTCCAATCACACACAGCTACACACCTCACCCCTTCAAATCACACCTACACACCTCACCCCCCCCCCAATCACACACACCTTTCACACCATTACCCCCAACCTCGCCTGATTTAGAACGTACAAGCCCTGAAATCCAGCACATGATCAGTGAGAGCTACTTGGCAGTGCGCAGTGGGGCACCCTACAGAGTGCTGCAGAGATGGGGAGCGAGAGACAGAGCCAGAAAAAGAGAGGAGAAGGATATAAAACCAGCCTTACATAATCCCGACATCTGTCCTGTCGGCATGGGGCCTTATTACTAACACACTCCCAATGGCAGGAAGCATCTCTGCCTCCCCTAATGAAGTGGAACAAATAGCCACTTAGGGACTCCATAGGTTCCAGCGCCAGCTAATTGACTTGGACTGGGAACAGGATGTTTCTGGACACTCAGCACCGACCAAAGCGCTTGTTAAAGCTCAATGGGTAATTTTACTAGTGTCACGGAACAAAGGTACAGGAACACAGGAAAGAGTTAGTGCTTCTAGTCATTCCACAATAGCTACACACCACAATAGTTTCCACACTGAGTCTATAGAGTAGAGAAGAGACAACAGCGCACAGTGTATCTGGTAAGGATGGAGGAATGGAGCTGGTTACCTAACATGGAAACAGAGCAAAGCTGTGACGCTTTGACTATCAGTGGGATTGGAGGGGAGCCAAATGTATCATGAGAGTGTTCATTCTCTAAAACAGACTATAAGGCTGTTACGCACTGTTATGTCATAGCTATGATGACTTTATGACTCAGTGGTTTTCTCATTTAGAGCTGGCTAAACTGCCCCCTCTACACAAACATGCACAGACACACACAGATACACACTGCAGACAGTGATGTCCAAAATGATGGAAAGTCCTTTATGAATCTACAGGGCTGAGAAGTGTAGACAGTGTATGGTGCTATACTTCATACCTTGAAAAGTTACCCAGTAATGAAATAATAAATGATTCATATGTTTAACATTTTGTTCTACCTAAACATTGCTATACTTTATTTCATAAACCAATATACCAAATGTCTTGATCATTTACTCAACGTTTTGGTGGTGGTAAATCTAAAGAGAACACGAACACAGGGCTAGTTTATGTTGGATATCGGATCCACTGACACGGCATTATCTCTGTTTTCTCTGTTTCTCAGAACACATTCTGGTTTGGCCTAGGCTGCTGCGCCCTGTTCCTCCTTCCTAGCATCATCCTGTCAGTAAAACTGGCAAAGTTTTACCGTAGAATGGACACAGAGGATGTTTACGATGAGTGAGTATCTCTACTCCACTTTTAATATTGTGCTGTCACAAACAGTTTGTCATATCTGGAAAGAACCATTGGTTCATCCTCTTAATTCAACTATAGCTGAGGTTTGGAAGTTCCCTGCTGTTAATTTGTAGTGCAACCCAGTGATTAGTTTGATGTATGGGGATCCTTATTACAGCCTTCTTCCCTGCCAATGGCCCACAACACCTAGCACTTTCCCCCTGCCTATTTGGTTAAAGAGGCCATACAGTTGATTTGAGGCCTTTGCGCCCCGCCTCGAAAATAATCTAGGGCAAGAAGAATTTAGACCCTTATTATACGCATTAAAGAGACTGAAATTGGGAGGAGTCAGGATTACAAAGTGGTAATTAACACAATTTGATTCAGTCCCACAACCAACAAGTTAAATACGAGGTTATAGAATTGCTTCTGTGCTGTGGTGCTAGCTACTCCTTTCTTTCTTGTTTACTATCTTTTTCCCCCTCTTATGTCTATAGCTTTACAGTAGTAGTACATAGTAGTAACTTAGTAGTAAGTAGTATTAATAGGAGTAGCAAGTTACAGTAACCTAACTCTTTCTACTGCTTCATTCTCTCTCTTTGTCTCGATCTCTTTTCCCTTGCAGTTCATCTGTTTCTGGAACTTGGCATTTTACTTTGTGATAACCATTCCTACTATTTCCATATTCTTCATCCTTATTTTTCATTTAATTTCTCTCTGTCAAGCACTTTGCACTGTAAGAAAACAAACAGCGTATTAAGAGTTGTGGAATGCTATTCATGTCGTTTTATGCATCCTTCAGTCGCCCTCGCCTCGCCCAGGCACTTACAGTAGTGAATTAATGCCATAGACAAGTCACCAAGTGTCTTGATCAATGACGTGTATCGATGTCACCTGATCAGTACTATTGTGCCCAAAACCTTCTAGTGCATTTCATTAACATTTTTGCTTTTTTGTATCTTTGTAGCATTGAGACAATTCCCATGAAAACGTAAGATTCATTTTACCCATTTTACCTCTCCTTTCTCCTTCCAGTATATCTCATTGGTACATCTGTGCTTTTCTGTTGATTTTGTACATAGATCTCATGGTGCTGGTTTTACATTTTTAGCTATGAAATGCATCTCTTGGTGGATCATTTTGGATTTCCTTTGTGTGCTATCTTGAAGAAATTACCCTTGTTGATCATTAAGGGCTCTTACAACCACTATCTTACAAAAGCAAAATTCCACCTCTGTTTTTGTAAGTTAAGATGTAAGATAAAATGCTGTGGTTTATACGTTCACAACTTTCTATATGGAAACATTTGTCTAGAATCCTATTCCTATTTAGAGAAAAGCCTTTTATTGCCGAGGGTTGATAGCATGCCATGTCTCTTACCTCATGTTTTTTTTTATGCAATGTTTTGTTTCAGTATGGAAATTGGTAATAATGGTTATCATAATGAGTGTTTACAAGGTATCCAAAACCCTGTAATGACAAGGTAAACTAAATATAAAGCAGGCCTACGGAAATAATCAATTTGCATGGCATGTTTCAGGGAGGGATGGGGGCAGGGGCGGCATGTTGGCCTGGGGGCAGTCAGTCACTCAGTGAGATGGTTAAATAAGGTGGATGGGACACTGCATGTCCTAGGGGTTTGGCTAGCCCCTCAGACACATCTGGAGGTCAGCTGGACTCTCTGCTTTGTTGCGGATCCAGCATTGGGAGGTTGTGAGCAAGGTAGCTAGGCCACTGTTTACGGCTTGTGTGTTTTGGGTTCGGCATGACCTTTGGAGCATTACTAACTTACCCACTGCATGCTCTGTGCACTTGATCAAGTGACATAAAATTCCCTGCATGTCTTGTCTTCTTTAGAATTGGGAAAACTGCTGTGAATGTACATGTGATCCTTTTGCTCAAAGAGAGGCTAAAAGAGAGGCAAGCATGTCTGCTTTGGTGTGGTACTGAGACAACTGCTCATGTGACTAACTTCTTCTAACAACCTCTAACGGCATGGTTTTCATTGAAATGTACAAAAGACATCTCTGGATAGCCAACATGTTTAAACTATAACAGTGTCCAGACACAGAGAGCATCTCCACAGAATGACTGAAAGGGGAAAAGAACAATAACCAACCTGCCACCTAGGGTTTGTCATATTACAACCAACCCAATAATCAGCAGTTCACCATGGTTGGCTTGTCTTATTACAACCGACCCAATAATCAGCAATTCACCATGTTTGGCTTGTCTTATTACAACCAACTCAATAATCACCAATTCACCATGGTTGTCTTGTCTTATTACAACCGACCCAATAATCAGCAATTCACCATGTTTGGCTTGTCTTATTACAACCAACTCAATAATCACCAATTCACCATGGATGTCTTGTCTTATTACAATTGACCCATTAATCAGCAATTCACCATGGTTGTCTTGTCTTATTACAACCGACCCATTAATCAGCAATTCACCATGGTTGGCTTGTCTCAAAGTCAATAGACATTTTTTGGATAGAGTGGTTATTATTCCTCCAGTTCAGTGCACATGCAGCATGTGTATGGTGACTGCATGCATCATGCCATCCCTGGTTGGCCTCAAGCCCTCAGCAAGTGTCAATGGAGTGGTTCTGCTTTCTGTGTCTTGGGAAATGCCTGCCCCGTTGCTCTCGTCAAGTGAAGGACCTGGAAGCGAGAGGCAGGGTCTTACAAAATGGTCGACCCTCAAATGTTCCCTGTTCCTGCCATTGATGTTGTCCCCCATCTCTGTACCCCTGTGCCTCTAGCATCCCTGCCTATGACACTATGACTAGGTTCCCAAGGGCTTCAGCTCCCCCTAGGCATATCGACTGGTGAGAGAAGGCCAGGCTTTTTGACCGGCTCCAGAAAGGTACTGAGAACCACTGATCACTGGGATGACGTCTCTCCATCCACCTCCTCAGCATTATCCTCCCTGCCTTGTTCTCTCTTCATGCCATAACCTGCTGGTTGTCTGCATAGCATTGCCACTCTGAAAAACTTCCAGAGCTTCCACAGTCTCTTCTCTCTTGTCTCATCCTTTGCTTGACACTATAATTTTCTTTATTTTTCTTATGCTACCCCCTCTTCACAGCTTGTTTTAGCGCTTTTATGTCTGCTTCACTGACTTTGCAGAAAGTCTTCACGGTGAGGATTGCCGTTTTTGGAATCACTTATAAACCTTAAACCGCATATGGTTTGATGGTATTTGTGTCTAACCACTTGTAAACTTACTGTAGACCAGACCCGCTGGGTGTGTTTGCTATTCCTATTGACTTATACAGTTTAAGACTAAAGTCTCACTTCTCTCATTTCAAAACTCACATTTCATTGCTTTCATTTCTCCCTCGAGTCTCGCAATGGCAAAAGCAATACGCTTCTGAATTATCCAATTAAATCTGATGCATATAAATGTCAATATTTTCTGATACAGTATCTTCTCTTCTACAGGGTCATCGGAAACTGGAACTGAAACACTAGATTGTACGTTTCCACTATATGATTTATATACTGTTAGTCTTTTCTACGATCACTTTTAGCATAGAAATATACCACGTTATTGGCTATCCATGTATAAATATACCATGTTATTGGCTATCCATGTATAAATATACCATGTTATTGGCTATCCGTGTAGAAATATACCACGTTATTGGCTATCCGCGTAGAAACATACCACGTTATTGTTTATCCGTGTAGAAATATACCACGTTATTGGCTATCCGTGTAGAAACATACCACGTTATTGGCTATCCGTGTAGAAACATACCACGTTATTGGCTATCCGTGTAGAAATATACCACGTTATTGGCTATCCGTGTAGAAACATACCACGTTATTGGCTATCCGTGTAGAAACATACCACGTTATTGGCTATCCGTGTAGAAATATACCACGTTATTGGCTATCCGTGTAGAAACATACCACGTTATTGGCTATCCGTGTAGAAACATACCACGTTATTGGCTATCCGTGTAGAAACATACCACGTTATTGGCTATCCGTGTAGAAACATACCACGTTATTGGCTATCCGTGTAGAAACATACCACGTTATTGGCTATCCGTGTAGAAACATACCACGTTATTGGCTATCCGTGTAAATAATTTTACATCAGTGCATTATTACTCAGTGTTGAATTATATTTCATCTATTTTTAGGACCCCATCCACTTCCCACCCCTTGAACAAGACAAAGCTCAGAAAATATGTCCTTACTGGCAGAAGAAGCCCCTAACAAGAAGCTGATGTCTTTTGTATGTGTTCACCTGGCCCTCTCTTCCTCTATCTCCATGGATCTATTTACTGACAACATCCTCCTGCCCAGTCACAACCTCTTCTGGATATCCAGTGTCCAATAGGACCCCCTCAGACACTACACAAGGTGTTGTCATCAACTCTTCCTTTGATTTTCCCTGGGGAACAATAAGGAAGGTGTACATCTGAGACAGTGTCGGTTGACCTTCATCCTTCACCACACACATATGTCTGTTGTGCCTGTGTTTACATTAGTCTGAGCCGAGGCTGAGTTCAAACTGCAGACACAACAACAATTCAGAGGGCTGTGTACTCTCAAACCTTTTGTACTTCTTCTGTGTTTTGTAAAAAGCAGCTGAAAAGGTATTTTGAAGGTCATGTAGAGCTGTTACAAGAACATTTCCATTTCTTGTCATAGTTGAATGATGTTTTACTAACTGATTGGGAGAGATGTTTGAAACACAACCTCTGTGTGGAAAAAGACTTGAAGGTCGTGGATCGTAGGCCTATATGTTTGTGCTTGAATAATATAAGGACAATTACAAAATAGCATGACTTTTGTATGTTTGCAACATTAGAAGACAGACAGAGGTTGTTATGATTGCTGAGGCATACTGACAGATGACTGTTAGACCTGTTTAACCATAGAATTTTGACTGATGACCACCATATTTGTAAGATATGAGGAAATATCTCATATCAGTGCATAACAGGTGGAATATCACATGAACCTGAACAGAAATGTCAGGAGACTATAACATTCCTTAGTTCGTTAATTTATTAACAATAATGCAAAGTATCATGTAGAGTAAACTAACACGGCATGTTAATCAAGATATTTTTTGGGCTATTGTAGTGGTCAAACCTTAAAGTGGAGAACTGCTATTTGAAGCCAAATTCTATTCTTACTGTAGGTCTCAGGTCTTTAGTTGTTTAACAGTTATGCATAGTATATTGTTTCAATATTATACTTTTTTTATCCCACAATAGCTATTGGTACCTATGGAACTACAGAAGGGTAAATGTATTGAAGAGTTGTTTGTATATAAGAGATGTATTGCTTAAAGTGAACGATGACACCCGGATGGATTATGCTGAAAAACATTAACGTGCTGTACATGCCACCCCGATAATATCACCCATCTGTTCTCACTTTCTTTACAGGTTATGTTCCTTCTCCACCACTGTCTGCTTCGTAAAGATGGGGGTCATTAGCCTACTTAACTACCATGTGCTGTCAATCAAATGGCATTAAGCCAGTAGAGGTTTGTTGATGAGAGGAGTGAGGACTTCTTAATGGTTTGCATAACTGATCTTGCCCATTGCGTCTCGGACAGAAGCTTCACTTCCCAATAACTATTACTTAAGTACATGCCTGCAGACTGCTACCTGTGTATGCTTATTACATCACACGCTATTTTACTGAGTGCTTAAGACAGACATTTTGTATGCACCATCTGGTTAGATAGTGGGTGCAATGTTTACTGGTTGTTTTAAGGGTAAAACGGTAATGTTGGCACTGCTGGTGCCCATTGGAAATGAGTGCCCATGATGAAAATCTGAAAGTGTATAAATTGTGAATAAAACATTCCATTTCATTCTTGTACACATTTTTTTTATTTTTTTTTATGTGTCTCACCAAGTGACTGCTGGAGAAACCAAACATTCTCGAATTAAAAAAAACACAGGTTACGGGAAATGTTTAAGGGCAAGGGGTCTCCTATTTTGGACACCATGTCCTTTGTCTTGTGTAAAGCGTTATCTACATATGATCAGGAACATTTGACATGAGACAGTGGGCTGGCACATTTGAGATATTACCAAAAAGACCAGTCTTATATGTTTCCACTGTCGGATATAGAACATGGCGTACTCCATTACGTACCTGCTATTTTGAAAAGGAGATTATCATCTTTTCCAATGGGCTAGGAGGACTTGACGTTTTTCACAGTCATTTGGCACCCACACCTACTATACATCTGTGGAGACCAGATATAAATTTTCTAGTCCGCACATACCACATGACCACTTCTCCCTCACCCTAAATGTGCAACTGGTTAAAGAAGATTGGGTAATGTGTTTATACTTTAGAGGGAGTCATTGGATACATTCAAGCTGATTCTATTTAAAATCTTAGGGAATTGTATTTTGATTATTAACCATAGCTAGGGTTGCAAAGCTACTGGAATCTTCTATAATTTTGTTATTAACAGAAAATCTATGGTAACAATGGTAATTTATATTTGAATAACTTTTTTAAATGATATATAGTATTCATTTTTTATATCTGTCTATATTGTCCATGAGTTTCTAGTAGAGAGACCATATTGTTCAAAAGAAAATAGCCTTTTATTTAATTGTATTTATTTATTTCACCTTTATTTAACCAGGTAGGCTAGTTGAGAACAAGTTCTCATTTGCAACTGCGACTTGGCCAAGATAAAGCATAGCAGAATAAAATAGCCTAATTAATGAAAAAGCATCTAATCAACAATGGCACAATTTTCAATTAACTCTGCAACTCTTTCAACTACAGTAGCCACTTTTCTTCACAACTGCCACCAGTTTGGCAACAAAACATTGGCAACAAATACATATTGAAATAGTAAAATAAATAAAAGTGTAAAAAATTAAGTAAAGGATATTTAATGCTGAAACCCTCATATTAAACAGCAATGGTATTCCCTTAGTTTATGGTTTATATTTAGGATAATGTTTCACAGCTTTGTCATAATACATTTTTTTAAATCATCTTATTTCATATATTTTAGATGTGATAAGGCCACACAGGACCAGAGATAATGACAGACACCTGTTATAATCTGAAGTACCCAAAAGGGCCACTAGATGTATTGTGATAGATTACATAAAATCTTTGAAAGATACCAAAATTCTGGTGGTTTACTGGTCAACTTCAACAGTTCCCAGTAATATACCCTCCCTTTGCAACCCTAACTGTAGTTCATCATTCCTCAGGCTGTCTGCAGTGATTTTGGTTCACCACCTTTGCAATTCTTTCCACTCTCTGCAAAGAATCTTTTAATTTATTTGATTTTAACTAGGCAAGTCAGTTAAGAACAGAACAAATTCTTATTTTCAATAACAGCCTAGGAACAGTGGGTTAACTGCCTTGTTCAGGGGCAGAACGACAGATTTTTACCTTGTCAGCTCAGGGATTCAATCTTGCAACCTTCCGGTTATTAGTCCAACACTCTAACCACGAGGCTACCTGCCGCCCCAGCTGTAGCTATTAACATGCAGAGGGAGAGAGTGGGATGGATAAATGCCTGGCCCTTCCTTTAATTCCACAAAGTGAAGCGAACCTGCATCGGATGTTTACATTACAGATTCCGCGTCACTCACAAGGAGCCTTTTCTTCCCCGTAAGGAAAATAAAGCTGCAAGAGGCATGTGCTGCTACCCCCTTGCTATGTCACAGACACACACACTTGCTAAACAGCCATGTTACATACATACCGTTGTCTCGCGTCAGCAACTCTATTATGGGTTATTCTTGTTCTTTCTTAACTGCCACAGTAATTACTTCCTGTGTGACACGCTAGATTGACCTACCGCCACCCACATGCATATTTGTTTGGAACCTCTTGGATTTTTTTCCCCTCAAATTTCTCCCCAGTCTCCAGTTTCAGATTTTATTGTGTTTATATTTGGAAGGAAATTATAGGCTGTGCTGTATGGTTGTAAACCTCAACTACCTTTAAAACAGCAATGAACCTTGAACAATTCAACATGTCCTTGCAGGATAGCATTTTAAGACACGTTGTGGTATTGAGTTGAACAGTATCTAAAACTGACTGGAAAAAATTGGCATGGTGAACGATTAAAGTGGCGTGGTGGACGATTAGATAAATATTATGTTGGCATCAGTGCGCCAAGCTTCTCAAAATTAATGGCAGTCTGGGGAATTGTTCTCAAACGATAAAGTCCACAAAGTCTTGCTTGACATATTTCTCAATTAAACATTTGTAGTTCTAAATTGCTTATAATATGGGCGATTACATAAAACCTGGTTAAACGTGTGGGCATCAATGTTCCCGGCCTATTTTGCTTCATCCCAATTGGTTTTGCATGTGGCCCTGGCATTCATTGACAGTCGCTAGACAAGCATAAATTATAGTCACATTGCAGAGGGGGGCACTACTCTCCTCCCCTCTTCAGGAGGGCTCTTGTAGCCCAGACTTTTTTTCACCTGAATGCCCTCTTTGTGTGCAAAGCCCATAAATAGCAAGAGGGACCCTCAGCTTCTACAGTCCCAATCTCACTCCCTCTCTCACACTCAAGCATCTGGTATAACCATGTGGACTCGGGCCGGTGCACTGCTGCTCCTCGCCTGCTGTCTCTGGGCAGTGGAGGGACAGAATGAGAACCCAGGCAATGGTGGTGCTGCTACTGCTGCTGCAGAGAACAGGAAGAGTGTCTGGGAGGACCCCATCCAGTTCAACAACAAGGCAAAGGACTTCTGCACCATGAGTGTCACCGGCCAGGGAAATGTCACCCGGCTGAGGATATTGTGCCAGGGTGCCGAGAGAACATACTGGTGCGAGTACACGGGTAAGCCCCAGATGTGCCGTCCCTACAACAACAACCCTCACCACTATTTCACCCAGATCATGTGGGTCCTGAGGAGACATCAAAACGCCTGCCAGGCACCCAAAGCTATCAAGCCTCAAATGTGCAAGAGGGCACCGGAAGACGCACAGATGGTGTTCTCTGCTTCCTCCACGCCAGAGGCTGCACCAGCAGCAATCCCTGAAAAGCCAGAGAAAGCCCAAGAGCCAAACCAGGCAAAACCAGAGACCCCCAAGGTACCATTCACCAAGCAGGCTAAGCCAGCCGCAACCAAGCCTGAAGCTAAATCAGCAAGACCAGAGCAGGCAAGGCCGGAGCAAACTAAACCAGAGAAAGCCAGGCCAGAGCCAGCAAAACCAGAAGCAAGACCAGCACCTACAAAACCTGAAAAAGCCCGAACAGAAGCAAGACCAGCACCTACAAATTCACTGCAATCCAGACCTGAGCAGGCAAAACCAGCAGCAGCAAAACCAGCAGCTTCAAAACCAGCAGCTTCAAAACCAGCAGGCTCAAAACCAGCAGGCTCAAAACCAGTCAAGCCAGCAGTGAACAAGACAGCTGTTCTAAAAAAGCTTCTGACCCCCAAACCAACCGCTCTGAAACCAACCAAGCCCACTGTCAAGAGCAATGCCAAACAGCTGGCACAAGAGTATTGTTGGCGGTCACTCCAAGGCATCTGTTCCTATGTCATTGATTGGTTTCAGAACTAATAATGAAGGTGAGTTTAAAAAGTTGGCTGTTGACATTTTCTTAATTGTAGTCATAGCATTGTATATTATCATGATGATCATTTGTATGAAAAAGTATGTCTGTCGATCAAATACCTGAAATTAACTCAGGTCTGTAAAAAGTATGTCTGTCGATCAAATACCTGAAATTAACTCAGGTCTGTAAAAAGTATGTCTGTCGATCAAATACCTGAAATGAACTCAGGTCTGTAAAAAGTATGTTGAGTATTTTACTGAGTGTAGAAAACGTCAACCTATTCACTATATTTACTTTTTGCTCCCTCTTTCCCAGATTTAGATTTCTTTTGAAGATTACTTCAAAAGTCTGTCTAAAGAGGTGCTCAGAGTGATTTTCCAGAAAATGACTTTGATAAATGGTAGAAGAGAGTTCTAACACCCTCTTTGCGGAAATGATCATGCTGACACTGCTGTCAATCAAAGAACTTTCCTGCCTGCCATTTCACCATGATTTGTGCACTGTAATACAAAAATCTACTTGTTTCAACAAATTATTATTAAGTAACTAGTTACATAGTCTTTTTTAGTTTACTGAACTTTTCAGTCCAAGTGTTACCTCGAGAAACAAAAAAAATTGTTGGCCCAAACTTAGCTCCAACTCTAGAAAACTTGTCTCATATGTTCATTCAACTATAAATGATTTATGATACCTTAACTAATAAAGGTGTGTAACTGGTTACACACAGTGGTTTTAACACAATGTTTTCAACATACATATCTGATGCACGTTGCGATACATCATTACATTGTTCATTTATACAGTCATTATTATTCAACATGTCATCTCCTGGGCTTTGCACTCACAACCTCTTGGTTCATGGTATTCCTATCTTCCTGCTATACCACCATGTCGGTGTCCATTATCAGTTCATCTGACTCTTCTCTCATCATTGATTTAACTTAGTTATTTCAGCAATTTGATGTTTTTCTGTATAGTTGTCTGAGGTTGGTGGGGCATGTTACTCTGTTTTAAAGTTTTAATTTATTTAACCTTTATTTAACTCGGCAAGTCAGTTAAGAACAAATTCTTATTTACAATGGCAACAGACACCGGCCAAACCTGGACGACGCTGGGCCAATTGTGCGCCGCCCTATGGGGCTCCCAATCACAGCTGGTTGTGATACAGCCTGAATTCAAACCAGGGTGTCTGTAGTGACGCCTCTAGCACTGAGATGCAGTGCCTAAGACCGCTGCGCCACTCGGGAGCAAGTTACTCCTTAATCACTATGATAAATAAAATATTTGTTCTCTAATGTACTTTTAACAGATCTGATATTTACTTACTGAAGTGCAAAGTGTTCCAATACAGGTGAAACAGTCATTGACAGGCATGGTGGCATAGCAGGGAGATTGGCATGCTGTGAACCAAGAGGTTGTTCAAATCCCACATGTTGAATATGAATTACTGTATACATGCACAATGTAATCATGTGTGTCAAATATCTAAGTTGTTGCAATTAGTTCCACCGCCTTTTTTAGTTAAGATACTCAAATAATAATTTCTAGTTGAATTAACATATGAGACAATTTGAGCAACACAATCTTAAATTGATTAATTTTTGGAGCTAAGTTTGTGCCAACTAAAAATGTTAATTTCAGGTAACACTTTGACCAAAACATTTTGTAAACAAAAAAAAGCTGTGACACCGGTTACTTAATATTAAGTTCCATCAAGACCAATACCAAAAACATAATTCCAAGGGTCACAATGACAACTAAAAGCATCCATATCTGAATGTGTGGTATGGACAGATCATTAAATCCATCGTCTTTCACATGGTACTCATTTTGGTGACAGTTTTTACTGTTGGTGACAGTTTTTTTACAGTTTGGTTTTTGTGTCAGACAAACCTATGATACCCTATAATGGTCTCTCCTAAGGCAGATACGCCATTGGTTTGGCCTTTTTTGTATGTTTGTTTATGTGTACGTTTGTATCACCAGAAACCATGTATTGAAATGCATAAGGTTGTGTCATTTACATAGTAGACTGGCATATTCAGCTCTACCACTGGTTCATTGGACTGAACGGTCACAATCAATGAATGAATGTCGACATGTGTATGTAATAAATAAATGTGTGTTCTTAATTCTTTTTAGTGTGTCTGTGTTCCTTAAAGCCTTTCTCTCGCAATTTTTTAAATACCAGCAGGCAAAACGTTTTTGACTACAATGTTTTTCTGTCTTAAATACAACCCTTTTAGAGGTGCTGTGTCTCTTTTCCCTCCAGTAAGTGGCGCTGTTGTATCAACTTCTTTAAATATATATTTTTTTCAATTCGTTGCTCACTGCACTTTTACTGGAACAGTTCATGGGTGCATTTACCAGCAGTGGAAAAACTTGTGTAAAAGTAAAGATAACTTCATAGAAAATGACTCAAGTAAAAGTAAAAGTCGCCCAGTAAAATACTACTTGAGTAAAATTCTAAAAGTATTTGGTTTTAAATATACTTAAGTTTTAAAAGTGCATTTAATTGTTAAAATATAAAAGTATAAATAATTCAAAATTCCTTATATTAAGCAAACCAGACAAGACAAGTAAAATTACTATTTTTGGTTAAGGGGTTAGGTTTACAATTAGGGATAGGGTTGCTATTAGAGTTAGGGATTTGGGGTTACCGTTATGGTTAGGTTAAGGGTTAAGGTAAGGAAAAATAGGATTTTGAATGGGAATCTATTGTAAAACAAGCGTGTGTGTGTGTGTGTGTTTAGGCCCATGTTCCATGTGTGTGGCGTGGGGGAATAAGGGGGTGGTGGGTGTGTCTGTGCTCTATAAATGCCACATGCACGTTCCCCAGGTGTCATAACGAAATTGAATAATTTCCATCTTCCCAAATCCACAGGTGAGCTGACTAAAATAACCACTTATGTTGTGTTAAATATTATCTGCCATTATCCTCCATAAATCTTCTCTGCTGCCATGTTGTAACAGGCTACAGTACCAATTATTTGAATTGGAGGCCTACTGTACTAATAACTATGCCATTTCTGCAGATATTTTTTAGCGGGACATGGCGCTCCTTACCAATTTAGCCGTCTTGCTGGTTATTTCCTGCATATCTCAGGAGCTTATGGTTGCTAAATGTCAAGGATCCAAAAAAAGCGGGATGAAGGAGAAAGAAAAAGGGGAACCAATTGACAGAGAGCAACCAAAGCCCTCCGTCCCGTCTCCAGCGAATAAAGACAGCAGCCCCAGAGGAAAGGGTGTTTTCAAGGGCAAATTCTCCACCAAAGACAAGACGCAGTGCACTTGGGTTGCGACAGGTGATGATGCCTTTGTGCTTGGCGTGAACTGCAAAAAAGGGGAAACAAGTTTCGACTGCAAATATGTGGCCAAACCAGCCACTTGCCCTGGGTACGAGTCCAACGCCAAAGCCTACTGGAAACAGATTACGCGTGCTCTAAAGAAACAGAAGAAATTATGCTTGGACTCCACCGCTTTGATTAAAGCAGGAATGTGCAGAAAAGCTCCCAAGGAAGCCCATTTCAAACTTAACAATACACCCAGAGATGTTGTTCCAAGGACTACCATTCAGACACATTCTTCTCCTTATGTCTCCCCATCGGGTGCCAAATCTTGCACAGTTGATAAGAAGAGACTGGCGGAAGAATATTGCGCGGGTTCGTGGTCGAGTTTGTGTACTTTCTTTTTCTCCATGGTCCAGAATGATGATTGTTGAACGTAAAAGAAATGCGTTTACATTCCCACTCTCCCCATTGGTTGTCATAAACAAACTAATTAACACTTGTTGCTACTTCTAATCGCGAATATGAATGTATTTTGATGGACTGTGAGGAGAACCTAGTTTAAAGACAGATTGTTGAGTACATTTACATGCACACTAATAATTTGATATGAAACTGATTATGGCAGTAGGCGGACTTTACAATAGTCACTCAACCCCCTTACCCTGTTTGTTTTAGTCGCCGTAAAGTCAAAATCTAAGTCAACATACGCCAATTAAAACACGTTGTTTTCTGAGCAATCTTTCGAATTATTGGGGCATGTATACACCTTTACACGGTGTTCCAGCGGTGTATTTGATCTGAATGTGCTAGCACCAGCCGATCGAGCCTCCCTTTTTAGTGTGAGCGGAGTGTCTTAGAAGTAGTTTTCACATACAAACTTTATACGTTCGAATTCAGAATCAAATATTATTCCCAAAAATAAAATGTTCGCTGTGGTAGAACGTTTATTTTGATTGACGATTTGCTGCATTTATCAGTGCCATCTGGTAACCCTATTTCAGATGTGTCCATGTGAACATGATTATTAGGGAATTCGTTCTTCTTGCAAAGCATGTAAACGGTTTAATCGAACCATTATATTAATTTGACTAACCACAATAATCACATTATTGTGTGCATGTAACGGCACTCATACTATCCATACCACTTTTCCATTTGAAATGTTTTTGCTAGGTGTTGTATTCATTGTAAAGCTACAGTAGCCTACTTAATAAATATTTTGTATACTATGTACTCAACTCTTCTCTTCATTTTATATGCACTTGTAGTTGAAGCATTTCTGCATCATATTCTTTCTAGGAGGGTGGACAGGAGTTAGGTCATTATTATTTTCAATGGTGTATTGCATTACTCAATCCTCATTATTTTCGAATGACTAACGCTTATTATATAATTTACTACTACTTGGCAGACAGAGTATTATTCCGTACCACCCTGCAATGCACTCACTTATGCACGCATGCTCATGCGCGCACGCCCACACACACACACCCCGGATGTGCATACTCCACTGCATTTGCCGAAAGATAAGGAGTTTGAGCATGTTGGGTAATTACTCTGTAATTATACCAAGTCAGTTAGAGTGCTCCTTTAGAATATTTATCCTACATTCCTTCACTGACTACTGGATTTCCATGGCCTTTTTCCAAGGTGAAATACAATTGACATGTTCTAAATACTAGTCCATGACACTTAGCTACGCCTTTCATGTAGAACACTACAACAACACACAATCATGAGGTCTATGAAATGACATAACTGTGCTTGATAGCTAATGGATATTTTTGCTATAACTATAATAATATAGCTGTCAGACAATCAAGGGGAGATACTTTGAATACATTTTTTCTCTCCATTAATTGGATTTCAATCATTCTTTGAACTGAGAGGAATTTGAATGGAATGAACCCCAACCCTATTCATTGACGATATCATTTACTCTTCAATGGTTCTTTCGTCTTGGTCCAATAACTTTTCATTAGTCATCCTTCTTGGTATTTTTATTGTCATTATACTATACTACAAGGTTCTCGGATTCCTAGTATTTTCATAAACCCATATGTATATATTTTACATTATTGAACCTTTATTTAACTGGGCAGTCAGTTAAGAACATATTCTTATTTACAAAGACGGCCTACCAAAAGTCCAAAGGCCTCCTGCGGGGACAACATTACAATAGCATGGTAGCAACACAACACGGTAGCCGCCAAACCTGGTAGCACAAAACATGTTACAAACATTATTGGGCACAGACAACAACACAAAGGGCAAGAAGGTAGAGACAACAAGACATCACGTGCAGCCACAACTGTCAGTAAGAGTGTCCATGATTGAGTCTTTGAATGAAGAGATGAAGCTCGTTCCATTCGCTAGCTACAGCGAACTGGAAAGAGGAGCGGCCCAGGGATATGTGTGTGCTTTGGGGACCTTCAACAGAATGTGACTGGCAGAATGGGTGTTGTATGTGGAGGATGAGGGCTGCAGTAGGTATCTCAGATAGGGGGAGTGAGGCCTAAGAGTGTTTTATTAATAAGCATCAACCAGTGGGTTGTGCGACAGGTATACAGAGATGACCAGTTTACAGAGGATTATAGAGTGCAGTGATATAACTTGGGTCCATTAAGTTAATTAGTTAGGTCTATTGACAAAACCAGTTACAAACATGCCACATGTAACATGTCATTTTCCAGTTACTGTCCTCCTTTGACTGGCTTCTTGCTACTGGCCAGCTGTTCTTTTTGACTGATCTATGGGTTGGAGGTCAAATGGTCACTGCCACATGAAAAACTGTTGACGAGACATCCCCCACAGTGACCTGAGTTCAAATACTATATTAAATAATTTCAGAAACTTTAGCTGTGCTCAATTGAGCTTGCCAGTTTCAATGGAACCAATAGAAAAGATCCAAAAATGCAAACCCCACCCACCTAGCACTCCAGGCAGACTAAAACAAACGCTCAAAGTATTAACATGATTTCAAATAGTATTTGAAGCCGGGTCTCCACCCACATAGTGACCCAAACAGTAGTGGCATTATTACCAATGTTTTGATATGGGGCTAGAAGTAGAGGGCACAGCTGTGTGTCACCTGTATTATTACCCCATTGACAGCCATCATCAATCTGACCCAGCTTGTCAAAATGGTCTTTGAAATATTGAGGTTACCAAACAAGAAAATACTTGCTTGACAAAAACACAAAATTATGTGGGCGGTACATTATAAATAAATGTATTGAAGGTTTTACTAATTAACTGAACTGTTTGGAAATGTTTGTCAAAATGATAGAAGATATTAGAATTGGAAAAGTTGTTGACGACAGTGTTCTCAACAAACACTTTTTTCAGACAAGGTAGCGACTACTCTTTTCAAAGTCAAGACACAACTAAATCTATTGAAATGACAGACAGCAGAATTTGCAATCCATCGAGTTAGACTCAACAATTACTTCAATGTTAATCAACCCAGTCGTCTACTGGCTAACAAGCTTCGGAGTAATGATCAATTAGCAGATATTGCAACTATTGAGTCTGAATCAGATGAATTACTATGAGAACCAAAATGAATTAACCAAAGATTCTCTCGTTTCTATAAAGAACGCAGAAAAAGCTTTTGATAGACTTGAATGATCATATCTATGGTCAGTTTTGGAACATATGGGACTTGGCTCCAATTGTATTAATATGATTAAAGTACTATATGCCAGTCCTTCAGCCATAGTTGTTACAGGCTTTGGTTTTTCCATTTATGTTTTGAGGTTGGATGTATAGCTCGTTAGCACGTAGGGAGCACCGATGGGTGTCAGCTCGTAAGTCAGTATGTGTTACACCTGTGCTTGTTGCCGTCTCGTTAGTGGTAAGGTGTTTCACCTGTGCTGGCCCAGGTGCTATTTAAGAGTGGCTGACCCAGTGCTCTTGATAGATGCGGAGGTTTTACACCTTTAGTTGGCTCTCCCTATTTTGTGTTCTATACAAACAATCCTTTATCCGATTTCCCTGATTTTTGTTTTTCTCCACCCTTTTTGTTTGCTTCCTGTCTTTAAGTTTGGTGTTGGTTTTTCTTTTGTTTGCCTCTTCTTGGGAAAATTTTGTGAGCGCTCATGGTGGGTGTCTTTTAGGTTCCAGTTCTTGCTAGTAAACTTTCAGTGGACACCCCCATGAGTGTCTTTCAGAACACCTTCTAAAACCCCACCTGTTTCGTTTCGGTTGTTGGTCAGTGACTCTTTGTTAGACCCTTTTTTTTTGGGTTTGGTATTCCTGCTGGGGATACAGCAGGAATACAGGCAATACCTGTTCTGTTCAGAATAACTAGAAGTAGCAGGCAAGGTGATCCAATCACACCTCTGCTATTTCTATTGTCTATGGAGCCCCTGGCCCAGGCAATTCAACAATCGAAAGAAATTCCATCAATAACTCTCAATTCAACAAATCACGCTATCTTGTTATACGCTCATGGTACATTGTCTGGATAAGGTAAGGTATCTCAAACCCTCCAAATCAATCAAATATATTTAGAAAACTCCTTTTTACATCAGCAGATGTTACAAAGTGCTATACAGAAATTCAGCATAAAACCCCAAACATCAAGCAATGCAGATGTAAAAGCAAGGTAGCTAGGAAAAAGTCCTTAGAAAGGCAGGAACATAACAAGAAACCTAGACGGAACCAGGCACTGAGGGGTGACCAGTCCTCTTCTGGCTGTGTCTGGTGGAGATAAGAGTACATGGCCATTTAAGGACAGATTGTTCTTCAAGATGATCACATTGGTTGTAGAGGATGCAACCGGTCAGTATCTTAGTAGTACTGACCTGTCCTGAAGATTGTAGACAAATTCATCTCTGTCTGAAGTTATAAAATAAATGATTCTAACCAAATCTGCCCTATTGCCTCTCAAGACCCTGAAGGAGGACTCCATCTCTACTTATCTAATCCCAATCGTTTCCCATTTTGAAATGTTTGTGAATAGATATTTCCTCCCTTAGATAAAACCATTGCCAGAAACTTTAACAGAACGCTGAAATCAGTTAAATTCGACCTCAGTAGATGGACTAATATCCCAGTTACTTTCACCGGCCGAATATCTAATGTTAAAATGAATATTGCCACGGCTGAATTTCTGTAGTTCAATGCTTCCCTTGTCTCCCCCTTCTGGCTGTTGGGATAAAATCCATAGTGCTGTTTCAAAATTAAAACTTGCAAATGGGGGAAAGACGTAGGACTACCAGTAGCAAACTTTAAATTGTATTTCCAGGCACTAGCATTTTGTCCCATCCTAAATTGATTTATACATGATTTTTCCACTCTGGCTGAGTATATAGAGACATATGGTGTCTCCTATTGCCCTGGAAGAGGGGATCTTCACTGATATATTGTATCTCTTCAGCACTGCTAAGCGTTGGTCCTATTGTTGCTCACACAACTTGTCAAATTAAAAAACAATGTAACTGGGAACCAAAACAGCATGCCCATACTCCAATATTTCACAATAATGCCGTGTGATCTGGAGGGGGGGTGTTTTGCATCCCGCCCAATGGTTCAAATGTGGAATCCGTACAATTGCTGATATCATGGACAGTAATGGTTCAAGAACATTCCAAGATTTGAAAGACATACAAATTACCAGACAAATCTATTTTTATTTATGCACAACTTAGGTCAGCTATGCTGGCCTATGAAGTCCCTTGGGAAACCCAACTACCAAACTATGTAACGATAATAGTAATATAAATAATACATTATCTGGGCTCCCAAAAGCACTGATCTCTATAATATATAAACAACTTTTGGAAAGCTCAGATTCTGAACTAGCCATTAAAGTATGGTGCACATATCTAATTGAATTGGAACAACCTTTTAACTGGAAAAGCATCTGGAAAAATGACCTTGGCATTCCGTAATCCAAACCATCAATTTATACATTTGAAGTTTGTTCACAGACTGTATTTAACACAAAGGAAACGTTTTACGATGTGATTAGCCCCAACGCCCAACTGTTCACTGTGTCCCCTAAACCAGGTAGGCACATTCCTCCACATGATGGCAGAGCCCTGCATTTAAATACTTACTGGGCAAAGTTACACAATTATTTCTGAAGTACATGAATATAAATATTAAATGCTTTGAAACTTTGTTACTTAACGATGATAGCGCATTGCATCTCTCAATCAGAGATGGTTAATGCTGGCAGGCAGCACTTCTGCAAAAAAAGATTGAAAAAAATATATCTTAGCTGGCAATCACTTCACTCTCTCCCAATTCGCCATTCAGAATTATCAACAGCAAGAATGAATGGTGCCATTCAAGGAAAAATTGAGGCCTGGACTAATAGACTTGACTCTAAAGAATAATTTTGGCTAAAGCCCAACACACACACACACACACACACACACACACACACACACACACAACAACAAAAAAGCATTTCAAATAAGGAAATGAGTCAATTGAAATAAATTCATTAGGCTCTAATGTATCAGGTATGAAGGGAAGACCCAGATGCAGACCACGTTGAATAAACAATGGTTTCATGTTCCAACAGAGGCAAGCAGTAGAAAGGTCAAAGCAGGAAGAGGTCGGTAATCCAGAGGGAGGCAGAGGTACAGGTCGGCAGGCAGGCTCAGGCAGAGTGGTCAGGCAGATGGGCGCAGAGTCAGGACAGGCAAGGGTCAAACAAGAAAAGAGAGACTAGAAAAAGCAGGCGCTGAGACACAAAAAGCTAGTTGACTCAAACAAGACAAACTGGCAACAGACAGACAGAGAACACGGTATAAATACACAGGGGATAATGGGGAAGATGGATGACACCTGGAGGGGGGTGGAGACAATCACAAAGACAGGTGAAACAGATCAGGATGTGACACTAATGCATCTCACATGACTGGGCAGGAGCGCAGTCATGTGAGATGTTTTTCCCCATAAAAGAGCTTTTATTATCTGGTTAGACTGTAAACTCTCCTTCCAGACTCACATTAAGCATCTCCAATCCAAAATGAAATCTAGAATCGGCTTCCTATATCGCAACAAAGCATCCTTCACTCATGCTACCAAACAGACCCTCGTAAAACTGACCATCCTACCAATCCTCGACTTCGGTGATGTCATCTATAAAATAGCCTCCAACACTCTACTCAACAAACTGGATGCAGTCTATCACAGTGACATCCATTTTGTCACCAAAGCCCCATACACTACCCACCATTGCGACCTGTACGCTCTCGTTGATTGGCCCTCACTTCATACTCATCGCCAAACCCACTGGCTACAGGTTATCTACAAGTCTCTGCTAGGTAAAGCCCCGCCTTATCTCAGCTCACTGGTCACCATAGCAGCACCCACTCGTAGCATGCACTCCAGCAGGTATATCTCAGGTATATCTCACTGTTCACCCCCAAAGACAATTCTCTGCTGCCAATGACTGGAACGAACTGCAAAAATCCCCTGAAGATGGAGACTCATATCTCCCTCACTAGCTTTAAGCGCCAGCTGTAAGAACAGCTCACAGATCACTGCACCTGTACATAGCCCATCTGTAAACAGCCCATCTATCTACCTACCTCATCCCCATACTTTATTTATTTATTTTTCTTGCTCCTTTGCACCCCAGTATCTCTACTTGCACATTCATCTTCTGCACATCTACCATTCCAGTGTTTAAATTACTATATTGTAATTAATTCACCACCATGGCCTATTTATTGCCTTAACTCCCTTATCTTACCTCGTTTACCCTCACTGTACATAGACTTTTTGTTTTATTTTGTTCTGCTGTATTATTGACTATGTTTTGTTTACTCCATGTGTAACTCTGTGTTGTTGTATGTGTCAAATTGCTATTCTTTATCTTGGCCAGGTCACAGTTGCAAATGAGAACTTGTTCTCAACTAGCCTACCTGGTAAAATAAAGGTGAAATAAATACATTTTTATCACAGACAGAAATACTCCTCAGTTTCATCAGCTGCCCGGGTGCATGGTCTCAAACAATCCTGCAAGTGAAGAATCCGGATGTGGAGGTCCTGGGCTGGCGTCGTTACACGTAGTCTGCGGATGTAAAGCCGGATGGACGCACTGTCAAATTCTCTAAAACGACATTGGAGACGGCTTATGGTAGATAAATGAACATTACATTCTCTGGCAACAGCTCTGGTGGATATTCATGCAGTCAGCGTGCCAATTTCACACTCCTTCAAAACTTGGAACATCTGTGGCATTGTGTTGTGACAAAACTGCACATTTTAGAGTGGCCTTTTGTCCCCAGCAAATGGTGCACCTGCTGTTTAATCAGCTTCTTGATAAGCCACCTGTCAGGTGGATGGATTATCTTGGCAAAGGAGAAATGCTCACTAATAGGGATGTAAACAAATGTGTGCATACAGCATCTATCTATCCATCCATACTGTATTTGAATCTTTTTTACTTTCTTTGCTTTCGGGCCCATGGGGAAGGGTTGTTAGGGGAGGGTTTTGTCTGGTTTTTGAGTGTCAGCCTATGGGTAGAGGTTTTCTGAACTTATTTGAAATGCATAATGTATCTGTAACCCCTCCCCCACTACAAAAAAAATAACAAAACCCCCAAAAATGTGGTCAGAAAAAAACAGAGGGGAAGCAGAGACCCTTTCTCTCTTTAGGAGTCATTATCTCTAAGACTTTTCTGTCACTACAGGTACTCCCACACTGCACCACACACTCAGACAAGCACCTACATGACCCACAACCAGCACTTGACAATCCCTCGTCATGCTCCCTGGAAAAACAGAGAAGGTACAAAAGTGAATCTAGTACAGTGCTTCATGTAGACATGAGTATATAATACATGTGTACTTTAGGATGTGGTTCAAATTAGCCCTCCAGATTTCTGTAATTTGTTAAAGGCCCAATCTGCAATTTCAGCAGCCTTACAGTCACTTTGTTTGGTAAGCAGAGAAATGGAAACGGGGGAAATATAACCACTCTCAAATTCTTAGAAAGAGCTATGGATGCAAGGTCTGTGAGATCAACATGATAAACATACCTTGTTTAAATTACCAGCACAACATCTTACAGATTGTACCTTTTTATATTGTAAAACCTTTGGCAATCTTCAACAAACTTTTAATGGGCATGTCTGGGACCGGAGGCATGAGTAAAATATAGGAGATTCGGATATTTGTCCACATTTCCTCTCGCAGCATGTTGGGCTCATTAGATGGGAGAGGAATGGTAGGTACAGTATTTAGTATACATGGAAATGAGCCAACAAATGTAGAATTATACAGGGGTGCAGAGAAAGTTGTGTTGAATTGATCCCCAAAATAGTTGGTGAAATGGTGTCCAGACTAATTTGTCAAAAGAAAAACCATGGGTAATAAAATAAAAAGCCAGATAGTAAAAGACTGATAGTAGGACTAGAAACCCATAGAAGGTAGTCTCTCGTATAAGATCTGAGTAAGAGGGCCATTGAGACCCATCAAAAAGCCTAACAAAATTCTAAAACTACAAGGCTACTTGCTGCATTACTTGCAGTGCTTTAGGGCATGGTATTGCCACATGGGTAACTGTTGCCAAGGCTGAGGAATATTATACTTGACACCAAGATCTAAGTGATGTGCCTGATACATTTTTTTTAACTTTAAATGAAACTGTAAGTTGTATCTTAGTCTGAAAGCTCTACAATGCCCTTACAGTACATGTTCTCAGTCACTGCTGACATTGTGGCCATCCTCAAGTAGTAGGCAAACCAGATAGTTTTATAATAATGCAGTTCTGGTGCAACTGTAATAAAACACTTTTATACAGTTCCATAGCTCTATTTTGCTTTAAAACTCTAAAAGGGGGGGGGTTCTACTAAGCTAACATATGGAATTGTTTTAAGATGGTCATACCTGGATCAATGGGGAAGGGGTGTTAGTGTACTTACCATGTAACTCTATTAACTGTCCATGCCATGTAGGCCAAAGGCCACACCTATAATTAGCTATTTACGAGCTACTAGCTATTAACGGAATAATCTTGTTCCGTTGTTTATTGTTTATCAGGCTGACCTGAGCTTGAACTGTACTTCACAAATCTATAAAAAACTCATGTTCTTCAGGAAATAACCGATTCCTGCATTCAAATAATATACTTTGGATGTGAATTATGTCATTTCATGAAGGAGTACCCAGCCACCCTTTACTAAAATAGATCATTCATGTTTGACCCACCCAAAACTTATCAAAAATGTTGGAAGGACACATGGTAAAAGGTACATGTAGATAGGAACATGCCAAGCCTTTATTTATCTAGCAACATATCAGTCATTCAAGGCGATATTACTGTGTAGCACCCGAAGGAGCAATAAGCAGAAGTCAATCACAACACATAGCTAATACTCAACATGCATCAGGTGAGCGGGTGGAAAGTCTCTGTTGACTCTTTTTACAGAGTAACTAGCATCATGATCAAACGTGCTAAATGAACTATCAAAACTGAATGTTTAATTCTGTCACTGGGAAAATGTGTTCTGTTGAGTGAAAATCGGTCACATTTTTATAACAATTCTAGATTTGGTTCAAATGGGTTTCTTGGAATAAAGTCAATGGGGGCTATGCAAATAATTATAGCATGGGATCATATGACAAAATGTCAAATGGAATAAAATATGGGGGTATTTGTTGGGGGCATTTGTTTTTGTGATTATACAATACAATCTGAAGAGGATTAGGATAGTAGGAGTAAAGCTTTGTTCAAACTGCACTCAAATCAGTTTTGTTTTTCAAATCCGTTTCGGAATAGTGACTGTCCAACTAGCAAGTTACAAGTGGCCAAATCAGATTTGTGTGTGTTCAGACATCAGTCATTTGCTAACAAGGCTAAGCTAGTTGTCATAGTAATGACAAGTGTGTGCACGGTGGTGTACTGTAGGACGATTGGGGATGGTGCTTCCTTTCACTCAGAAGTTGTTGTGTAGCAAGCTATTGTAAGGTGACAACAATGGCTGCCATGGAAGTTTCCCAGTTGCTTTGGAGGATTTTTCTTTATTTACATTTTTACATGTAATTTAATTTCACCTTTATTTAACCGGGTAGGCTAGTTGAGAACACCTTTATTTAACCGGGTAGGCTAGTTGAGTACACCTTTATTTAACCGGGTAGGCTAGTTGAGAACACCTTTATTTAACCAGGTAGGCTAGTTGAGAACACCTTTATTTAACCGGGTAGGCTAGTTGAGTACACCTTTATTTAACCGGGTAGGCTAGTTGAGTACACCTTTATTTAACCGGGTAGGCTAGTTGAGTACACCTTTATTTAACCGGGTAGGCTAGTTGAGAACACCTTTATTTAACCGGGTAGGCTAGTTGAGTACACCTTTATTTAACCGGGTAGGCTAGTTGAGAACACCTTTATTTAACCAGGTAGGCTAGTTGAGAACACCTTTATTTAACCGGGTAGGCTAGTTGAGTACACCTTTATTTAACCGGGTAGGCTAGTTGAGAACACCTTTATTTAACCGGGTAGGCTAGTTGAGTACACCTTTATTTAACCGGGTAGGCTAGTTGAGAACACCTTTATTTAACCGGGTAGGCTAGTTGAGAACACCTTTATTTAACCAGGTAGGCTAGTTGAGAACACCTTTATTTAACCGGGTAGGCTAGTTGAGAACACCTTTATTTAACCGGGTAGGCTAGTTGAGTACACCTTTATTTAACCGGGTAGGCTAGTTGAGAACACCTTTATTTAACCGGGTAGGCTAGTTGAGAACACCTTTATTTAACCGGGTAGGCTAGTTGAGAACACCTTTATTTAACCGGGTAGGCTAGTTGAGAACACCTTTATTTAACCGGGTAGGCTAGTTGAGAACACCTTTATTTAACCGGGTAGGCTAGTTGAGAACACCTTTATTTAACCGGGTAGGCTAGTTGAGTACAAGGCTAGTTGAGAACAAGTTCTCATTTGCAACCAGATTGCATAGCGGAGAAGGTACGGTGGGATTCTAAATGGTCGGTAATCTGTTTGTTAACTTGGCTGGGTAGGATAGATATAGGCCTGTAGCAGTTTGGGTCTAGAATGTCTCCCCCTTTGAAGAGGGGGATGACCGTGGCAGCTTTCCAATCTTTGGGAATATCAGACGATATGAAAGAGATGTTGAACAGGCTAGTGATAGGGCTTGCAACAATTTCAGCAGATCATTTTAGAAAGAGAGGGTCCAGATTGTCTAGCCCGGCTGATTTGTAGGGGTCCAGATTTTGTAGCTCTTTCAGAACATCAGCTTTCTGGATTTGGGTGAAGGAGAAATGGGGAGGCTTGGGCGAGTTGCTGTGGGGAGTGCAGGGCTGTTGACTGGGGTAGGGGTAGCCAGGTGGAAAGCATGGCCAGCCGTGGGAAAATGCTTATTGAAATTCTCAATTATAGTGGATTTATCGGTGGTGACAGTGTTTCCTAGCCTCAGTGCAGTGGGCAGCCGGGAAGAGGTGCTTTTATTCTCCATGGACTTTACAGTGTCCCAGAACCTTTTTCAGTTTGTGCTACAGGATGCAAATTTCTGCTTTTTAGCTTTCCTAACTGCCTGTGTATATTGGTTCCTAACTTCCCTGAAAAGTTGCATATCACGGGGGCGATTCGATGCTAATGCAGAACGCCACAGGATGTTTTTGTGCTGGTCGAGGGCAGTCAGGTCTGGAGAGAACCAAGGGCTATATCTGTTCCTGGTTCAACATTTTTTGATAGGGCATGCTTATTTAAGATGGTGAGGAAGGCATTTTTAAAGAATGACCAGGCATCCTCTAGTGACAGGATGAGGTCAATATCCTTCCAGGATACTAGGGCCAGTTCGATTAGAAAGGCCTGCTCGCTGAAGTGTTTTAGGGAGTGTTTGACAGTGATGAGGGGTGGTCGTTTGACCGCGGACCCATAGCGAATGCAGGCAATGAGGCAGTGATCACTGAGATCTTGGTTGAACACAGCAGAGGTGTATTTGGAGGGCAAGTTGGTTAGGATGATATCTATGAGGGGGTGCCCGTGTTTACAGATTTGGGGTTGTACCTGGATAAGGATAAGGATAAGATGATCCAACTTTCAAAACAAGTACTTTTTGGCTAGCCTCAGCAGTCAACAAGCTAGGTAGCTGTTTAGCTTGATAGCACGAGAAACTCAGTACTTTGTTTGTAAACAAGCTATTTAGTTGCCACATTTTCTTGTCAAACTGTCAATAGAGTATCTAGCACGCAACAAGATATGCCAAATAGCAGTCTACAAAACACTTGAGGGCAAATAAATCTGATTAGTCCATTCAAACACAAGTCGCATGGCCAGGAATCGGATTGGTATCTGATATCAAACCACCTATAAATGTGGTTTGAATCTGATTGGAGAATATACGATTCCATGTGCTTTTTGGCTGTTCAGACTGCAGGAAAAATATTTGATTGGAATCAGATATGCAAAAAAGAAGGGTAGGACACAACTCTGTTATTTATTGTTTTACTTATAATCTGGTATTTATCTAGACATCAAATTGTAAAAGGGTATTTATGTAATAATTAAGTAATTACTCTATTTATTAATGATTAATGAAAATAAACACAGTTACGTACCATTTGTCACCAGATAGATACCAATTTTGTTGAAAAGCAGAAGGTGGGTGCCACATGATTTCAAACAGCAGGCTCTCATCAGCTGCTCAGAGGATGGAAAAATGATAAATATGTGTTCAAGTTTTTGGATCATTTCAGCCGGTAGTTTTGAAGGTATGAGCCAAAACAGGTCCCTGAAAATGTTGCACAATTGTACAACGTCATCCATTTTGTATGATATGTTATGTCCTGCCCAAAAATGTAGTTTTTCTGCAATTCGGATGATATGTTATGAATTTGTAAGTGCTTAAGATCCCATTCAATCTCTTTAAAGGAGATTCCTCAAGTGTGATTTCTTTATCACCGTGCTATTTGCAATATGATTCATCCATCTTGATAGTCAATTAAATCAATGTTAGTCTTTGCTTTGAAACCACCTTACCTCATTTGCACTCACTGCATATAGACTTTTTGTTTTCTTTTGTTCTACTGTATTATTGACTGTATGTTTTGTTTATTCCATGTGTAACTCTGTGTTATTGTATGTGTCAAATTGCTATGCTTTATCTTGGCCAGTTGCAAATGAGAACTTGTTCTCAACTAGCCTAATCTGCTTAAATAAAGGTCAAATAAAAAAATTAAACCTTTAGGTTAGTGATTAACCAAACAAATAACGTTGTTTTACGATGAGACATAGTTTCCTTTTCAGGATTGCAGAGAAAAAAAAATCACAGTGACATAGCGGAAATCAGATAAAAAAATATATATGTATGCCACAGTAATGTGGTAGAATATCACCAGTGCACCCAAGTGCCTTTGAATGTTGTCTGGTCTTGTAAAGTTTGTTTGACCTGTCAATGCTTTATAGAAAGAAAGACTGAGGAGGATGTTCCAGTGAATTCGATTTGATACGCACGATTGCATTGTGGCGTGACACAACACAGGAAGCACATTCCCTCAGTAGTTGAAACACAGCTGGCACACCTAACTGTAAGGCAGATCCGTGAGGATAATCCCTCACTATGGATACAGATCAAATTGAATAGATTTGGATAGAAATCCTTCCCTGTGATCTCTCAGAGTCCCAAGCCGGTTCATTTACCGGGAGTCAACGTTAACTTTTTGTCATTGTTATGCCTCACAGGGCACCATAATGCATCTAGAAACTCAATAGCAGCCAGTGAACAATGTTTTCTGAGGAACAGAATGTTGTGAGACATGATGTGACCGCAATGCCATGCCTCCCATAGAGTCCATATCCCACCTGTTTCACAGTACACAAGTTAAGTAGACATTTACTTCATCCATGGCTTCACCTAACATTAACATCCCTTTCTCCTCTCCTCAGATCTATAGAGCCATACATGAATCCTTCCTCATGCCATTGATCTACGTAAGAACCTCACATTCCTGCTCTAACCACCAGAGCCATAGGCTATATAAAAAAAAGTATACATATGGATGCGGTACTACGACTGTCCCACCCAACTCTTTTATCCTGGCTCAGCTGTTTATTTACAGTGTCTGCTGCCTCAGTCATGTAGTGCTTTGATTCTGTACATTGTACAGTACATGTAGTTAGTCATCAAAACAATGTCTTGACAGGCTGTTCTAAAGCACGGATTAGAGATTCAGGCATATAGAGAAATCTCTACAGGTGGGTTCACATTCCTGGCTGTATGGTATATCACAGTGCGTTCACATTTTTCTCATAACTGATAACATGAAAAGGTGACATTATTCACTGTCAATGCATGCTGCCATTGCTCAACAAATCATTTCACAACCACTTCATTCAACAAGTGTTTGTGCAGGACTACTCGTTCTCTTTAAAATATAGGAGATTAGTCATATACCCAAACGGCATTGGCATATATTCACAGAATTATATATTTCTACATCGTTTATTTCATACTGAACTACCATGGAAACATTTAAATACTTCCACATAATCCAATTTACCAGAATGAGATTAAGAAACATTTTCCCTCCCTTTTAGTGTCGTTCCCACATCTTGAAATTTGGGAACATTACCACCGCCTGCCAAATCTCACGTGCTGCCCACCAACCCAGGACATGTCCACTTCCTGCTGTGCTTGTTGGTGTGCCGGAGCATATTGTATTGTTCCTGTGTGGGATTATTTACATCATTGGTTTGGACCGAGGTGGCCTGATTCCCCCTGGTCCCTGATTGGCTGAAAAATGAGGCCTCGAATAACCACAAACATAAAGAACACACCCTAAGCAGGAGATTTGGAGCATGGTGTGTGTGCGTGCGTTTGCCAGCCAGGGGGTTGGTTGGTTAATAAATAGGTTTAGGGCTGGGGCCACTGTACTCATGACTACCAGGAATTATTACAGCCTACAAACAATTCATTGTTGGTGTGTGAGGTGTACAGTGCAATGTGTTCATACCAGAGTAGGGTAGTACAATACAATGTGGATTAGAGAGGGTATCTGTTGAAGGGCATTAGGCATGTCTTGAATGATTGAATCAGTTGAACAAGTAAACAAATAATGAAACGTAAACTAATCATGCAATCCTAAATTGATAATTTCAATAATGACGATAGGCCTATCAATTATTCATAATACAATTCAAATGGCAACTACAAAATGCTAGCTCAAGGATGGTCTAAATGGAATACTTATTATTTTTCTAAAGGAACAATGTATTAGTGCAGGGCTGAAACAAAAGCATGTACACAAGGCGGTCCTCCAGGACTAGGATTGACCACCACTGTGCTAAACCTATGAATTCCACAGTGGTCATAATCCAGACAGTAGACTTCTCAAAGTCAGGCCAACCTTTCTCCAATTGGACCTTTCTCCAGTTGGACCTTTCTCCAGTTGGACTCCTGATCCGTTATCCAAGTCCCCTTCCCCAAGCCACTGCTAGGACCACTGACCCTAGTCTCTCCTATGTAATAATGGTGTCAGAAAAGGGGTCAACTATCACCCGATCTCAAATGGCATTTGGTATATGGTTATAGATAGTGC
The DNA here is from genome assembly GCF_002021735.2 of Oncorhynchus kisutch. NCBI lineage: Eukaryota > Metazoa > Chordata > Actinopteri > Salmoniformes > Salmonidae > Oncorhynchus > Oncorhynchus kisutch. The sequence goes on from NC_034192.2 coordinate 43,689,461, forward strand.
TAATTTGTTGACAGAGCCGTATTCGTACATACAGAGCTATATATAATACTGATAATGTCGCTGGCCTCCCTCTCCCACTTGCTCAACCCATGACAAGAAACGACTGTATCAGACCCATTTTTGTTAAAACTACCACAAATAAATGCATGTAACAAAACTAAAACAAATCTGTGAAGGCTAACTTCGAAACCACAACAAATGGACAAACAGTACTTAAACACAGAACTATTGTATACTTATCTTTCAGAATAGCATGTTTCAGAATGAGGGGTGAAAGAATGTTACCAGCCAGTTGCAGAAGCTACAAGAATTGCAAAAAACTACCAGTGAGATGGGAGCCTTGCAGCAAAACCCTGCCAGAACATTGAAAAATGTTCACAGCTTGAACCTTGCAGGAATAAGTGAATGATTGAGTGTGCTGGTGTCATACTATGAAAGTGTCTAGCAACCTGTAAAACACTAAAGTAATTTGACATGGTATAGGTATCTAGTAGCCTGGGAATGTTTTTTATTCACCACAATGAATTTACCCCCAGGCTATAGACAACCAAACACTAGGAAACTGAGAAAAGTTTTTCTACCTGTGATGTGTATCTGTATTAGTACAATTAGTAGTTTTGTTATTAGCCATTTTTTTCGATTTATTTTATTTTAACTAGGCCCAACACAGGAGTCTCTAGTGCACGATGGGACAAGGACATCCCTGACGGCCAAACCCTCCCCTAATCCGGACGGCTCTGGGCCAATTGTGTGCTGCCCATGGGTCACCTGGTCAAGGCCTGCTGCGACAGAGCCTGGACTCGAACCCAGATTCTCTAGTGGCACAGCTAGCACTGCGATGCAGTGCCTTAGACCACTGCACCACTCGGGAGGCCAGAACAAATTCTTATTTACAATGACGGCCTACCCCGGCCAAACCATAACATGGACGACGCTGATGATAAAGGACCTAACTGCAGTAGGTTACAGCATAACCACAGTAAAGGTTACAACCTAACTACACGGTACAACCTAACCACAGTATATCTTACAACCTAACTATAGTACATCTTACAACCTAAGTACATGTTACAACCTATCTACAATGTTACAACCTAACTATAGTACATGCAACAACCTAACTACAGTAAATTCTATAACCTTTTGTTTATTTATTTGTATTTATTTTTTATTTCACCTTTATTTAACCAGGTTGGCTAGTTGAGAACAAGTTCTGGCCAAGATAAAGCAAAGCAGTGTGACACAGACAACACAGAGTTACACATGGAATAAACAATAAACAAGCCAATAACATAAACCAATCAATGACACAGTTGAAAAAAGAAAGTCTATATACAGTGTGTGCAAAAGGCATAAGGAGGTAGGCAATAAATAGGTGTCACGCCTTGGTCTTGGTGTTTTGTGTTTTCGTTATATATTTTGGTCGGGCCAGGGTGTGACATGGGTTTACGTGTTGTGTTTCGCATTGGGGTTTTATAGGATTGGGATTGCTATGATTAGGGGTGTGTCTAGTTAGGTTTGGGCTGCCTGAGGCGGTTCTCGATCAGAGTCAGGTGTTTCTTGTTGTCTCTGATTGGGAACCGTATTTAGGTAGCCTGAGTTTCGCTTTGTATTTCGTGGGTGATTGTTCCTGTCTCTGTGTAGTGTTCACCAGATAGGCTGTAATAAGTTTCACGTTCCGTTTGTTGTTTTCGTATTTGTATAGTTATTTCATGTGTCACTTTTTTCATTAAAGTCATGAGTAACCACTACGCTGCATTTCGGTCCGACTCTCTTTCAACAAACGAAGAACGCCGTTACAATAGGCCATAGGAGCGAATAGTTACAATTTGCAGATTAACACTGGAGTGATAAATGAGCAGATGATGTGCAAGTAGAGATACTGGTGTGCAAAAGAGCAGAAAAGTAAATAAATAAAAACAGTATGGGGCTGAGGTAGATAGATTGGGTGGCCTATTTACAGATGGACTATGTACAGCTGCAGCGATCTGTTAGCTGCTCAGGTAGTTGATGTTTAAAGTTGGTGAGGGAAATAAAAGTCTCCAACTTCGGCGATTTTTGCAATTCGTTCCAGTCACTGGCAGCAGAGAACTGGAAGGAAAGGCGGCCAAATGAGGTGTTGGCTTTGGGGATGATCAGTGAGATATACCTGCTGGAACGTGTGCTACGGGTGGGTGTTGTTATCGTGACCAGTGAACTGAGATAAGGCAGAGCTTTACCTAGCATAGATTTAGATGACCTGGAGCCAGTGGGTCTGGCGACGAATATGTAGCGAGGGCCAGCTGTCTAGAGCATACAGGTCACAGTGGTGGGTGGTATAAGGTGATTTGGTAGCAAAACGGATGGCACTGTGATAGACTGCATCCAGTTTGCTGAGTAGAGTGTTGGAAGCTATTTTGTAGATGACATCGACGAAGTCGAGGATCGGTAGGGTAGTCAGTTTTACAAGGGTAAATTTGTTGCGAAATAGAAAGCCGATTCTAGATTTGATTTTTGATTGGAGATGTTTAATATGAGTCTGGCGGCTCTGGCAGCTCAGGACAGACGGGCGGCTCTGGCAGCTCAGGACAGACGGGCGGCCCTGGCAGCTCAGGACAGACAGGCTGCTCTGGCAGCTCAGGACAGACGGGCGGCTCTGGCAGCTCAGGACAGACGGGCGGCTCTGGCAGCTCAGGACAGACGGGCGGCTCTGGCAGCTCAGGACAGACGGGCGGCTCTGGCAGCGCTGGGCAGGAGGATGGTTCTGGCAGCGCTGGGCAGGAGGAAGGCTCTGACAGCGCTGGACAGGCGGGAGCACCTGTAGGCGGAAGACAGAGAGATAGCCTGGTGCGGGGGGCTGCCACCGGAGGGCTGGTGTGTGGAGGTGGCACCGGATAGACTGGATCATGAAGGCGCACTAGAGCTCTTGAGCCCCGAGCCTGCCCAACCTTACCTGGTTGAATGCTCCCCGTAGCCAGGCCAGTGCGGCGAGGTGGAAAAGACCGCACTGGGCTGTGCTGGCGAACCGGGGACACCATGCGTAAGGCTGGTGCCATGTACGCCGGCCCGAGGAGACGCACTGGAGACCAGATGCGTAGATCCAGCTTCATGGCACCTGGCCCGATGCCCACTCTAGCCCGGCCGATACGAGGAGCTGGAATGTACCGCACCAGGCTATGCACACGCACCGGGGACACCATGCGCCTCACGGCATAACACAGTGCCTGCCCGGTCCCTCTCGCTCTCCGGTAAGCACGGGGAGTTGGCTCAGGTCTCCTACCTGACTTAGCCACACTCCCCGTGTGCCTCTCCCCCCAATACATTTTTGAGGCTGCCTCTCCGGCTTCCTTGCCAGCCGTGTTCCCTCGAAGCACTGGCTCCCATTACCTACTGCCTCCGCTCTCCTGGCTGCCTCCACCTGTTCCCATGGGAGACGATCCCTTCCAGCCAGGATCTCCTCCAATGTGTAGCAACCCTTGCTGTCCAAAACGTCCTCCCATGTCCAGGAGTTCTGAGATCGCTGCTGCCCAATACCACGCTGCTTGGTCCTTTTTTGGTGAGTGGTTCTGTACCGGCTGTCGTCGGTGGAAGGAGGAGAAGAAGGTGAGGACCAAGGTGCTGCGTGGTAAGTGTTCATGGTTTTTTATAATACTCAAAACTTAACACTGAATAACAAAAACAACAAAGAAACAACCGAAACAGTTCTGTCTGGTGTAGACACACAAAGACTGAAAACAACCACCCACAAAACACAATTGAAAACAGGCTACCTAAATATGGTTCTCAATCAGGAACAACGATTGACAGCTGCCTCTGATTGAGAACCATACCCGGTCAAACACAGAAATAGAAAATCATAGAAAAACTAACATAGACAACCCACCCAACTCACACCCTGACCATACTAAAGCAAAGACAAAACAAAGGAACTAAGGTCAGAACGTTACACCTGTGGTACCCCCATAGAGACTGCCAGAGGTCCGGACAACATGCCCTCCGATTTGACACACTGAACTCTATCTGTAAAGTAGTTGGTAAACCAGGCGAGGCAGTCATTAGAAAAACCAAGGCTATTGAATCTGCCGATAAGAATACGGTGATTGACAGAGTCGAAAGCCTTGGCCAGGTCGATGAAGACGGCCGCACAGTACTGTCTTACATCAATGGCGGTTATGATATTGTTTAGTACCTTTAGCGTGGCTGAGGTGCACCCGTAACCGGCTCGGAAGCCGGATTGCACAGCGGAGAAGGTACGGTGGGATTCGAAATGGTCAGTGATCTGTTTATTAACTTGGCTTTCAAAGACTTTAGATAGGCAGGGCAGGATGGATATAGGTCTTTAACAGTTTGGGTCTAGGGTGTCACCCCCTTTGAAAAGGGGGATTACCGCTACAGCTTTCCAATCTTTAGGGATCTCGGACGATACGAAAGAGAGGTTGAACAGGCTGGTAATAGGGGTTGCAACAATGGCGGCGGATAGTTTTAGAAAGAGAGGGTCCAGATTGTCTATCCCAGCTGACTTGTACAGGTCCAGGTTTTGCAGCTCTTTCAGAACATCTGCTGTCTGGATTTGGGTGAAGGAGAAGCTGGGGAGGCTTGGGGCGGAGCTGTTGGCCGGGGTTGGAGTAGCCAGGAGGAAGGCATGGCCAGCCGTTGAGAAATGCTTATTGAAATGTTCGATTATCATGGATTTATCATTGGTGACCGTGTTACCTAGCCTCAGTGCAGTGGGCAGCAGACACTCCATGGACTTTACAGTGTCCCAAAACTTTTGGGAGTTAGAGCTACAGGATGCAAATTTCTGCTTGATAAAGCTAGCCTTTGCTTTCCTGACTGACTGCGTGTATTGGTTCCTGACTTCCCTGAACACTTACATATTACGGGGACTGTTCGATGCTATTGCAGTCCGCCACAGGAGGTTTTTTGTGCTGGTCAAGGGCAGTCAGGTCTGGAGGGAACCAAGGTCTATATATGTTCTTAGTTCTGCATTTTTTGAGCGGGGCATGCTTATCTAAGATGGTGAGGAAATTACTTTTAAAGAATGACCAGGCATCCTCGACTGACGTGATGAGGTCAATATCCTTCCAGGATACCTGGGCCAGGTCGATTAGAAAGGCCTGCTCGCAGAAGTGTTTTAGGGAGCGTTTGACAGTGATGAGGGGTGGTCCGCGGACCCATAGCGGATACAGGCAGTGAGGCAGTGATCACTGAGATCCTGATTGAAAACAGCAGAGGTGTATTTGGAGGGCAAGTTGGTCAGGATAATGTCTATGAGGGTGCCCATGTTTACGGATTTAGGGTTGTACCTGGTGGATTCCTTGATGATTTGTGTGAGATTGAGGGCATCTAGCTTAGATTGTAGGACTGCAGGGTGTTAAGCATATCCCAGTTTAGGTCACCTAACAGAACGAACTCTGAAGCTAGATGGGGGGCGATCAATTCACAAATGGTGTCCAGGGCACAGCTGGGAGCAGAGGGGGGTCGATAGCAGGCGGCAACAGTGAGAGACTTATTTCTGGAGAGGTTCATTTTTAAAATTAGAAGTTCAAACTGTTTGGGTATAGACTTGGAAAGTATGACAGAACTTTGCAGGCTATCTCTGCAGTAGATTGCAACTCCTCCCCCTTTGGCAGTTCTATCTTGACGGAAAATGATGTAGCTGGGTATGGAAATCTCAGAATTGGTGGTGGCCTTCCTAAGCCAGGATTCAGACACGGCAAGGACATCAGGGTTGGCGGAGTGTGCTAAAGCAGTGAGTAAAACAAACTTATGGAGGAGGCTTCTGATGTTGACATGCATGAAACCAAGGCTTTTTCGATCACAGAAGTCAACAAATGAGGGTGCCTGGGGACATGCAGGGCCTGGGTTTACCTCCACATCACCTGAGGAACAGAGGAGGAGTTAGATGAGGCTACGGCTAAAGGCTATCAAAACTGGTCGCCTAGAGCGTTGTGGACAAAGAATAAAAGGAGCAGATTTCTGGGCGTGGTAGAATATATTCAAGGCATTATAATGTGCAGACAGGGGTATGGTGGGGTGCGGGTACAGCGGAGGTAAGCCCAGGCACTGAGTGACGATAAGAGAGGTTGCATCTTTGGATAAGCTGGTTATAATGGGGGAGGTCACCGCATGTGTGGGTGGTGGGACAAAGGAGGTATCAGAGGTATAATGAGTGGAACTAGGGGCTCCGCAGTAAACTAAAACAATGATAACTAACCTAAACAACAGTATACAAGGCCTATTGACATATTAGAGAGACATACAGCGAGGAATAAAGTAATCACAGGTGTTGATTTGGAGAGCTAACTAAGACAACAATGGGTGAGACAACAACAGCTAATCAGCTAAAACAACAACAGGTAAAATGGCATTGACTGGGCAGAGAGGGTCCGTTAACTACACACAGAGCCTGAGTTCGCAGCTGGGGCCGTCAGATAAAATATATATATATTTAAAAAATAATAATTTTAAAAAGTTCCCAATGTAGGTCTCCATAGCCTTGGTCTCTGGTCACGACAGAGAGTACAGACGTCCCCGGGACAGTGTGTAGTTAGTTTGTAACATGTCGTTAGGTTGTAATGTGTAGTGTTGTTAGGTTTTAACATGTACTGTAGTTAGAGTGTAGCGTGTTCTGTAGTTAGGCTGTAATGTGCTCTGTAGTTAGTCTGTAACGTGTACTGTAGTTAGGCTGTAATGTGTACTGTAGTTAGATAGTAACATGCAATTAGGCTGTAGCGTGTACTGTAGTTAGGCTGTAGCGTGTACTGTAGCGTGTACTGTAGTTAGGTTGTAGCGTGTACTGTGGTTAGGGTGTAGCGTGTACAGTAGTTAGGGTGTAGCGTGTACAGTAGTTAGGGTGTAGCGTGTACTATAGTTAGGGTATAACGTGTCCTGTAGTTAGGATGTAATGTGTATTGTAGTTTGGGTGTAACGTGCAGTTTGGTTTTACATGTAGTTTGGTTGTAACGTGCAGTTAGGCTGATGACAGTTACCTTGATGACATCCTCGTCTTCTCCCGCTCCCCCAAAGAACACGTGATCCACATCCAACAGCGCCTTCTGGAGAACCAGGTGTTTGTTAAGCGGAAAAGTGCGAGTTCCATCGCACCACCATTACCTTTCTGGGAATGGTCCATTTTTACTGGGAGTGTCCAGATGGATCCAGAGAAGGTGAGAGCGGTGGTGGATTGGCCTCAGCCTACGTCCAAGGTGCAGCTGCAATGCTTCCTGGGGTTCGCCAACTTTTATCATCGCTTTATCCGGGGTTACAGCACCCTGGCCTCCCCCTGTATAAACTCACCCCTCCCAAGGTTCCGTTCACGTGGTCCTCTGCCGCTGACTGGGCGTTCCGGGACCTTAAACACAGCTGCTCCTATCCTGGTTCATCCTGACCCTTCCCGTCAGTTCGTGGTGGAGGCTGATGCTTCGGATGTCGGAGTGGGGTCTGTCCTGTCCCAATGTTCTGCCCTGGATATTAAGCTGCATCCCTGCGCCACCTTCTCCCATAGCCTCAATACCATGGAGAGGATCTACGATGTGGGGAATCAGGAGCTTCTCGCAGTGAAGATGGCGTTGGAGGAATGAAGGCACTGGCTAGAAGGGGCGTAACATCCGTTCATTGTGTGGACCGACCACAAAAATCTGGAGTATCCTCAACTCCAAGCATGCGAGATGGACCCTGCTGTTCATCCGGTTCAACTTTCCCCTCTCCTACCGGCCGGGGTCCAAGAACGTCAAGCCGGGTGCCATGTCTCTCCGCTATACCCCACTGTTACCTGCCCCTCCAGCTGGAGTCCTGTAAACTTTCCCCCTGTTTCATCGGACCGTTACCCATCTCTAGAGTTATTAGACCCACGCTGTTCATCTTTTGTTACCCTGTACTCTCCGTATTAACCCTACTTTCCATGTGTCTAGGATTAAGCCCATGTCTCACTGACACGGCCGTCGTCGGAAGGAGACCCCCCCCGGAGCCGAGCCGCCACAAGACGTGCAGGGCTGGAGAGGCGCACAGGAGGCCTGGTGCGTGGGGCTGGCACAGTCTTCACCAGACGGCTAGCACGCACCTCAGGACGAGTATGGAGAGCTGACTCAGGTGACATCAAACCGATGACACGCTCCGTAGGGTGAATGTCGTGCCTCATGCACCAACACAGCAGCTCTCTCATAGCTCTCCTCTCCAATCTCCCCATCAACTCCTTCACTGTCTCTGCTTCAATCCCTTCGCTCCCCTCCAAGTTCACCCCGACTGGCTCTGGTTCCATCCTCGGCTCCGCCGACCGTCCCGTGTGCTCCCCCCAAAAAATGATTTTGGGGCTGCCTCTCCTGGCCATGCTGCTTGGTCCTTTGGTGGTGGGAAGTTCTGTCACGGCCGTCGTTGGAAGGAGACCAAGGTGCAGCGTGGTGAGCGTACATTTTCTTTTATTATTGTAAATGTCGCCAACAAAACAAGAAATGAAGAAACAACCGTGAAGCTTAACAGGGCTATAGTGCCACTAACAAAGATAATTACCCACACCTAAAGGAGCGAAAAAGGGCTACCTAAGTATGATTCCCAATCAGCGACAACGATAGACAGCTTTCCCTGATTGAGAACCATAACTGGCCAAAACAAAGATATAAAGAAACATAGAAAACAAAACATAGAATGCCCACCCCACATCACACCCTGACCTAACCAAATAGAGAAATAAAACGTCTCTCTAAGGTCAGGGCGTGACACTCACAGCCCTTTGTCTTCTGTTTCCAGGCCCACCCCTCCACCCCATGTCATCGATGGCCATCCGGCGTACACACCTCCTGAGTGTTCGACCATGGGGCAGGGGTTTCCAGTACCTGGTTGACTGGGATCCAGCCCTCGTCGCCGACTTGCACCGCCGACACCCCGGTCAACCAGATATGCACCCAGGTAGGACGCCAGGTGGGGGCGGGGTGGGGGGTACTGTCACACCCTGATCTGTTTCACCTGTCTTTGTGATTGTCTCCACCCCCCTCTAGGTGTTGTCCATCTTCCCCATTATCCCCTGTGCATTTATACCCGTGTTCTCTGTTTTCTGTTGCCAGTTCGTCTTGTTTTTCAAGTCAACCAGTATTTTTGTGTCTTAGCTCCTGCTTTTCCCAGTCTCTCTTTTTCTCGCTCTCCTGGTTTTGACCGTTGCCTGTCCTGACTCTGAGCCCGCCTGCCTGACCACTCTGCCTACACCTGACCCTGAGCCTGCTTGCCGTCCGGTACCGTTGCCCCACCTCTGGTTTTACTGACCCCTGCCTGCCTTGACCTGTCTATTGCCCCTGTTAGATTATTAAACCATTGTTAAACCGCTGTTGTCTGCATCTGGGTCTTACCTTCATACATGATATAACTACACATTACAACCTAACTACAGTACACTCTACAACCTAACTACAGTACACGCTACAACCTAACTACATGTTACAACCTAACTACAGTACACGCTACAACCTAACTACAGTACACTCTACAACCTAACTACAGTACACTCTACAACCTAACTACAGTACACGCTACAACCTAACTACATGTTACAACCTAACTACAGTACACGCTACAACCTAACTACAGTACACTCTACAACCTAACTCCAGTACACTCTACAACCTAACTACATGTTACAACCTAACTACAGTACACGCTACAACCTAACTACATGTTACAACCTAACTACAGTACACGCTACAACCTAACTACAGTACACTCTACAACCTAACTACAGTACACTCTACAACCTAACTACAGTACACTCTACAACCTAACTACAGTACACGCTACAACCTAACTACATGTTACAACCTAACTACAGTACACGCTACAACCTAACTACATGTTACAACCTAACTACAGTACACGCTACAACCTAACTACATGTTACAACCTAACTACAGAACAGGGCAGCACGGCTTGCCCTTGGGTGTACATAGAGAGCTAACATTAATAATATGCATTTAGAGCTCTCATGGCTTAAAGTGGAGGAGAGATTGACATCATCACTACTTGTTTTTGTAAGAAGTGTTGACATGCTGAATGCACCAAGCTGTCTGTTTAAACTACTAGCACATAGCTCGGACACCCATGCATACCCCACAAGACATACCAACAAAGGTCTCTTCACAATCCCCAAGTCAAGAACAGACTATGCAAGGCCACATGGAACTCTACTCCACATCAGGTAACTGATGCAAGCAATAGAATCAGATTTAAAAACAGATACAAATACACCTTATGGAACAGCAGGGACCATGAAAAAACACACACACACACGGATTTTGTATTGTAAATGTCATAGTAGAGTAGTGTCCTGAGAACACACACTTAATGTGTTGTGAAAAGTGTCATGAAATATAATGGCATGTAATATTTTAAATTGTATAACTGCCTTAATGTTGCTGGACCCCAGGAAGAGTAGCTGGCAAATTGGACCCTTAATAAATACAAATACCACACTACATGTTGCAACCTTAACTACATTACATGTTACAACCTAACAATTAGATATTACAACCTAACAATAGTATGTGTTGCAACCTAACTACAGTATGTGTTGCAACCTAACTACATTACGTTACAACCTAACAATTAGATGTTACAACCTAACTATAGTATGTATTGCAACCTAACTACAGTATGTGTTGCAACCTAACTACAGTATGTGTTGCAACCTGTCTACATGACATGTTACAACCTAGCAATTAGATGTTACAACCTAACTATAGTATGTGTTGCAACCTAAGTACAGTATGTGTTGCAACCTAACTACATTACATGTTACAACCTAACAATTAGATGTTACAACCTAACTATAGTATGTATTGCAACCTAACTACAGTATGTGTTGCAATCTAACTACAGTATGTGTTGCAACCTAACTACAGTATTTGCTACAACCTAACTACAGTATGTGTTGCAACCTAACTACAGTATGTGTTGCAACCTAACTACAGTATTTGCTACAACCTAACTGCAGTATGTGTTGCAAACTAACTACAGTATTTGCCACAACCTAACTATAGTATGTATTGCAACCTAACTACAGTATGTGTTGAAACCTAACTACAGTATTTGCTACAACCTAACTACAATATGTGTTGCAACCTAACTACAGTATTTGCTACAACCTAACTACAGTATGTGTTACAACTTAACTACATGTTACAGCCCCAGTGCATGTTACAATCTAACTAAATGTTACAACATAACTAAATTACATGTTACAACATAACTACAGTGCATGTTACAATGTAACTGCAGTGCATGTTACAATGTAACTACAGTGCATGTTACAATGTAACTACAGTACATGTTACAATGTAACTACATTTTAAAACCTAACTACAGTATATGTTACAACCTCAGTACATGTTACAACCATAACTACATGTTACAACCTAACTACAGTAATGCTACAACGTAACTACATGGTACTAACTAACTACAGTACATGCTACAATGTAACTACATGTTACAAGCTTACTACATATTTCAACCTAACTACAATACATGTTACAACCTAACATGTGACAACCTAACTACAGTACATGTTACAACCTAACTACAGTACATGTTACAACCTAACTATAGTACATGTTACAACCTCACTACATGTTACAACCTAACTACAGTATACATTACAACCTCAGTACATGTTGCTACCTAACTACAGTATACGTTACAACCTCAGTACATGTTACAACCTAACTACAGAATATGTTACAACCTCAGTACATGTTACAACCTAACTACAGTATACATTACAACCTAACTTCATGTTACAACCTAACTACAGTATACATTACAACCTCAGCACATGTTGCAACCTAACTACAGTATACATTACAACCTCAGTACATGTTACAACCTAACTACAGTATACGTTACAACCTCAGTACATGTTACAACCTAACTATTCCTTTTTAATACTGTCGCAAAGCTAACAAAAAAGCAGCATTCCCCAAGAGAGGATGACTTTCACTTTAGCAGTGATAAATTCATGAACTTCTTTGAGGAAAAGATTATGATTATTAGAAAGCAAATTACGGACTCCTCTTTAAACCTGCGTATTCCTCCAAACCTCAGTTGTCCTGAGTCTGCACAACTCTTCCAGGACCTAGGATCAAGAGAGACGCTCAAGTGTTTTAGTACTATATCTCTTGACACAATGATGAAAATAATCATGGCCTCTAAACCTTCAAGCTGCATACTGGACCCTATTCCAACTAAACTACTGAAAGAGCTGCTTCCTGTGCTTGGCCCTCCTATGTTGAACATAATAAACGGCTCTCTATCCACCGGATGTGTACCAAACTCACTAAAAGTGGCAGTAATAAAGCCTCTCTTGAAAAAGCCAAACCATGACCCAGAAAATATAAAAAACTATCGGCCTATATCGAATCTTCCATTCCTCTCAAAAATTTTAGAGAAGGCTGTTGCGCAGCAACTCACTGCCTTCCTGAAGACAAACAATGTATACGAAATGCTTCAGTCTGGTTTTAGACCCCATCATAGCACTGAGACGGCACTTGTGAAGGTGGTAAATGACATTTTAATGGCATCGGACCGAGGCTCTGCATCTGTCCTCGTGCTCCTAGACCTTAGTGCTGATTTTGATACCATCGATCACCACATTCTTTTGGAGAGATTGGAAACCCAAATTGGTCTACACGGACATGTTCTGGCCTGGTTTAGATCTTATCTGTCGGAAAGATATCAGTTTGTCTCTGTGAATGGTTTGTCCTCTGACAAATCAACTGTAAATTTCGGTGTTCCTCAAGGTTCCGTTTTAGGACCACTATTGTTTTCACTATATATTTTACCTCTTGGGGATGTTATTCGAAAACATAATGTAAACTTTCACTGCTATGCGGATGACACACAGCTGTACATTTCAATGAAACATGGTGAAGCCCCAAAATTGCCCTCGCTAGAAGCATGTGTTTCAGACATAAGGAAGTGGATGGCTGCAAACTTTCTACTATTAAACTCGGACAAAACAGAGATGCTTGTTCTAGGTCCCAAGAAACAAAGAGATCTTCTGTTGAATCTGACAATTAATCTTAATGGTTGTACAGTCGTCTCAAATAAAACTGTGAAGGACCTCGGCGTTACTCTGGACCCTGATCTCTCTTTTGAAGAACATATCAAGACCATTTCAAGGACAGCTTTTTTCCATCTACGTAACATTGCAAAAATCAGAAACTTTCTGTCCAAAAATGATGCAGAAAAATTAATCCATGCTTTTGTCACTTCTAGGTTAGACTACTGCAATGCTCTATTTTCCGGCTACCCGGATAAAGCACTAAATAAACTTCAGTTAGTGCTAAATACGGCTGCTAGAATCCTGACTAGAACCCAAAAATTTGATCATATTACTCCAGTGCTAGCCTCTCTACACTGGCTTCCTGTCAAAGCAAGGGCTGATTTCAAGGTTTTACTGCTAACCTACAAAGCATTACTTGGGCTTGCTCCTACCTATCTCTCTGATTTGGTCCTGCCGTACATACCTATACGTACGCTACGGTCACAAGACGCAGGCCTCCTAATTGTCCCTAGAATTTCTAAGCAAACAGCTGGAGGCAGGGCTTTCTCCTATAGAGCTCCATTTTTATGGAACGGTCTGCCTACCCATGTCAGAGACGCAAACTCGGTCTCAACCTTTAAGTCTTTACTGAAGACTCATCTCTTCAGTGGGTCATATGATTGAGTGTAGTCTGGCCCAGGAGTGGGAAGGTGAACGGAAAGGCTCTGGAGCAACGAACCGCCCTTGCTGTCTCTGCCTGGCCGGTTCCCCTCTTTCCACTGGGATTCTCTGCCTCTAACCCTATTACAGGGGCTGAGTCACTGGCTTGCTGGGGCTCTCTCATGCCGTCCCTGGAGGGGGTGCGTCACCTGAGTGGGTTGATTCACTGTTGTGGTCATCCTGTCTGGGTTGGCGCCCCCCCCTTGGGTTGTGCCGTGGCGGAGATCTTTGTGGGCTATACTCAGCCTTGTCTCAGGATGGTAAGTTGGTGGTTGAAGATATCCCTCTAGTGGTGTGGGGGCTGTGCTTTGGCAAAGTGGGTGGGGTTATATCCTTCCTGTTTGGCCCTGTCCGGGGGTGTCCTCGGATGGGGCCACAGTGTCTCCTGACCCCTCCTGTCTCAGCCTCCAGTATTTATGCTGCAGTAGTTTATGTGTCGGGGGGCTGGGGTCAGTTTGTTATATCTGGAGTACTTCTCCTGTCCTATTCGGTGTCCTGTGTGAATCTAAGTGTGCGTTCTCTAATTCTCTCCTTCTCTCTTTCTCCTTCTTTCTCCTTCTCTCTCTCGGAGGACCTGAGCCCTAGGACCATGCCCCAGGACTACCTGACATGATGACTCCTTGCTGTCCCCAGTCCACCTGGCCATGCTGCTGCTCCAGTTTCAACTTCCACCTGACTGTGCTGCTGCTCCAGTTTCAACTGTTCTGCCTTATTATTATTCGACCATGCTGGTCATTTATGAACATTTGAACATCTTGGCCATGTTCTGTTATAATCTCCACCCGGCACAGCCAGAAGAGGACTGGCCACCCCACATAGCCTGGTTCCTCTCTAGGTTTCTTCCTAGGTATTGGCCTTTCTAGGGAGTTTTTCCTAGCCACCGTGCTTCTACACCTGCATTGCTTGCTGTTTGGGGTTTTAGGCTGGGTTTCTGTACAGCACTTTGAGATATCAGCTGATGTACGAAGGGCTATATAAATAAATTTGATTTGATTTGATTTATAGTATGTTACAACCTCAGACAATGTTACAACCTAACTACATGTTATAATATAAGTACAGTACACTTTACAACAGACCTACATGTTACAACCTGACTGCAGTACATGTTACAACAACATAACTACAATACATGTTACAACCTAACTGCATGTTAGAAACTAACTACAGTAAATGTTACAATATAAGTACAGTACATTTTACAACAGACCTAAGTGTTACAACTTACCTACAGTACATGTTACAACCTAACTTCAGTAGATGTTACAACCTAACTACAGTACATGTTACAACCTAACTTCAGTAGATGTTACAACCTAACTACAGTACATGTTACAACCTAACTACAGTACATGTTACAACATAACTACACTACATGTTACAACTTAACAACTGTGCATGCTACAACTACTGTGGTGTCAATAGGGAAGTCCACTAGATATGAACTCCCTGCTTGTTTTGGCTGTTTCTCCCATCTAGTGGTAGAATATCAACGTCACTAAAGACTCCACGGCCATTCAATTGGATGACCTGTAAACTACAGACTAAACTTGGCCTATTAGATATGACATGAGTTACTATGTCATGTAGATCTACTCATCTTAGAGGTGACTGATACCTTTATCAGCCCACTCCTATTGCAATTCACAACTTCATATGTTATTAATGAGTGACACATAATAGTAGACATGAACATTTTAATAATTGAACAGCAACTTTATACTTCGAACTCACAGACACATAAAGGCATTAATCAAGATAGAATAAGATAGCGTGTTGATTTAGGTAACAAAGAAAATAACAAAAACAAATGGATATAGCAATATTACTCACATCATTCCTTGAAATTAGACAAAAAACAACCAAAACAAAACATAGTTTGCTTCACATGACCATAAGAGTCAAATAAAGGAATATTTGAACAATATGGGAGAAAAGAGGGCACACAGTGTTGAGTTCAGTATGTGTTGAATGTGGACAATCAAGATACATAGCCAGTACAATGAAGTGGTAACTTAAGCCAATCGTCGAACAGAAGATCAAATCTAACGTTAATGAATTATAATTGACGGACAGAGTATCAGGTGTAGCTCATTGTGGCGCCATCACGCATCATCATACAGTACCACATCATCAAAAAGTCCTCAGTCATTTCCTCCACAAAGATAGAGCAGGGCCTTTCCGTAGTCCCCAGTGGTGTCCTCCTGGGAATAAGTAAACGAATAACCACAAACTGGCATTAAAGGTGTTGTCAGCGCTACCAAGCAGATAATCAGCCGATGGATTACATAGGTCTTGTATTACTCAGGTTGTACAGCTGATGTACAACACATCTGACATATATTTGTGTGATACAACAGAGAGTTAGTCTGCAAAAGAAAAAGGTTTACAAAACCATTGCGCAGTGTCTTCACAATGGCGGTGTAAACAAATATCTACATCAGTTGTACAAATGGACCGTCATACCGCACAATGTCAACCTGACGCAAGTCAGAGAGGAAGGCTGCTCATTACTACCAAGTCAGAGAGGAAGGCTGCTCATTACTACCAAGTCAGAGAGGAAGGCTGCTCATTATTACCAAGTCAGAGAGGAAGGCTGCTCATTACTAACAAGTCAGAGAGGAAGGCTGCTCATTACTACCAAGTCAGAGAGAAAGGCTGCTCATTACTACCAAGTCAGAGAGGAAGGCTGCTCATTACTACCAAGTCAGAGAGGAAGGCTGCTCATTACTACCAAGTGAGAGAGGAAGGCTGCTCATTACTACCAAGTCAGAGAGAAAGGCTGCTCATTACTTCCAAGTCAGAGAGGAAGGCTGCTCATTACTACCAAGTCAGAGAGGAAGGCTGCTCATTACTACCAAGTCAGAGAGGAAGGCTGCTCATTACTACCAAGTCAGAGAGAAAGGCTGCTCATTACTTCCAAGTCAGACAGCATGTTATGCTGAGTCATGAATAATACAGTGTTAGTAAAGGATGATGTATGCTGTAGATGGCGGGGTTGGAAATAAGGATGCATGACAGGAGGTTGCATGTTTGTACTGGTCCTATCCATTTGGCACTACACCAGTCTCTAGTACGCCCTCATCATTCTGCCTATAGTGCGGTATCGTCATCTCCTATGTTAACAGGGCTGAAACCAGGTATTTTATTCTTCCTATCCAGATACTGATGAGCTAAAAACCTAGTAGGAGACTCAGGAGAGTAACAGCGTGTCACTCAGGTGATTTCCCAGTGTATTGGCTGCGACACAAATCTATCTAACGACTCTCTATCAGTGGAGGCTGCTGAGGGGAGCACGGCTCACATGGACACCATGTCTTTAATGTGGTTGATCCCACTCCATTGACTCCACTTCAGCAATTATTATGAGCGTAGTCCCCTCAGAAGCCTCCACTACTCTCTAGTGTCATTTGATAGGTGGTAGCTGAGTATAGAAGTAGATTATTAGGGTTAGTTGTTAGGTGGTGAAGATGAGACTAGTGCACTGTACCTGGTTAGAGGAGAGACTAGTCCACTGTACATGAAAACTAATTTATATGCAACCAGTTAGGGGAGAGACTAGACCATTGTGCCTGAATAGTTAAAAGGGAGACTAGCCTATTGTACCAGACTGGATAGAGGAGAGACTAGCCCACTGTACCTGGATGGTGGTGTAAAGAGAGGCCCCATACATCTTCTTAAAGCAGGCTCTGATGTCCAGCATGTCTGTCTCACCCCTGGACACCATGATTCTCATCAGAGTCTGGTCATCAGTGCCAGCACGCTAACAAAGAAACAATAGACATCACAATTACAAATACCTAAACCAAACCTCTTAAAGCCTTTTTGGAGACATGCGTTGGTAATTGAAACTTTCTGGTAAATCCTCCATGGGATAATAGATGACAACACAAAGACCATACCCTCATAGACCTGTAGAGGGACTCTGCAAAGTAGGCTGGGACACTCTTAGCACACTTCACTACGGAAAGGAAAGATGACATTCCCAAATGATTAATTCATGTTTCAATATAAAGCATTTATGGAACATGTACAAGATGTATTGACTGATAGGTGGTTTAGGTTTGACTTGTCAAAATGCAATACAGAAATGTCATTCTTTAATTGTGTTACATTTTAGTTTTGTATATTTTTTTCTATTTAAAAAAAACTTTACTGTTGTTACTTGTACTGTTGTTACACATTGTAGAGTCTTACCAACTGCCAGCATTAAGTTCTCCAGGTTTCCAGTAGTCGCGCCCTCAATGCTGTCCTCAATATCATTGCCAGACACCTTCTTGTAGGCGTCAAACACTTGCAATGAAAAACAAGATACATATGAGAATTTGATGTCATTTGATGTTATAATAAAAGTGCAGAATGCAATTCTGTTTTAATGATTGAACAAAATGGCACACACACACCTAGTCGAAGGTGTTCATGGCTCCTATTGCCCAGGATGTTGATGAATTTCTCTTCGTCTGTGCCAACCTTCCCCTTGCCAGCAGCAATCAGTTCCTGAAACACACACAAGTACCCCACTGATAACAGTTTATTATAGCACACTGAGCAATGTTATTACAATTGTGGTATGCAGGTGTTTGCCTCAAATCCTGTCTTTGGTGTTCAGAATGTCTTATACTATCAACTGTTTAACACAACCTTCACTAGTTGCAGTATAACATAGCTTGATCAATGATCTATGAAGAAATGCAAATATTCTAGTTTAGTCACTGGCTTCACTGAATATGATAAGGCCATGCTCAATGAAGTGGATGTCAAAGGACCTGTATTATATATGCATGTGTATAATCATTAAATGTACTGTAGCCTACAATGTTGATCCAAGTATGAAAAAAAACTAAAACATTTTTTTTGCTTTTAAATCCATGAGATTTTCCATTCCAGGAAGAAAATGTACTAAATCCATTTTTAATATTGATCATTTATCAGCGAGCACTATGATACACTTGAAGCTTGCTTTGTCCTTTAGGCCTACTGTATGGTAATGGTTTGGAGCCATATCCTGAGCATGTTAACATTTGAGCACTGAAGACAAAATGTAATTATGTCTTGCCCTATAGCGTAGCACTTAGCGATCATCCACCCACTCATTGGGTTCTGTTACCATTGCATCTTTCTCAATCCTGTTGTCATCCACCCCTTCATCATTACTCCTCTACACAAAAGAACAGAGGAGCAAAGGGGAAGAAAAAAGAACAGAGGGGAAAAGGTTAATGCATCATGGGAGTAGAGTGATGTCTACCCTTCATGACCTAATCTTTGCTGAGTCCCTCTCAACCTGGCAACCTGGTGGGTTAAGTTAACAAGACCCAGAGGACAATGATATTCTTACTGTACGTACCCTTCCCTCTTCATTCCTTCTCACTCCATCCTCACCTTTCGTGAACCACCCATGACTTTATAAGGACATCACCAAAGCACTCCCATTATCAGAAAGGGAATACTGTATCTCTCTTATCCCTCCTTCTCTCTTCGTTTACCTGCAGAAGCATTATTAGAAGCTTTTGGAAGTTGCCCGAGGTGTCACCGGTGATATCTTTCTCCAGCTTCCCACCGCACTCTGAGAAAGACGAGAAGAGGGAGAAGGGAAAGGCAGAAAATTGTTTACACTTATATCTGACAATGGTTGCTAATGGCAGCAATCGACCCAGGTTGGACGTGCTCTGTTTAGCTGAAGGTCTCCGCCAGGGAGATTTGATTAGCAGGGTAACGGATGGATCCGCCTTCTCCGGTGTCCATCTCAGATGGCCAGGGTGGCTCTAATCCTTGGCCTATTGTGCCATTAGCCTGGTTCAAATCTGTTTGTGCTGTGACAATGGCGTGACAATGACCATAGGAGGCAGCACAAACAGATCTGGGACCAGGCTGTTGTGCTAGACCGTTGCTGTGTCCATTGGCTGAAGATGCAGGACTAGGAACGTACTCTTGAAAATAGACTGGGTACTTGATGCAGTTGATATAGTGTTTATTTTAAGTTCTAGGGGTTGATATGCAGTGAGGTGAACACATTTTGACGGGATGCCCTGCGGGAAGAATGTTTGATTGTACAGCTCTAAATTAAGAGGCATAGTTCAGAGTGAACAAATGTATGAAACTAGTCAGGGGTGAGCACATAACTACCATTGGGTTACATTGGTGGTCAACAATGCATGGTAATCCTGTCTATCCTAGACCAAGGCCATATAACTTTCCTTCATCCTTCAATACTATTGGTTTGAAGCAAGGTATCAGACTGCTCTCATAGCCCAGCGAGAGAAACATCTAGAATACGAATGAGTGCAACAAACAGACATTCAGATTCAAAGCAAGGTTCCACAATATGTGGAACCAGTGGCCATATTGCATTCAAATCAAAATCACATTTTATTGGTCACAGACACATGGTTAGCAGATGCCATTGCGAGTGTAGCGAAATGCTTATGCTTCTAGATCCGACAGTGTCTAACAGGTAATATCTAACAATTCCACAACAAAACCTATTATCTAATGAATTCCACAACAAAACCTAATACACACAATCTAGTAAAGGAATGGGATAATAATATATAAGTATAAAATATATGGATGAGCAGTGACAGAACGGCTAAGATGCAATAGATAGTAAAGAATAGATAGTGAAGGATACAGTATACAGTATATACATATGAGATGAGTAATGTGAGATATGTAAACATTCTTAAAGTGGCATTATTAATGTGACTAGTGTTCCATTTATTAAAGTGGCCAATGATATCAAGTCTGTAGGTAGGCAGTCACCTCTCTGTGTTAGTGGTGGCTGTTTAACAATCTCGTGGCCTTGAGATTGAAAAACAGTGTCTATCTCTCTGTCCCAGCTTTGATGCACCTGTACTGACCTCCCCTTCAGAATGGAAGCGGGGTGAACAGGCAATGTCTCGGGTGTTTATTGTCCTTGATGATCTTTTTTTGCCTTCCTGTGACACCGGGTGTTGTAGGTGTCCTGGAGGGCAGGTAGTATGCCGCTGGTGATGTGTTGTGCAGACCACACCACCCTCTGGACAGTCTTGCAGTTGTGGGTGGTGTAGTTGCCGTACCAAGCGGTGAAACAGCCCAACAGGATTCTCTCAATTGTGCACCTGTAAAAGTTAGTGAAGGTTTTCAGTGACAAGTGCGCTGTTGCGCCTTCTTCACCACACTGTCTGTGTGCGTGGACTATTTCTGTCTGTGATATGTACACCGAGGAACTTAAAACTTTCCACCTTCTCCACTGCTGTCCTGTCGATGTGGATAGTGGGGTGCTCCCATTGCTGTTTCCAGAAGTCCACAATCATCTCTTTTGTTTTGCTGACATTGAATGAGAGGTTATTTTCCTGACACCACACTCCGAGGGAGTGCACCTGGGTCCAAATCTCATCGTTGTTGGTAATCAAGCCTACCACTGTAGTGTAGTCTGCAAACTTAATGATTGAATTGGATGTGTGCATGGCCACGCAGTTGTGGGTGAACAGGGAGTACAGGAGGGGGCTGAGAACGCACCCTTGTGGGGCCCCAGTTTTGAACTTGGGGGCGGTCAGTCAGGAAGTCCAGGACCCAGTTGCACAGGGCGGGGTCGGGTCCCAAGGTCTCAAGCTTAATGATGAGTTTGGAGGGTATTATGGTGTTGAATGTTGAGCTGATGGGATAGGGCAGTGTGCAGTGTGATGGCGATTGCATCAGCGGTAAGCAAATTGAAGTGGGTTTAGGGTGACAGGTAGGGTGAATGTGATATGATCATTGACTCGTCTCTCAAAGCACTTCATGATGACAGTGAGTGCTACAGGACGATAGTCATTTAGTTCAGTTACTTTTTCATTATTGGGTACATGAACAATGGTGGCCATCTTGAAGCATGTGGGGACAGCAGACTGGGATAGGGAGAGATTGAATATGTCCGTAAACACACCAGCCAGCTGGTCTGCGCATGTTCTGGGGACGCGGCTAGGGATGCCGCATGGGCAGGCAGCCTTGCGAGCGTTAACACGTTTAAATGTTTTACTCACGTCGGCCATGGAGAAGGAGAGCCCACCGTCTTTGGTAGCAGGCCACGTCAGTGGCACTGTATTGTCCTCAAAGAGCGCAAAGAACTTGTTTAATTTTTCTGGAAGCAAGACGTCGATGTCCGCGACGGGGCTGGTTTTCTTTTTGTAATCCGGGATTGTTTGTAGACCCTACCACATACGTCTCATGTTTGAGCCTTTGTATTGTGACTCCACTTTGACTCTATACTGACACTTTGCTTGTTTGCCTTACGGAGAGAATAACTACACTGTTTGTATTCAGCCATGTTTCCAGTCGCCTTGCCATGATTAAATGTGGTGGTACGTGCATTCAGTTTTGCGCGCATGCTGGCATCAATCCACGGTTTCCTGGTTAGGGAAAGTTTTAATTGTCACAGTGGGTACAACATATCCTATACTCTTCCTTATAAACTCGCTCACCGAGTCAGCGTATACGTCAATTGTTATTGTCTGAGGCTACCCGGAACATATTCCAGTCCACGTAATCGAAGCAATCGTGAAGCGTGGAATCCGATTGGTCAGACCAGTGTTGGATAGACCTAAGCACGGGCACTTCCTGTTTTAGTTTCTGCCTATAGAAGGGGAGCAACAAGATTGAGTCACGGTCAGATTTTCCAAAAGGAGGGCGGGGGAGGGCCTTGTATCCATTGCGGACGTTAGAGTAGCAATGGTTGAGAGTATTACTCGCTCGTGTACTACAAACGGTATGCTGATAGAATTTAGGTAGCCTTGTTCTCAAATTAGCTTTGTTAAAATCCCCAGCTACAATAAATGCAGGTCGGCTATGTTCTCTATCTGGGCCAGAGACCAAGGCTATGGAGGAGTACATAGAGGAGTCTCTGGCTACCGGGGCCTGTCCGTCCGTCTGCATCTCCTACCGGCGCAGGGTCTTTCTTGGTGCATTGACTACCGGGGACTGAATGACATTACGGTTAGAAATTGGTACCCCCTACCACTCCTCTCCTCTTCTTTTCAACCTCTCCACGGGGCCACCATTTTTTCCAAGCTGGACCTTCGGAATGCCAACCACCTGGTTCGGATACGCGAAGGGGATGAGTGAAAAACAGTCTTCAACACAGCCAGCGGACATTATGAGTACCAGGTCATGCTGTTTGGTCTCACCAACGCCCCCACTGTCTTCCAGGCTTTGGTAAATGATGTGATCCGGGACATGCTCAACCGTTTTGTGTTCGTCTACCTTGACGACATCCTGTTTTTTTCCCGGTAGGCCCAAGAACATGTTCTTCATGTCAGGCAGATCCTTCAGCACCTCCTGGAGAACCAATTGTTCCAGAAAGCCGAGAAGTGTTCCACCGCTTCCACCGCTCTACAATCCCCTTTCTGGGATATGTCATCACTGAGGGTAATGTCCAGATGGATCCTGGAAAGGTGAAAGCGGTGGTGGGGGGTGGGGGGGTACTGTCACACCCGGATCAGTTTCACCTGTCCTTGTTATTGTCTCCATCCACTTCAGGTGTCGCTTGTTAATCCTGGAGTATTTATCCCTGTGTTTCCTGTCTCTCTGTGCCAGTTCGTCTTCTATGTTCCAAGTCAACCAGCGTGTTTTCCCGTGCTCCTGCCTTTTCTATTCTCTTTTGCTAGTCCTCCCGGTTTTGACCATTGCCTGTTTTCTGGACTCTGTACCCTCCCGCATGACCATTCTGCCTGCCCTGACCTTGACCCCGCCTGCCACACTGTACCTCCTGGACTCTGAACTGGTTTTGACCTGTTGCCTGTCCACGACCATTCTCTTGCCTACTCCTTTTGGATGTAATAAATATCAAAGACTCAAACCATCTGCCTCCCATGTCAGCATCTCGGTCTCGCCTTGTGCTCTTATATGAGGAAACTAAGCTCGTTCTTGTAGAGGTTGAATGAATCCCACTGGGCACATACTTCAGTTGAACGTTTAGTTTTGATTTAAATTCAACGTGAAATCAACAAAAAATATCACCCAGGTTAAAAATACGAAATTCCCTTGACTTTTAAAACCCACCACGTAGATTTTTCTGTTGAAATGATATGGAAACAATGTTAATTCAACCAGTTTTTGCCCAGTGGGATATGTTATGAATGTGTCATGACACATTTAACCTCTTACCTTTCTTGTAGACTTTGACAATGTCTTTAATCTGAGCGCAGGTCCTAGACGCCAGGATCTCAATCAGCACGTCGTCATCCGTCCCCACCCCCTAGGGAACAACAATCAGAGACCCTCAGACAAGCCCACTCAATACCTGGCTGGCCATTCTGTAACAACCAGTGAGTATACGTGGACATTAAACAGTCTGAATGATTCAAAAAGACAAGCCTGTACATGATATATGCATGATATATGCATGATATATGCTGCTTCACCTTCTCAATTAGTGCACTATTCACCCTATATACACTACCTTTCAAAAGTTTGGGGTCACTTAAACATTCTGTCCATTAATAAAATAACATCAAATTGATCAGAAATACAGTGTAGATGTTTAAAATGTTGTAAATGACTATTGTAGCTGGAAACTGACAATTTTTTTAAATGGAATATCTACACACAGGGTACAGAGGTCCATTACCAGCAACCATCACTCCTGTGTTCTAATGACACCCCCCCCCCCCCCCCTCTCAAGCTGGTAAGGACCAGTCCCTTCTCTCCCCCACACCTGCCCTCTGCCCCCTCAACTTGTCGATGGTCGTCCGGCCTACACTGTCCGGCATCTGTTGAAGGCTCGTCGGGTCCGAGGCACCCTGCAGTACCTGGTGGACTGGGAGGGCTACAGCCCAAGGAATGGGCGTGGGTGCCTGCCCGGGACATCCTGGATCCTGTACCTGTTCGGAACTTGAACCAACTACATGGCTCTGTGGCTGGGGCCGCTCCTAGAAGGGGGGGGGTACTGTCATGGTTCCACCTATCACCAGAGGGCGGCAGAGACCGTCCTAGAGATATTAACAACACTCAGGTGTGTCCTATTTACTCATTATGATTTCCCTGTTAAAAGAGATGTGTTTTCTGTTGTCCTTTGCTGAAGCTTGAATTATGTGCCATGTGCGTTTGTCTCCTGAGTGAGTTTTCGAGACTTAGTGTTTGTTGTTTTCCCAGTGTTACTGTGATCCGTCTGTTACCGTTTCTCAGTAAAGTGTTATGTTTATCCTTAACCGCTGATTCCTCATCTGGTCTCTTCTCTGCACCTGGGTCCAACCTCACCATGTCACATATTGCCCATAATAACAAGCCCCAGAGTGTACCTCTAGGGCTTGTTTTATGGGCAATTATATGTGTGCAACGTATGGATATAAATATTCATGTAATATACAGACCTGACATGTGTAAAGCCAATGTCACACAAACCAACTTGGACAATATTGATGGAACAAGTAAGTGTGTGTGTTTAATTGCCTCTCAAGTAGCTGCATTAGGGTGTGTGTGTTTAAATGCCTCTCATGTAGCTGCATTAGGGTGTGTGTGTTTAAATGCCTCTCAAGTAGCTGCATTAGGGTGTGTGTGTTTTAATTGCCTCTGAAGTGTTTCATTAGTGCATTGTTGATATAGTCCCAAAATGTTTTGCATGTCAGCAAGTTGTCAAGATATACAGATATAACTTTTTTATGTAAAATGCATCATATCAGCTTTATTTCTGTATTTTGAATGTTATATATCTTGAAAACTTGACCACTGATATGCAAAACATTTTGGGACTATATCAACAATGGACTAATGAAAGAAATACCAAAATATTGTTTTGGGGTGGAGTTTTCCTTTAACCCCTGACCCTGCCAAAGCCTAGCAGTACCATAGTACTCAATCAGTCTTGGACAAATCTAACAGGGCTACATGGAAGATGAAAAACATGGCCACACATATTACACTTCATTAGTGTAGCCTATAATGGACTGGCTTTCTGCAGGGAAAGAGGAACATATATTGGCTGCACAATACATGGCTTATTATTGGAGCCATAACCAAACATAGACTATACATTGCTGTACTTTACCTTGAGCGCTTTATGGAGTTGAGAGGCGTCATAGGAAATGGGAGGGGTCATCAACGCCACAACGAGCGTCTCAAACAAGCCTCCCAGCTCCGACTTTAAAGCACTCACAAGATCCTGTGGAAAAATAAAGACTTAGACAATGGAAGAAGTGCTTGCTTTAGACAAATAGAGCCAAAATCTCTTACTCAATTAATACATTTGAATTCTTCACAAGATCCTGAGGATATAATAGTCTATAATTCTTTAACTTTGAAAAATGGAATAAGTGTTTGATTTGGACCTTTAAAAAAACAAACTAAAAAATATTTAAGCTGAATTCCTTACCTCAATCAATTTATTAAAATTATTAACATTTTGTATGATTAATATTCTGATAACTTTGACAATGGAAGAAGTGTTTGTTTAAAGTAAAATGAAAACACAAAGAATAACAGAGCAGAAATCCTTACCTCAATCAATGCATTTGAATGATTAATGGGTGTTTTGATAGCATGCACATAGAAGTGTAAAACCCTTCGTTTATGAGTGAGAGTTCAATTTATTAGTATTGACAATAAAAAACATGAGTTGAGTCGTTCCTAATACATACAGTATACTGGAGAGAGAGCGAGAGTTATCAGACACCCTGATAACTACATTTATTGTTGGCTTTTCTCTTATGCTAAGCCACCAGACAATTCAACACATTACTCACAGAAGTGTACATCGGAATAGATTTTTATCGGCCATTTATCATAGATTTGGGTATTTTTGAAGTGCCGATCTGAACAGGCAGAGGCCAGAGAAAGAGAGTGCGAGAGAGACGGGTGGATGAATAAAGAACCATTTGAAAGTGAGACTGACAAGGAGAAAGAGGGGGAGGAGGGATATGTGTGGATGGAGAGATTGTGGTTGGGTAGGTAGGTGGGTTGCAGGTAAAGCAACTGATGGCATGTGTGGGTGGATAATATTTCAGAACTCTCATGAGGGCCTATACTGTAGGTATTGGACAGATGCTGTTCATTACGGATAAGTCACAAACCTCTCCCAGTCCCAGTGCTGCTAGCTACGTGACATCTGCGCAATGGCAATACCGTCATGCCAATCTGCCCCTACGAATAAACCCCATATCTGAGAATAACAGTAAAGCATTTTGGCAGTATGTGGATTGATTCTTCTTATTCAAATTCATACTTGGATACCCTGCACAAGGCAATTGGGCGTGCATATGCTCTACTCTTATTCAGTAACAGTAGAAAAAATGGCATACTGTTTTCCCTTAGGTGACCCTTTTTTTTCGCTGATGAGTGATGGGGTTGGTGACATGACCTGTAGACTTCAATCAGACCTGTAAGCTTCCTGTCTCACCTTTCCGTGGGCCTTCTTGTACTCCACCTTAATTTCCTGCCGTTGATTGTTGCTGCGCGATGCCAAGAGCATGAGAATGGTGTCCTCATAAGTGCCTGTCAAACATGATGACAAACTTACAGTAATTAATCTTAAATCAGTGACTTGAGAACATGTCTTGATCATGAATTGCAGAACTCGTTAAAACAAAGCCACCCCTACCAGTTTGGAATAACTAGTTAGTTACCACATTGTTTATTTATAATGGTGTAGTGAACCAAGTAAAGAAATTCAGTTTGTGTTTACAACAATAAAGGGATGATTCACCCCAAAATCTACATTTATCTGTGATTTCCATGCCCTATGTTGAGTCTATATTCCATAAAGATAGTTTGGTCATTGTGGTTTGAAAGGCAACAACAAACATGGACAAACTATGTTGGCCTGGACCACGCTATATGTATTCAAGGAAATCTACAGGCCTCAATTAGATTAGCACCATGTAATTTCATCTGGAGGATGAACCGTCCCTTTAATAAGCACTAGATCAACATATAGACCTATTCTCACCAGGGAAATGATGAGACAAATGGACCAACACACAAACAATCAATACCAATACTTTTAAAAGGCATCAATACCTCTGGGATACAGCAAAATAATATCAGGGCTGAGACAATTCACGGCATTTCCTGGGCAACGTTGAAATAGATTTGTTATCCAGACTTAATTATGCCATAAAGCAAGTCACCGCTTATAATGTTATCTGGTTAAAATATCAGAGTTCAGATTGATTTTGAGCTCCAACTATAAGTCAAGCTATAATTCACAGATATGCCTCCATTTTACGATCATCTTCCCGTTTACTTCCTCTGTACAACATTGTGTCTTTTGGGTTCAAGGCCATCAAATGAATCACAACACAGGGACAATTGGTTTAAACCAATGACATATGGAGGAAATTGTCGTTATGGTGGTCATTACAGATGTAAGATCTTAATTTGATACTATTTTGTTGAGATTTGTCCTGCAAGGCAGAACAGTAAAACTTGTGGTGTATTTTTGTATTTTTTATGTTCTAAAGTCTAATTTCCAGACTTGATTTGCCCTAAATAAAAATGTATTGACCCCTAAAAAAAGGGCCATTAATTATAATCCACATAATAATTCACATTTCCTGTTGCTGCAGGATTATTAACCTGCTGTAGCAAACTGGCTCAAATTAAGATCCTACAATATATCTATCTATATGTACTGCTGTGATGAATTCCAGGTCATTTGATAGGGAAACAAAGTTGAAAGGGAGAGTAAGAAGTTCCATAAAAACATACCATTACAGTGGCATTATGCCTGGGGAATTGTAGGGGAAAATAAAGTATTGTACAATATATTTAAGTACAGGTCGTTATAGTAGGAGCCTGACACTTTGCACAGCTAATTACATTTTTCTAAGCAAAAAATGTGTAATTAAGGAATAAATACTCTGTAAATACAGCTTAATACACAAATGTTTACAGTATAAATACATATTCCACTGCAGTTTCTCTGGTAGAGTTTATATCTGTGGCTCAGTTGGAAGGAGCGTGGAGATAGAAACCCCAGGTTTATGAGTTCAATTGCCTTTGGGGCCACATACTAATATGTTTACTCTCACTGTGTTGTAAAAGGCTTTAAAAAGTGTCTGCTTTTTAGGCTTATGCTGTATTTTTATATTTATAACTTTAAGTGCATCTAACTTACCTATGCCTTTCATGGCCTTGTGTAAGAGCTCAGCATCCTGCTTGGCATTGCAGTTGACAAAGTCTTTCACACTGCCTCTGTAGGAAGCCTGTGGGAAATTAATAACAAATGATGGACAGTGGGAACAGAATAGATTGCCTGCATTTCCTAAAAATGTGTCATTATGGGACAGACATGGGAGAAAATGTTTTGCACAATGAAATTATAATCTAGCTAGCAAGTTTGGTTGCAGAGGTGAAATCTTGGCATCAGAAGGGCGATTCTATTGGGATGTTGTGCAGCTCTGTCTCCATGCTATCCTCTTCTGTGAAACTGAAACTTTTTCAGAAGGTTCTTCTCAAGATGAGAAGTTCTTCATAGACACTCTCTAATCAGTCCCTTCCAGATGGTTAGGCTACTGTAATGTAATCTGTGTTCATACATGTTAGCAATCAATGCTTCGCAGAAGTAAACACATACAAACTCACTTTGATAGCACTAGCCTGTGTCATGGCGAGTCATAGTTCTCTAAATTCTCCTTGGTTTCATCTCTGAGGAAAATATAATTTGCGGAGAAAAGCAATATAACATCTCTTTCAACCTCTGACTCAGTCGGATGTCAGCACAGGTGTGAGATTTGAGAAAATTATCTTCCCCTCTCTTCATCAAAGCTCTGTCCCCACAATTTGCTTTGTTGTGCATTCCTTTGTCTAAGTACCAAGAGTATACTGGTATGTGCTGATCGAAAAAACACACCATTTGAATCAACTGAATGTTCAATTCTGCTACATAGACCCTAGTTCGATTCCAGGCTGCATCTCAACCTGTCGTGATTGGGAGTCCCATAGGGTGGTGTACAATTGGCCCAGCATCATCCGGGTTAGGGTTTATCCGGAGTAGGCCATCATTATAAATAATAATTTGTTCTTAACAGACTTGCCTAGTTAAAGAAAACATTTTGAGAATGCTGCTGGTTAGCAAATGTTAACAATTGTCCTTTGCTGTAGCATTACAGGTCAAATGAAAGGCTATTAGCACAAGGTGTTCAATTCTTCTACTATGTTTAATCATTAAAGATGTTGATATAAGGGAGCAACTGGATTTACAAGTCCGTGGGTGAATAGATAGGGAGGGGGGTGAAGACTACTTTAGTGGCAGTTGGTGACTTCAAATTTGAGGAGGATGATGGATTATTTTGAAGAAATGAAAGCTAATGGGAAGACAATCTTCATTTGATTATGATCTGAGACAATGTCCCATAGATGCGGTAAAGAGGTCAATGGAACTCGACCAAAACAATGGAAATGCCATGGAAACACGTGAGGGAAAGATTCCCAGGGGGAAAGATCCCGAATATCCTCATTGCCTCCCAGCAACATTAGCCTAGATTTAGGCTATTGTTTATTTGTGTATTTCACACTATGTTGAGGTAAAAATTGGAGTGTAATGCTTGTATGGATGTTAACCAATACATGTTAATTTCCTCATCACCAACCAACTGCATTACAGTTAAAAACGACTTTTACTACCACCACCGATTTCTCTATGCTAGCTATGCTACCATCTTATATGAATGGGAGTTAGCATTTAGAAGTCACTTCTTCTAAACCTGAAAAGGGACTACTTCTAAATGTTATGAGCCAAATGTATCCAAATCGGACTTTAGTAAACCACACTGGGCCTGTTATAATACATCAATCATGACGGATTTGACGAATATCCACTTTGTTAGATCAGATTTGTTGAATGTGCACCAATCCTGCATCCTTCTTCTATTCCCCGCGGACTGCATTCTATTGACCTCTTTACTTCATCTATGCATCTACACTCAAGTTCACATGGGTCATAATGACCTCAAAGGTTTGAGAAAGGATGAATTAAATTACATTTGTAGAATTGCCAGAAGAAGAGACACGTTGACTGACTACTGTCCTAAGTATTAATAAAAATTATCTACCTTAACTTCATTCAAGTAATAATACAAAGAATCAGTGATTCATGTATAACTCAATGTATCTGCTATTTGTATTTACAGCTGACCCCTCCTGTTCCTTGATTAAGAGGTGATGGCTACTCCACTCTACTACCAGTGTCAACTGTCTTCTGACTTGATAGGCAATCTGCACAAACAGTAATCAACCAATGCAAATAGGCCTATGGGACAATCCACTGCTTGATTGATTGCATTTGGCTGTATTTACTCAACGGCTGAAACCCATTACGAGTCACACCAACCAAAAGAGACCATGTCTGTCTGTCTGATTTATTTCAAGTTTCCGACACAGTGTTTGGAGTCCTTTTACATTTATGTATAGGGATTCAACTGAGGGTGGACATTAATATTCTGAGCTTCATCAGTTAACATAGTCTAACTGACTACTTAGGGGTTTTCAAGTTAGGTCTCCCCGATGAAAACCTGTTCTAGGTGGGTGGGGTTAGACCCACCCTATCCATGTTACCATGCTTATGGTATAACAACACTATGCAAATTAACCACTATTATATGTAAGTGGACCTCTGTCTTTTTAATAATCTAATCAAATAGTTAGAAATATTCATAACGAGCTGAAGAAGACCTCTACAATCAAATCAAAGAAGTGAACTGGATGAACAAGTTACTACTTGATGCCACAGCAGGGAAGCTGTTTGCTGTCATATTGCACTTGAAGAACCCTGGCCAGTATATTATGTAGCTAGCTACTGAAAAGCTACTGAAGACCCCTTGCCAGTACATTATATAGCTAGCTACTGAAGAGCTACTGAAGACCCCTTTCCCGTACATTATGTAGCTAGCTACTGAAGAGCTACTGAAGACCCCTTGCCAGTACTGTCACTAGCTACTGAAGAACCCTGGCCAGTACATTATGTAGCTAGCTACTAAAGAGCTACTGAAGACCCCTTGCCAGTACATTACGTAGCTAGCTACTGAAGAACCCTGTCCAAAAGTGGCCTTCATGTAGCTACTGGAGAACCCTGGCCAGTACATTATGTAGCTAGCTACTGGAGAACCCTGGCCAGTACATTATGTAGCAAGCTACTGAAGAACCCTGGCCAGTACATTATGTAGCTAGCTACTGAAGATCCCTGGCCAGTACATTACGTAGCTAGCTACTGAGGAACCCTGGCCAAAAGTGGCCATCAGTACATTATCTAGCTACTGGAGAACCCTGGCCAAAAGTAGCCATCGTTACCACAAGAGGTTGGTGTTCCTTAATTGTGGAGGACGGGCTTGTGGTAATGGTATCAAATACATTAAACACATGGTTTCACATGGCCATTCTATTTGCTCCGTTCCAGTTATTATTATGAGCCGTCCTCCCCTCAGCAGCCTCCACTGATCGATACATTATGTAGCTACTGGAGAAACCTGGCCAATTATGTAGCTAATGAAGAACGCTGGCCAAAAGTGGCCATTGGTACATTAGGTAGCTACTGAAGAACCCTGGCCAACCCTGACTTGGACAATGATCCCAAGTCAACCTGAACTTGTGTGGTCCATTTTACTGATGTATTTGCAATACTTTGAATTAACACAACAGTAAGCAAACAAAAACACTTACCATGAGATATAACTTGTTGATGAGACAAAGTAGAATTGGTCAAATCTGAAAAAGCAATTGTGTAAGCATAACAGGTTGTTAAATCATCATGGACACAAATGTCCACCTACAGATGTTCTTCAAATTTTGTAGAAAAACATGGTAATTGATAAGTAAAATTAATTGAGCATAGGATATCAAATACATTTAAAAAAAATATTAAATACACTAATGATTTTCTGTCTTGTCTCATATAATTCACAAAAACATTGCAATATGAATAGAAAAAAACTAAAAGGTATCTTACCAAAGATGTCTTGTTTTCTGACCTCTAAGAATGGACAGTGCTGTAAAGATACCGTGGGCTATGAAGATGTTATGGGCATTGACACTTCTCTACCCCACCCCTCAACAACAGCAGTGTAGTGTGTGGGGATGGCCTAATTGTACTACACGGCTGTCCAAATAAAGTGTCCTATTTCAGCAGCAGTCAACCAAATGGGGGATCATGACCTAATGCATTCTGGTGTTTTTACAACGTAGTATACGGATGATACATTACAACACTAACACATGGACAAGAGAGACAGAAAGAGAGACTGTTGTGACAATGAGGGATCCAATAGAGATCTTTTACCACCCGTTTGAATTTCAGCCTAGAATTTCCCTAAATAGGCTATACTTGGGGATTTCAGACATCAGAGACTTTATTTCACACACGTCCCAACAATCCCATTCCAACCTTAAGTTCCATTTACTGGAAGAACCTATCGTACCTCACAAGGACTAAACCACTTCTCAACCACCTCACCAGACCTGGGTCTAATACACATCAAATACTTTGTCATTTAGTTTTCCCGGTACAATAGAGTAGCAATACAACAATGCACATATAGAATAGTCCCAAAAGTGCAAACTCTAAGCTAAATCAAGAGCTGCACACCTCAAAATATTTTCTAGGATTTTAAAGTGACATGTCGGTATGTACTTGACTGAGCAAACATGGATTATCTACAGTATGTAGATAACATGAGTTATCTATAGTATGTTTATATTTCAGAGGGAGTAATGTTAAATAAGTCAATGTTAATGGAAAATCATTTCCCCCAGCTTTCCCCTGTGACTGCTCTACTTGTGTTTGAGATACTGTAGAAATATCTGGGTACTTGCATTGGATGTGTAATTATTCACTGTGTTTATTGAGATAATGACAGTCAGGCCAAATTCATGGTTCAGGAAAACAGAAGTGTGTTAAAAAAGTATTCTGCCTCCCGAGTGGCGCAGCGGTCTAAGGCAGTGCATCGCAGTGTTGCGGCGTCACTACAGCCTCTCTCGAGCCCTTTGGGGACTTGCAGCCATGAGACAAGATCGTAATCACGAAATGGGGGGTAAAACATTTTAAAATAAAGTATTCATTAATAAAACTAACATGTTCTGGTATGCCTTCATCAGCTAATTTTATTCCTTTACCAACAGACTTCTTTGTAACTGATGAAAGCAGGAGAATTGATATGTGGCAATGTAACAATCATTCAGAGAATTGATATCTGACAATCATTCAACAATCAGAATATCTTTAATATACTGTAGTATTTACAAACAACCGAAACTGAGTCAAATATAAAATCTCAGAAATAACATTGTTTACATGTACATTTATGCAAAATATGCCATGGTGTATCAACAATATGGTCGCAGCAAGGGTGTTGTAGACTCAACATTTTCATTCAAGAAAGATAAAATATTTTATGACAATTGTTTATAAAACGAACTGGTATCCAATAACAATTTGTCCATTAACTTTAGATGGATAAAAGATCATCAAAACAGCACATAAAAGATGAAATATGTTTTTACTCAAAGTAAACACTTGAATCAATTTAACACTGTTCCAGTGTCTATCCAGGTCTACCATTTTCAGTACTAAATGAATACTGTGCTTAGTGCGGACCAGGGGAGAATGACTGCACCCTCTCATTGAAGCCATGCAGTTCAAGGCTGACCTTAGCACTGCAGGCATTCTTTTCAGAAAACAGGATCCCCATTATAGTGAATGGGAAAATGGCAATCTTCATGTAAATAAACACATTTTTCAAAGACAATCATTGCTTCTATTACACCAGTTGTATGTCCTTGAACCAAATATTTTTAAATTGCACGCAGAATAAGTTATAAGAATAATTTTGTTGCTAATGTACCCCGGTCAGCCTTCAATTTGAGATACTCAATGAGTGGGGGCAGTACTGAGCTACAGAAGCCTGCAACGTCACTTCCTGGAGTAGCTCAAACTGCGTAAGTTCTGTCTTCATGAGACACCATCTTAACCAACTTCCTTGGCTTCAAATGCACCATTGAGTCTTAACATAGGAATGAATGGTGTCAAGAGATCGATGGCTTTGTCCATTAATATACAGTCATTGGTGCTGATGCTGTTACACCTTCTCAGTGTTAGGAAATTAACACCAGTACTTTTACAGTAACTCGTTTTTGGGCGTTGTTTTAACACTGTATGGTGTAAAGTCTAATTTGAATATTCCTAGCGTGCCTTGCTTTTTCAAGTGAATTGTAGAGTTGACTGTATTTGCTAGTGACAGAGAGATGGTTGTTGAATTCATTCATTTTCAGTCCTGTGGCATTCACTAGGTGAATGTTGTCATTCAACTTTTTATGACAATAAATTACATACAGTACCAATCAAAAGTTTGGACACACCTACTCATTGAAAGGTTTTTCTTTATTTGACTATTTTCTACATTGTTGAATAATAGTGAAGACATCAAAACTATGAAATAACACGTGGAATCATGTAGTAACCAAATAATTGTGGAGGCCAGGTCATCTGATGCAGCACTCAATCACTCTGCTTCTTGGTCAAATAGCCCTTACACAGCCTGGAGGTGTGTTGGGTCATTGTCCAGTTGAAAAACAAATGATCGTCCCACAAACCAGATTGGAATGGCATATCGCTGCTGAATGCTGGGGTTGCCATGCTGGTTAATTGTGCCTTGAATTCGAAATAAATCACTGACAGTGTCACCAGCAAAGCACCCCCACACCTCCTCCTCCATGCTTCACGGTGGGAACCACACATGTGGAGATCTTCCGTTCATCTACTCTGCGTCTCACAAAGACACAGCGGTTGGAACCAATAATCTCACATTTGGATTCTTCAGACCAAACAACAGATTCCCACCGGTCTAATGTCCATTGCTCGTGTTTCTTGGCCGAGCAACTCTCTTCTTATTATTGGTGTTCCTTAGTAGTGGTTTCTTTGCAGCAATTCGACCATGAAGGAATGATTCACTCTGGCTCATCTGAACAGTTGATGTTGAGATGTGTCTGTTTCTTGAACTCTGTGATGCATTTATTTTGGCTTCAATTTCTGAGGCTGGTAACTCTAATGAGCTTTTCCTTTGTAGCAGAGGTAACTCTGGGTCTTCCTTTGCTGTGGCGGTCCTCATGAGAGCCAGTTTCATCATAACGCTTGATTGTTTTTGCAACTGCACTTGAAGAAACTTTAAAAGTTCCTGGCATTTTCCATATTGACTGACCTTCATGAGATCAAAGTAATGATGGACTGTTGTTTCTCTTTGCTTATTTGAGCTGTTCTTGACATAATATGGACTTGGTTTTTACCAAATAGTGCTATCTTCTGTATACCACCCCTACCTTGTCACAACCCAACTGATTGGCTCAAACGCATTAAGAAGGAAATAAATTCCACAAATGAACATTTAACCAGGCACACCTGTTAATTGAAATGCATTCCAGGTGACTACTACATGAAGCTGGTTGAGTGAATGCTAAGAGTATGCAAAGCTGTCACCAGGGCAAAGGGTGGCTACTTTGAAGAATATCAAATATAAAATATATTTTGATTTGTTTAACACTTTTTTGGTTACTACATGATTCCATATGTTTTATTTCGTAGATTTGATGTCTTCACTATCATTCTACAATACAAATCTTTAGTGTTGAGTCATCTGCATACATAGACCCACTGGCTTTACTCGAAGCCAGTGGCATGTCGTTAGTTAAGATTTTAAAAAGTAAGAGGCCTAAACATCTGCCCTGGGGAAATCCTGATTCTACCTGGATTATGTTGGAGAGGCTTCCATTAAAGAACACCCTATGTGTTGTGTTATACAGGTATTTCTATATACACAATATAGCATGGGGTGTAAAGTCATAACACATAAGTCTTTCCAGCTGTAGACTATGATCGATAATGTCAAAAGCTACACTGAAGTCTAACAAAACAGCCCCCACAATCTTTTTATTATCCATTTCTCTCAGCCAATCATCAGTCATTTGTGTCAGTGCTGTGTTTGTTGAATGTACCTCCCTATAAAATAATTGTAAAATAGCGTTTTATCTGGGCAAACACAATGGGTGTGTGTACAGTAAGTATAAATGTATGTGCATGTTGTGTGAGTGAGCAGATGATTGTGTGTGTGTGTGTGTGTGTGTGTGTGTGTGTGTGTGTGTGTGTGTGTGTGTGTGTGTGTGTGTGTAAGGCCCTGTGAGTGTGCATAGAGATAAAAAGGTAATTGAGGATACAAGGTTAACTCAGATAGTCCGTGTAGCTATTTTGTTAGCTATTTATCAGTCTTATTTATTTTGGGGTAGAAGCTGTTCAAGAGACTGTTGGTGCCAGACTTGCAAAGGTACCGGTTGCCGTGCGGAAGCAGAGAGAATAGTCTATGGCTTGGTTGGCTGGCTGGAGTCTTTAACGATTTTACGGGTCCTCTGACACCGCCTGATATAGAGGCCCTGGATGGCTGGGAGCTTGGCCACTGTGATGTACTGGACTGTCTGCACCACACTCTGTAGCACTATGTGATCGAGCTATTGCCATACTAGGCAGTGATGCAGCCAGTCAAAATGATCTCAATGGTACAGCTGTATACGTTTTTGAGGATTTGACGGCCCATGACAAAAAAAATCAACCTCTTAAGGGGGAAGAGGCGCTGTCGCACCTGTTTTGAACTATTTAAGTCTTTAGTGATTTGGACACCGAGGAACTTGAAGCTCTCGACCTGCTCTGCTGCGGCCCTGTTGATGTGGATGAAGGTGTGCTCACTTCCCCCTCCATAGTCCACGATCTGCTCCTTGGTCTTACTGACGTTGAGGGAGAGGTTGTTTTGGCACCACACTGCTAGGTCACTGACCTGCTCCCTGAAGGCTGACTCATCGTTGCCAGTGATCAGACCTACCACCGTCGTGTCGTCAGCAAACTTGATGATGATGATGGTGGAGTCGTTCGTGGCTATGCAGTCATGGGTAAACAGGGAGTACAGGAGGGGACTAAGCACACACCCCTATGGAGCCCCTGTGTTGAGGGTCAGCAAGGCAGAGGTGATGTTGCTTAACCTCCCCACCTTAGGTCGGCCCGTCAGGAAGTTCTGGATCCAGTTGCAGAGGGCGGTGTTCAGACCCAGAGTCCTAAGCGTCGTAGCGAGCTTTTAGGGGACAATGGTGTTGAACCCTGAGCTGTAGTCAATGAACAGCATTCTTACATAGGTATTCCTTTTATCTAGGTGTGTGAGGGCAGTGTGTCGAGCAGCTGAGATTGCGTCATCTATGGATCTGTTGGTGCAGTATGCAAATTGGAGGCGGTCTAGGGTGTATGGGATGATGGAGTTGATGTGTGCCATTACCAGCCTCGCAAAGCATAGCCATTGTGGTATGAAGCCTTAGAGTTCTTGGGGACAGGAATTATGATGGTCATCTTAAAACATGTGGGGATTACAGACTGATGAAAATTACCATGAGTATGCCTGCCAGCTGTTCTGCGCATGCTCTGAGAACGCACCTTGGAATACCGCCGGGCTACACGGCCTTGCGGGTGTTGTCCTGATTAAAGACCTTTTTCATGTTGGCCTCAGAGAGTGAGGTCACCTAATCCTCTAGGTCAGTGTTGTTGTCAAAGCGCGCATAAAAAGCATTGAGTTTGTCTGGTAGACTGGTCACTCTTCATGGACACACAGCTGGGTACAGGTGAGTCTGGTCTCTCCTGATGGATTTTGCTTTAATACAACATATAACAGAAACATATTTAATCACTGGTGATGAAGGAGAAATATCACTCCTCAGGAATTCAGTAAGTATAATTTTTCGTGGACAGATGCACGTGTAACATAGGATGGTATCGTAGTATCTGTCAACAGACTGCGGGATGCGACGACTACAAGGAACTTTGGGTCCCGCCTTAAATGACATGCAGCTAAAGCCTTCATAAACACGACATAAATGTGTTACAAATCATCTATATCCGTATGTCATGCTTTATAAAGGGTTCATAAATATGGCATTACTGTGTGATATCACCACCAATGCCAAACGTGACAAACCTGTGCTTTATAAAGGCCTTATAAATCATATTAAATTGAGGCTTCACAAAGCATTTATAACCCAATCATGCATCTTGATAAAGCATTGCATCGCCAGGATTTCGGGTTCGACCAACCATACATAAAATTTATTCACGCTGTAACTCGCTTTGGATAAAAGTGTCTGCTAAATGTTAGATTTATTATATTTGACTAAAACATTTCTAGGATGGCCCAACCTCTGTCCCTCTTGGGTGCATAGTCAATATTGGACATGACCTCAACTTCCCCCAAAATGCTATGCTGCAGTTTGACAAACACAATAAAGTGCAGTAAGTTTTCTTGGTTTAGTTTATCCAGGTTTTGGATTTCCTAAATGTTTTCTGGATTACCCCAGTTTTTTTTCCACAGTTGAATTATTATCAATTATTATTATTTGATTTGTCTGTGTTCATAACAATGCTTAAACCACACCAGTGGATTAATATTTAGGTATGGGAAAAATCTAAGATACTTAGGTGTTTGAGTGTAGTTGCCCTTTAATTCAGTGTGTGTGACCTGCACTGTTGTTTTGTTAGCAGGTTTTCTGTAGAGTAGTAAGCACACATGTGATGTGATTCAGCTGCCAATGGAATGGGTGAAGGCCAGCAAACAAACCATACTATTCAGAGCCCCATGAAATGACAAAATATATACATTCTACAGACCCTACTGAGTGTTCCCTACAATACTTTTACTGCTGCACCCAGAATAGTTCTTGCTCTAAGCCAATGTGCATTCCATATACAGTGATTTGCATTGGGGGCATTTATTGGACCCAGGAACATGTTTTAAATGCAAATGTCATTTAAATATGAACAAATATAAATCATTGTTAATGTTTGGACAATTGTTTTCATATCATGAATGGTTATTGACACCTCTACTATTATGTGGGGGACTTTTATTTGTGACTTGGAAGTACTTTTTTTGTGTTATGGACGAGACGCTGATAATGTAATGAGTTCGCAAATCAAATGCCCACTGTGCTGCCTGTCATGGCCGTCGTTGGAAGGAGACCAAGGTGCAGCGTGGTGAGCATACATTTTCCTTTTTATTTAAAATGTCTCCAACAAAACAACAAACACAAGAAACAACCGTGAAGCCACAAACAAAGTTAACTACCCACACTGAAGGTGGGAAAAAGGGCTACCTAAGTATGATTCCTAATCAGAGACAACGATAGACAGCTGTCCCTGATTAAGAACGGCCAAAACATAGAAATAAAGAAACGTAGAAAACAAAATATAGAATGCCCAACCCACATCACACCCTGACCTAACCAAATAGAGAAATAAAACATCTCTCTAAGGTCAGGGAGTGACACTGCCACTTGACAGCAAAAAACAAGTAAGCTAACCTTTATTTATTGAAATTTTAATTAGTTTGTAGTAGTTAAGTGTTGAGTTAGATTACATACTATAGCTACCTCAATCGTTATTCCAAATAATTTCTGTGACTTCAAAGCAACTGCTAGCTAGCTGAATTTTACTGTAGCTAGTTAAAGTTAGTAGGCTCAGCTAAATACAAATCCCCCTAGATACAGCCATGTATCATAGTCATGTCAATAGATTTGTAAATTAAAGAGCAATATAATATGAATTGAATGGAGTTTCCCATCTTTCCATTTAGAGTTTCTGGAGCAGCACAGAAATGCCCTTATCCAGATGGTGTGACAAAGGCATTTCCTAACAGACATGCTAACTTTCAATGTTGCTACTTTTAAGGTTGGAATCAACATGAGGTACCTTCAGCAGGAAGAGAGGCAGGAATCATTTGTCCACCAGCTCAGGGACAAGCTACACTATTCACAACCCTGTGTAATATACAATGTAATTGCATTAGTGGACTTTTTTTAAACTTAATGTATTTGTATTGTTTTAAAAATGGACAAATAAAAGGAAATATGTGGTTTAAACATGTCTTTAATGTCTATTTGTGTTAGTTGTTGGTGATAATTCCCTATGTGTTAATACGTTTGTGTTTACATCATTAAGCCTTTATGTATGTGTTATGAATGATCAAAGGTGTCTGACGTTATAGTAAGTACAGTGTCATATGATACAATGCATTTATGTATGGGATATAAAATACCAAAGGGGTCTGACTTTAAATGAAGTACAGCGTCATGCGATATATAGTCTTTATGGATGTGTTATGAATGACCGAAGGTGTCTCACTTTAATTAAGCCAAGTATTACAGGACAAGTGTCAACAAATAGGATATTAATGTTCTGCTGATTTCTGAAGGTTCTCTCACAATCCACAGGTTACTGTAGCATGTGAGAGGTATTTAAATAGGTTGATTGATCTGCAAAGCTTGCATTTGTGTGTGTCAGGACTAGGGTTGCACATTTTGGGGAATATTCAGAGGTGGAAACTTTCTGTGGGAATTAACGTGAATATATGGGAATGAACTGGAATATATGCGAATTAACGTTAATATATGCTAATTAATATTAATACCATTTAAATGTAGATGTTTTGTTTGCATTGTATATATTTACCATATCATATGGAGACAAAAACATTAACCTTTCTACATATGTAGACATAATTGCAAATTATTAAATCATTCCAATAGAAATTTTAAAAACTATTTAGTTACGAATTGAACTTAAATTAAATGAGTTGACTCTTCATAGGGGATGATTTCACTGAACATCAAAAGAAAGGGAATATTGAATGATCCCCAATGATCCATCGCATCTCCCCAAAATATTTTCAACATATTTTCAACAAAATGACAGTCTAGAAACTAAAGCTTTGGTTGTCTTCCTCTCAGGCTTCCATGTCTTCTCCATGGACCTCCTCAATGTCCACCTCTTGAACATCAGACTCTGAGGCCTCATCTTGACTGTCACATTCCAACCTTGTTGAGGGTGGCTCGTTTTCAGGCTCAAAAACCCTGGATGGCCACCAACCCCAAATTTGCCAGGATGGCCACCAACCCTTGTATTGGTCAGCCGGTTGCGTGCTTTGGGGTGTGTGTTCCAAAACAAGGAGCAGTTGCCACCTCAGAGCGCTGATGTTGGTGGTATTTGGAGGATGATGGAGGCAACAGGGGAAAGAGCCTCAGATCCATTAAGTCCCTTCCACCAGGTGGCTGATGAGATGTGATGGAACAACTGCCATATTGCATCTCCATCCCAAAGCCCTTGCTTGGAAGTGTACTTTGCCAGACTGCCAAGAACCTTGCCCTCATCCAGGCCAAGGTGGCGAGACACGGTATCGATGACACCATAGGCCTTGTTGATCTCTGCACCAGACAGGATGCTCTTGCCAGCATACTTGGGGTCCAACATGTACGCTGCAGCGTGTATGGGCTTCAGGCAGAAGTCTTCATGCTTTTTGATGTATTTCATATCTGCAGTTTCCTCTGCTTGGAGCAACAGTGAAGTGGGCAGGGTAGTACGGATTTATTATATTACATCTGCAAGCAGTCTGAACATCAGTCAGGATGGCATTGTCTCCCTCAATCTGTGCAATGGCTACTGCTATAGGTTTCAAACTGCTTACCACTCTCTCACAAAATACATAATCCAGGAGGATCTCTTTGATGGGGCTGTCCATATCGGCAGACTATGATATGGCCGTTTCTTGGAGAGACACCTTCCCCTCCAGGAGACTGTTAAACATGATGACAACTCCACCCCAACGGGTGTTGCTGGGCAACTTCAATGTGGTGCTCTTATTCTTCTCACTTGGTGAGGTAGATTGCTGCTATAACTTGATGACCCTTCACATACCTAACCAATTCCTTGGCTCTCTTCTAGAGTGTATCCATTGTTTTCAGTGCCATGATGTCCTTGAGGAGCAGATTCAATGTATAAGCAGGACAGCCAATGGGTGTGATGTGAGGGTAGGACTCCTCCACTTTAGACCAAGCAGCCTTCATGTTTGCAGCATTGTCTGTCACCAATGCAAATACCTTCTGTGGTTCAAGGTCATTGATGACTGCCTTCAGCTCATCTGCAATGTAGAGACTGGTGTGTCTGTTTTCCCTTGTGTCTGTGCTCTTGTAGAATAATAGTTGAGTGGTGGAAATTATGTTGTTAATTATTCCTTGCCCACGAACATTCGACCACCCATCAGAGATAATTGCAATACCGTCTGCTTTCTCTATGATTTGCTTGACCTTCCCATGAACTCTGTTGAACTCTGCATCCAGCAAATGAGTAGATAAATCATGTCTGCTTGGAGGGGTGCATGCTGGGCGAAGAACATTCAGAAATCTCTTCCAATACACATTGCCTGTGAGCATCAGAGGTGAACCAGTTGCATACACTGCTCGAGCAAGACATTCATCTGACTACGTTCCTCAATTGAGTCAAAAAAGCCTTCTAATTCAAGGAGGACCATGAGCTGCTGCTATCGATAAGGTGTCTGATTCATCATTTTCACATCGAATAGAAGTAGAGGGACTTTTCTCAGAAGTGGCTTATTGTGAGCGCTGAGGGAACTTTATGCACTTGGCCAGATGATTTTGCCTCTTTGTGACAAAGCATGTTTGGGGTGGCAGGGTAGCCTAGTGGTTAGAGTGTTGGACTAGTAACCGGAACCGTTGCAAGTTCAAATCCCTGAGCTAACAAGGTACAACTCTGTCGTTCTGCCTCTTAACAGGCAGTTTCATGGCCTGTTCCTAGGCTGTGAAAATAAGAATTTGTTCTTAACTGACTTGCCTAGTTAAATAAAGGTAAAAAATGTATCCCATCTCTCCCATATCACATTCCTGTCCTGCACACAGCAAACCTTCATTAAGTGACCACTTTCAAGATACAGCTCTTAGTTTCAATAAAGGGGTTTTGAAGTCGAGTCAAAGCTAAAGAAGCAAATATACCAACACATTCCAACAACATATTGAGAATCTTAAACCACTTAAAGACTTCAACCGCCAGAACCGCCAAAGACTTCAACCGCCAGCCTGACTGTATGGTAGAAACTAACTAACACTTCATAATGACTTTAGCTTGAATTACTTTAACATTTATAAAGTAGTTACAGATAGTGTCTCCTACAGACTATTAATACATATTTAATTATTTGTAAAGCATTATTAAATAATACAATTATGAAGCATTTATAATTGCTTATTCTTTTTAGGTTATTAGTTATGATTTGTTACTTATGTTCTCCTGTTGCAAGTGGAAACATGATAGAGTACTGTAGGCCTACCAGTGCAGTGGTGTGTATACTCCTGCCACCTGTTGGAGTTCAGACAGAGTTTACCCCTCCATAGCAGTCGTTTTTCAGAATCAACAGCTAGTCGATATGGAAGGATTATTATTTACAATCTCAACCTCAGTTGGGACAGAATGATATACATTCCATTGGACAGCTCACTTTCCGAGTGCTGATAGAGGGACAATAAATACAATTCATATATCGAGGTGTCTGTCTCGGTTTCCACCCGCTGCTTATTTGGTCCCATAATACTATACTCTGAGGAGGTGGCTGATGAAATGGAGCAGTATACATTTCCATGGATATTGACAGCTCTTTGATATATTGAGAGGACTGTCTGGGAGCACTTCTCAAATCAGATCATGAGATTTGGTTGGGTTGAAGTGACTTCCTTAAGGGAATGGAAACACTTTAGGAAGTAAAGATAAGAAAAGAGATGTATTCAGTCCACTAATACTAAACATGTGCAATTTACATAGAAACAACGTATTTTGGGGATTTTGATCTTGAACGTTTATTTGGGTTGTCTCTAGTTACCACAGCCACAAAGTCAAAATTGTTTGGAAAACAAAAATGTGCTTTTTGGGTTAACCGTGAGGTTAAGTTTAAATTGTAGAAATAGGTGGAGTTTAGCCATAATTATGACTTTGTGCCTGTAGTAACTAGTGATGACCGTTTATTAGTGGTATGGGTAGTGCCATCTTGAAATACCACAGTAAAGACTGACGCCAACGCGTCATTGGAAGGATAGACGCGGTAAAGGATTCAATAGAACACAAACCGTTCCATTAACCAGATAGGCACACAATCAACTAATCTGATTTTACAAAGTGTATATTCGTCATGATTTATGAATTGTAACAGGCTCACAATGTGGTTAGTTGAGTTCGATTTTAATATATTTGGCTGTTTTAGCTGCGCAACATTTAGAAGTTGTCCCT
Organism: Oncorhynchus kisutch; assembly: GCF_002021735.2. NCBI lineage: Eukaryota > Metazoa > Chordata > Actinopteri > Salmoniformes > Salmonidae > Oncorhynchus > Oncorhynchus kisutch. The sequence goes on from NC_034192.2 coordinate 43,734,262, forward strand.
TTTCAGGTTTAGAAAAAGTGACTGCTAAATGCTAACTCCCGTTCGTATAAACTGGTTAGCATAGATAGCATAAAGAAATCTAGTGGTGGTAGTCAGTCGTTTGCAATTGATTGGTGATGACATGAACGTGTTGGTGTTGGCATCCATACAAGAATTAAACTCTGAATTTTACTTCAACATAGTGTGAAATACACAAACAATAGGGGTTTAACTGTTAACCAAACCCACGGTTTGTGAAATTCCAACTGTTACAGTTTTTGTTTGTTTGGCAAGATATTCTAAATGAAAAAGCACCCTATTTGTGGTACAAGTACAGTTTAATTCACAATGCTCCTGGCAGGGATTGTTATGTTGGGTCTCAAATAGAGGTCTAAAAAGTTGGGCCCGTTCCAAAATGGCCCTGAGGCTTTCTCACCCTGACAAATATGCATAAATCACAGGTGGTTGGTGGCACCTTAATTGGGAGGACACGCTCGTGGTAATGGCTGGAGCGGGATATGTGGAATGGTATCAAAAACACCAAACACATGGTTTCTATGTGTTTGATGCCATTCCATTGGCTCCATTCCAGCCATTATTATGAGCCATCCTCCATTGGCATAAATAAATGTTTAATTATAAAACAGGTTGTTTGGATCCTGGATGCTGATTAGTTGATATGCGGGAGTTGTGGGACAACAACTCCCGCAAAATACCATGATGTATTAATCTCATAATTCCACTGTCCCGCAGCCCAGGCAGGAAATTCATAAATATTATCTCCCTCGGGGGAAAAAAGTGACTACACGTTATTTTTCCATGCTACTATTTGGTTTTGGTTTGCAGCAGTTGGGGGTTGTATAAACCTACCTGTCTGCCTCTAAGACCTGTGCAAGAATGTATCATTTTACAAATGCGATCTCTCCGGTGCCAGTGGAGTAGCTATCCCAAGAACGAACGCGAAACTAATAATTTAGCATGGAAACCGTCAACACTCAGAACCCATGGTCAAAACAAGCATTTGGATTGGTTGAGATGCGTTCTAAATCATACTAAAACACCTATTTCGTACGGGTAAGCCTCTGACACAAAAATGGGAATCTTATTTTCTGTTCCATCTGAGACATCCCTGCTCATCCACTCTTCTACCAGCCAATTAATTAACTTGATCTCAACTGTAAAAGGCATATAGATATTATTTCCGCTTGCTTCTAGCCTAACATTTGCTTTGCAACAACGGGGGTTGGTACAAATGTTGCTGACTTCTCGACATTTGCAACATTGTTTCAATATTGAAATTCTATCTTCAACGTCCTATTGAGAATTAATTCGTCAGGAATAGGACATCTATTCTCAGCCAGTCGAAATCACGAATCCGGATACTTTTTATGGTTATACAAATTTCAATAGAAAAACAGGTCAAACGAAATTAAATGCAGTTACTTTGCTGTTATTCTAGCTGCACAGTTTGACGTGACTGTGTTAGCCGTAGTTGGCTAGCTAGCAAGTGATAAGAGCATAAAACATAGAACATAAAGACTTCACGACTGGGTTGCGTCTCTGGCAACCTAACCAGAATGAACGGCCAGCCGGCTAGCTGTGTCGGGACTAGACCCATATTTTCGTTGAGGGATGTATAGCTTATGAATACATTTATCAAAATAACATTTTATATTTAATTGGAAACCCGTTGTAGAAAAGCAAGTGTACACAAGAGGACGTGCTAAACATTCTTTTTTTAGCACGGCGGTGCTGCGGTCATAGTTTATTTCCCTATAATGCATGGTAGAATTGCACGGTAGAATTCAATGGCTATAGTTCGAGCTGCTTTCGAAAGGAAAAGTCTAGTCTAACTAATCCCCCCATATCTAGGTCTGTTGTCACTAAGACCATCAGACCATCTCCCTGACTAAGGCAAAACCTTGGCCGCAAATTGGCGTTGGCCAGAGGGAAATATGGGCAGTCCCATGATAACCTAAATATCTATGAGGGTGCTTTTTAAGAGAACTAAGCAAATAACATGCAAAACAGTCGTACAAAAATAAGTAGTAACAATAATAGATCATATTAATAGAAATAATAACAGCACAATCTTATAAATGCATGCTCATTTAAAAAAGTCCTAGCAAGGCTATAAGTGTTGGTCAGCCCAGCCTGCTCAGTTTATTGGATTCAATTGTTAGAATTTTTTTTTTTTAAATGAGGAAAAAACTACCTACATATATATATATCACAATACCTGTTCTATATGTCCATTACAAATATGCAAAACATATTTCATGTAGTCAGTGGCGATTTTAGCATGTAAATCTTGGTGGGGCCAAAAGAATATATATGTGTGTTGCATGCCAGCAAAGCCACTACACAACACTATACATTAATTGCACTATAAAGATGTCCCAACAACAGTCACAAAACCTTACCGCTGTTACACCTGGCTATCAGCAGAGCCTTGTCTGGCAGCGAAACAGTTCATTCAGCCTCATTTATTGCCATTTTAAAAAACATAGCTGATATGGCTGACTTGCTTAAACAAATGTGGTTTCTACTGACAATTGAGATGTACAAACTATGGCATAAGGGGACGACAAGCGCATAAGAGGTCATCCATAATTTCGATTAAGACATTAATGAGTGAGCTAGGACGGACGTAGTCAATTTAACTATTTGTTCAGCACTTCTGAAATCTACAGCGACAGAATTCAGAACATGGGCTGTTCTTACAGTGTTCTCCCTGTACACTTAGTCAGATCCGTAGGATAAATACAGGGGGCATATAAGCAGACATTGAAAGCTCTTACAATATTAGATGATTACATTTCTCAAAAACATGTTATAGGCTAACGTTACATGTGCACTACCGATATTTGGCGAAATTAAGATGTGAAAATAGACCAAATTATTAGGGTAAGGAACATGGGCTACTAAGATCTTACTGCACAACATACACTTACTATAACTTTCTTAGCTACAGTATACATGTCTCCTTGGCATATTACATCATTCATGCAGCAGCATATAAGACATTTGTTGGACAAAAAAAAATTGCTCATTTGAACAGGAAGGTGGCGCAGCGGTCCTTTTGTGGGAAAATTCCATAATCAAGAAAGAGAAAGAGACCGGATATATAATACTGTGTTGGATGACCATTCAAAACGTATTTTTCCAGTCGAAGCTCATTTATTCTTGCAGTTAGCCACTGTCACCGATTCCTTCCAAACCATTCATTGTTGAATTTGTGATTTCCAACTTGTTGTGTAATCTTAATGGCCGATGAGCACCGATATAATTTCTCTTCATTATTTCTCTTCATATGACAAGGATTAAAAAGGATTTGCCAGTAGATTGTCGACTTGATTCATGATGATGACTGCTATCTAAGATTTTGAAAATAAGATGTTGACATGATCAGTACAATCAAAGCTACTGTACATATAACATGATTTTATCTGTGGCCAATGACCTAAAGCCTTCGTGGAAGGGCACTACTAATGTAACTCTATGGCAGGATCCAAAGGGCTTGCATTTTTTATGTCTACCCTTACAAAAGACTTACACTTGGCGGTGACGTAGTGTCCCCATGAGTGACACAACACTGAGCCAACATGGCGCAATGCTCCTATTTTATGCTGACTTGCCCAAACACCACAGAAAGAACTGAGCTAGGCTGAAACACCTGCATTTTGGAGCTGCCTTACTCAAGAAAACAAAAAAGAGGCCATGTTTGTATGCGACTTTATTAACTCATTGATATACACTGCTCAAAAAAAAGGGAACACTAAAATAACACATCCTAGATCTGAATGAATGAAATATTCTTATTAAATACTCACACAAAAATGATCAATGGAAATCAAATTTACCAACCCATGGAGGTCTGGATTTGGAGTCACACTCAACATTAAAGTGGAAAACCACACTACAAGCTGATCCAACTTTGATGTAATGTCCTTAAAACAAGTCAAAATGAGGCTCAGTAGTGTGTGTGGCATCCACGTGCCTGTATGACCTCCCTACAATGCCTGGGCATGCTCCTGATGAGGTGTCGGATGGTCTTCTGTGGGATCTCCTCCCAGACCTGGACTAAAGCATCCGCCAACTTCTGGACAGTCTGTGGTGTGGCGTGGCGTTGGTGGATGGAGCGAGACATGATGTCCCAGATGTGCTCAATTGGATTCAGGTCTGGGGAACGGCGGGCCAGTCCATAGCATCAATGCCTTCCTCTTGCAGGAACTGCTGACACACTCCAGCCACATGAGGTCTAGCATTGTCTTGCATTAGGAGGAACCCAGGGCCAACCACACCAGCATATGGTCTCACAAGGGGTCTGAGGATCTCATCTCGGTACCTAATGGCAGTCAGGCTACCACTGGCGAGCACATGGAGGGCTGTGCGGCCCCCCAAAGAAATGCCACCCCACACCATGACTGACCCACCGCCAAACCGGTCATGCTGGAGGATGTTGCAGGCAGCAGAACGTTCTCCACGGCGTCTCCAGACTCTGTCACATCTGTCACGTGCTCAGTGTGAACCTGCTTTCATCTGTGAAGAGCACAGGGTGCCAGTGGCGAATTTGCCAATCTTGGTGTTCTCTGGCAAATGCCAAACATCCTGCACTGTGTTGGGCTGTAAGCACAACCCCCACCTGTGGACGTTAGGCCCTCATACCACCCTCATGGGGTCTGTTTCTGACCGTTTGAGCAGACACATGCACATTTGTGGCCTTCTGGAGGTAATTTTGCAGGGCTCTGGCAGTGCTCCTCCTGCTCCTCCTTGCACAAAGGCGGAGGTAGCGGTCCTGCTGCTGGGTTGTTGCCCTCCTACGGCCTACTCCACGTCTCCTGATGTACTGGCCTGTCTCCTGGTAGCGCCTCCATGCTCTGGACACTACGCTGACAGACACAGCAAACCTTCTTGCCACAGCTTGCATTGATGTTCCATCCTGGATGAGCTGCACTACTTGAGCCACTTGTGTGGGTTGTAGACTCCGTCTCATGCTACCATTAGAGTGAAAGTACCGCCAACATTCAAAAGTGACCAAAACTTCAGCCAGGAAGCATAGGAACTGAGAAATGGTCTGTGGTCACCACCTGCAGAACCACTCCTTTATTGGGGGTGTCTTGCTAATTGCCTATAATTTCCACCTGTTGTCTATTCCATTTGCACAACAGCATGTGAAATTTATTGTCAATCAGTGTTGCTTCCTTCGGACCATATTGACTAATTTGTTCATTCAGTTGCTCATCCATCAATCAAGTGTCCATCAAGTGTTTACTTCAATCACCCCCTCAGATATGTGTTGACTGGTGCAGAATCTATTATCGTTACTATAACGAAGGTTAAAACCATGGAGAGAGACGAGAGGTGTATTTTGGTTTATTAAGCCCTGCAGATGACCAAGTGGTGACAGACGACATGAATCAACCACTGAACGCCTCCACCCAGAAAAATAGAAAGATGCTGTGACATTGATGAATCATGATTGTACAGAACATACTACCCAACAGGTCAGATACGGAATTCTCATCATAGCCATATGTGTCCCTATGCCCAGTTTGAGTCCTTATCTACAGTTTTGTGTGGCTTTAGTTAGTGAAGTGGATGGACCCACTGTTACCAAGGAATTTGAACTGTTCAAATTCCTTGACTGTTACGATGTTTGACGTCTAGAGGTTTGGGCCTCTGTGGTTAGTTTAGGCACATGATAGTTAAAGTAATCCCACTTGGGTTGTGTATGTGATGGGCAAAGGAATATAAAACATACGTTTCTTGTCAAGGTTGTTGCTAAATCTCAGTGCAACAAATAAGCAGTGCAGCACAAAATAACTCATCCTTGTCCATATTAAATAAAGCTTTGTTGGTGAAAACAAGAAGATTTTGTCATTATTTATCTACAACTTCCTGCCATTGTAATTGTTTTATTCAGAGAATAATGTTTTGTATATTGATGCCACGTGAGTATTTTTGCTGAGGTACAATGTTGATCATTCAATGGAGCCTAGGGCCATTCGTGACAGTGTATTTATATACAAATATAGAATGACACAAATGGGACTACAACGGAGCTAAGTCAAGGATGCATTTTGTTGTTGTGAGCTTCATTAACCCTTGAGCTGAGGACATCATTGATTAGCTGTAGTCTTTCATTGAAAAAAATGTTATTCCCATTCATTACAACATAGTAAACACACACACATGAACTCAAGAGCTACTGAATGACATGTTCTGGGGAAACACAGAAATGCTTACAATCAAGCACATTCCGAAGTACCGACGTAACGGTGAACAATCTAATAGAAACTAAATGTTCACGGATTAAAAATGTAGTGTCATACACAAACATACCTGCGGGCGCATGCACACACACAGCTTCCTATAGAGGCAAAAGACAGAGCATCCAAACAGCATGGGTTGGAAGAGGTAGACCAATGATGTGTATAAACCTTGGATGACTGACATGGGGCGCTGTATTGAAGCCAAAGACATTTTGGAAGGGGTAAAAATTATTGTATTAATGTCTACGTTAGTTTCTGACACGTTTATTTTATTACAGACACTTTAATGCATACTTTTAAATTATATTATGTGAGCTAAACATACAAATGTCAAAATATATAAAAACATTTTCCTTAAAGTATTTTAAAAAAGTGCTGCTTTCCCCACTACAACAAAAATACTTAAATACATGTAATTTTGTCCTTGAAACATTTAAATGAAATACTAAATACTAAATGAATTCCATTCATTACTATGTAGGACTGCTCCTACTAGGGATAGCCAATATGGCTGACCGATGGCTTCAAAGCCTCTCAATGGCCAATACATAGCATCAGCAATCCAGGGTTTATATAGACCATTGGGTTAGACCCTTAGTTACATATATCCATGCCCAAGGCAGTACAACATTAAATATATTACCCTTTTCTTAGAGGGACTCATTCAGTAATTGCTTTGACATGGCTGTGGGGTATATCTACCTTAACAAATGGCCAAGCTCACTTCAAGCTCAGATATTTCATTGGAGACATTTCCTCAATAAACTCCAACCAAATCACCATTGAGATGAGAGGAGTGCAAATTGCCATCCTGAATGTATTGCTTTAATCAGCATATATCAAAATGCAGATTATTCTTGCGTGTTTTCTCTTGGTAATGTTCATTTTTGAAAGTGACTGTGAAAATGCATTTAAAAGATGAATAGAAGTAGGTTCATATGTGTGGTATGTTTATGTGCAGTTCAAATTGCATGAAGATATCAATAACTAATGGTGATAGAGACTGTACCAGTCCTTGTACCAATATTAGCATTTTCGGGCATCATGTCCAAATCATCCAAAAGTATCTACATTTTTTTGTAAGTCTCAACAGTCACTTTTAGATGATTTGAACATGATGTGCAAAAAATGCTAATAACCGTATCAAGACATGAATGGGTTTCGTGCCACAAATGCTAAAACATTAGCATTAGGAAACAGTGCCAGGGAAATAAAACCAAATAATGGATTGCTGTCATACCTTAGATTGCTTACAGGGTAAGGAAATCAATGTGTAATTTGGGTGAACTATCCGTTTAATATCAGAGTATATTCTCAGAAATTCGACATTGTAGGCTATCTTACACTGTATGCACTCTTCAGAAAATATATACTGATATAATGGTGAATACATTATGTACAATACATACATAGAAATAAGATAAAACACATACACTGATGATGAAACAAAGATTGCTGAGTCACCGTCTCTGTTAGACACAACTAAGCAGTCTGATGCACTTCTCTGGTTTCTACGATCCATTGTTCAACAGACTGAAGAATAAGCAATTTATATCAGGTTACAAGCTCCATAGTGTGTAGCTCGTCAGTCAACAAGCTGTGAGGCACAGTCAAACACACTTCTGTGGAAGGTTTTATGGAAGTGTCCAACACCCTTTCAGAAAATACTATTGTTCCTTGTGACAGGTCTACAGCATAGTCTGACACTGCTTGAGAAGAAAGCATTTTCTTATGACAAGATCTTTAGCCCTTTCAGAAAAGACAGCCTTTCCTTCCAACAAAGTCTTTGGCACAGTCCAATACAATTCTTGATGTGGAAAAGACCATCTTCCCGTCCAGCAAGCTGTGAGACACAGTCCAACAAAGCCAGCACACACTTCTTCTTCCCTCATACGACATAGTTTCCTCTCTGACCATGGCGAGGGTCCCTCAGAGAGCGTCCGGGCTGCAGACTAGACCCCACCGAGTTCCTCAGCTGCTTGAGGAGCATCCAGAGCAGTAGCAGCATGAGCAGAAGCAGCAGGAGCAACAGCCCCAGGTACACGCTCAGGTTCCATCCCCAGCCCAGGGCTATGGGCAGCGAGGTGGACGCCACCAAGAACCTCCTCGGTGAGGGCATGGGTCAGCTCTGGAGTCCCCCCTGAACACGTTCAGGATCCTTTAGCGTTTAGAGTGGTGCCGAGGCGTGGTCATGGTTGTCATTTTAGAACGTTAGATCATTGCGGCTGGTTGCTTTGGGAATTTTCTTTCCCTCCATGGTTTTATTTTTCCTTAGATATTCCTGTTGAGTTGTCTCATATCGTTATCTAGAGGAGAAGTGGTCCATAGTGTAGACGTGTGCACTCGTAAAGACAGACTGGGTAAATAGGTGGTAAGCATTCTGTTGCTGGGCTCTGTACTCAGCGCTCGCCGTACAGAGCCAGAACAATGTATCACCGGTGCATACACACACGCAGGCACACACACAGAGCAAGAAGCCCCCCTCACTGCCATTGGCTACCTGTTCACTTGCAGGCAAAGAATCAAATCACAGGCCAGCTTGGAACAGAAAACATGTTTAATCGTCATGTGGTCATTGAAGTGGCAGTTCGACTGAAACATTGTGTAATTAAATTGTCTTAAGACATTTGACATCAGTCTGGTCGTTTTATATCACAGCTTCAGAATGGAAACAATTGTGTTGCCTTTGTGAAGAACTGCCATTCCTTTTTTTAGGACTAGGAGTTCTGATGGCTAAATCTTGCGTGAAATCTTCAAACAGCATTTTCTGAAATGATCATATCTCCCTTAAATGTATCTGTTACACAGCTTTCATCAATTTAAATGGGAGCCCAGGCTTTGAATGGTGGCTTTAAAATCGAGCCAGATGCCAACCATATTTCATAATACATTTATGGCACAGGTGTCTAGATCTGTTTTTCAAACGCCAGGACATTTAATTCAAGCATTCATATACACCTCTTGCATGATGCCTGTATCATTGAAACACCCCCCCCCCCCCCCATTCAATTTAAAAATGGCATCCACAATCTGCCCGTCTTTGTTTAAATGTGCATTCAGCTGCATCTCATGGCTTTAGATGACTATGTCATGATTTTCACAGAGCTTGGTGGCTGAGGACTTTCAGTTAAGTTCCAATATTTGAGTTCATTATTTTGTGGTCTCCTAGCAGATGACATGCTACATACAGCATCATTTGTAACTTAAGTAAAGTAACTCAAACAGGATAGTGGCGAGGAAGTGTGATTACCACTGAAAACAGGTATATAATCACTAATCCAAGTGTTTATTGGACAGATTCAGGTAAGTCCCTCCCAGTTCCATTTAAGAATAATTTTGCAACAGAATCAGCCACAGGAGTTAGTTTATGAACCTGTCTAAATAGGCCATTGAACTTCCATTCTATCACCGTGACATGTAACTAAAAGCATTCCTCTCCAAGTTGAGGGAATCAATGTGGCAAACCAATGGGTGCACAAACTATAAACAGTAACCTATTCATAATACAGAACAAATTACATCTACAGATGGTAAGACATTTCAAAATGTAACTTTAAAAAGGACAAAACGACTAGTTTGAAACACCATGTTACTTTAACCAGACTATTTGCGCTATAACAAAATCAGTGTTACTCAAAATTCTCTGCGAGTTGAAAAAAAAGTACATGTATTCAATAAGGCAGCGTTTCCCCAACTCAGTCCTTGTTTTTGGTTTAACACTACATAGCTAATTCATATAAAGGAACTCAAGCTTTGATTATTTGAATCAGCGGTGTAGTGCCTTGTGGTCCAAAGGACTGCGTTTGGGAAATGCTGCACTAAGGCAAGGGAGCAGTAGTGTTCTGCTGCCCCCAAGAGGCCACAAGACATACAATACTGAGATTTCCCTGATGCCACCCACAAATTGTGATTTGAAACTTTCACTTCAAATTAGAAAGCCATCTTACATGGTGCTACTACCCTGAACTATTTCCAGAATAGTATTAAGTACAATACATTTTAAACAGGAAGGATTAATAACCAAGGGTCTGTGGGAATGGAATTTATTTACAAGAGACATTTACAGAGCGAAATGAGTCATTAATTGTCAACCAATGAATGTCAAGACAGATTTACACGAGACAAGTGATTTAAGATAAAGAAACGAGGCAGACAAACTTTCACAGTATGTCGAGTCAAATGAGCTAGATTTAAGCTTCCAAATTATACTAGAATATCATTACCCAGAATTAGCTTGTGTTATAAAAATAACAAATCAACCACACCCAGACAACCCATATAAAATAAAGTTGTCATAGAAAACCAAACCATGGTTAGTCAGATTTGTCAGGAAATATTCAAAAGTATCTATTAGTTGCAGAGGGGAAAATAAGCTGCAGGTTTATTACAAAGATGCAGAAAGTGAGACTAATCTTTACAGCTTTTAAGCAGTTAAAAACCACTGCAAACATTTGTCTAGTAAGAAAAGAGACATGACATTGCTTGATTAGCGACATTAAAGCCCAGGGCTGCATCAAGCATAAAATAACCATCCTACAGGAATGTACATATAAAATGCACATTTTTTTAAAAATCTAAAAATATTGTCCACGTCCAAGACTGCGGCCATGAGTTCAGTTATTGAAATTCTGGCATTATGAGACGCGCATTAAAAAATAAATATGCACAAAAAAAAAATCATTCCAAAGACAGTTTCATGGGGGGCTCGATGAGAGAGACCTCTTGGTACCTAGAGAGAGAGAAACACTATGGTAGAAACAACCAACATGCTTTCATTCAGACCCACCATTATGTTCTATTTAACAGAAATCTAGAAAATTACCATATGAACAAGTAGCATCCATAGTAGGAAAAACAATAGCTGTGCGTAAGCTTACTGGCTATTTTAGATTAGTCACAACTGGATGCCTAGCAATGGTTTACATTAGCGAAATATGCCAACACAAAAATAAAACCATCTATACGGTGTACTTACTTGGCACACTTGTACTTCTCCCTCACCGACTGCTGTGCATGCGTAGCAGCATTGCGGTACATTTGGTGCAGATCCTCTATGCATGGCATCAGGTCTTCTAAAGAGTTGCCAGTCACCTCTGCCAGAGACTTAGACTGAAATAAAACAAACTGTCAGAAAAATGCACATCATTTCATTCTAATTTAGGGCTAAGATTTCAGTTGACAAAATATATAAATTTGGGAAAAACTTAAATAAAATACTGCAATTGAACACAGGCAGTCAACCCGTCTTTTCAGGGTATGACAATCTCATGCTACGGTTGTTTAAGGAAAATGTTAAGCTTAAACTTCAGTGTGGAAAATAAAGATCAAACACAAGAGACTGCGTGTCAGGGAAGAGCCTGGGAATTGAAAAGCATGGCAACATTGAGGGAAGAGAGTATATTCCCATGGTCAGTAAGCAAACCTGTCAACAGGGGAATAGACTACTTTCAAATATAAATCTTCAAAAGCATACTTAATACAGCACTAACTTCAGCAAGGTGGAAATAGTTTGTGCCAAGTTTAGGTGCAGAATTAAATGTCACACGGACACATGACCATCAGTGACTACTAATTGGTTGATGCACCAAGAACATTAGCAGCTGTAAATCTTGGTTATACAAAGTTCACTCAGTTGTGATAAAGTGAATTAACATAAATGTTATGGCCCATCAATATGAAAGTTTAGGCAGCAAGTGAGACTAAAAAAAGCCTCAATTACTGAAGCCTTCCATATTTACATGAGGTTCAAAAGACCCACAAAAGTTGATTGGACTACTCAGGGAGATAGACAGTGTGAGCCAGTGGCATATATCCTCACAGGGAGAGAATTCCTGTTAGCGGCAGCTACCAAAACCTGGCCTACTGCACCGAGGCAAAGACCTGCTTAAGATTCTACATTTATGCTTTATTTTGAGTGAGGCATCGCGGCCGAACCGGAGGGCCAAGAAACTCCTACCCTGCTAGAACACTTAGCGCAGCTATGCAAACTTACCCATGAGTTTCCTGTTATAGTGTGGTTTGCCAAAACAAAGGCGGCAGCAGCAGTCTGAGAGGGGAGGTACTTCAGGAATGGGTCCGAGTCTACTAGACTGAGCTCCCCTAGGAACTAAGGAAACAAAGACATTTAAGACAAAAAAATCTAATATCTATAGAACAATTTCAACCTTGACAACCTCTATGGATTTTTTTGTTCACTGTTGAAGTGATATCCCAAGAATAAATTGATTGTAGTACACACTAAAGGGTAAAAAAAAAAAAAAGATTGGCAAAAAAGTATAGACAACGGCAAACATCAGGGAGTAGGGCACTCAAGGAGTTGGTCTGATAAGGACTGATGAGATCAGCCCCCCCCCCCCCCTGTTTGAGATAGAGAACAAAAGAGTGAAGGCCCACCCTCCCACTTGTGCCATGTTGTGATACCTGGACCACCTATTGAGATGTGCCTTTTGTTAAGTAAATCAAGTATTAAATGAAGTGAAACAGATTAGAGTAGGACTTTAAATTACAAGCTGTGAACACCACTACAATGTGTAGTCTACTCACCCTTGACAAGCTCTCCACCTTGTTGCTGACAGGCTGGGTGAGAAAGTACTGGGTGAGAAACTGGTTGATGGTGGGAGAAGCCAAATCAAAGGAGAGCACTTTAAGCACCAGATGCTCCATTCGCAACACTTGCTTTTTTGTGTAGGTGTCATCCGTGATATAAACGAACTCTGCCACCTCTGGGGGGTAGATCTCTTCAAACTTCCTGCATTTGAATGAAAACCAGTGAGTGATCAAAGCACACATTGCTTAGCTTGACACAATCAAGTAAAGGAGTACTTCATCTCTAGGGTTGAATTTCATTTGAAGTTTAATTAGTCAGATGTTAATGGAAATATTTTCTATTAATTTGGGAGAGAGGCCTAATACAGCGGGTTCTACACAACATATAGAAAAAAACGTGGTTCACACGGCACACAAAAAGGTGAACAATCCCTATAAGGATGCTGTGGGGTTGACAACACTTACGAGGCCAACAGCATGGCGGCGGTTCCGACCAACTGCAGCTTCCCCCGCAGGACTGACATGGAAGACAGGAAACGGTCAATGTAGTTCACAGCAAGGTATAGAGTCTCGTTCTGGAGCTTGTACTCCTCACCAACCTCCACCAGCCAGTCAACAAGGATAGCCCGCATGCTGTAGGTTATGTCTGGCTGCTTTTTCATGTAGCCTGCTTTTGGTCTGGACTTAACCTAGGGACAAGAGCACAAAAGGACAACTCTGTAGTCATTGTTCAGTGATTTGTGTGACAACTGAATAATGAATGGGTTTGCTCACCTCCATTTCCCTGAGATGCGCATGTATTTCTGAAGCATACTCTGTTGCCGCATTCATGTGAACTTGCTTCTCTTCCCCTTCAATAACTGACATATCCATGGGACAATCTATATAGAGAGTTGGAAAATGTGACTTTCTAATCTATAGACACATTAAACTTCAACATGAGCACCTCCGTGTTATAAAGGGTAAAGGGACATTTTCAATAATTTGGCCAGGTGTATTACAAATACTCACCACCAAAACTAAGATCCATGTTAGACACACATGTGACAGGTATGTCAAGAGAAGCCAGAGGCTGCCTGAGACAGGTAACTGTGGGGTTCAGTTTCAGGGGGTACATTTCTATGGAAGGGTTGGCTTTCAAGAACACCATTTTCCTGGAGAAAGCCGAATCTGGCTCATCCAGGTGAATCTGAAAAGCTGGCGGCTTGGCACCCAGCTTCTCTGCATAACTTCTAGGTACTTCACTTTCATGTTTGCAGGACAGCAACTGAAATGAAAGGTTAAATATTTCAGTGCCCATGGCTTCAACATTGAGTCAGTTCCATCTAGCCATGTCATGCTAATTAATAAATAATTTGATGAAATGGGAAGAAAGGAATGAGAAAGCAAGTTGGCCATCCCAATGTTTAACAAGACGTTGACCGCATAAAATGGCGGACTACTTAGGAGGGTACCTAGCTAGTTAGCGGACATTAACAATACAAACTTTGAATATCGTAAGGTGAATATGAAATAAATAGATGTAAATTAAACTACTCTTGGCAGTGAAAATATGACCTAATATTATGTGTTGTCCTAAGGTGATCATTTCTGGTAGGTAACAACCTAGCTCAATCTACATGCCAATTATGATAGCTAGGCAACAAGTGTTTGTATAGCGTTCGCTGGCTTGTGGCTAGCTAGAAATTACTAACCTGTGTTGTGTTTTGAGGATTGCTGCATTGATTGTTTTGCAAACCTCCCAGAACTGTTCTCTGTTGGGCTTTGGGGACAATGTTCTCCTGGTTGTCTGCCCGGTTTTTGATTGGACCCCTCAGTCTGGACAGCATATTTTCTTGGTTTTGGTATTCTGGCAGCGGAACGTCAACCGCGCTTCCTTGTCCTTGGTTTGATCCCGACATGTTATTCTCAGTTTCTGGCTCAAACAAGTCACTGCAGAAACGTCCACTTTGCTACAAAGAAAATAAAAACTTGGTAAATAAATACTGCAATGAATATAAAAACGAACTTACAAATTGTACAAGATAGCACAAAGAGGCTACATGTGTTAGCAAGCTAGCTACAGTAGCATAAGATATCGCACAGACAAGTCTGGGGTGTTGAGATGGCAACAACGTAATTCTGAGCTGCAAATTTAAAACCCTACTCAACGTTGAGACAAAATCATCTTCTGCATGAAAACCGACATTAGCTCGCCATGCTGTTTGACTAAATCCAATAAATGTAGCTAACCACCATGCAACCTTTACCTAGATAGTGTCCCTTGTCCTCTGAAAATATATATTAATGCAGAAAAGTTGCTTGTTCTGAGTTCAAGTAGCCCGCGACTATTGAAACGGCCAATCGCAACCGAAGGCGAAAATTACGTCACGAATCTACGGCGGCTGATATAACTCAGATTTAATGTGTCCGAGAATAAGCAGGCCGTTGCGATTTCGGCATGTATGGACAATGAAAGAGTCAAAGGTACATTTTTCATAATTTGAATTAATATAATATCGTACAAACAATTATGATCTCTCTGAGAGCACCGCAAAGTCTTGTTACACTCATTTATGCTATACACAGAGATAACCTCACCCCATGACAAATAAACCACACATGATTTAAATACTCTAGTTAGTCTAAATACTTAAATAGAAATATAACTGCCAAACATGAAGGATGGTGTGTTCAAGTGCCAACCTATAAAACAAAAAATATAAGTGAATATACAGTGCATTCAGAAAGTATTCAGACCCCTTGACTCTTACACATTCTATTCAAAAATGGATTAAAATGTTTGTTTTCCCCCCTCATCAATCTACACACAATATCCCATAATGACAAAGCAAAAAAAATGTTTGGGGGAATTTTTTCTAATGAAATATCACATTTACCTAAGTATTCAGACTCTTTACTTAGTACTTTGTTGAAGCACAGGGGTTAGGCTACCTGGGGCGGCAGGTAGCCTAGTGGTTAGCAAGTAGCCTAGCCTAGTGGTTAGAGCGTTGGACTTTTAACCAAAAGGTCGCAAGATTGAAGAGATGTCAAGGTAAAAATCTGTCGTTCTGAACAAGGCAGTTAACCCACTATTCCTAGGCCGTCATTGAAAATAAGAATTTGTTCTTAACTGACTTGCCTAGTCAAATAAAACACTTTTTTTTAAAAGCACCTTTGGCAGCAATTACAGCCTTGATAATGACACTACAAGCTTGGCACGGATTTTCTCCCATTCTTCTCTGCAGATCCTCTCAAGCTCAGGCCAGGTTGGATGGGGAGTGTCACTGCACAGCTATCTTCAGGTCACTCCAGAAATGTTTGATTCGGTTCAAGGGACAAGTCTGGTCTCTCAAGGACATTCAAAGACTTGTCCCGAAGCCTAGGGTCATTGTCCTGTTAGAAGGTTAACCGTCGCCCCAGTCTGAGGTCCTGAGCGCTCTGGAGCAGCTTTTCATCAAGGATATCTCAGTACTTTGCTCTGTACATCTTTCCCTCGATCTCCCTGCCGCTAAAAAACATCCCCATAGCATGATACTGCCACCACCATGCTTCACCGTAGGGATGGTGCCAGGTTTCCTCCTGACGTGACACTTGGCAATCAGGCCAAATAGTTCAATCTTGGTTTCATCTGATCAGAGAATATTGTTTCTCATGGTCTGAGTCTTAAGGTGCCTTTTGGCAAACTCCAAGTGGGCTGTCATGTGCCTTTTACTGACGAGTGGCTTCCATCTGGCCACTCTACCATAAAAGCCTGATTGGTGGAGAGCTGCAAAGATGATTGTCCTTCTGAAAGGTTCTCCCATCTCCACAGAGGATCTCTGGAGCTCTGTCAGAGTTACCATCAAGTTCTTGGTTACCTCCCTGACTGAGGCCCTTCTCCCCCGATTGCTCAGTTTGACTGGGTGGCCAGCTCTAGGAAGAGTCTTAGTGGTTCCAAACTTCTTCCATTTAAGAATGATGGAGGCCACTGTGTTCTTGGGGACCGTCAATGTTCCAGGCATTTATTTTTTGGTACACTTCCCCAGATCTCTGCCTCAACACAATCCTGTCTGGGAGCATTATGGACAATTCCTTTGACCTCATGGCTTGGTTTTTGCTCTGACATGCTCTGTCAACTGTGGGATCTTATATAGACAGGTGTGTGCCTTTCCAAGTCATGTCCAATCAATTGAATTTACGACAGGTGGACTCCATTCAAGTTGTAGAAACATCTCAAGGATGATCAATGGAAACAGGATGCACCTGAGATCAAATTTGAGTCTCATAGCAAAGGGTCTGAATACTTACATAATTAAGGTATTTATTTATTTTCATACATTTGCAAACATTTCTAAAAACCTGTTTTCGCTTTGTCATTATGGGGTAGTATGTAGATTGATGAGGGAAAAAACTATTTGACTCCATTTTAGAATAAGGCTATAATAACATAACAAAATGTGGAAAAAGGAAAGGGGTCTGAATATTTTCCAATGCACTGTATATAGCTAGGCCAACAGAATATGGCGTTCGACATAAAGAATTCAGATTATGTAACATAATTCTAGTATCTTACACACAAAAAAAAGACACAGCTGGAAAGTAAACGCTGTACTCTAAACAAAACAAAAGCTATTACAAATGGAGTGTAAAAGTTTGCATCCTCTTTGCTCAAGTTTGAAATTATGCCTCATTGAAGAAATTCATCAAAGAATCCAAATCGTAGTTATCCAAAACTTCCAGCAGCAATGACACCTTTGTCTTCACATTCTGTCCTTTGAATTTGAATTTGTCGATGAAGAGGTCCGTTATCATACCTGGGGAAACAGAAGAACACACACAAGTTACTGTCATGGTAGTTTTGCATAACCATACTGTCAAATTAGTTTTGCACCCAGGATATAAGGATCATTGGCAAGCTAGGCTACTGTGATAGCTGAAAATGTCATTTGTTTTTAATTCTACTGAAACAAGAATTTTAGAGCAATATTTATATACCATAAAGTCTTTCCAGGTGAGCTGGTTGTTTCTTGTATTCCTCTAGCAGATAGGCAGACTCGTCTAGAATGTTACGATATTCAGGAATGAGGAAGTCCGCATTCCCCTCGTGAACCTGAAGCTCCTACAAAACACACACACACAGTGAAATTTGAGCAAGTGTTGCAATATTAAAGTAGTTTAAATTATTTTTTATTTTTTGCAACACTGGCACTTACTTTTAATGCGTCAATCAGCTGAACCTTTTTGGCCAATAGCAGCTGATACTCAAGCTTCGGATGAATCATCTTGAGTGTGTGGCCCACTGAATCGTCATTGATATCTGGAATTTAGAGCCGCAAATAAAATTGTGAGATAAGATAATATATGTTTTATTTCATGAACAGACATAACCGTTTCACTCCATTGTCGATAACTAACTAGTAGCCTAAAAACAGAT
The DNA here is from genome assembly GCF_002021735.2 of Oncorhynchus kisutch. Taxonomy (NCBI): domain Eukaryota; kingdom Metazoa; phylum Chordata; class Actinopteri; order Salmoniformes; family Salmonidae; genus Oncorhynchus; species Oncorhynchus kisutch. The sequence goes on from NC_034192.2 coordinate 43,752,457, forward strand.
CAAATGTAACTAGCTAAAGACCTACCATAAGAAATATCGAGATTGTTTTTTCTTTTGGTGGCTTCTTTGGAGAGGACATCCTTCAGTATGGAGATGGTGGAAATGTTGTCAGACTTGAAGTGGCCTTCCCCTTTACTAAAATGACAAAAGGGTTACATTTAAATGACAAAGGGGTTACATTGGTTACATTTACTTGGAAAACTAAACCAAGAACCCAAAGAGGATAAATTAAGTTGTATTGAATTTAATTCCTAACCAGTACGTGGCTTCCAGCTGCGTTCCAAGGAAAGTGTTCTGGAAGTAGAAGGTGATATTCTCCCCTGCTGGAGTCTTCTCTGGGACCTCTGGCAAGCAGAAGAGGACCCAGGAGTGGATCTCTGCAAAGCTGAATTGGCCAACTAGACTCAAAGTGTTCATGGGTCTGTTTGGGGGGATGGAGAGAAAAAGGGAGAGAATGAAAGAAGACAAAAAAGAGGGAAATTGAACACTGTCTTTCTTTCAGTATCCTTATCCTTACCTGTCCTGTTCAATGGTGTGAGTTCTCTGGTGAAGGGACAGAGGTTTGATGAGGTACTGGCGGACCTGACAGGTCTTGGGCTGCAGGCGTGGGGTGATGTAGGCCTGTAGGGTGCCGTATTGGCCCTCAATAGACCTCACCTGGAGAAGGGAGAAGATGATGTTACACAAGTCATGAGAACACACAGCAGTGTTGCCCATAGCATTGCAGAGGCAGGTGAGACTGGGTGGGAACTGGAGACTTAGAGTGGTACTTCTATTGGTTGCAATTGACAATTTATTATGAATTGCCATGAGTACAATTCTAAATAAATTGTTATTGGGCTAAAATCAGTAAGAACTGACTAAAACATACTCTTTAAAAAATCTCTCACCTTCAGCTCAAGCCGTGTAGTATTTGCTTGGCATCTGTACGTAACGAGGAGAAAATTGCCTTTTGGCTGCTGGAACAGAAGACATAATTAGTGCCTTGAGGAATCTAAAGCATTCACTTGTATTATTTGTATGCTCTCTGTACTAGGACATCTCACCTCTGAATCACATTCGCTGAAACTCACGACAGCAGAGTTCTTGTCGACATCCAGCAGATCAATTGGTACATCACTCTGTAAAGAAAACAATATTAATGTTACAATCCATGACAGAAATATCCACAAGTCATTGCATATTTGTATAATTAGCAGATCTCTCTCATGCAATAAAAACATACACATTTCTCTTTCGTGTTCAATACAGAACATAAATACAGAGTCAAGTTAATTTGTTTCACCTGCAGCAGCAGATTGTCGATGGCCGTCTGCACTTCCAGGGTCAGGCTGTAGCTGGCGTCATCCTGACACAGGGTGAACTTGTCGTTGACGCTGAACACGGGCATGGCAGAGACCGCCGTACTAGACTGCGCGGTTTGCTGGTACTTCTCACGGCCCTGAACGACCTTCATCTGCAGTTGGTCTAGCTCTGCCCTGAGGGGGACAAGTGCTGTGGGTTCATACTGGGAAAATTACAACAGACAGCATCATTCCTCATATTTAAGTTAGCTAAATTTTTGCTAAACACAGGACTTTACTTTGGCTGTTGAATTAACCTTGCCAACACTGAGTTTTGCTTACAAAGTTCCATTGATATATATTGCAAATGCAGGTGACAACAACAACTGTCCACAAGTATACCTGAGAGCTGCCACTTTGCTCTGGGTCTCCCGACTCATCTTGACTTCATCTCCAGGGCCTGCCTCTGCCTGCTGGGGCTCTGTAGTCAGCCCTGTCACCCATCCTGGACACACACATATTATTTCAAGTCGCTCACAACTTTGTATCTCCTATAGAGCAGCAAACAGTCAGCGGACATTCGTTTTTCTCGCTAGTGTTTTTTTTTGTATAGCTCTTGTGCATAAAACCCTCTCCTTTTGTTGATAGCTCACCTGTGTATGTGGCGGTCAGAACCTCGTCATAAGACTCCTTCCCAACACAGCCACCCTGGATAGAGGTGACGCTCTCCAATAACACCTGGTGGACAAGACATGGATTTCTACAATATTCTCTCAACTTTGGGACAGAAAGTTTGTTATTTATTTGAAAACAAAAATACATTTCTATCACCCTTGATTAAAATAAATGTATTTTTCCCACTGAATTTCAGATGATATGTACAACGCCAGTAGAATGTGGCATAAAATAATGAAAAATATTATTTGTGGACTTACATGCTCAAAGCGCAATGTGGGCTCATTGGAGCTGTCAAACCCATATACCTCCACTGTCCCATCATCCCTGCCAACAAGGATGTCTTTCACCCCGTCACCCAGGATATCATACGTGTCGATGCACAAAACACCTAGTAGAAACAGCCATAGAAGAAGAAAATGTGGAATAAGCTCAATGAATGGAATGATGCTATATGATTGAATGATGTCTAACATGGTAAGTCAATGTTAATAACATTCTTACAATATACAATGATAATACATGTGCTAATTGTGTTTCAGTGCATAGGTACTCTGACTCTCTGACAGATGAAACATATACTAGTTTTCATCTTCATTAACAGTACTGTACCTCCTTTCTTTTTCTCATTATCAATCTCCCATTTAGAAGAGGAAGAGGAATCAGTTATCCTAATCAGTCCCAGTTTGCCATCCACAGTTCCATAGAGAATGTCTTCGCCATTAGTCCCTAAAGCAGACGGTGGGGTAGAAGTAGACCAGTTTGCTGTAAGTACAGGGATGTGTGAAATGTACATTTGAGTTCAGTATAAGGATTTTATACTCGCCTCCATCTCGATTGTATAGCTCCAAAACTGAGGGAGGACCAGGGACTTCAATATCATACACAAGCTCAGATCCCTATGGGCAAGAAAACACAAACTCACTGAAGTACTCGTTGAAGTACTTATATACTCATACTGCAGTACTCACAAACAATTTCCATTCACCTGCAACACTCTGAGAACTCGGTCTTGACATGCCAACACAGGGACAATGCGGCCCAAGTTCTCAGCAGGCAAGCACACAATGTCATTAATTTTGTCTCCAGACAGGTAGTAGTCTTGATCCTTGCAGTCACAGTAGTGGTTGTAGATGTAACTCGCACACACAAAAAGGTCTGCTCCTGAAACGTGCCTGAAAAACACATTGTAGGCATGAAAGAAAACACACATTGTAATATAAAGCAGCACAAAACACACCCACAATTCCCCTTATTTATAAACAGATTAAAGAATGCTCCAAGTCTCTTTAAAAATTAAAGCTAGACTATACTCTCTCAAAACCGTACTCCCAAGTCTTGTTCGTCACTGTTGACAAACATGTGTAGAAGGCTTGGAACCAAGGCCAGATAACCCATAATTCACATCAAAAAGTTAAAACTCACATGGCATTGATGCTTTCTGTAAGGTTGGCCTCAAAGGACAGGAACTGTTTGCCTTTCTTGGTATATCCCTTCACTTCCGAGCCAGCACACACAAAGATCTTCTCCTGTGGGGTTCCAAGAGCCCCACCAAGGTCCAGCCTTGTTATCTTCTGCCCTGGCAAAGTCTTGAACACAGGCTGGAAAAGACAGGTACAATCAACGTTCATGGAATGAAACTTTATTTATTCATTACACAATGACAAGGGAAACTTGTCTATTAGAGGGCACAGTACCCATGCCATCGAACCGCACAGGGTCAGCTGCAGAGAAGCTTTCCTGGTGCAGATAGGGATTAAGCTAAGTGCCTTGTTCCTGTGCACAACGGCAGTAGGTATTCATATGAAGTCCATGAAAGCGGCTGTATTCTGCTAGCCTTTGGTGCCAGTCTGGCTCTGATTTAGCCAACGGTGATTAATGAGTAGGCTCCAAAAAAAAGACTGGCACCCAGGAGAGTATTTCAATGTTGTTAAATATGTAAGACCCAATACCTACCACAGCTTCTCCTTTTTTCATCCCAAAACAAGTTATCACACCATCATGATCAGCAACAGCAACCTGAGACACACAAAACGACATTTCTAACTCAAGAGTACTTGGGACATTGGAATATGATATTTGAACAACACACAAGGTCTATTTATGGGTCACCTCTAATAATGCACATTCACATTACAGTACCTTTTGGGTTGCTTTGCGTCCCAAGGCAGGGAGGAGCCTCATGGTTTTCTGAGATATCACACCAACCTGTGTCGATGAATGTGACAGCCAGAGTCAGTCAGTATCACGAGTCATCCAGTTACTTAAGGTAAAATTGGCAGAGTACAACAACAAAAATCAAGCTGTTCAACTCTTTTTCCATTCAGGCTACTATTTAGCCATAACATTAGTGACATGATCAGGGGTCGAAATATAGGAAAAATCTACCCCGTTGAATTATCTAGCAAAACATGCAATCCAGTTACCTGTAGATAATCAATTCGGTTGAGGTTTATCTCCATGATGTTCTTGGTTTGATGTGAGTGTTTGGTCAGCAAAAACAAGTATGCAATTCAATTGATTAGCTCGCTATCTAATAACGTTCGCTTAATTATCCAAAAGGTGTCTGTCCAGTAACGTTAACCGTTTACAATCAACAACAACAAAAAATCTGACCGGCGTTACAGGTATCTAAATCAACGTTAGCTAACTAATAAAGATAGCTGGCTAACATGCGAGGTGAACAAAGAGCATTTTGTCAGATTGGGATTATTCTGTAATAGGGATTAGCCTCGTTGGCTAATTTAGCTGTCTCGCTAAAACTGTAGTCAGAATGCACGTTGCATACTCTGACGTATTAGTATATTCTATATAGCCGCCACATCGTTGTTTGATTTAGATCAACCATAACGTTAGCTAGTTTATCGACATTATAGGAGTCAGAAAATTAAGGTTGTCGAAATAACTAGCATCCGATTCTTCTGCGCGCACACTGGACCCGTTACCATGGACAACGTTGTTCGTTTGAAGAAGCTTCAATATCATTGGGTGATGGTGATTGTGGTGTGATTCAAGCTAGATTCTGAATGGTTTAGCAGTTCCAGTATTTTTGTCTTCCTGGATAGTAGAAAGTGGCCATCCTCTAAGAACCAAACCAATAAAATCACCAATGCTCCAAAAATGAGTCAAAGAATACTAATTGATACGAATCATGTTTATATTAGTGAATATGGAGGTTATAAATCTCATTCAACAAGGTCATTTCTTTCATTTTTTGATTGAATAGAATGGAGAAATTTATTCCAGCTATACAAACATCTTTTCTCTACAAGTTAAATAAAGCCATTTAACATGGGTGTGCACTGAATCGGAAAACTATAGGGATATTAGCCACAAATCAGTTAAATTGAACCTGAATTTAAATAGATTTTCAATTAGAAAACCTATAAAAAATGCTAATCTAAACTTGAATTTGAAACCAGCGTAGTCCTTCCTTCCCATTTACTGCATAACATGTGCTTTGTGCAGACTGAGGAAATGCTGGTATAGTGAAACTGATTAATTTCAGCCATAAATCCTACAACTACATGTTCTTGTACCATTTAAGTCTTCAAAATAGAGCAGATATGTTGCCTTCTCATTTCAGGGCCCTTTTGACACTGCCTCAACTGCCAACACATTTTTTTAAATAGTGAATTACATGGCATAGATCACTTTTCAAATTCATAAGAGTAGAAATGTGTTAAGACAAAATCATAACCAATGCTTTTCGTGTAAGAAAAACAACATATAAAATATAATTAGTGGATGTAAAAAATAAAATACAGAGCAACTGAAATCGCCTTTGAAAAGCACAATATTTGGCTATTAAAAAAAATAAAATGACTGCAACGATGTATAGTACAATTTAACTATCTAATCTCAGAATTTAGTATTTTATTTAAAGATAAGAGCAAGTATTTTCCATGACAAAGACATTTAACCATCACAAGGTCAATCCTTAGAAGTAGAACACATCAAATAGTCAGCTGGTGTTTATTCCCAAAGAGAGCGAGAGAGAAAAGGGGGAGTGAGTGTTCGGCTGTTCCATAAAGCCATATTGAAAACAATCAGTTTTCAGTGCGTCGCAGTCCGAGCCTCAGCCTCCGCTGTAGCGTATGAACAGAGCAGCAGGAAGACAGACCAGACTAACATTCAAAATGTTTTTTCCCTTGCTCTCAAAGTTGTTGTTCGTCCATCCCGCTCGAGTTGAAATGCTGCCACGCCCCTTACAGTACAAACTATGGTTGTGTGGGAACAGGAAGTAAGGTCACACTGCGGTGGGGGCCAGGCGGCTCATAAAGGAGATACTGTTGAGGCACATCTTTCTGAAGAAGGCAGGGCAGGCGGGCTTCATGACGAAATGTTCCAGCAGTATCCGCAGCTCTGAGAATAGGGTGCTGGGAGGGGTAGACAGGGAGATTAGGGAATAGGGGGAAATGATGGTTTCAGAAATGATTTAATCAACATCACATACCTAGAAACACACAATTATCCTACATATTAACATTTCAGCACAAAATTCAAATGAGGCTACTTACCGGCAATATGGGTTTCTCCTTGATGTATAGCGGAGAGTTAGAAACCTGTAGTAAATGAAAGGCTGCAGCAAGCTTCCCTGGCCACTGTAAACACAAAGACCAAGAGTTAATCAAGTGACTGGAGTAACCAAGAGTTAATCAAGTGACTAATCATCTCAGTTCATAGTGGTATTGTAAAACATCAAGAAGGAAAAACCCTAATCTGACTTCAGTCTTAAGGTACCATACAAATGTGCTGACAAATTTACCAAGAAATAGAAACATACCTGAAGAGCATGAATATGGTGGCTGGCATGAGGAAGATCTCATTGCAGGCGATGAACTTCAGGATGTTCTGCTGGTTGGCCGAGAGCTTGTTGAGGAAGTTCCTCATGAAGAGAAGGCTATTGGGGCCCATTGCCTAAAAGGGGAATTATACACATCAGGACCTTACACACTGTACATTTTCCATTAATGCCCTAAAATAGGAAATGTCTAATGAGGAGAAATGTGCAAAATTACTATTTTACCTAACCAAAACAGGTAGAAGGGCATTTTATAAAATACAATTTTTCAAGTGTTGGTTATGCTTTACCCAACTGACTTTTTAATGGCTTCACGAACATTGAAATGTTTTGGAATCAAGAGGATACTTACGTCAAGAACCTTCTTTGTGTAGGTGGTTGCATGAAGCAATGAGAAGAGGAAGACTGGGAATATGCTCACTGTAGACTGCGGTTAAGTGGCAAACAGCATTAAAAATGTACAATGCAAAATAAACACATTTAAGGTCAGCATCAAATAGTGCTGTCAAGCAATGCCTTCTTGTTAATAGGTTTAGTAGGTTTGCATAACCGAAACCACGACCCCCAAGCATTGCAAAACCTTCCTGCAACACAATTGGCCTTCTCCCCAAACCAGTTTGTTGGTGATATACCAAACTCTAGCTTTATCAGAGACCATTATGACAACAACCAAGGCATGGTGATAAGGCCTTTATCTATGGTTGAGAGGATACTTGTAATGGGGTAAGAGTTGACCAGGATGAGGGAGTATAGCAGGTAGTGACAGCTGTCCTCTTGGAGTGCCTGGGCTAGGAAGGCTCTGCTGAGCTGGAAGTGAGGAAGCCGCTGGTGTAGCCGCAGAGCACTGGTGAGTGCGTTGGCCAGCAGCGCACGCTGATAGAAATTGGCAGCCGCCTGAGGTCTGGAATATGTCAAAAAGAAAGAGAAATAAATTACTCTGAGGGAACTCAGACTGGTTAACTATCTCTACTTGCACATTCATCTTCTGCACATCAATCACTCCAGTGTTTAATTGGTATATTGTAATTACTTCGCCACCATGGCCTATTTATTGCCTTAACTCATTTGTACACACTGTATATAAAAAATGTTCTACTGTATTATTGACTGTATGTTTGTTTATTCCATGTGTAACTGTGTTGTTTTATGTGTCGAACTGCTTTGCTTTATTCTTGACCAGGTCGCAGTTGTAAATGAGAACTTGTTCTCAACTAGCCTGGTTAAATAATGGTGAAATAAATACATTTTTAAAACTATACTGAACAAAAATATATTTTTTAAATTCAACAATTTCAGAGTTACAGTTCATAAGGAAATCAGTCAATTTAAATAAATACACTGCTCAAAAAAATAAAGGGAACACTTAAACAACACAATGTAACTCCAAGTCAATCACACTTCTATGAAATCAAACTGTCCACTTAGGAAGCAACACTGATTGACAATAAATTTCACATGCTGTTGTGCAAATGGAATAGACAACAGGTGGAAATTATAGGCATTTAGCAAGACACCCCCAATAAAGGAGTGGTTCTGCAGGTGGTGACCACAGACCACTTCTCAGTTCCTATGCTTCCTGGCTGATGTTTTGGTCACTTTTGAATGCTGGCAGTGCTTTCACTCTAGTGGTAGCATGAGACGGAGTCTACAACCCACACAAGTGGCTCAGGTAGTGCAGCTCATCCAGGATGGCACATCAATGCAAACTGTGGCAAGGTTTGCTGTGTATGTCAGCGTAGTGTCCAGAGCATGGAGGCGCTACCAGGAGACAGGCCAGTACATCAGGAGACGTGGAGGAGGCCGTAGGAGGGCAACAACCCAGCAGCAGGACCGCTACCTCCGCCTTTGTGCAAGGAGGAGCAGGACGAGCACTGCCAGATCCCTGCAAAATTACCTCCAGCAGGCCACAAATGTGCATGTGTCTGCTCAAACGGTCAGAAACAGACTCCATGAGGGTGGTATGAGGGCCAGACGTCCACAGGTGGGGGTTGTGCTTACAGCCCAACACCGTGCAGGACGTTTGCCAGAGAACACTAAGATTGTCAAATTCGCCACTGGCGCCCTGTGCTCTTCATATTTGAACGCAGGTTCACACTGAGCACGTGACAGAAGTAACAGAGACTGGAGACGACGTGGAGAACGTTCTGCTGCCTGCAACATCCTCCAGCATGACCGGTTTGGCGGTAGGTCAGTCATGGTGTGGGGTGGCATTTCTTTGGGGGGCCGCACAGCCCTCCATGTGTTCGCCAGAGGTAGCCTGACTGCCATTAGGTACCGAGATGAGATCCTCAGACCCCTTGTGAGACAATATGCTTGTGCGGTTGGCCCTGGGTTCCTCCTAATGCAAGACAATGCTAAACCTCATGTGGCTGGAGTGTGTCAGCAGTTTCTGCAAGAGGAAGGCATTGATGCTGTGGACTGGCCCGTCCGTTCCCTAGACCTGAATCCAATTGTGCACATCTGGGACATCATGTCTCGCTCCATCCACCACAGACTGTCCAGGAGTTGGCGGATGCTTTAGTCCAGGTCTGGGAGGAGATCCCTCAGGGGACCATCTGCCACCTCATCAGGAGCATGCCCAGGCGTTGTAGGGAGGTCATACAGGAACGTAGAGGCCACACACACTACTGAGCCTCATTTTGACTTGTTTTAAGGACATTACATCAAAGTTGGATCAGCCTGTAGTGTGGTTTTCCACTTTAATTTTAAGTGTGACTCCAAATCCAGACCGCCATGGGTTGATAAATTTGATTTCCATTGATAATTTGTGTGATTTTGTTGTCAGCACATTCAACTATGTAAAGAAAAAAGTATTTAATAAGAATATTTCATTCATTCAGATCTAGGATGTTATTTTAGTGTTCCCTTAATTTTTTTGAGCAGTGTATATTAGGTCGTAATCTATGGATTTCACAACTGGGTAGGGTGGGCTTGGGAAGGCATAGGCCCACCCACTGGGGAGCCAGGCCCAGCCAATTAGAATTTGTTTTCCCCCAAAACAGAGCTTTATTACAGACATAAATACTCCTCAGATTCATCAGCTGTCCAGGTGGTTGGTCTGAGATGATCCCAAAGGTGAAGAAAATAGATGTGGAGGTCCTGTGCTGGTGTGGTTACACGTGGTCTGCGGTTGTCAGGCCAGTTGGGCTTACTGACAAATTCTCTAAAACAACTTGAGGTGGCTTATGGTATGGAAATGAACATCAATTCTCTGGCAACAGCCCTGGTGGATATTCCTGCAGTCAGCATGCCAAATACAAGCTTCCTCAAAACTTGACATCTGTGGCATTGTGTTGTGACAAAACAGCACATTTTATTGTCCCCCAGAACAAGGTGCACCTGTGTAATGCTAATGAGGTGAGGTAATGCTCATGAGCCACACCTGTCAGGTGTATGGATTATCTTGGCAAAGGAGAAATGCTCACTAACAGTGATGTAAACAAATGTGGGGGGAAATTGAGAGAAATAAGCTTTTTGGGCATATGGAACATTTCTGGGATCTTTTATTTCAGCTCATGAAACCCAGGACCAACACTTTACATGTTGGATTCATATTTTCATTCAGTATACATTTTGGAGTATATCAAAATGGTGGAACAGTTTTGATCACAAAATGCTACAAAAGTGAATATGTGGTGGGAACGGGTGATCATTCCAGACATTAGATAATCCCATTAGTAATACATCTGTTCATTTAGCAGTTATGCATTGGTTGTCTCTGTCAGGTATTGTTGCTATATTGCTATGTGCACACGAAGAAAAATATTATCCCTGGAACTGAGTAAATATTAACAATAATGCAAAACCCAAACTGCAGTAGAAAACCAAACCCAATGACCAGTCCCTGTCATACAGTATTACTTTCTAAATAGACATATAGACAAAGCAAACAATTGGAGCATTGACCCTTACCCTAAGAGAGGTAGAATGAACATTACTGAGCAATAGACGGTGAAGAGCCGCGAGAGCCACATTGCCGTCTCTAGTTTGTTAGCCAACATGAATTGCTGTGGGGGGGGAAAAAAAAGAGTACATTCAAGTTCATAAGATTTAAAAAACTAGACTAAATCATCCACTGTAAAATCACCATCCACTGTAGTATCACAATCATAGGCCTATACAGTACCAGTATGCGAACTAGGGTTGCTGTAATCCAGATTTTCATACAGTTTTTGTACCATACCGGGATATACAGCATTACCGAATGTGCACACAAGGGGCGCAAAAACAATTTAGGCAACAGTGATCTTGATTGTCTCTGCTGTAACCAAGAAGCTTGACATCTAGCCACTTTGTTTGCAAGTCATTAAACCAAATACATTGCTGGTGCCCTGAGCTGCATATAATTTATTTGACATATCTTAGATTTCTTATAGTTATGAGCAGTGGCGTAGCACGTACCCTGTCTGTATTTCAAAGTAAGCCCAAATGTGAGAACAAAATAAATAATGTCTACCTTACTGCAATGACGCAATGTAGGGATGCAACTGAATACAGAAAAATGGTTTCCCTTGCGTTGCACTACAAATCTGGGGCTGCACACATTTGCATGTTTTTGCAATTCAACTAAATTAGGCTTCAGGCTGGATTTATCCTCCCCCAAACAATCAAGGTAACAAAATGTCACAAGAGCGTGCGTAAAGTTACAACCTGTGACATGCAGTGAAATGTGTGTAGAGTGGAGGTTCTACACTACAGAGTATGTCTAGTGGAGTATAAATACAGTCTAACAAATACAATCTGATGAAGTAGAAGTGCATGATTACTCACCACTGTCCCTAATTGAGGGGGAGGAGGAGCACTTGTTTGCTCTGTGTCAGCCATCTTCTTGACTCTGGTTTATCCCTGAAAAGAAAAACACAAAGACACCGTTTAATGAATATCTTCTGGCACCCTGACATTGCAAGCCCACTTGAAATGGCAAGAATGATACAATGCTGCTTAGTTCTAGTTCTTTCAGGTTTAGGCCAACTTGATCTCTGTGCCTCTTGAAAAATGGTTTCATAATGATAGATTTAGTGAAACCTTGGATGCTAAGGCTAATGATCTGAGAATATGTTCACAGATTAACAGGCAGAAGAGTCACTTGGCTTTCAAGCAAAGCGTGACATGTTCATGAGCTGTTTTGATATGTGCAGTAAAGACGTTAACATCCAAACTAGTTAGCAAGCTAAAACGTTTAAACTGAATCAAGCAAATTTTTGTTATCAGACTTAAGGTTAGCTAGTTAACGTTAATTAGGTTAGTTAGATGACAATTCTTCTCTCATTTGTTCAGTTGTAAATAAGCATTGACGGAACACTGGCGCTGTCCAGCTAGCTGATCTGAAGGTAACAATTATTAGCCAGAAGTGAGACAGATCCAGGAAATGATAAATAGCAAACAAATGTGTTGGCTTTATTTAATGAATTGTGAAAACGTTAGCAAGCTGGCTAATGTCAGTTAATACACGAGCTAGCTTAATGTACGCTAGCTATTAGCTAATATAGGACTGCCTCCACTAGAATGTTCGGCACTTGCTTGTTAGCAAGCTAGCTAGTAACGGTAGCTCAGTATTTGTCTAGATAGCTAGCTCAAAAAGCATTGTGTTGCTAACGTTAGAGATTATCTGCGTGGACTGTCTGCAATGTAATTCGATTTAGACTATTTCCCAAAAATTACCTGAAACTGTCGAGATCAACGTTAGGTGTCACTTGTACCAGTGATTGTGTTATTTTGTTGGCTAATTTTGCTACTGTAACTAGCTACTCAGCCATCTGCGTCGTTCCTACCAAAGACAGTATGAAGATATGCAGTAACTGCTTCTCCCTGATCAAGATGTAGGCGACGTCATTGCGACGTTGGTTAGCTAGGCGCGTGCGCAGAAACACGTTCACCGGGTCTAAAGGTCATGTCGCCGAAATGTGCTTGTGCATGCCATCAAAAAGACACTCCTTCGATATAAAGTTGTTTTTGACGAAAATGAAAACGTGTCACTTTCATGAGGCTGGAGTAATAACATGTTCCGCTACTTAAGACATTGGCTCGAATCTAGGTAGTGCCTTCAGATTTCGAGAAAAATTAGTTTCAATTCTCTCATTGGGCGTGTTTAATTAAGTTGTAAGGCTAACTTGCACCCACACTGCTCACAAGCCTCTGCGTTGCCAAGGGCTAAAATAGAAGTCAGTTCTATTTGTGACACAGATCACTGCCTCTCACATCTCCTCATTGGTTTATAGAAGCAGGCACCCATGTGCCATCTCCTCATTGGTTATACCCACATAAGTGACTGAAAGACGATAATGCACCTAATTTATGAAAGTTGCCAATCGCAATATAAAGTCAAGAGATGAAAAAGCCTAGAAGGAGAAGAGATGACTAGAAACGATTCGGTTTACTGGTTTATGTGTGGATTAATTGTCGGAGTAGAGGACCTTGTACATTTCAGGTAAATTAACAACTCAATGTTTATATCCCAGGACAAATTAGCTAGCAACAGCAAGCTAGCTAAATAGAAAAAAAATGCTAACAAGTGCTAGTTAGCTAAATGTTTAACAAGTGCTAGCTGTCATAAATGTTTAATGCTTTTCAACCTGTCCCCAAATTAATGTAATGGGTTAGAGTTTGTTTTGATATTTTAACCTGCGTGTCATGATCGTGTTTGGTGTGGGGGAACAAAATACATTTATGCAAGATGGAGCACGTGCGCTGCTGGTTTGGGTTCCGTGTATAAAGCAACTGACTGTAGATGAAAGTCGGTGAAAGTGTGTCAGTGACACTAATGTGGGTTTCCAACAGCAAGGCTCAGATCAACATGGCAGTGTTGAATGGAAACACCAACACCGTTTATAAAAGGTTTAATTTATAATGTTGAAATAAACATGTCTCCAACACCCATATCACACACTCACAAAGTGAAATCATATGTGTGCACATTATACAATCAATTAGTGAGAGAGAGAGCCTCAAACATCACATGTTTTAAATATTTACTGTACACATGAAATGTGGCAAATTGTTGGAGCTAGAAACACAAGCATTTCGCTACACCCTCAATAACATCTGCTAAACATGTGTATGTGACTGATTTAAAATTGGTTCCTTTTTATGTCTTCGGTCACATTCACCTTGGTCAAAGAAAAACACCCTAATAAAAATAGAGCCTCACACAATGAAGTTGGTGAAGAGCAAATGCCGAAACTTGTAGTCTACTGCAGTCAACTTCATGACCTAATCACATGATTTTTGTAAAGTTCATGCAGTCAACATGTAAACTCAAGTCTTAAAGTCTTTTGCACTAGAATGCAACACACTTTGGAAGGTGGCGACCAATGACAGTCAACAACTTGGCAAAAGTGATCGACTCGAACGCGCCCATTGACTTCTCAAACCCAGGCCTGGTCTCCCAAGTTTGCGTTCCCGGGAAGTCTCTCGACGTTGCGTCTCTGGGTTTAGAAAATCTGTGGTTTCCACTGTGAATTAAAATTTATCAGCTGACCTTGCACCAGAAAGGGAAAAATATATCGCGATGTTTGTAGACGTGACCAAATTCTTAGTTTTATTGTATTGTAATGAAACCGGCAGGGAGCAGGTCTCGAACCCTCGACCTTCGAGCCCGAGGGTCCGGCGCGCTATCGACTGTGCCGCAAAAAGCATGCTCGTGCTGCTGAGTCGATTTCCGCGCTTATAAACCCAGGGTCGTTACAGTATTATCTAATTAAGACTTCTATTATGTTGTCTTAGCAATATTTCTGAGTCAAACATTCATCTTACTGGAACTATTTTACTGTAAATATACAGAAGCCTACAGATCTAGGCCAACTTTAGTCAGGATTCTATGTTTAAACTTAATTTTACCTGTGTAAATACATTGGAAATACTCCCAATAAAATATATTGCAAATAATGAGTCTCACATGAGTTCTCAAATGTGCTGTAGGCAAGGAAAAGGCTACAGGGGGAATGTGCAAGAAGGGTTCTTGTTTGATCATGTCAATAGGGGCAGGATAGCAACGCAATTCTTACATTGAATCTTACATGGCTTTGATGTTTTAATATAGAGTTGTTATGTGGTACATTACATATTTAATACTTTTTTTCATCAGAATCCACTTTTAATAGAAGTGTCAAACTAGCCAACATTAATACTCTTCTATAGCATGCACAAGCACACACACAGGGAAGGTTAGGGCAAAGGCTGCGTTGAACTTAAGGCTATGGTTATGCCAAGATTACACTGGGTGAAAACGGTTGCTATCTTTACATTACACATTTTTTATATTCTAGAGAATACAGGCCATTTCCAATGCATATTTGTAGTTTTGTGGATTGCACCATATCTTGACAAATTCAGAATCCAGATGGGACTCATTTGATATAATGAGATACGTGACATCCTATTTTAATTTCATGCTAACAAATACTGACTATAGACATAGCAGATCTGTGTTTTTCTCAGAACATGTTTTGAGATCTTCATTGAATGTGAGAACACGTTAGCTAATGCTCAATCACCTCAGCAGCTAGCCTGAACCTGGCTAGCACTGTGACTCTAGCTACCTAATAACTCACTGTACAGTTTCTGTGGAGGTTGTGTGTGGAAGATCACAACAAACCTTCTTTCCTTGATGTTTATTGTATACAAACACACACTTTTAAGGACTAGCTCCAGCACAGATCAAATCAACTGCCCCAAGTGACAGTTACACAGAACATGAATGTGGTGCTGACTGGTGATTGGCCAACACTATGGTCAGTCACCCTACATGGTTGGCGGGACATAAAAGGGTTATATCTGTATTCACAACACTATCCCCCTCCAGCAGTGCAGAGTTCCTTCAGGCACCTATACTAAAGGCGGGAACAATACAACATTTTCTAAAAACACTTTGCAGAGCAAACAGGTAAAGCATTAAGAATCGCATAACAGGTTCATCATTTTAAAACAGATAACTTGTCCCATATTCAACAAAACAACGATGTAACAGTCCTTACTTATTCTAAACAGACTGTCTCTGCCTGGCTGAGCTGGAAAGCACATGACATGAACTTGGTGGGTGGGGTGTGTAGTGTTAGAAGGTCTGCACTTTTGGATTGGGGCAGCACCACTGTAGTGCCTGAGATTTTCAGAGGAATGTCCAGACACACAGAATGTTCAGTGGTGGCACACTGATCTTCACCCTGGAGGCCTAGGGTAACTGCATGGGCTGGCTGAAGTACAGGTCTGGTGGTGCCTGTATCAACATCGTCAATAGAGGCAGAGGGGTGACTCTGCCCAGTGTCGAGAGCAGTGACCTCGGAGCGAGCCGCAGGGTGGGGGCCTTGCCCGGTGTCGAGGCCAGTGACCTCTAAGCGGGCTGCAGGGTGGGGCCAAATTCCTTTCCATCAGGTCCCATATCCTCTCACTCTTCTCATCCAGTTATGCAGGGAAGCCCAACAAGCCCAACGCACTCAACTTCAGATACGACTTTATTGGAAATAAAACTTTTTTTTAAATATCCAGGAAAAATAAATATAAAATCTGCACAAAAAATGCAAAATAGGCCTGGCTTTGCCTCTGCAGCGCAGGGTCTTGTTCTCACTGTGCTAGCTGCCATTTGGTTGCCATAACAATGAGATCAGGGCTTGCACAGTACACTTAGCTGATTGGCTAGCAACTGAATCTACCTAACAAGCTAGCTAGCAATGTCTCGATCAGTGAGAATGCCCCAAAACACACAAACATTTGAAGTCCACAGAAAAGATTGCATGGTTCACAAAAATAACACAAATTTCAATAAATAAACATTTTGAAAAACACTTGACACAAGTGTTTTCATTTGAGATCTTCACTGAGTGTGAGCTAATGCTAATTCTCAATCACCTCAGCAGCTAACCTTAACATGACTAGCACTGTGAATTGGCACGGTTTATATATATACAGTTGAAGTTGGAAGTTTACATACACTTAGGTTGGAGTCATTAAAACTCGTTTTTCAACCACTCAACAAATTTCTTGTTAACAAACTATAGTTTTGGCAAGTCGGTTAGGACATCTACTTTGTGCATGACGCAAGTAACTTTTCCAACAATTGTTTACAGACAGATTATATCACTGTATCACAATTCCAGTGGGTTAGAAGTTTACATACACTAAGTTGAATGTGCCTTTAAACAGCTTTAAAATTTTCAGAAAATGATGTCATGGCTTTAGAAGCTTCTGATAGGCTAATTGACATAATTTGAGTCAATTGGAGGTGTACCTGTGGATGTATTTCAAGGCCTACGTTCAAACTCAGTGCCTTTTTGCTTGACATCATGGGAAAATCAAAAGAAATCAGTCAAGACCTCAGAAATAAAATTGTAGACCTCCACAAGTCTGGTTCATCCTTGGGAGAAATTTCCAAATGCCTGAAGGTACCACGTTCATCTGTACAAACAATAGTACGGAGGTATAAACACCATGGGACAACGCAGCCGTCATACCGCTCAGGAAGGAGACGCATTCTGTCTCCTAGAGATGAACGTACTTTGGTGCGAAAAGTGCAAATCAATCTCAGAACAACAGCAAAGGACCTTGTGAAGATGCTGGAGGAAACGGGTACAAAAATATCTATATCCACAGTAAAACGAGTCCTAAATCGACATAATCTGAAAGGCCGCTCGGCAAGGAATAAGCCACTGCTCCAAAACCGCCATAAAAAAACCAGACTTCGATTTGGAACTGCACATGGGGAAAAATATCATACTTTTTGGAGATGTCCTCTGGTCTGATGAAACAAAAATAGAACTGTTTGGCCATAATGACCATCGTTACGTTTGGAGGAAAAAGGGGGATGCTTGCAAGCCGAAGAACACCATCCCAACCATGAAGCACGGGGGGTGGCAGCATCATGTTGTGGGGATGCTTTGCTGCAGGAGGGACTGGTGCACTTCACAAAATAGATGGCATCATGAATGAGGAAAATTATGTGGATATATTGAAGCAACATCTCAAGATATCAGTCAGGAAGTTAAAGCTTGGTCACAAATGGGTCTTCCCAATGGACAATGACCCCAAGCATACTTCCAAAGTTGTGGCAAAATGGCTTAAGGACAACAAAGTCAAGGTTTTGGAGTGGCCATCACAATGCCCTGACCTTATCCTATAGAACATTTGTGGGCAGAACAGAAAAGCGTGTGCGAGCAAGGAGGTCTACAAACCTGACTCAGTTACACCAGGAGGAATGGGCCAAAATTCACCCAATGTATTGTGGAAAGCTTGTGGAAGGCTACCCAAAACATTTGACCCAAGTTAAACAATTTAAAGACAATGCTGCCAAATACTAATTGAGTGTCTGTAAACGTCTGACCCACTGGGAATGTGATGAAAGAAATAAAAGCTGAAATAAATCATTCTCTCTACTATTATTCTGACATCTCACATTCTTAAAATAAAGTGGTGATCCTAACTGACCTAAGACAAGGAATTTTTACTAGGATTAAATGTCAGGAATTGTGAAAATGAGTTTAAATGTATTTGGCTAAGGTGTATGTAAACTTCTGACTTCAACTGTAAGTAGTTGTCATTTGTCTCATAGTCAAAATAGTTAAACTTTAAGTATTCTGTGGTAGTTGTGGGTGTCCATGTGAAGTTCCTCCCAGTTTAATTTGATGGGATGGGAAAAACCTCTCCAGGTGTTAGGCCTGTGCTGCTATAAGTTGAAAAGACTGACAAGTTCATGATGTTTGATAAGGAAGTGGGATCTTCTCCATCTGCTGGAGGATCTAAAGACGGAACTGGGGGAGGGAGGGTGGGGGGGGAAGTCAACGTGGTGCGGCTAGGGTGATTTAAAATGTGTGTACAACCTATTCTAAATGTGGATGACACTAATTCTTAAAAATGAGGCCTGCTGTGGTTGTTGTCCAATGTGTGGGGTCTGTTATTGTGTGAAATGTGTCATGGGGGATCTCCAGGAGGAATGGGCCACGTGTGGCGATGTAACCATGAATAACTTAAAGGTTTTGTATCTGGTTTGGAGAAAGGAGGTGTGAGTAGTTAATAATGGGGAAAGTGGCTCTGGCTTCATTGTGCATGGATGCAATCTGCTTGATTGTAGTTTTGTATGCCCACTGAGAGAACCACTGTGCTGGTGCTTTCTCCAGGACCTTGGTGAAATTGTAAAAAGTTGCACCGGGGTAGGTTTCAACTTGTATCTTTGGGTTGTGGACTGGGGAGATTCTGTTCACATTGGAGCCTCCCAACACCTGTGTTTGTTTCCCTGGAAATTCCAATCCAGCACCTTGCATTTTGGTCTGGATTTATAATAAAATGGTTTCTGTGGGGGTTGGTGCTGGGTTTGGGACTGGGGTCGGTGTATTGAAGCTCCAGTTGTACAGGGGTCTCAGACGTGCAACGGCATGGCGACTTTTGGGAGGGCTCAGATGGGGTATTTTTGGGGTTTGGCCCATCATCATTTGACCCTAGAGCTGCCGGTCCAAATCTTAACTCCTGATCTGGCTCCTCCTGTTGGTAAGAAAGATACAGGAATTCCTATACAAGATTTTAACTGAAACATTGCTAAGTTTATACAACTTGACTGGGCTGTTTGGGAGTACTGCCGTCACACCAAGGGTTTCTGGCTGACTGCAGGCCCAATGGTGGAACTCAACTAGGGTCTGGATTACATTAGAGGAGTCCAGGGGGAAGAGTTCAGAGTTGGAGTCTATGGTGGGGGAGAAGGGATCCATAATGCTAGGAATGCTGTGCTCTTGAGTGGTCTATGAGTTGTTTATTGTCTGTGGGCCGTTTGGAGAAGTGGAGATGGGTTATCGTTATGAAATACCATCCACCAAATGGAGAAAGGATTGACATACTGGATCAAACCATGAACTATGAAGAAAAAATAATACACTAATAGTTTATTAATGTATTATTTTTATAGACACTTAAGCTACTAATAGTTTTCTCATGGTGCTATTGAATTTATAAACATGAAACCATTTAAGCCTAATTGAATAATAAAGTCAATTAGAAAGAGAGTGGAATGTAAAGGTTGGAGGCAATTTGGTTAAACCAGTTAAATAATATAAAAGGCAACACTGAGGCATTGTGACTTGTCCAAAATGGCAAATCATGCATTGCTGGAGGATCTGGCACAAGCTGGTTTATGCAGGGAGAGTGTTTTCAATGAGCGTGCAGATTTTTTTTGCTGAGAGTAACTCTTGGCTTATTAGTAAATTGTGTTGTCCAAAGCATATTTTATTGCATCTCTGCCACCAACTCTCTCCAGTATTAGAAAGGGAGCTGAAACGCACCAATGCCATCCCAGTGCATACCCAAGTCCTCTCCACCCTGGGATTTTTGACCACTGAAACATTCCAATGGGAGATTGCAGATCGGTCCGGCATTTCACAACCAACCATGAGCCGAATATTGCCTGCAGTCCTTCATGGAATTATTTCATTGACCCCGCAATACATACAGTTTCTGTACACTGCTGTGCAACAGGCCAGAGTGAAAAGGGATTTCCATACCATAGCTGGATTTCCTAATGTCATTGGAGCTATTGACTGCACCCACATCACAGTAAAAGCACAATCATTGGACAAATTCAACTTCGCCAACAGAAAAGGTTTCAATTCTGTCAATGTGCAGGTCATCTGTGATTCACATTTGGCTTTGTTAAATGTAGTGGCCAGGTGGGACACATGATTCATTCATTGTGCAGAACAGTTCAGTTGGCCTGAACCTCCAGGAAGGAGATGTTGAGGATGGATGGCTAATTGGTAATTGACTTGTGTTTTATTTACTAGGTTTTATTTGCCATGATGGACTACTGAGAAACAATATCTGAATGTTAATTTCATAACTGCAGGAAACCGGGGCTACCCATTTAAAAACATGACTGATGACTCCCCTCACAAACCCCTCAAACCAACAAGATGCAAGGTACAACCAAGCCCACGCACGCACAAGAACAACAGTGGAGCGCACCATAGGCCTGCTGAAAGGGCATTGGCTGTGCTTGTCTGGGACAGGAGGCACATGCAATACCAGCCTAGGTATGCCTCTGAAATGACATTCCTTCAAATGCCATAATGTGAATGGAATACAATGTGCAAATTCCTTTTTAGGTTAGCTACATTGTCAAGGCTTGCAGTGTGCTCCACAACATTGTAATCAAAAATGGCATTCCACTGAATGATCTACCCAGACCCGGTGATCCCATGCCTGACAGGGAGTGTTTCCCACCACCCATAACCCTGGCACTGAGGACCAGAGTCAATATCATACAAAGGTTTTAAGTATCTGTTCTTCCAAATATTGTAATCAAATCGACAAGGCAAACATGTTTACATTTCACCAGAATTTGTCTCACATGTTTGACACAATCAACAAGTTATTTCAATAATGAATTTCTCTCTCAGGCCGTTGCATACATCCTCCAGCTGCTGTTTGAGTCCAATAATTGATGTGTTGATCTCTTCTTGTTGTTTCAGGACTGCGTCAGTCAAAACATGCGGTGCAGCTGAAGCGCTCGCCAAAGAGGACACCCTTCTGGTAGGCCTGGGGATGAGGAGTCAGGAAAATCACCCACATCGGTCAAGATTTCATGTTTTGTTATTTTTGTTATATATTTGTTATATTTATTGTCAAGAAAAAATATTTCGATGGGGTCCATGTCTGAATATGGTTGCGAAAAATAAAGCTTGACTTACCATCAGTTGGTATGTCTGGTATTGTTTCAGGGTCTGGGAGAGGGTCCTCAGTATCACCATCACAAATGGTGATGTGGTCGAAGCGTACAGAGATTACCATGGAGGAGCTGGTGGCTCAATTAATCCTCAGCCAGCAGAAGCAACAAGCTCTCCAGGAGTAAGCACTGGAGGAGCAGCACCATCAAAACCACAGACTGGTAGCGGAGGTAGCCCAGTTGAAAGTTGGGAGGGCTCAGGAGTCAGGCCCGACTCAGTTCCTGGTTCAGTTAAGGGAGGAAGATGACGTGGAGTCATATTTGTTCACATTCGAGAAGGCCTACTTTGATTTGAACACAGACCAGGCCGCAAATTATGAGGGACTCAAACGGGAGATACAACTGGTCCACGACTGGCCCTTTCGACCCCACCCTTTCCCTCCGGGCTCAGATGAGCGACCTGGTGCGACTGACCAAGGGCTGGCCACTGACGGAAGTACCGTACCTCCCGATGCTCGACAAGTTCGTCCTGGATAAATACCTTCAGGCCCTGTCATACGAGATGAAGAAGACGGTGAGCATGCAGAACCCTCAGAACCTGGAGGAATTGCTGACCGCGGTGGAAATTCACCAGAACACCCAGGACCTGCTGAGAGGGGTCCGAGCGGGGAGAGGAGACGCGGCGAGTGGGACGAACAACACAGAGAGGCGAGGAGCTGAAGGGGGCCCAGACGGAACCAGCCGAGGCTGTGAAGCGGGAGGGGGACCCAAACCGACGATGTCGGCGGCTGCTGGACCCAGATCAGAGACTATGAGTGTGGTGAGTAACCGGGGGACGAGGAGGTGACAGTGTCCTGTGTACACAAAGAGGTGCCCAACGGTGCCAGTGAGGATAACCACCCCAAGGGGGGAGTGCCAGATGCACGTGGGAGCTGTTCCTAACCTACCCATGTCCATTCTCCTTGGTCGAGACTAACCTCTCTTCCAGGCACTTTGGAGGGACCTGGGGAGGCGAGCACGGGACTAGGAAGAAAAGGGAAAAAGGACTGTGGCCTGAGCAACCCAACCCCCGCCACGAGAGGTGTCCACCGGGCCCGGGTCGGACCCGGAGGAGGGAGACGACCCCGCTCCGGCAAGCGGGGTCGTAGACAGACCTCCCGACACGGGGCCAGTTCTCCCCCTTTGAGCTCCTGTATGGCCATCTGCCCCGCGGGCTGCTGGACAGAGCCAAGGAGGTCTGGGAAGAGGAGCCGACCGCCGACCGCCCCCCCCCCCCCCCCCCCCCCCCCCCCCCGGGTTGGAACGAGAGTTCCAACCCGGTGAGGAGGTTTTGGTGCTGATCCCTACAACAGAGAAATTCCTGGCTACGTGGCATGGACCCTACGACATCGTTGAGCGGGTAGGCGACGACAACTATAAGGTCTGCCAACGGTAGATATAAGGTAATCCAGCTTTACCATGTGCTTACTAAAGAAATGGCACGCATGCGAGGCGCTGTGCGTAACGTGGACCCAGCCACAGCAGGGCCCGCCCTCGGTCGAAGTTGCAATGGGGGAAGATCTCAGCCCGACCCGACGACAAGACCTCAGAATTGGTCCAGCGGAATACGGCCGTGTTCTCCGAGGTGCCGGGGCACACGGATCTTGTGGAACATCAGATCCACACCCATCCGGGAGAAAAAGTGCGTAAACGGCCAAACCGAATACCAGAAGCCCGGAGGGTGGCGGTCCAGCGGGAAGTGACGACAATGTTAGAAATGGGGGTACTGGAGGAGTCACACAGTGAGTGGTTTAGCCCCATAGTGCTGGTTCCGAAACCGGATGGAACCGTCTGCTTCTGTAATGACTTCCGGGGCCTGAACGAGGTCAGTAAGTTCGTTGCCTACCCCATGCCCCGGGTGGACGAACTGATCAATCGCTTGGGGATGGCGAGGTACATCAGCACCTTGGACCTGACGAAGGGGTACTGGCAGGTGCCACTGGCAGCGGCCTCCCGGGAGAAGACTGCCTTCTCCACCCCGGGGGGGCTATACCACTACCAGGTTCTGCCTTTCGGGCTCCACGGGGCACCAGCGACCTTTCAGCGACCCATGGACCGCGTCCATGACATTGTGCACAGTGACAGTTGAGTCACATCTTTGTAAGTTACAGGCCGTTGTTGATGCGCTAAGGGATGCAGCCCTGACCGTGAACCCCCACAAGTGCAAGTTGGGCCACGCCGAGGTGGAGTACCTGGGATATCAGATCGGGAGGTGAAATGTGAAACCCCAAGAAAAAAAATCGCTGCCATTAGGGGATGGCCGGTCCCCCGAACTAAGTGGCAGGTGAAGTCATTCCTGGGGTTAGCAGGGTACTACAGTGGATTTGTACCCAACTTTTCCGCAATAGCTTCTCCCCTCAGACTTAACAAAGGCACGACTACCCCAGATGGTACAATGAACTGAGGACACAGGCGGCGTTCCAGGCCCTGAAGGATGCGCTATGTTCGCACCCGGTACTCGTCACCCCGGACTTGTCAAAAAACCTCCTGGTCCAGACAGACGCGTCTGACAAAGGGGTAGGGTCCATTTTGTCCGAGGAGCAGAAGACATACTCGATTGTTGAGGAGTGCCTCGCCGTGAAGTGGGCACTGGACACCCTCAAGTATTACCTCTTTGGGAGGAAGTTCACCCTAATCACTGACCATGCCCCCCTTGTGTGGATGGCAAGAGGTAAGGACACAAATGATTGTGTCACCCGCTGGTTCCTGTCCTTACAGCGATTCTCTTTCTGTCATCCACAGGTCGGGGGCCCATCACGGCAATGCGGACGCCCTATCCAGGAGGTATGCAAACCTAGCCCTGAGCATGCCTCCCTCCCAGTCAGTGATAAGGGGGGGGGGGGGTTACCACACAAGGCAAAATACTTACAGGTGTGTGTAAATCAAGCATATGAGCAATTGATAAATACCAACTTTTTGTACTTGCAAACATTCTACATTTTCTTCGTACAAGTTCATTTAGAAGCTTTTCTACGAAACATTGATAAATGAGGGCCCTGGGGCTTGCCAGAAGAGGGAGCTTGGGTAGAGAAGGGAAATCCTCTATCGAGGATGAAGAAGGAGCTGTTCAGAAGGTGGGCAGAGAAATCAACTGTAGTTGTACCTGGGCTTTAGTTTAGCCTGTATGCCAGGGGGTCTATTGTGGGTCCGGCGGACCGGGAGCCAATGTGTTGTTAGCTGAGGGGAGGCCGAGGATGAGGGGAAGGGGGATCTGGGTTGGGGTGAGAGGGTAGTTCTGGGGGTGGTCTGTGGTGAGCAACTGGGGGGAGGTTAAAAAAATGTTTCAACTGTAGTGATTGTGGTGTGTATGAGTTTGTATCTTTTCTGCCCCACCCACAGCTATGTACAGTGCAAGAGTGTTGAATGTGTTGTGTGAGTGATTGGATGATAGTGTATTTGTTCTACAGTACTTGGGCTGCGAAGTGATCTATGGGTGAAGATGGCTTGATAAAGGTGGTGAGTCTGTTCACCTGTCTCATCATGCCACTAGGGAACCTTTGTGATGAAATGGCTTTATCAATGATTTCCTTATGATGAATGGCCTGTATCAACTTGAAATACAGTTTTGTGGCCTGGCAGCGTGTCCGAGCAGCACGAGATGATGTACTGCGCAGGGTGGATTCTCACCGCCTTGTTTTTGAGCTTGGGGTTAGAGATGGAGGTTGAGTCTGGGGGTTGAGGCTGTAGTTGTTGTAGCCAGTTCCTGGGTGTCTTTTTGTAGCTCCTGGAGTAGATGTTCTCAAACGCTCAGATCCTCATGTTAAAAAGTTCTGGGTTGCAGTTAGGGCTGTAGCGGTCATGAAATTTCATCAAACGGTGATTGTCAAGCAAATAACTGTCGGTCCCATTGTAAATGACCATTAATGAACACAAACACATTTAGCATCTCCTGGCTTCCACACATAGCCTACAAGCCACTGATGCAGACCTTTGGAACATCTACATTTTAAAAAGTCTAATAAATCCATGTAATATAGCATACACCGTCACAATAAATCCATTATTTTACACAGGTCTAAAGAAGCATGATATGGAGAAAATGTAGTCTATTTCAGAAGAACAGAATAGCATACAGAATCCTTATGTTAGGTCCTGATCTGGCTATGGCAAATGGCTGTGGGCTACACTAGTTCATTTAGCAGACAAGATTTGCTTGGAATTCCATGGCATTATTTTGTATTATTTTATAGTATTAAGAATACAATTGAACAAAGCTGAATAAAATGTGAATTTATTTCAGGGAGTGCGCACATGCGGCTATTGTGTTGAGAGGATAACAAAGAGATTGTAAGGAACTATGCTGGAGAAGAGAAGCAGGTACGGGGAGTTGACATTTTAATTTGGAACAGACATGCAACAGGACAGGAACAGCATCAGAACTGGGTAACACAAAGACAGACGACAATCAATGCAGCAGCAGGGAACAGAGCTGGGGAACTGGCAAATATAGGGGAGGTGATAAACAGGTGATTGAGTCCAGATGAGTACAATAATTGCTGATGTGCGTGGCAAGGGAAGGAAGGTGTGCGTAATGATGGTGGCAGGAGTGCGTAATGCAGGGCAGCCTGGTGCCCTCGAGCACCGGGGGGGAGAGAGCGGGAGCAGGCGTGACAGAAATAGGTACTCCTATATGCTTAATTTAGAGTTATTAATGTACCTTTAGTTGTAATAAAAATGTTGGGCTATATATTTAGATTTTTAATAGATTGTAAGGCTGTATGATGCAACTCTAATGATGATGATTTGAAAAAAGTCGCTTGAAAGGCATGAGCTCTGCTTAATTTTTTTGCGCAGGATGTACACACTTCATTAGTATCTCATTCACAATTTGACAAGTGCTTGATAATGCCTCAAATTTCATGCCGGCATCCCCTTTGTGGCCGTAATGCACCCTAAAAAAAGCCATGCCTTTTGCTGCCTGTGGCTGTTGTGCCCTTGGCCCGGAGTTCTTTGTTGTGCCCTTGGCCCAGAGTACTGCGTTGTGCCCTTCTCCCTGAGTACTGCATGCTCCTAAGCACCTCTCACTCACATGGCTCTCCTTCACGTGATCGGATCTTTCTCATAGGCTACAAGTGAAGACCGACACATCGGGGACACAACTATGTGTGATATTGGCTGAACTGTCCACATTTACTTTTCATCATCCAAGAAGATGGGTAGGCCTAAATAACAGCAAAAGCACTAACCACTAACCTATGTCAATCTACTATCCCCCATTGTACAAAAGTTGACCTACTCAGTGCGAGAAATAAATATTCCTAACATAGTCTGGGCCAGTTGTAGGATGCAATAGATCCCAAATTAATAAAACCACTAGCACCAACAAACAAAAAAACGCAACGTGGCTGATGCAACAGATCAGAATTTTTTGCTTAAAATGTTGATAAACTATTAGGCTATTTCTTCACATTATAAGCGCAGCAATGTGCACATGGCCATAGGCTATAAGCCCCAATGTTCCATTAGCAGGAAAACACCATTATCAAAAGTAACTACAAATGCAATTCTGCATGTAATGCTTTAATTATAAAGGTGCATTTTTATGGTGAAAATGATCTTCCCCAAACTTGAAAATCACGTGCTGCATAGGTATGCCAGTTATGCTCTAAACCCCTTGCAAAGCAGATTAATGTGCTTCATTTTAAGTAGTTATTTGGCCACTTTAGTTGCGATACAAACATCAAAACATATAAGCCTATGGGCTAGGCGACATGAGGTGTGCAATTATGAATTGAGAAAGTAAAAAAATTCAGTTTCTTATGCTGGGCATCATTCACAAGTGATAGGCTAATATTGTTACCCATCAGACTGTTCTTGATTTAATATTGTCTTTACATGTACTAAATAATATATGTGTGAAATTTGTGTTGATTTAGAATGGACCATTATCATGCACCTGTCTCGAAACAGGGTCAGGGGAAAAATACATGTAATCTACGCACTTAAATAGAGAATGGAGGACGCTTTTCCTGTGGTTCATTTTCATGCCAGCCAGGTAGACTATATACTCCTGTTGTAAAGATAAACAATGTGCTTAATATTAGGAAAGTTGAGAAATAAATATAGTAGGCCTAGCCTATAGAAAGCTGATGGGTTCCTCCTTTTTTTTAGTAGAGGCCATCACTCTGTTTTCTCTCGCAGTTGCATAGCCTTTAGAAATGTTGCGCAACATGAACTCATAGGCTCTCATGAAGTGTTTGATTAGATTTTCAAACACATTTCCATTGATGTAAGAGTATTTAGAGGGAAAATAGAGTGCTGAGTACCAGGCAGTTAGCAAGTTTGGTAGGCTACTAATGACCATCAGCAGCATCAGAGCTTGGGGAAGCCTAATTATCGTGACTAAACGGTCACGTGGAATTTGACTGCCTTCATGACTGGTGACCGTCGGTGTGGTGGAAATATGGTCACCGCAACAGCTCTAGTTGCAGTTGGATTGCAGATTCTCCAGTTGGGGTGTTTTTCTCCCAGTTATTCTAAAACCTTCCACATCTTCAAGTAAAATTGAGCTTTTATTACTTAATAGTTAAAAAACAGATCAAATAATATTATCAAAACCTGTGTCCATTGTCATACCCACTGTGTTATCCCGTTTAAAAATCCCTGACGTTTCGTAGTATTCCTGCTTCTTCAGGGGCCATTTTTTCTAATGGAAAATACCCCAGTGCTTAAAATGATCCAGTTGGAGAGAGGAAAACCTTCCCATTCTTCTTCTGTGATATAACGGAGGTCCACAAACCAACGTTAAAGGTACATGCCACCACCTACTGTGCTTAAGTGTGTTCAATCCCGGTTTACAACATTTCTAAATCCTACTACCTAACTCAGTACTTCTGAGAAAATAAAAGAGCCCTACTAACTTCCCCATCCCCCAAATCCCTTCCAAACCTGTCCAACCTCAATGACCCTACACTTCAATCTTTCCCTCTCCAACATACTTACAGCAATATAACACATGCTCCACAATTTCATCTACCATACACTCCAGACACATTTTACATGCTTGCCAACCAGATGTAATGATGAGTTCAATCGAGTAAACACCACCTCTTCCTTCCTAAACTGACCTCTGAATCTTGGTCATGGAATATTTCTGTTTCAAAGGAGATACTTTTTTATTTATTCAAACAATCCTTCTTTAATATCAATGTAATTTTTGAAATAATGAAGCTGGTCTATCCCACACTCTAAAGTGTGATGCAGAGAGCTCACCAAGCAGATTTGAGCCACAGCATGTTATAGAAAAGTACACCCTCCTGAATGTTCATGACAAACAACAGATGTATGGAATAATACAAAGGTCCATTGAGCTATCAAGCAACAGACATCATGATTTACATTGCGGAAATTCAAATGATCCATAAAGAGACCAACTCAGAAAGCTTTTTTCAACCTTTACATGCACTACCGTTCAAAAGTTTGTAGTCACTTAGAAATGTCTTTGTTTTTTAAAGAAAAGCACATTTATTGTCCATTAAAATAACATCAAATTGATCAGAAATACAGTGTAGACATTGTTAATGTTGTAAATGACTATTGTAGCTGGAAACGGCAGATTTTTTTTAAATGGAATATCTACATAGGCGTACAGAGGCCCATTATCAGCAACCATCACTCTTGTGTTCCAATGGCACATTGTGTTAGCTAATCCAAGTTTATCATTTTAAAAGGCTAATTGATCATTAGAAAACGCTTTTGCAATTATGTTAGCACAGCTGAAAACTGTTGTTCTGATTAAAGAAGCTATACAACTGGTACATTGTACTTGGTGTTGGATAACTGCCTGTTTGCCTCATGTGTATTGATGCTTGTCTAGAATCACTGTTTTGGAGCCCTTGTCTGATGGTTTCAATATTATGTGAGCGTTGTTTATAAGTTATTGTATGGCTTGTCTTTCTATGTGAGTGAGGTTGTCCTGTCTATCTGCCTGGGTGTGGTTCTGATTAGATTTTGGACACTCCCGTCTAGGGGACAGTTTAGGTTCCCAGGTAGAAGGAATAGGGAATGGTAACTAGTTGTCATTTGTCTCATAGTCAAAATAGTTGAAAAGTTTAAGTAGTCTATGGTATTTGTGGGTGTTCATCCCAGTCGAATTTGATTGGACGGGGAATTAAGGAAATCCCTCTCTCAAGGTGTTGGGCCTGTGCTGCTATAAGTTGAAAAGACTGACAAGTTCGATGTTGGATAAGGAAGGGAGAACTGCCCCGTCAGTTGGAGGATCTAAGGAAGAAACTGGGGGAGGAAGGGAGAGGGAAGGGGGTTGCGGAGAAGTCAGTGTTGTGGCTAGGGTGGTCCAAAATGTGGGTATAACCGATTTTTAAATTTAGCTGACCACACCAATTCTTAAAAATTAGGTCTGCATGCCTTCCGAGTGGCGCAGCAGTCTAAGGCACTGCATCGCAGCGCTAGAGGCATCACTACAGACCCAGGTTCGATCCTGGGCTGTATCACAAACGGCCATGATCGGGAGTCCCATAGGGTGATGCACAATTGTCCCAGTGTTGTAGGGGTAGGGTTTGCCCCGGGGGGCTTTATTTGGCTCATCGGGCACTAGCAACTCCTTGTGGCAGGCTGGGCGCCTGCAGGCTGACCTCGGTCGTCAATGTTTCCTCTGACATATTGGTGCGGCTGGCTTCCGGGTTAAGCAGGCGAATGTTGAGAAGCATGGTTTGGTGGGTCGTGTTTCGGAGGGTGCACGACTCAAACTTTGCCTCTTGATCCTGTTGGAGAGCTGCAGCGATGAGACAAGATCGAAATTGGGGTAAACATTTTTTGTTTAAATGAGGCCTGCTGTGGTTGTTGTCCAATGTGTCAGGTCTGTTGTGTGAAATGTGTCATGGGGGATCTCCAGGAGGAATGGGCCATGTGTGGCGATGTAACCATGAATAACTTAAAGGTTTTGTATCTGGTTTGGAGAAAGGAGGTGTGAATAGTTAATAATGGGGAAAGTGGCTCTGGCTTCATTGTGCATGGATGCAATCTGCTTGATTTAAGTTTTGTATGGATCATTATCCTTATTGTTTATGCCCATCGAGAGAACCACTGTGCTGGTGTATCTCCATTACCTTGGTGAAATTGTAAAAAGTTGCACCGGGGTTAGCTGTCATGTTTGGGTTGTGGAATGGGATGTATGTGGAATCTATCTTTGGGTTGTGGAATGGGGAGATTAAATTGGAGTCTCCCAACACCCGTGTTGGTTGTTTCCTTGGAAATTCCAATCCAGATCCTTGCATTTTGGTCTGGACTTATAAGAATAAAACGGTTTCTGTTTGGTAGTTGGGACTGGGGAAAGTGTATTGAGATGGCAGTTGTACAGGGGTCTCGGACTGGCAGCGGCATGGTGTCAATTTGGGAGGGCTCAGATGGGGTGATGCCCATTGTTTGGCCTATCAATCATTATTTTCCCCTGGGGCTGCCCGGACCCAGTGTTAAGACAGGCTATATACAGTAGCGAGGCTATAAAAGTAGCGAGGTTACATACATACCGGTTAGTCAGGCTGATTGAGGTAGTATGTACATGTAGATATGGTTAAAGTGACTATGCATATATGATGAACAGAGAGTAGCAGTAGCGTAAAACAGGGGTTGGCGGGTGGTGGGTGTGACACAATGCAGATAGTTTGGTTAGCCAACGTGCGGGAGCACTAGTTGGTAGGCCCAATTAAGGTAGTATGTACATGAATGTATAGTTAAAGTGACTATGCATATATGATAAACCGAGAGTAGCAGCAGCGTTAAAAGAGGGGTTGGGGGGTCACCCAATGCAAATAGTCCGGGTAGCCATTTGATTACCTGTTCAGGAGTCTTATAGCTTGGGGGTAAAAACTGTTGAGAAGCCTTTTTGTCCTAGAATTGGCACTCCGGTACCGCTTGCCATGCGGTAGTAGAGAGAACAGTCTATGACTGGGGTGGTGGGGTCTTTGACAATTTTTAGGGCCTTCCTCTGACACCGCCTGGTCTAGAGGTCCTGGATGGCAGGCAGCTTAGCCCCAGTGATGTACTGGGCCGTACGGATCATTATAGTGCCTTGTAGTGTAGTGCCTTGCGGTCAGAGGCCGAGCAATTGCCGTACCAGGCAGTGATGCAACCAGTCAGGATGTTGCAGCTGTAGAACCTTTTAAGGATCTGAGGACCCATGCCAAATCTTTTTAGTTTCCTGAGGGGGAATAGGCTTTGTCGTGCCCTCTTTACGATTGTCTTGGTGTGGTTGGACCATTTCTAGTTTGTTGTTGATGTGGACAGCAAGGAACTTGAAGCTCTCAACCTGCTCCACTACAGCCCCGTCAATGAGAATGGGGGCGTGCTCGGTCCTCCTTTTCCTGTAGTCCACAATCATCTCCTTAGTCTTGATTACGTTGAGGGATAGGTTGTTATTCTGGCACCACCCGGCCAGGTCTCTGACCTCCTTCCTATAGGGTGTCTCGTCGTTGTCGGTGATCAGTCCTACCACTGTTGTGTCGTCTGCAAACTTAATGATGGTGTTGGAGTCGTGCCTGGCCATGCAGTCGTGGGTGAACAGGGAGTACAGGAGGGGACTGAGGACGCACCCCTGGGGAGCCGGCTTATTATTGGAAATGCTTTGGCACTTGCTTTGGCAATGTAAACATATGTTTCCCATGCCATTGAATTTAATTGGCAGAGAGAGACAAAGAGAGAGAGGGAAATATTTTATTTACTGATTTTGTCATTTCTACTACCCTTGATTATTGTTATTACTGATTGTTCTGTTGACAATCAGAATTTTTTATGATGTTAATATTTTCCAATTTCAAAGTGCAAGTTGGCAATATGTGAGCCTATATCTTACGTCATACCAATGAAGCAATTTGAAATAGAAATATGTAGACAGCTGGGTTAAGCCTATGGAGGAGTTTGAAATCTGTTGTGAAAGCAAACAAGAGCTGGAAAGAGATGCACAGTGACTTTACCCCTACCTACATGTACATACTACCTCGACTAACCTGTACCCCCCGTACATTGACTCGGTACCGGAACATTGTATATAGCCTCGTTATTGTTATTTTTTTTGTTGCTCTTTTATTTTTTACTTTAGTTTATTTAGTAAATATTTTTCTTAACTGCATTGTTGGTTACGGGCTTTTAAGTGAGCATTTCACATAAGGTCTACTACACCTGTTGTATTCGGCGCGTGTGACAAATAAAATTTGATTCGATTTGAGATTTGTGACATCAAGAGAGAGTAAGCTGGATGAAAAGACAGATATTGAATATGTACTATAAGTGGATTCATGTTGAAAAGAATCATCAAGCAACTGTGGCCTAGTAAATAGCTGGAGATTGGTTTCAGCACCATGGACAGCACCGCACCCTTTGCTGCATGCTTTTGGATCAGCTTGTTGTACACTCACCGGCCTGTTTACGAAAATGGATTTGCTCCTACAGACAATGAGTCACGTGGCCGTGGCTCGCTATATAAAGCAGACGGGCATCGAGGCATTCAGTTACTGTTCGATTGAACGTTAGAATGGGAGAAAAAAAGTGACCTAAACGACAGTGGTGGGATCGTCGGTGCCAGGCACGCCGCATCCAGTATCTCATAAACGGCCGCCCTCCTCAGGCTTTTCATGCATGACAGCATCTAGGGGTTTCCCGAGAATGGCGCTTCAAACACAAAACATCCAGTCAGTGGCAGTCCTGTGGGCGAAAATGGCTAATTGATGAGAGGTCGAAGGAGAATGGCAAGAATCATGGTACAACAGTGGTGTGCAGACGGCATCTCGGAACGCACAACTCTCCTATCCTTGTCATGGATGGGCTATTGCTGCGACCACACCGGGTTCCACTCCTATCAGCTAAAAACCAGAAGAAGCGGCTCCAGTGGGAATTCAATCACCAACACTGGACAAATAAGGAGTGAAAAAACATTGCCTGGCCCGACGAATCCCAGTTGCTGTTGCAGAGTCAGGATTTGGCATAAGCAGCAAGAGTTTTTGGATCCATCCTGCCTGGTGGCGGTGGTGCAACTGCGTGATGCCATCGCGTCAGCATGGACCAGCGTTTCCGACTTTTAGAATCCATGTCCCGAATAATTCAGGCTGTTCTGGAGGCAAAGGGGGGTCCGACCTTTGTTACTGGATCACAGTAAATGAAGCCATGTTAGGCATATATATACAGAACGAAATTATAATGGAAATTGTGTTTTATTGTAGTTTCACTAGATGGCGCACTCAGCCCTTCCGTGGCGTCCATTGCCCCTCTACTGTGTGGCGTTGACTTTCACTGTGTGTATGCTAATTAGTTTAGCTATGTATAATGCTGAATTTGATCCCAACATGTTTTAAAATAATCTTCTGTACTCTGACACTAAATAAATGTTTGAAGATTATTGACAAGAGGGTTATTTAATGATGAGATTGTTTTATATATCATTTGAAAATATAGGCAGTGTAAGCAATGCTGAATCTAATTATTTCTTTGCAAAACCTAATTAGGCATTAAAAAGGTTAA
Source organism: Oncorhynchus kisutch (assembly GCF_002021735.2). Taxonomy (NCBI): domain Eukaryota; kingdom Metazoa; phylum Chordata; class Actinopteri; order Salmoniformes; family Salmonidae; genus Oncorhynchus; species Oncorhynchus kisutch. The sequence continues at coordinate 43,786,358 of NC_034192.2, forward strand.
CCCCAGCGCCTGAAACCGTTTTTGTTTAATAATCCCATTACTGACGGCTCATCATGTATAAAATGGTGCTGAAAGGACACTAAGTTTCCACTGGTTAAAGTGAATCTCATAGAAATAGTCGACACAAAACACCACTTTTGACAAGATCTGAGATGAGAATGCAGGAGGACATCGTCACAGTAAGTTGGCTATAGCGTGTGCATTTTTACCATGTTGTTCCTATAACCCATTTTCGTAGGCTATTTCTGTTATTTAAACTGAATTACACGAGTCGTCTTTTTCATTTTATTTTTATTTGTTTACAGTTGACCCTAAGAGTGTGTTTTATTGCTCGAATCACGGCATTAGCATACCTATGGGCTACACATAACTATGAAAATGATGTAGCCTAATCGTTTTCCTTACAAGACTAGATTTAAAAATATATATTATTCTCGGAGGACTCGCAATATATGGCAACATCAATGTGAGCACTGCTCCTGCGTCAGGTCCTCAAAGACCATATTATCAAACCACTGTCATTATAGGATATAATTTAAGCGTGTTCATGCATTGCAATTTTGGAGTTATGGAGTATTTTGCACCTTAGAAACCGGCCTTGTATTCTGTGAACAAACGCATTATTTCTGCGTTTAATGTGCAGTTTACTGATTATTTAAACAAGATAGCATATTGTATGTAGCGTTAAATGTGAGATCATAATTTAGATTTTTTTTTTTTTATCGATTCAGTCCAATGCAAAAGTGCAGGAGAAAAATTATACATAATCTCCATAAAAGCGCGAGCGTTTTGACACACCTGTCTGCACCATCAAGTTTCAATATGAAAGCGCACTCTGGACGGAGGAAATGTTAGGCTTAATATTTGTGTGGTACTCCTATCCCAAGAAAACCAATTTTAGGATATTGAACTTTAAAAGTATTTCCTATTTCTATTTTATGTGTTTAGAAGACAATAGACTATTTTCAATAACAACTATCCTATATGCAACAATTTGTTCAGCAACCCATTTTTTTGGAAGTCGAATCGCTACCATCGATGACCAAAAATAACAGCATTTTCGCAAAAACAAAGCCTTTGCTAGGAAAGCCTTTCAACCTGCACTTTCACTTTCCCACCCTTAACCTTTTCCCATTTCAAAACCAATCCATCAATGAGGGACATACGTTTTCTGTTGAAGCTGCATCGAGAAATAGAACAAAACATGCGCGATTGACAAGCTATAGTAAAAAAAAAAAAAAAAATTAAAGACTGCTAAAGGGTAAGAAAGGTTACCTTCAAAAGGAATGCGGTTGTAATCGGAAAAAGAGGGCTGTATTCTTTCCACAGCTGTATCGGACAAAAACAAACAGGGTGTGGAATGGACTGAAACCAACGAAAATTGGGGCAGGCGAAGAAGACGTGTCAAAAGGATTGGTTTGGCGGAAGGAGGAAAAGAGGGACACGGTTGAAACTAGTCCCTTCAGAACTCTCTCACACTAAAACAGTTCAAAGAAATACTGTGTAACCTGGTTATCAACAGTATTTTAAAGACCTTAAATTATGTATGTGTTAATGACGGAACAAACAGCCTATTCAATTCATGTTATTAATTTAGAATATCAGACTTTCAGAATTGCACGATAGGAAAATTACATAACAGATATACAATAATTCAATAAATGCATTATTTTCTGTAGACAATTTCTGATTGCAGCTTTTAAAGAATTGACCGCTCTGGTAACGGCAACCAATGTGATGTGTTTGCATGGTCAAGCAGACCAAAGGTCAAACACAAGTAATAATAACATGTAGAAAACACAAGGTGGATGTGGGTGCAAACAGGCTATAAATTATGGGTATTATAATCTCTTGTACTTTACGCATGACTTGATAGCCAAACAATGTCAATTGAATAAATGTCTTATTTATAAAAGAATGCCTTTTTCTTTTGGGGAGGTGTGTTTGTTTCTTAGCTGAGTGGGCATAATGGAATTTATCGGATCAGGACTGTCACCACAAATTGTCTGGGCGTATTGCACAGGGTTGCTTGACATAGCCTATTATGTCGGTAGTCACGTCCCCCTATCTTATAGGCTTTCTTATAGTTTAATACGATAGTATAAATTAAATGGTTGGAGGCAGATTATCCAACTTAATGCTTATTTGATTTATTCGCTTTACAGTGGCCAAGGCCTGCTGCTGGGCCACTTGTGTTTGTGATGGTAGCCGGTACGGTAATCTCCATAGTTCACGAAAATATGTTTTGATGGTTTTCACTGAATTTTAACAGTAGAGTGTCTTAGAGTGTGACGTTCTTTAAAAACGCTCATCCTTCATTTGGATCAGATCACCCGCCAATCAATTGGCAAGGCCTAGAAAATGGGGCCCTATCGGTAAACCTATTTTGGTGGTGACATTTGAGGCTACCAGAAATGGCGTAATAACATCGAATTAATACATTAATAATTTATCATATTTAAACAACTGCCTAGGCCTGCATAGTATTTTCTTCCTAAAATGGAATCGGTCTAACTACCCAGCGGAGAGCACAATGTCAAGATCAAAGCGCTATCGTTATTGCTTTATCAAACACAATCAGAAAATGAATTAATCAAGCGCAACGCGATAGAGCAAGCACATCGTTGGTGTATAATGGATGACTTTAAAATTTGACGTTATTATTTCCCGTCATTTCAGGAAGAAAAAAAATCGAACATTTATTGCATATATATTAAAAATTATATAGTCGTCGCTCGAGACTGATATCTATTTTATTGAGGCACACTAAAAGGTGAGGTCTCAGCGGATCAATTTCTCTGTCTTGTTACTACTCCCGCAAGAGAATGTTTGGAAAATGATTTGGAACCGCAGAATTGATTCAGAAAATAATTCATAACTTGTGGCTAGGCTATAAGGATAGTAATTTTTTGGCGCCCTCCCTCCATATCCCCCCCTGCTTTCTCCATCATGTTTTCTTTGCTTTTACGCACTTCAATATAGCTATGTTTGTGAATTGAAAATGAAGTTGTGAAGTTAGAAGTTGTGAATTCTGTGGGTTAGGCAACATTTCTAATTCGTAGCAAATATCTACTTAATACACTGGGTTTGGTTTCACAAACATAACCATTAAGCAGTGACAATGCTTTTATTGTGCACTTGATCCCAAAATAGAGCCATGTCTTAGCTGCAGGATCCAGACTCAACATGCAAAGAGGCCTCGTCTTTGTCTCTCTTTGACGAGATGAATGGCCCGTGTCACGCAGATGATTAGTTTGCACTATTAAATTGTCAAAAAAGGAAGGATTTCTCTAATAATGCCTTTTCGTTTAAGAATTATGGAATTCAGGGCTGTTGGCGACTGCATGGGTTAGGAAGGTTGAGAGTGGCCAACCACTGAGAAACGCGCAAGGTCAGACGAAGTTCTCAGCAGTAACCGTCACTGTGTTAAGTGTGTGGCATCGTGGCTGGAGAGAGGAGGCAGAAGTGGCGCCACTTGTTATAGCCTGCGACTCGATCGGGACATTGTTTTGCCTGCAACATGTAAACGTAATCAGATTTGTATCATTCACCCCATAATGTTTACAGTTGTTATGGACCGTTTTTCCCAAATATGCTCCTTTGGAGGCATAGTTTAATAGATTACCTTATTCTCTAGTCAGAAAAAAAGTATATCTCGCCTAAATAAATTAAGAGTGACCACTGTATTTCTCAATGTATTGACTAGGTTGATTATGCATTTCAGTGCACCACACTATTCTTCATAAAGGCCTGACAAATCATTGCTCAATTGTGTGAGTAAGTTTTGCATTCTCTTTGCATCTTATTGAATTGCATACCATTTAGTAAATCAGCCAGTGCACTTTTGGGCATGCCCAACTTTTATGCGCTTCAAAAATGGCCACCCTCAGATCAGTTGGTTGTCTCCAATTGGCCTCGAGGTAAAAATGTAAAGCTGTCTTTCTCGACAGCACAACCGCCCTGGCCACTATATATTTCACCCAAATTCTATTTTAGTGCCAACTTTTTGTGTTAAATGTTAACAACTTGGCCTAATCCATTTTTATCGCCAACAACATCTATGTTGACTCAAACACTCGCCCCCTTTGTGCCCATTGTGCGCCTGCCCTCATTTGAAGATTTATGTATTTTTTTATATTAAATTCCTATTGTCATCAAGACGGCTCTTTTTGTTGACTTTTCTTGACCCGCCGACCCGTTCCCTAAACTTTCCCATATTTAACATGGGATATTTCCTCCCTCGCTCTCTATTTTGGCGTCATTGGAACTTATTTGTCTCAACAGTTAAATGCTGTGTGTACCCCCATTTTTGGAATGTGCTGTTTGCACTGTTCATGAACTTCAATGTGCCACACCAGGCGACGCTGCCCTGTCCCCATCATGTACTTTGAACTCTGTATCTTCCTCAAAATTAATGCCCTGTCGGCTACAAGCCTCCCTCTGACTGCCCAGCTTGCTAATTAGTTAAACAAACGCTCGTACTAATGATTCTCCAGGCCTGGCGAGCTTTTGCGGTTTTGTTCGAACTCAGCTGCCGCTGCCGAGGACATTGCACGTTCTGCTGGAAACTTGGCCCCTCTGACCCCACCTATCACGGCGCTGTTGAAACGGCTGGACCGCCCTGTCCGAAGTCCATCCCCCCACGGGCCAAAGGGCACCTTCAGAGGCTCGGAATGCCACCACCAGCTGCTATCGGTGACAACGGCCACAAAGGCGCGCGGTGAGCAATCGTTCTATGGGATGTCAGTATGGTGACAGTGCTGGCCTGAAATTCATTTAATTGTCTCTAATGGAACCAAACAAACACAGTTTCATTTTTGAATTTGAGCCTCAAAAAACGCCGCCTTTTTCTTGCTATTCCAGCATTTCCATCTAGTGCGGCAAACATGTCCCATTACGCATTGTAATTTGTGGCCTTTCCAGTTGTTTCTGCAATGTTTGGCCATTTGACCGGCCTGTGTCTGTGTGCTCCAAGGAGGTCCCGACAGAAATTGATACTAATTGCAGGGACTGTACACTGCTGGCTGGTGGAGCGCCTCAGGCAACCAGAGAACCTGCTTGTCACCGGCTAATTGACAAGAGCTTGTCTGTCTTTAGGAGCAGCTGGTCCTAAGCACTGGCACACAAACGCAATCTTGACACGGCCTCCTTTCGCCTGAAGGAGTTTTGAGGGAAAACGCAGTTAAAGGGAGATTTATTGAAACTCCCTTTGGGTGTCGCGGCATTAAGTAAGATATTTCCGCGGTGGATTAGGATGCCACGCGCTCCTGGTATTAATAATAGAACACGGAAATTAGGCAGGTGTCATTTCTAGTGACATTATGTATCCCACTAAACAAGACAGGCAGAACGGAAAGCCAGCAATCAAGTAGGCCTATATCAAAAACGAATTTCTATGGTACTTTATTTTGTTTATTTTTATTATATGCCAAGGAAACAAATCCATGTGTCACAAATCTGCAGCACATGATAGTCAAATAATAATGGTTTTAGGGCCCATGCAACCTAACATTTTTATTATTGGATCAATTGGAGACATAAGGGCATTCATTCATGCAAACAAACGACTTCCATATTCAGTCAAATCATCTATTCTTTATACCCTATTCCTATATATATGCAAGCCTATATGTTTGAATGAGTCAAGAGAAAACCAAAGCTAGCATTGTTTTCGAGTGAAGTGGAAAAGGGTTTCTGTAACTTTCCCACTGCCTGTAAAGAAATGCTGCTTTTCTTTTCCTTTTGAACAGAAATCGCGATTTTTTTCTCTCGCGTATTCTCCATACGGTCCCCTTTATTTCTGAGGAACAATGACAACAGTGGAGCACCCCTTCGACGCGCCACAGTTGGGGATCTCTCGGATTGTTTTAGATATCTTTAGATTTCATCAATCAAAATGACTGCAGTTTTCCATAAAAATGCAGAATTTGGGCCTGGGCTTGAGAGAACTAGGTAGAAAATACGAAGCTGTCCCTCTTGATGATAAATGTCCATCCTTTGGTTGAACAAATAGAGAAGTCTTTATGCCTACTAAGAAAAAGCTAAATATTGGAGACATTCGTTTTGTTGAACTTTTAAGTTTATTAGCCTACTGAAGCAAATAGACCATTTTAGTTTTATGTTATGTATTTGAATCTAAAATGCATGTGTTCTTACTTATATGTGGTCAAATAGTGAATAAAATCAATCTGAATATGTTTAAAATCGAATTGACTACTGATTCCTTTACAATTCTCTGTATTTCATAAGTCTAACAGTGAACATGTTCAAGGATAACCACCATCAATCTGAGTGGAAAGTGAGTGGCATATTATTGCCAGTATAGCTGTATTGCCCAAATGGTGGGTATATGTAAAATAAGGCTACAGGTAGGCCTACATAGACGATGACAACTATATGTTACACTTTATAACAATGCACAGATAGGCTATGCCTATATGATTGCTCTTGCAATAATGATTTAGTCTCTGTTGTAGACTGTCACAAGCATATCACTAGACTGGAGAATCGTGTCATGGAGGTTTATGAATGGATCTGCATGCAGAACACAAACACTATAGCCTACACCATGGCGATGTATTTCTGGCATGGTAATAGTAATGCTGCACAATACAGTGCTACAGCTCCTCTCTCAACGATGGAACTATTCCAATGCTTATCATACTCTTATAATGATCTCTTGACGTCATTGATATCTCTTTGGATTGACTTTCTAATGCTGCATCAATTTTGATATTTTAGTTTTTTGACCTATGCAGGAAATTGTGAATGATTGCCACTGCTAACTCCTGCGAGAGGGTTGCAAAATTCCCATAACTTTCCCCAAATTCCAGGAATATTCCAACCGGACTGAGCTGCATGTTCTTTTCATGCTCTTTATCAATGGAGAATGAGCAGAGCATACTCCTATGCAATAGCACTCTTTCCTATGTCTTGTTGGGTATAACAACAATCACATTTTTATGAAGCCGATCCTTTGTTCAGACCTCCACCCTGGACATTGGGTCTAATCCCAGAGGCCGACCCAAAACAACGTTGTCACCGCAGGAGAGGCAGATGGAGCGGCCTCCTGGTCAGACTTTTACATTTTTTTAATTGAACCTTTATTTATACAGGTTTTTCTCATTGAGATAACATCTCTTACCCAAGAGAGACCTGGTCCAATAGCAGCAGGGGGAACAACGTTTCAGACAAAACAACTTACATACACTAATACAACATTAAACAAAACTATAAACACACATACAATACAACAAAAACATGTTATGTAAAAAACATGAAGTCTTGACTAAAAACAATTACACTCTTCTATGATATATACATCAATCAAGTGTTTAAACTCCACCAACAAAACTAGATCATCAAATTGTATAATGTTCAGGAGAGAATTCCAGGACCACGGAGCTAAGTAACTAAAACAATTTCTACCATGACCTGTTCTAATTTTTGGTACTGTTAGAAGCAAATGAGAATGGGACCGTAATTGATATTTATTTACCGACCTGACTAAAAAAAGAACAGAGATGAAATGGCATTTTACCCAATATGGCCTTATAAATCAGTGTATACCAGTGTTTAAGCCTACGCAAGGTCAATGACGACCAGCCAACAGCGCTATAGAGATCACAATGATGTGTTAGACATTTTTGATTTGTAATGAACCTGAGGGCTGCATGATACACTGAATCAGGGTAGTGGTTGAGGCCTGCAAATATACTTAGAAGGCGAGCACACCACCCACCGCTTCCGAGCATATTAGTCACCATTGTCCAGTCTCTAGACAACAAGATTGTTTTGATCACTTGGACTGGAAAATGTTCCGGGAAGCCTCAGACAATAACATCGATCTAAACGCTGACTTGGTGAGTGAGTTTATTATGAAGTGCATTGGAGATGTTGTACAATCTGTGACTATTAAAACCTACTCCAACCAGAAACCGTGGATAAACGGCAGCATTTGAACAAAACTGAAAACTGAAAGCGCATCCACCACATTCAACCATGGAAAGAGGTCGGGGAATGTGGCCGAATATAAACAGTGTAATTATTCACTCCACAAGGCAATGAAGCAAGCAAAATGTTGGTATAGGGACAAAATGAAGTTGCAATTCAACGGCCCAGACACGAGACGTATGTGGCAGGGTCCACAGGAAATTACAGACTACAAAAAGAAAACCAGCCACGTCATGCTTCCAGACAAGCTAAACACCTTCTTCGCCAAATTTGAGGACAATACAATGCCCCCAACACAGCCCGCTACCAAGGACTGTGGGGCCCACCCTATCCTTCTTCATTGGCTGATGCGAGTAAGACATTTAAACGTGTTAATCCTCGCAAGGCTGCTGGCCCAGATGACATCCAGAGCCGCGTCCTCAGAACATGTGCAGACCAGCTGGCTGGTGTGTTTACGGACATATTCAATTGCTCCCTACCCCAGTCTGCTGTCCCCACATGCTTCAAGATGGCCAACATTGTCCCTGTACCAAAGAAGGCAAAGATAACTGAACTAAATGACTATCGCCCCATAGTACTCACTTCTGTCATCATGAAGTGCTTTGAGAGACTAGTCAAGGATCATATCACCCCCACCCTAGACCGACTTCATTTTGCATACCACCCCAACAGGTCCACACACGATGCAGTCTCCATCACACTGCACACTAACCTATGTAAGAATGTTGTTCATTGACTACAGCAACCTATGTAAGAATGTTGTTCATTGACTACAGCTCAGCATTCAACACCATAGTACCCTTCAAGCTCATAATTAATCTTAAGGCCCTGGGTCTCAACCCTGCCCTGTGCAATTGGGTCCTGGACTTTCTGACGGGCCGCCCCCTAGTTGTGAAGGTAGAAACATCTCCACTTCGCTGATCCTCAACCCTGGGGCCCTACAAGGGTGTGTGCTCAGCCCCCTCCTGTACTCCCTGTTCACCCATGATTGCGTGGCCATGCACACCTCCAACTCATCAATCATCAAGTTTGCAGACGACACAACAGTAGTGGGCCTGATTACACATATAATTAAATGTATCACAATTCCAGTTGGTCAGAAGTTTACATACACTAAGTTGATTATGCCTTTAAACAGCTTGGAAAATTCCAGTAAATGATGTCATGGCTTTAGAAGCTTCTGATAGGCTAATTTACATAATTTGAATCAATTGGAGGTGTATCTGTGGATGTATTTCAAGGCCTACCTTCAAACTCAGTGCCTCTTTGCTTGACATCATGGGAAAATCAAAAGAAATCAGCCATGTCCTCAGAAAAAATATTGTGGACCTCCACAGGTCTGGTTCATCCTTGGGAGCAATTTCCAAATGCCCGAAGGTACCACGTTTATCTGTACAAACAAGAGTACGCAAATACAAACACCATGGGACCAAGTAGCCGTCATACCGCTCAGGAAGGAGATGCGTTTTGTCTCCTAGAGATGAACGTACTTTGGTGCGAAAAGTGCAAATCAATCCCAGAACAGCAGCAAAGGACCATGTGAAGATGCTGGAGGAAACCTGGTACAAATGTAACTATATCCACAGTAAAACGAGTCCTATATCGACATAACCTGAAAGGCCGCTCAGCAAGGAAGAAGCCACTGCTCCAAAACCGCCATAAAAATCCAGACTACGGTGTGCAACTGCACATGGGGAGAAAGATCGCACTTTTTGGAGAAATGTCCTCTGGTCTGATGAAACAAAAATAGAACTGTTTGGCCATAATGACCATTGTTACGTTTGGAGGAAAAAGGGGGAGGCTTGCAGGCCGAAGAACACCATCCCAACCGTGAAGCACGGGGGTAGCAGCATCATTTTGTGGGGGTAGCAGCATCATGTTGTGGGGGTGCTTTGCTACAGGAGGGACTGGTGCACTTCACAAAATAGATGACATCATGAGGGAGGAAAATCATGTGGATATATTGAAGCAACATCTCAAGACATCAGTCAGGAAGTTAAAGCTTGGTCGCAAATGGGTCTTCCAAATGGACAATGACCCCCAAGCATACTTCCAAAGTTGTGGCAAAATGGCTTAAGGACAACAAAGTCAAGGTATTGGAGTGGCCATCACAACGCCCTGACCTCAATACCATAGAAAATGTGTGGGCAGAACTGAAAAAGCGTGTGCGTGCAAGGAGGGCTACAAACCTGACTCAGTTACACCAGCTCTGTCAGGAGGAATAGGCCAAAATTCACCCAACTTATTGTGGGAAGCTTGTGATAGGCTACCCGAAATGTTTGACCCAAGTTAAACAATGCTACCAAATACTAATTGAGTCTATGTAAACTTCTGACCAACTGGGAATGTGATGAAAGAAAGAAAAGCTGAAATAAATCATTATCTCTCCTATTATTCTGACATTTCACATTCTTAAAATAAAGTGGTGATCCTAACTGACCTAAGACAGGGAATTTTTAATAGGATTAAATGTCAGGCTAAGGTGTATGTAAACTGTAGAAGCACAAGCGTTTCGCTACACTCGCATTAACATCTGCTAACCATGTGTATGTGACCAATAACATTTGATTTGACATTCCCATCACTACTGTGCTGCTAAAGAAAACAGAAACATCTCTTTTTGCAATTACGAATTAATCTCAGACACGTCTTTCAAAGGTATCCCCAAATTATTTTCTTTATAGTTGTCGCTACGTATATCATATTGATATGTTAGCTCCAACTCGGGGCACAAGGTCAACGCTTTCCCATAAGTGGATACAACATAGTATCGTTCTGGCAAAACAAATTGCCCAAAACATTGGACTCTTGACTCAAGCGTGTCGAGGGGCTTGAAGAATTGTTTAATTTCCGAGCTTGGCTGAGGCAGGGCGTCCTCTGTATTTCCTGCGGTGAGGTCTTCGTTGGCTGCTAATAGAGATCTAATTGATGGCTGAAGTCCCGTTTCCGTGCTCCCCTCCTTTTATTGCGCCCTGGCGTCTGCTGTAAAATATAACTATAATCGAATTGTGCTATTCCACCAGGGAGGAGAGAGTGAGAGTTTACGGCTGAAGGGAAGGGGAAAAAATCGTTATTAAAAAAGTTAAGTGCAGAGTACAATACGACATAGTGTTGAGGCTTGATGAAAAAGGGGGAACATGATACCACTGACAGACCTTAGCCTATATGAGACATATTCTCCATAAATAAACTTTCTTGATGTAGCTTTGCACAATATCCTATAACTTTTAGACCATTGACAGATAGAAGCCATATATGCTATCTATTAAAACAAACAAAAAATCCTTATTTTCAAACAGAAGTGATCATTTTTCATATAACTACTATCACTATTATCAGGAAAACATATATAGGGGCCTACAGTATATGACAGATATATTCACAACATCATGATTAAACTAAATGCAATAGCTCAACCCTTGTTAATCACTGCATTGTCATGCACTCTATGGTACGTCTGTCAAACCATCAAACCCATCAGAAACGAGAGTGGCAGCCTGAGAATCACACCAACAGACTGATGCCCCCCCCAATTTCAATTTCAATATAAGGGCTTTATTGGCATGGGAAACATATGTTTACATTGCCAAAGCAAGTGGAATAGATAATAAACAAAAGTGAAATTAACAATAAAAATTAACAGTAAACATTACACTTCCAAAAGTTCCCAAAGAATAAAGACATTTCAAATGTCATATTATGTATATATACAGTGTTGTAATGATGTGCAAATAGTTAGTCTCTCTCTCTCTCCCCTATAGAGTTTCCTGGAAGGGTGCTGCAGTCCATTGGAGGCCTGTCTCCGCTCTGATAGCAGCCCTGGAGCCCAGATGATTGATGAAGGCGAGGGCAAGGCCGAGCGCTGGCAGCATAAAGCCCCATAGACGCATCAATAAAGCCTGGCTAGTGGAGGGCCTGGGCCTGCTCAATAGCCACCGCCTACGAGGATTCAGGCAAGCAAGCGGAGAGGGGAAGGTGCTCTGTTGTTCCCTAATCCGTTTAGCCATTGAGCCACCAGCCGTCTGAGGCTGGATAAGTGCAGCGACGGATGTGTGCGGGGGTGAAAATAGCAGGGAGTGGAGGGCTGGAGAGGACCCGCGGGGGGAGATATAGTGGGACGCATACAGTTCACACACAACTGATTGAAGGATAGAGGGAGATGGAGATGGAGAAAGAGGCTGATGATTACCCAGCTTCCTCCAGGGTAGAAGGGAAGGGAAGAGCCAGCCATCATGGGTTGGTGGGTGAGGGAATAATGGTTGGTTAGTGTGCATTTATTTCATTGATTGCATACCGGACAGTGCAGGTGTTTGTAATTGCTTGAGTATGTAACGCATATTATTTATCTTAACATGTTATGACAAAGTTCAGTTCTAATCTAACCAAAAAGGCACATACTCCTCAGGCAATATACTGGAGAAAACACAGAGGCAAAACAAGAGAACATCTTGGACAATAGTTCAAGAGTTGTTTCCCTTCTTGCACATCTATAAGCAAGAATTCCAAATAGGCACCAGCTAATCAAAAGGCCTTTTTAAAAGTATTACACTTGCACCAAGCAACAGGAGTCCAATTGGTCAGCCATTGACCCCTGCTCCACAGACCCCTACCCCACTGAAGCTTGGGGAATCCCTGTCATCCTAAAAATGCATTTGTCCAGTGTGTCCACCATAGTGGCCAGCCAGACCTCATGCAGGCCATAGTAACTCCAGCGTACCACATTCCTCAATGGCACAATTAGGCTGCAATCATCTCCTACCAAGCCAGCTTTTCACTGACCCCAGGCCCATTGCAGCTACACGGTACCCTGTAGCACGGCCTGGTTGGAGATGGAGGGAAGAGAAGGAGGGAGGGGGAGGGAGAGTGATGGGGTCTGTGCCCTGTGGCTCCAGTCTGCCCTATGACACTCACTCCCAGCAGGCCTCAGATGTTAGTAGAATGGACATTCCCAATCAAAGCAATGTCCCATGATAGCGGGACTATCTGGACATTCTATTTTTATGTCTCAGCTGAGCTCTCCACTGATCCCTCTACCTCAGCCATTCTCCGACCCATGCAATTTCATAAAAAGGGGCAATTCAACCCGAAATCCAAGTTTCTAAGATGATCTTTCCAGTCATTTGGGGTTGATGTTTACAGATTTTTCCTAATTGATGTTTGATGTAGAAGGATACATCTGGTATGTTTAAAATGTTTTCATTTGTTTATATCTTAGAGAGGATGACAGTTTTGAAGATATGTAAAAAAAAAAAAAAATCTAAAACCAAATTTGTTGTGTCTGCAATAACTACAAGTATATTTAGCCTAATAAAAATAATTTTCATATAAACTGTGTAGTTATTTTGTCATCATCAGCACCCTAGCTAACAAAAAATGGCACACCAAACCATGTCAAAGCAGTCATTCAAGATTCATGTTAACATTTCAACAGGTTGATGAAACCATAAAAGTCAAGTGTGTCTCTGTTCATTTGTGATTAGTGAAGAAGGGGTGGATTCACGGGGTCCCTGTAACTCAATTCCGCCTCGGGTTGTAATTGTTTAATTGGAGTGATTATTTAGCAATGGGAAACAATTCCACCTGTTCTATCAGAAGGGTGAATCTGTCAGCCTCTTGTTCAAATTGCCAATCAATTGATAAGATTATGGATTTAAATGTGGATTTGGTTCTCGATGACCAAATTAAATAATCAATAATCACATTTATCTCAGATGAGTAAGAGTATAATGATAGAGTAGGTATTTATCATGGTTGAATAGGAGTATAATGATAGAGTAGGTATTTATCATGGTTGAATAGGAGTATAATGATAGAGTAGGTATTTATCATGGTTGAATAGGAGTATAATGATAGAGTAGGTATTTATCATGGTTGAATAGGAGTATAATGATAGAGTAGGTATTTATCATGGTTGAATAGGAGTATAATGATAGAGTAGGTATTTATCATGGTTGAATAGGAGTATAATGATAGAGTAGGTATTTATCATGGTTGAATAGGAGTATAATGATAGAGTAGGTATTTATCATGGTTGAATAAGAGTATAATGATAGAGTAGGTATTTATCATTGTTGAATAGGAGTATAATGATAGAGTAGGTATTTATCATGGTTGAATAGGAGTATAATGATAGAGTAGGTATTTATCATGGTTGAATAGGAGTATAATGATAGAGTAGGTATTTATCATGGTTGAATAAGAGTATAATGATAGAGTAGGTATTTATCATGGTTGAATAGGAGTATAATGATAGAGTAGGTATTTATCATGGTTGAATAGGAGTATAATGATAGAGTAGGTATTTATCATGGTTGAATAGGAGTATAATGATAGAGTAGGTATTTATCATGGTTGAATAGGAGTATAATGATAGAGTAGGTATTTATCATGGTTGAATAGGAGTATAATGATAGAGTAGGTATTTATCATGGTTGAATAGGAGTATTATGGCAGTAAAATCAGTCAATTGAGTGTGATGGTAAGCTGAATATACAGTATATATATATATATATATTCCTGTGTCTTAGTATTAAAACATCAAATCCAATTCTATATCTCACATGTTGACTTACAAGCCCTTAACCAACAATGCAGTATAAAGAAAAAACAAGTGTTAAGCAAAAAATAAAAATAACAAATAGTTAAAGAGCAGCAGTAAAATAACAGCAGCGAAACTATATGCAGGGGGTACCGGTACGGAGTTAATGTGCTTAGTCGAGGTAATTGAGGTAATATGTATATGTAGGTGGAGTTAAAGTGACTATGCATAGATAATTACCAGAGAGTAGCAGCAGCGTAAAAGAGGGGTTGGGGGACGATGACAATGCAAATAGTCTGGTTAGCATTTTAATTAGCTGTTCAGGAGTCTTATGGCCTGGGGGAAGAAGCTGTTAAGAAGCCTTTTGTACCTAGACTTGGCGCTCCGGTACCACTTGCCGTGCGGAAGCAGAGAGAACAGTCTATGACTAGGGTGGCTGGAGTCTTTGACAATTTTTAGGGCCTTCCTCTGATGCCATCTGGTATAGAGGTCCTGGATGGCAGGAAGCTTAGCCCCAGTGATGTACTGGGCCGTACTCATTACCCTCTGTAGTGCCATGCGGTCGGAGGCCAAGCAGTTGCCATACCAGGCAGTGAAGCAACCCGTCAGGATGCTCTCGATGGTGCAGCTGTAGAACTTTTTGAGGATTTGAGGACCCATGCCAAATCTTTTCAGTCTCCTGAGGGGGAATAGGCTTTGTCGTGCCCTCTTAACAACTGTCTTGGTGTGTTTGGACCAAGACAGTTGGTTGGTGATATGGACACCAAGGAACTAGAAGCTCTCAACCTGCTCCACTACAACCCTGTCGATGAGAATGGTAGTCCACAATCATCTCCTTTGTCTTGATCACGTTGAGGTAAAGGTTGTTATCCTGGCACCGCACTGCCAGGTCGCTGACCACCTCCCTATAGGCTGTCTCATCGTTGTTGGTGTTCAGGCCTAACACCGTTGTGTTGTCTGCAAACTTAATGATGGTGTTGGAGTCGTGCCTGGCCATGCAATCATTGGTGAACAGGTAGCACAGGAGGGTACTCAGCATGCACCCCTGAGGGGCCCCCGTGTTGAGGATCAGTGTGGCAGGTGTGTTGTTACCTACCCTTACCACATGGGGGCAGCCCATCAGGAAGTATAGGATCCAGTTGCAGAAGGAGGTGTTTAGTCCCATGGTCTTTAGCTTAGTGATGAGCTTTGAGGGCACTATGGTGTTGAACGCTGAGCTGTAGTCAATGAATAGCATTCTCTAGTATGTGTTCCTTTTGTCCAGGTGGGAGAGGGTAGTGTAGAGTGCAATAGAGATTGCATCATCTGTGGATCGGTTGGGGTGGTATGCAAATTGGAGTGGGTCTAGGGTTTCTGGGATAATATCAAATCAAATCAAATCAAATTTATTTATATAGCCCTTCGTACATCAGCTGATATCTCAAAGTGCTGTACAGAAACCCAGCCTAAAACCCCAAACAGCAAGCAATGCAGGTGTAGAAGCACGGTGGCTAGGAAAAACTCCCTAGAAAGGCCAATACCTAGGAAGAAACCTAGAGAGGAACCAGGCTACGTGGGGTGGCCAGTCCTCTTCTGGCTGTGCCGGGTGGAGATTATAACAGAACATGGCCAAGATGTTCAAATGTTCATAAATGACCAGCATGGTCGAATAATAATAAGGCAGAACAGTTGAAACTGGAGCAGCAGCACAGTCAGGTGGAAGTTGAAACTGGAGCAGCAGCATGGCCAGGTGGACTGGGGACAGCAAGGAGTCATCATGTCAGGTAGTCCTGGGGCATGGTCCTTGGGCTCAGGTCAGTTGAAACTGGAACAGCAGCATGGCCAGGTGGACTGGGGACAGCAAGGAGTCATCATGTCAGGTAGTCCTGGGGCATGGTCCTAGGGCTCAGGTCCTCCGAGAGAGAGAAAGAAAGAGAGAAGGAGAGAATTAGAGAACGCACACTTAGATTCACACAGGACACCGAATAGGACAGGAGAAGTACTCCAGATATAACAAACTGACCCCAGCTCCCCGACACAAACTACTGCAGCATAAATACTGGAGGCTGAGACAGGAGGGGTCAGGAGACACTGTGGCCCCATCCGAGGACACCCCCGAACAGGGCCAAACAGGAAGGATATAACCCCACCCACTTTGCCAAAGCACAGCCCCCACACCACTAGAGGGATATCTTCAACCACCAACTTACCATCCTGAGACAAGGCTGAGTATAGCCCACAAAGATCTCCGCCACGGCACAACCCAAGGGGGGGGCACCAACCCAGACAGGATGACCACAACAGTGAATCAACCCACTCAGGTGACGCACCCCCTCCAGGGACGGCATGAGAGAGCCCCAGCAAGCCAGTGACTCAGCCCCTGTAATAGGGTTAGAGGCAGAGAATCCTAGTGGAAAGAGCGGAACAGGCCAGGCAGAGACAGCAAGGGCGGTTCGTTGCTCCAGAGCCTTTCCGTTCACCTTCCCACTCCTGGGCCAGACTACACTCAATCATATGACCCACTGAAGAGATGAGTCTTCAGTAAAGACTTAAAGGTTGAGACCGAGTTTGCGTCTCTGACATGGGTAGGCAGACCGTTCCATAAAAATGGAGCTCTATAGGAGAAAGCCCTGCCTCCAGCTGTTTGCTTAGAAATTCTAGGGACAATTAGGAGGCCTGCGTCTTGTGACCGTAGCGTACGTGTAGGTATGTACGGCAGGACCAAATCAGAGAGATAGGTAGGAGCAAGCCCATGTAATGCTTTGTAGGTTAGCAGTAAAACCTTGAAATCAGCCCTTGCTTTGACAGGAAGCCAGTGTAGAGAGGCTAGCACTGGAGTAATATGATCAAATTTTTTGGTTCTAGTCAGGATTCTAGCAGCCGTATTTAGCACTAACTGAAGTTTATTTAGTGCTTTATCCGGGTAGCCGGAAAATAGAGCATTGCAGTAGTCTAACCTAGAAGTGACAAAAGCATGGATTAATTTTTCTGCATCATTTTTGGACAGAAAGTTTCTGATTTTTGCAATGTTACGTAGATGGAAAAAAGCTGTCCTCGAAATGGTCTTGATATGTTCTTCAAAAGAGAGATCAGGGTCCAGAGTAACGCCGAGGTCCTTCACAGTTTTATTTGAGACGACTGTACAACCATTAAGATTAATTGTCAGATTCAACAGAAGATCTCTTTGTTTCTTGGGACCTAGAACAAGCATCTCTGTTTTGTCCGAGTTTAATAGTAGAAAGTTTGCAGCCATCCACTTCCTTATGTCTGAAACACATGCTTCTAGCGAGGGCAATTTTGGGGCTTCACCATGTTTCATTGAAATGTACAGCTGTGTGTCATCCGCATAGCAGTGAAAGTTTACATTATGTTTTCGAATAACATCCCCAAGAGGTAAAATATATAGTGAAAACAATAGTGGTCCTAAAACGGAACCTTGAGGAACACCGAAATTTACAGTTGATTTGTCAGAGGACAAACCATTCACAGAGACAAACTGATATCTTTCCGACAGATAAGATCTAAACCAGGCCAGAACATGTCCGTGTAGACCAATTTGGGTTTCCAATCTCTCCAAAAGAATGTGGTGATCGATGGTATCAAAAGCAGCACTAAGGTCTAGGAGCACGAGGACAGATGCAGAGCCTCGGTCCGATGCCATTAAAATGTCATTTACCACCTTCACAAGTGCCGTCTCAGTGCTATGATGGGGTCTAAAACCAGACTGAAGCATTTCGTATACATTGTTTGTCTTCAGGAAGGCAGTGAGTTGCTGCGCAACAGCCTTCTCTAAAATTTTTGAGAGGAATGGAAGATTCGATATAGGCCGATAGTTTTTTATATTTTCTGGGTCAAGGTTTGGCTTTTTCAAGAGAGGCTTTATTACTGCCACTTTTAGTGAGTTTGGTACACATCTGGTGGATAGAGAGCCGTTTATTATGTTCAACATAGGAGGGCCAAGCACAGGAAGCAGCTCTTTCAGTAGTTTAGTTGGAATAGGGTCCAGTATGCAGCTTGAAGGTTTAGAGGCCATGATTATTTTCATCATTGTGTCAAGAGATATAGTACTAAAACACTTGAGCGTCTCTCTTGATCCTAGGTCCTGGAAGAGTTGTGCAGACTCAGGACAACTGAGGTTTGGAGGAATACGCAGGTTTAAAGAGGAGTCCGTAATTTGCTTTCTAATAATCATAATCTTTTCCTCAAAGAAGTTCATGAATTTATCACTGCTAAAGTGAAAGTCATCCTCTCTTGGGGAATGCTGCTTTTTAGTTAGCTTTGCGACAGTATTAAAAAGGAATAGTTAGGTTGTAACATGTACTGAGGTTGTAACGTATACTGTAGTTAGGTTGTAACATGTACTGAGGTTGTAATGTATACTGTAGTTAGGTTGCAACATGTACTGAGGTTGTAATGTATACTGTAGTTAGGTTGTAACATGAAGTTAGGTTGTAATGTATACTGTAGTTAGGTTGTAACATGTACTGAGGTTGTAACATATACTGTAGTTAGGTTGTAACATGTACTGAGGTTGTAACGTATACTGTAGTTAGGTAGCAACATGTACTGAGGTTGTAATGTATACTGTAGTTAGGTTGTAACATGTAGTGAGGTTGTAACATGTACTATAGTTAGGTTGTAACATGTACTGTAGTTAGGTTGTAACATGTACTGTAGTTAGGTTGTCACATGTTAGGTTGTAACAAAGTCATCCTCTCTTGGGGAATGCTGCTTTTTAGTTAGCTTTGCGACAGTATTAAAAAGGAATTTCGGATTGTTCTTATTTTCCTCAATTAAGTTAGAAAAATAGGATGATCGAGCAGCAGTAAGGGCTCTACGGTACTGCACGGTACCGTCCTTCCAAGCTAGTCGGAAGACTTCCAGTTTGGTGTGGCGCCATTTCCGTTCCAATTTTCTGGAAGCTTGCTTCAGAGCTCGGGTATTTTCTGTGTACCAGGGAGCTAGTTTCTTATGAGACATTTTTTTAGTTTTTAGGGGTGCAACTGCATCTAGGGTATTGCGCAAGGTTAAATTGAGATCCTCAGTTAGGTGGTTAACTGATTTTTGTCCTCTGGCGTCCTTGGGTAGGCAGAGGGAGTCTGGAAGGGCATCAAGGAATCTTTGTGTTGTCTGTGAATTTATAGCACGACTTTTGATGTTCCTTGGTTGGGGTCTAAGCAGATTATTTGTTGCAATTGCAAACGTAATAAAATGGTGGTCCGATAGTCCAGGATTATGAGGAAAAACATTAAGATCCACCACATTTATTCCATGGGACAAAACTAGGTCCAGCGTATGACTGTGACAGTGAGTGGGTCCAGAGACATGTTGGACAAAACCCACTGAGTCGATGATGGCTCCGAAAGCCTTTTGGAGTGGGTCTGTGGACTTTTCCATGTGAATATTAAAGTCACCAAAGATTAGAATATTATCTGCTATGACTACAAGGTCCGATAGGAATTCAGGGAACTCAGTGAGAAACGCTGTATATGGCCCAGGAGGCCTGTAAACAGTAGCTATAAAAAGTGATTGAGTAGGCTGCATAGATTTCATGACTAGAAGCTCAAAAGACGAAAATGTCTTTTTTTTTTTTGTAAATTGAAATTTGCTATCGTAAATGTTAGCAACACCTCCGCCTTTGCGGGATGCACGGGGGATATGGTCACTAGTGTAGCCAGGAGGTGAGGCCTCATTTAAAACAGTAAATTCATCAGGCTTAAGCCATGTTTCAGTCAGGCCAATCACATCAAGATTATGATCAGTGATTAGTTCATTGACTATAATTGCCTTTGAAGTAAGGGATCTAACATTAAGTAGCCCTATTTTGAGATGTGAGGTATCATGATCTCTTTCAGTAATGACAGGAATGGAGGTGGTCTTTATCCTAGTGAGATTGCTAAGGCGAACACCGCCATGTTTAGTTTTGCCCAACCTAGGTCGAGTCACAGACACGGTCTCAATGGTGATAGCTGAGCTGACTACACTGACTGTGCTAATGGCAGACTCCACTATGCTGGCAGGCTGGCTAACAGCCTGCTGCCTGGCCTGCACCCTATTTCATTGTGGAGCTAGAGGAGTTAGAGCCCTGTCTATGTTGGTAGATAAGATGAGAGCACCCCTCCAGCTAGGATGGAGTCCGTCACTCCTCAGCAGGTCAGGCTTGGTCCTGTTTGTGGGTGAGTCCCAGAAAGAGGGCCAATTATCTACAAATTCTAACTTTTGGGAGGGGCAGAAAACAGTTTTCAACCAGCGATTGAGTTGTGAGACTCTGCTGTAGAGCTCATCACTCCCCCTAACTGGGAGGGGGCCAGAGACAATTACTCGATGCCGACACATCTTTCTAGCTGATATGCACGCAGAAGCTATGTTGTGCTTGGTGATTTCTGACTGTTTCATCCTAACATCGTTGGTGCCGACGTGGATAACAATATCTCTATACTCTCTACACTCGCCAGTTTTAGCTTTAGCCAGCACCATCTTCAGATTAGCCTTAACGTCGGTAGCCCTGCCCCCGGGTAAACAGTGTATGATCGCTGGATGATTCGCTTTAAGTCTAATACTGAGGGTAATGGAGTCGCCAATGACTAGAGTTTTCAATTTGTCAGAGCTAATGGTGGGAAGCTTCGGCGTCTCAGACCCCGTAACGGGAGGAGTAGAGACCAGAGAAGAATCGGCCTCTGACTCCGACCCGCGGGGAAAACCGGTTGAAAGTTTCTGTCGGCTGAATGAGCGACACCGGTTGAGCGTTCCTACAGCATTTCCTTCCAGAAACCGTGAGAAAGTTGTCCGGCTGCGGGGACTGTGCCAGGGGATTTACACTACTATCTGTACTTACTGGTGCCACAGACGCTGTTTCATCCTTTCCTACACTGAAATTACCCTTGCCTAACGATTGCGTCTGAAGCTGGGCTTGCAGCACAGCTATCCTCGCCGTAAGGCGAGTACAGCGGCTGCAATTAGAAGGCATCATGTTAATGTTACTACTTAGCTTCGGCTGTTGGAGGTCCTGACGAATCGTGTCCAGATAAAGCGTCCGGAGTGAAAAAGTTGAGGAAAAAATAAATAAATATATGAACGGTAATTAAAAAGTGAAAACCGTAATAGTGTTGATGTGAGCCATGACCAGCCTTTCAAAGCACTTCATGGCTACATGCCTGAGTGCTACGGGTCGGTAGTCATTTAGGCAGGTTACCTTAGTGTTCTTAGGCACAGTAACTATGGTGGTCTGTTTAAAACATGTAGGTATTACAGACTCAGTCAGGGACAGGTTGAAAATGCCAGTGAAGACACTTGCCAGTTGGTCAGAGCATGCTCAGAGTACACATCCTAGTAATCCATCTGGTCCTGCGGCCTTGTGAATGTTGACCTGTTTAAAGGTCTTACTCATATCGGCTACGGAGAGCGTGATCACACAGTCATCCGGAACAGCTGATGCTCAGTGTTATTTGCCTTAGAGAGCATATAAGTAATTTAGCTTGTCTGGTAGGCTCGTGTCACTGGGCAGCTCGCTGCTTTGCATCCCTTTGCATCCCTGTAGTTTGTCATAGTTTGAAGGCCCTGCCACATCTGCCGAGTGTTGGAGCAGGTGTAGTACGATTCAATCTTAGTCCTGTATTGACGCTTTGCCTGGTTGAAGGGTCGTGGGAGGACATAGCGGGATTTCTTATAAGCTTCCAGGTTAGAGTCCCACTCCTTGAAAGCGGCAGCTCTAGCCTTTAGCTCAGTGCGGATGTTGCCTGTAATCCATGGCTTCTGGTTGGGGTATGTACGTACGGTCACTGTGGGGACGACGTCTTCGATGCACTTATTGATGAAGCCAGTGACTGATGTGGTGTACTCCTCAGTGCCATCGGAAGAATCCCAGAACATATTCCAGTCTGTGCTAGCAAAACCGTCCTGTTGCTTAGCATCTGCGTCATCTGACCACTTCTTTATTGACCGAGTCACTGGTTTTTGCTTGTAAGCAGGAATCAGTAAGATAGAATTATGGTCATATTTGCCAAATGGAGGATGAGGGAAAGCTTTGTATGCGTCTCTGTTTGTGGAGTATTGGTGGTCTAGAGTTTTTTCCCTCTGGTTGCACATTTAACATGCTGATAGAAATGAGGTAAAACGGATTTCAGTTTCCCTGCATTAAAGTCCCCAGCCATTAGGAGCGCCGCTTCTGGATGAGAGTTTACCTGTTTTCTTACAGCCTTATACAGCTCATTGAGTGCTGACTTAGTGCCATCTTCAGTTTGTGGTGGTAAATAGACATCTATGAAAATGGATGAAAACTCTCTTGGTAAATAGTGTGGTCTATAGCTTATCATGAAATACTCTAACTCAGGCGAGTTAGACCTCATTAATATTAGATTTTGTGCACCGGCTGTTGTTTACAAATATACACAGACCTCTTACAATATACACAGTATACACAGACCTCTTACAGGAGGCCGCTGTTCTATCTTGCCGGGTTCTAAAACCCTCTAGCTGTATTTTATCGTTGTTCAGCCACGACTCGGTGAAACATAAGATATTACGGTTTTTAATGTCCCGTTGGTAGGATATTCGTGATCGTATCTTGTCCATTTTGTTATCCAATGATTTTACGTTGGCTAATAGGACTGATGATAGAGGCTGATTACCCACTTGCCATTGGATCCTTACAAGGCA
Source organism: Oncorhynchus kisutch (assembly GCF_002021735.2). Classification (NCBI taxonomy): domain Eukaryota; kingdom Metazoa; phylum Chordata; class Actinopteri; order Salmoniformes; family Salmonidae; genus Oncorhynchus; species Oncorhynchus kisutch. The sequence goes on from NC_034192.2 coordinate 43,809,483, forward strand.
CCTCAACCTATGTCCCCGATATCTCCATATCTTTCTCCTGCGAATAACAGGGATATTGGCCTTGTTTGGGTGTCTGAAGTAAATCCTTTGCGTCCCATTGGTTAAAGAAAAAATCTTCATCCTTTACAAGGTGAGTAATCGCTGTCCTGATATCCAGAAGCTCTTTTCAGTCATAAGAGACGGTGGCAGAAACATTATGTACAAAATAAGTTACAAATAACATGGAAAAACACACACAATAGCACAACTGCTTAAGAGCCCGTAAAACGGCAGCCATCTCCTCCATTCATATCCTTATAAAATAGAGGAACTAACTATACACACAACTATACACAAATGTTTGACAATACTATTTTCAAACAAACAAAACAAAAAATGTAAATATCACATCATTCCACAGTATAACATATAACATAACAAACAGGTATTAGATCACAGTGGTGGACATTGGTCAAAGCATTACTTATATCATAATAGCGAATGTAAGTCTATATGTTTTGGTTTGTGTGTGTTGGCGACCAGTGGGTGGTGGGTGGGGGTGACTAAAAGGCCATGAAGATTCCAGCCACATGAGGAAACATTGGCACGAGAGGCGGAGAATAATAAAGAGCTAATCGGATTCCCAGAATTGATAATGGAGGCTGGCCGGGCTAAATCTGAAGAATTCCAGACAAATTTGTAGGAATGAAAAAGGACTCCCCCTGACATAATGGCACGGTGCTAGGCTGCCTCTAATGAGGTGTAATTTATCTAAGAGCCTCTCTCTTTCTTTTTCTATGCCCCTCTCTTGGCTCCCTCGTTCCACTCAAGGCTCAGGTTCACCTCAGAGAATACCCATTATTCCTCCAGCTCTCTCGTTCTCTCCATCTCTTGCTCTCATCAGCTCCTTCTCTCTTTTCTTGAGGAGGAGGGGTGGGTGTGTGTGTTTCATAAGTGTGTGGCTGTGTTGTTACTTGAGAGAGAATGGAAGATGAAGAGATACGAATACATAGCAAAGTTGAGATGTGCGTGTTTATGAGAGAGCTTTGGAAGTCATTGCTATTATGCTAATTCAGCTATAATCCGTTGTATCATGTAAATGTGTACACTTTCATCTGTTAACGATATAGCAAGTAACATAAAGGCCATGCACCACTAGACGCTATGAGATCCAAGAACCACCAGTCAGATACTTCTATTTGTCTCTATGGGTGGAATAAAGCCCCCCCCCCTCCTCCTCCTCTCCCCACCACCTCCAACTCCTCCTCTTCCCACCTCTCACCTCCCTCCTCCTCTTCTACCCTCTACTCCACCCCCCTCCTCCTCTCTCCACCACCTCCCCACTCCTCCTCTCCCCACCTCCTCCCACCACCATCCTCCCAACCGAGACACTGGTGACTGCCCTGGCCCCCGGCATGCCTGACTTCCATAAATTATTGGATATTTTCATATTTCAAATTTCATCTGCATTCATGTGTTGCGGCCGAGGGGAGCGTTGGTCAGGCTGCCGGTGGAGGAGAAGAGGTCCCCCTCAGTATCATAGAGGCTCTGCTCTGCCACCGGCTGCCTGGCTCAGTCGCCCCAGAGACCCCAGCTAATTGAATTGCATCCCCTGATTAGATTATCCTTGCGGCAGCTTGCTGCCAATCTGAAGTATGGGTGCCTTCTATCCTACTTAACCCTTCTGCCCCCCACCTGCTGCTGAGACACACACACACACACACACACACACACACACACACACACACACACACACACACACACACACACACACACACACACACACACACACACACACACACACACACACACACACACACACACACACACACACACACACACACACACACACACACACACACCATCATAGGCAGAGTGCCCAATATATGCAGGGGCCATCAAAGTTTGGCAGTGTTGTTATTTTTCTTTTGTATTGTCTTCCCTTGTAAAAGCGTCCATCACTCACTGCATGGTCCCTACAGTTCGTTTCCCTCCCTCGTGCTACTCCCAGCACACTGGAATCAAATAAATGATATATGTTTTCGGTCCCCCTTTTTGGGATGGTTAATGTGTTGCCTGCTATTTTGGGAATTGGCTCATACGTGGTGTAGTTCTACGATGTGGTGTCATATCGCCCTGTGAGGCTAATGTGGCTACCAGCTCTCACAGTCTCACGTCAGAATTAGATGTTAATCCATCTTTCTCAAACTTCAAATTTTGTGTTTAAGGGTCAGTTTAGTGCCCAGTGACACGAGCGTAGCAGACAAGCTAAATGCCTTTTATTCTCGCTTCGAGGCAAGCAACACTGAAGCATACATGAGAGCACCAGCTGTTCCGGATGACTGTGTGATCGCGCTCTCTGTAGCCGATGTGAGCAAGACCTTTAAACAGGTCAACATTCACAAAGCCAAAGGGTCAGATGGATTACCAGGACCTGTACTCAAACCATGTGCCGACCAACTGGCAAGTGTCTTCACTGACATTTTCAACCTCTCCCTGACTGAGTCTGTAATACCTACATGTTTCAAACAGATCACCATAGTCCCTGTGCCAAAGAAAGCAAAAGTGACCTGCCTAAATGATCACCGCTCGTTGCACTCACGTCGGTAGCCATGAAGTACTTTGAAAGGCTGGTCATGGCTCACATCAACACCATCATTCCGTAAACCTTAGACCCAATACAATTCGCATACCACCCCAACAGATCCACAGATTACACAATCTCAATCAAACTTCAGACTGCCCTTTTCCACCTGGACAAAATTAATACCAGTGTGAGAATGCTGTTCATTGACTATAGCTCAGAAATCAACACATAGTACCCACAAAGCTCATCACTAAGCTAAGGACCGCGGGACTAAACACCTCCCTCCGCAACTGGATCCTGGACTTCCTGACGGGCCACCCCTACATGATAAGGGTAGGCAACAACACATCTGACATGCTGATCCTCAACACTGGGGCCCCTCAGCGGTGCGTGCTTAATCCCCTCTTGTTCTCGGTTTTCAACAACGACTGCGTGGTCAAGTACGACTCCAAAAGCATCATTTAGTTTGCTGACGACACAACAGTGGTAGGCCTGATCACTGACAACAATAAGACAGGTTATAGGGAGGAGGTCAGAGACCTGGCAGTATGGTACCAGGACAACAACCTCTCCCTCAATGTGAGCAAGACAAAGGAGCTGATCGTGGACAATACGAAAAGGAGGGCCGAACAAACTCCATTAACATTGACGGGGTAGGGCCTCCCAGGTGGCGCAGTGGTCTAGGGCACTGCATCGCAGTGCTAGCTGTGCCACCAGAGACTCTAGATTCGCGCCCAGGTTCTGTCGCAGCCGGCCGCAACCGGGAGGTCCATGGGGCGACGCACAATTGGCCTTGCATTATCCGGGTTAGGGAGGGTTTGGCCGGTAGGGATATCCTTGTCTCATCGCTCACTAGCGACTCTTGTGGCGGGCCGGGCGCAGTGCGCGCTAACCATGTCGCCAGGTGCACGTGTTTCCTCCGACACATTGGTGCGGCTGGCTTCCGGGTTGGATGCGCACTGTGTTAAGAAGCAGTGTGGCTTGGTTGGGTTGTGTTTCGGAGGACGCATGGCTTTCGACCTTTGTCTCTCCCGAGCCCGTACGGGAGTTGTAGCGATGTGACAAGGTGGTAACTACTACCAATTGAATACCATGAAATTGGGGAGAAAATGGGGTAAAATATATAAATAAATAAACATTGACGGGGCTGAATTGGAGCGTGTCGAGAGTTTCAAGTTCCTTGGTGTCCACATCATCAATGAACTATCATGGTCCAAACAAACCAAGACACATGTGAAGCGTGCACAACAACATATTTTCCACCTCAGGAGACTGAAAAGATTTTGCATGGGTCCCCAGATCCTCAAAAAGTTATACAGCTGCACCATCGAGAGCATCTTGACCAGTTGCATCACTGCCTGGTATGGCAACTATTCGACATCTGACCATAAGTCGCTACAGAGGTTAGTGCATACGGCGCAGTACATCACTGAGGCCAAGCTTCCTGACATCCATACCTCTATACCAGACGGTGTCAGAGGAAGGCCCTAAAAATTGTCAAAGACTCCAGTCACCCAAGTCATAAACTGTTCTCTCTGCTACCGCATGGCAAGCGGTACCGGAGCGCCAAGTCTAGGACCAAAAGGCTCCTTAACAGCGTCTACCCCCAAGCCATAAGAGTACTGAACAATTAATCAAATGGCCACCCAGACTATTTACATTGACAAACCCCCCAACTTCATTTTTTCACTGCTGCTACTCGCTGTTTATTATCTATGCATAGTCACTTTACAAATGACCTCGACTAACCTATACCTCCGCACATTGACTCAGTACCAGTACCCCTTGTATATAGCCTCGTTATTGTTATGTAATTTTCTTGTGCTAACTTTAGTTTGTTAATTATTAAGTAAATATTTTCTTAACTCTATTTATTTCTTGAACGGCATTGTTAGTTAAGGGCTTGTAAGTAAGCATTTCACGGTAAGGTTAAATGCACCTGTTGTATTCGGCGCATGTGACAAATAAACATTTGATTTAATTAACTCCGAATGTTTAAGGTTATGGTTAAGATTAGGCATTAACTTCAAATTCTTAAGGTTAGGCATTAACTGCGAATGGTAAGGTTTGGAATAGGCTTACAAATATATATAAATTATAAAAACCAACTTTCTATCACTGGATTGGAACATGCAGCGTTTGGAATGAGAGGCAGATGCTTACGCATCTTGGATGGACGTTAAATACTGACTTGTATCACAGGTGACCTAGCTGTGTGGGGTTGAACTGAATGCCATAAGATACATCTGTCAATATACACTACAGTTCAAAGGTTTGGGGTGAAAAAAAAGCACATTTTTTTTCTCCATTTAAAATAACATCAGATTGATCAGAAATACAGTGTGGACATTGTAGACTCAAGAAGTTAATGTTGTAAATGACTATTGTAGCTGGAAATGGCTGATTCTTGATACAGAGGCCAATTGTCAGCAAGCATCACTCCTGTGTTCCAATGGCACGTTGTGTTAGCTAATCCAAGTTTATCATTTTAAAAGGCTAATTGGTCATGAGAAAACCCTTTTGCAAGTATGTTAGCACAGCTGAAATCTGTGTGCTAATTAAATAAGCAATACAACTGGCCTTCTTTAGACTAGTTCAGTATCTGGAGCATCAGCATTTGTGGATACGATTACAGGCTCAAAATGGCCAGAAACAAAATAAATAAAATTCTGAAACTCGTCAGTCTATTTTTGTTCTGAGAAATGAAGGCTATTCCTTTAGAGAAATTGCCAAGAAACTGAAGATCTCGTACAACGCCGTGTACAACTCCCTTCACAGAACAGTGCAAACTGGCTCTAACCAGAATAGAAAGAGGAATGGGAGGCCCTGGTGCACAACTGAGCAAGAGGACAAGTACATTCGAGTGTCAAGTTTGAGAAACAGATGCCAAACAAGTCCTCAACTGGCAGCTTCATTAAATAGTACCCCCAAACACCAGTCTCAACGTCAACAGTGAAAAGGTGACTCCGGGATGCTGGCCTTCTTGGCAGTCTGTCCTCCCACTCCTCTTTCTATTCTGGTTAGAGTGTCACGTTCGCTGGAATAAATATCGGACCAAGCTACAGCGCGATATGGTTTCCACATCATTTATTAAAGTGAAAACTTAGAACAAAACAAATAAAGAATAAACAACAAATCGTGACTACATAGGTGCTACATACACTTACTCAAAATACAATAGCCCATAAACACAGGTGGGAAAAACAGCTACTTAAATATGATCCCCAATTAGAGACAACAATTACCAGCTGCCTCTAATTGGGAATCATACACAATCACCAACATAGAAAAACAAACCTAGAACCCGACATAGAAATAATAAACTAGACTAACCCCCAGTCACGCCCTGACCTACTCTACCATAGAAAATAAGGACTCTCTATGGTCAGGACGTGACATAGAGCCAGTTTCCACTGTTCTGTGAAGGAAGTAGTACACAGCGTTGTACAAACATTTCTCGCATGGAATAGCCTTCATTTCTCAGAACAAGAATAGACTGGTGAGTTTCAGAAGAAAGTTATTTATTTTGAGCCTGTAATCGAACCCACAAATGTTGATTGTAACGGCAGATCTCCTCTTCGTCTGAAGAGGAGTAAGGATCGGACCAAGATGCAGCGTGGTAAGTGTCCATAATGTTTTTAATAAAGACAAATGAACACTCGAACAAAAACAATAACATGAAATAACATGAAATCTACAAAAAACGAAACAGTACCGTGTGGCGACAAACACTCACACGGAAACAAACACCCACAAACCAACAGTGAAACCCAGGTTACCTAAGTATGATTCTCAATCAGAGACAACTAACGACACCTGCCTCTGATCGAGAACCATACTAGGCCGAAACAGAAACCAAACATAGAAAAACAAACATAGACTGCCCACCCCAACTCACGCCCTGACCATACTAAATAAAGACAAAACAAAGGAAATAAAGGTCAGAACGTGACAGTACCCCCCCCCCCCCCCCCCCCCCCCCTCCCCAAAGGTACGCAAAACCTGAACGGCTCAGGACAGACCGGCGGCTCTGGCGGCTCAGGACAGACCGGCGGCTCTGGCGGCTCAGGACAGACCGGCGGCTCTGGCGGCTCAGGACAGACCGGAGACTCTGGAGGCTCAGGACAGACGGGAGACTCTGGAGGCTCAGGACAGACGGGAGACTCTCGCGGCTCAGGACAGACGGGAGACTCTGGCGGCTCAGGACAGACGGGAGACTCTGGCGGCTCAGGACAGACGGGAGACTCTGGCGGCTCAGGACAGACGGGAGACTCTGGCGGCTCAGGACAGACGGGAGACTCTGGCGGCTCAGGACAGACGGGAGACTCTGGCGGCTCAGGACAGACGGGAGACTCTGGCGGCTCAGGACAGACGGGAGACTCTGGCGGCTCAGGACAGACGGGAGACTCTAGCAGCTCAGGAGGAAGGCTCTGGCAGCACTGAACAGGCGGGGGCACCTGTAGGCAGAAGACAGAGAGACAACCTGGTGCGGGGGCTGCCACCGGAGGGCTGGTGCGTGGAGGTGGCACTGGATAGACCGGACCGTGCAGGCGCACTGGAGCTCTTGAGCACCGAGCCTGTCCAACCTTACCTGGTTGAATGCTCCCGGTAGCCAGGCCAGTGCGGCGAGGTGGAATAGCCCGCACTGGGCTGTGCTGGTGAACCGGGGACACCATGCGTAAGGCTGGTGCCATGTACGCCAGCCCGAGAAGACGCACTGGAGACCAGATGCGTAAAGCCGGCTTCATGGCACCTGGCTCGATGCCCACTCTAGCCCGGCCGATACGAGGAGCTGGAATGTACCGCACCGGGCTGTGAACACGCACTGGGGAAACTGTGCGCTCCACCGCATAACACGATGCCTGCCCGGTCCCTCTCTCTCTCCGGTAAGCACGGGAAGTTGGCGCAGGTCTCCTACCTGCCTTCGCCATACTCCCCGTGTGCCCCCCCAATACATTTTTGGGGCTGTCTCTCGGGCTTCCAGCCGCTCTGCTGTGCTAGCTCCTCATAGTGCCGCCTCTCTGCTTTCGCTGCCTCCAGCTCTGCTTTGGGGCGGCGATATTCCCCTGGCTGTTCCCAGGGTCCTTTACCGTCCAAAATCTCCTCCCAAGTCCATTTCTCCAAATATCGCTGCCTCTCCTGCTGCTGCTGCTGCTGCTGCTGCTGCTGTCCTTTACCACGCTGCTTGGTCCTCGGTTGGTGGGTGTTTCTGTAACGGCAGATCTCCTCTTCGTTTGAAGAGGAGTAAGGATCGGACCAAGATGCAGCGTGGTAAGTGTCCATAATGTTTTTAATAAAGACAAATGAACACTCGAACAAAAACAATAACTTGAAATCTACAAAAACCGAAACAGTACCGTGTGGCGACAAACACTTACACGGAAACAAACACCCACAAAACAACAGTGAAACCCAGGCTACCTAAGTATGATTCTCAATCAGAGACAACTGACAACACCTGCCTCTGATTGAGAACCATACTAGGCCGAAACAGAAACCAAACATAGAAAAACAAACATAGACTGCCCACCCCAACTCACACCCTGACCATACTAAATAAGCTCCAGATACTCAACTAGTCTCAAGATGGCCAGTTTTATAGCTTCTTTAATCAGCAAAACCATGTTCAGCTGTGCTAACATAATTGCAAAAAGGGTTTTCTCGTGATCAATTAGCCTTTTAAAATGATAAACTTGGATTAGCTAACACAATGTGCCATTGGAACACAGGAGTGATGGTTGCTGATAATGGGCCTCTGTACATCTAGGTAGATATTTCATAACAAATCTGCAATTTCCAGCTACAATAGTCATTTACAACATTAACAATGTCTACACTGTATTTCTGATCAATTTGATGTTATTTTAATGGACAAAGAAAGTGTAGTGTACGTACATATGATATGAAGTAATATTTAGTATATAATGTTGTTATTAGGGATCAATGTTGATCATGTGTCTACAGTTGAGTTAAATTAATGATCCAGTACAATGTAATAACGATTAAACCAAAAATATGCACACTGACAAGCAATATAATACGAAGCTAAATGTTCAGTTTCTCTATACAATTTTTTTAACGTCTATACTCTGCACAACTTCATACAATTGTTATGAAAAATAATATGTCCTACAGTATCTGTCTTTCTCAGTGATGTAATCTGCAAACCTTCAATGCAGAACTCTAAGGATGGGTTTGTGATGGAACTACAGTTATTTTGAAATGTTTGACATTAAATAGACAAGTATCGCAAAATATATAGTTGAAGTCGGAAGTTTACATACAATTAGGTTGGAATTATTAAAACTCGTTTTTCAACCACTCCACAAATTTCTTGTTAACAAACTATAGTTCTGGCAAGTCGGTTAGGAGATCTACTTTGTGCATGACACAAGTAATTTTTCCAACAATTGTTTACAGACAGATTATTTAACTTATAATTCACTGTATCACAATTCCAGTGGGTCAGAAGTTCACATGCACTAAATTGACTGTGCCTATAAACAGCTTTGAAAATTCCAGAAAATTATGTCATGGCTTTAAACGCTTCTGATAGGCTAATTTACATATTGTGAGTCAATTGGAGGTGTACCTGTGGATTTATTTCAAGGCCTACCTTCAAACTCAGTGCCCCTTTGCTTGACATCATGGTAAAATCTAATGAAATCAGCCAAGACCTCAGAAAAAAAAAATGTAGACCTCCACAAGTCTGGTTCATCCTTGGGAGCAATTTCCAAATGCCTGAAGGTACGACGTTCATCTGTATAAAAAAATAGTATGCAACTACAAACACCATGGGACCATGTGGCCATCATACCGCTCAGGAAGGAGACGCGTTCTGTCTCCTAGAGATGCGAAATAGTTCAAAACAATCCCAGAACAACAGCAAAGGACCTTGTGAAGATGCTGGAGGAAACAGGTTCAAAGTATCTATATCCACTGTAAAACAAGTCCTATATCGACATAACCTAAAAGGCCGCTCAGCAAGGAAGAAGCCACTGCTCCAAAACCATTATAAAAAAGCCAGACTACGGTTTGCAACTGCACATGGTGACAAAGATCGTACTTTTTGGAGAAATGTCCTGGTCTGATGAAACAAAAATAGAACTGTTTGACCATAATGACCACTGTTATGTTTGGAGGAAAAAGGGGGATGCCTGCAAGCCGAGGAACACCATCCCAACCGTGACACACGGGGGTGGCAGCATCATGTTGTGGGGGTGCTTTGCTGCAGGAGGGACTGGTGGACTTCACAAAATAGATGGCATCAGGACTGAGGAAAATTATGTGGATATATTGAAGCAACATCTCAAGACATCAGTCAGGAAGTTAAAGCTTGGTCGCAAATGAGTCTTCCAAATGGACAATGACCCCAAGCATACTTCCAAAGTTGTGGCAAAATGGCTTAAGGACAACAAAGTCAAGGTATTGGAGTGGCCATCATAAAGCCCCGACCTCAATCCTATAGAAAATGTGTGGGCAGAACTGAAAAAGCGTGTGCGAGCAAGGATTGGGCCAAAATTCACCCAACGTATTGTGGGAAGCTTGTGGAAGGCTACCCAAAACATTTGACCCAAGTTAAACAATTTAAAGGCAATGCTACAAAATACTAATTGAGTGTATGTCAACTTCTGACCCACTGGGAGTGTGATGAAAGAAATAAAAGCTGAAAGAAATAATTATCTCTACTATTATTCTGACATTTCACATTCTTAAAATAAAGTGGTGATCCTAACTGACCTAAGACAGGGAATTTTTACTAGGATTAAATGTCAGGCATTGGAAAAACTGAGTTAAAATGTATTTGGCTAAGGAGTATGTAAATTTCCGACTTCAACTGTAATAGTTCTCAGACACCAGTTTGTCCCAAAATAGGTAGCTTCATGTTAAATGTATGTATTGGAGTTCCATATCCTTGCTTCCATACCTGCCAACCTTCACAAAAGGCTCGGTTCTGCCCTGTCATGCTGTACTTGCCACATCTCAACTTTACTGCAATGCATAACAGATGAATATAGGAGAGATCATGTTGTGATGTAATTATCATCTATTGCTTCCTGTAATTGTATCAGGTCTCTTTTGAACAATAATCTCATGTTGAATGTCTGGAGCTGGGTCCTTTCACTGTTTATTGTTCTCCACTCTGGTAAAACACAATTGAATTGAAGACTGCACTATTGGATTTTTTGCTCTGTAGAATAAACTGAAATTGTATTTTTGCTGGAAATGATCAATACATCTTGCAGAGGGAAAGTAAGAAGACAGGCAAAGAACAGAATAGACCCTGGGTATTGGAAGGGAGAGTTAGATAAAAAGCTGGAAGATAAAACGAGTGGACGGATAGAAGAGAAAGCTTTTTTAGACATTACAGTATGTTGAAGATATTTATTAACATAGAACATCACACAACCTGTATGTTTTCATATCTTTGTTTCCTAGTCTAGTTAGCAAACATCACATTACCTATATGTTTTCATATCGGGTGGGGCTATGGTTGGGCTGAGGACTCCGGCTCGAAATGGACAACAGCCATCAACCATTATTATAGGAAGCTCCATGGTTAGATTGGTGGAAGTCTGAAATACCCGTACACTTTGTTTTCCTGGAGCTAGGGTAGTTAGATTCACAGACTCTGTCCCAGATTGGCAGTCTGTCAGGCGAGTGTTAAATCGGTGTGTAAAACTAGTTAGAAGTTGAATGGGATTATTATGTTAATTCACTATCTGAATGTAGCTGTTATATTACTGAAGGATTGTGTCTCCTCTTCTCGCCCCCAATAAATAATAATCCTGGCCCTATTACTGACAAAATGGATATCATTAATGCATTTAATCCCCATTTTATCTCTGCGGGCTATATACAGTATTTGAATATTTTTCAAAACCTGCTCTTGAAAGAGTAGTTTGGGATGTTGATGGTGAAAATCGATTGAATGATACTGTAAATGCCGGTCAAGAATCTTATTTTTAGGAAATTCACTGATGAATAAGTCCTGGATGCTTTGCTAACATTAGACAAAACTTCCCAAGCATAGAAATCTGCATATGTGCTGCCATTCCATAAGGGTGGGAATACAAATGATCTTGTTAAGTATCACCCAATTTCAAGACTACCTTCTATAGCTAAGATTCTTGAATCCTTGGTTAATGTGCAACTTTGTTCGTTTTATCTGATAATTGTATGCTTAATATAAACCAATCATGGTTTAGGCCTGGGCATAGCACTACCACAGCAACCACGCTAGTTGTTAACAATCTTGTCAGTGCCTTGGATGCTACAACTAGCTGTGCTGCCTTGTTTATTGACCTGTCAAAGGTGTTTGACACTGTTGATCATTCTGTTTGGCTGAAGAAGTGATCAAAATAGTCTAGTTTGCAAACATCACAAAGCCTGTATGTTTTCATATCTATGTTTCATAGTCTAGCTAGATAACAAGTGTAAATCAAGAGTTTCTGCACAATCACTGCCATCATTGTTCAGGTTATTGTCTGTACATTGATGACGTTTTAACTACAAGGATGGAGAATTTGACTCAAAATGTAAACATTAAAAAAAACACTAACGCACATGTCAAAACAGTTGATATTGTAAGAGACATTCTCTCACTTTGTGGTTCTAGGTTTTCTTATGTTTTTGTGGGGGGGGTTCATTCCAATACTGGACTTTGGCACAGTTGGAAAAACCTGAGCACAAATTAAAATATAATTTTCTTGAAACACGCTATATGTTTCACCAACTGCTCTCTGGTCCTATTGGACTAAATGTAGCAGCTATTTTTCCTAATACATTTTACAGCAACTTTATGGATGCTAAAAGAGCATTATCAATCCTCCATCTATTAAATAACCATCCGTTTGCAATACGTTTATTGGCTGCTGTACATCCAAGCTGTCATAGCAGGAATCAGGAAGTTAGTCTGACATAACCATTAGGGAGAAGGAAGTGAAGGGACCTGGCATGCGTACAACACCCCTAACGCTCTGAACACTCCCGAATCCACAAACCATCCATCCCTGCCTTCCTGAGTTACTTTTCATAATTATTGAATTACATTCCCCGTAACCCATTAAGCAGGACATTTTCTTCTTAACCACCTGCTCTTCTTCCTCCACCCCATTTTACGCCATCAATCTTTCAGCATTACCGGACCCCTAAAAGCTTTCTGACTGGCCTATAATGGGGGACACCGGGGGGTCATGGGGGGCTATAGGACAGGACTGTGTGCTCAGGAACTGTGATGCCGCAGCATTTGTGTTGGGGGTAAGGGAAGAGGGGATGGTGGGGGTGAGAGGTGGGGGCCACTCTGTCAGTCTGGTGTTCTGGGGGGGGGGGGGGGGGTTGTTGGAACAGGTCACTCACTGTGTGGCTGTGTGGACCCACGATGGGGACTACATAGTGTAGTGGGGGGGGGGGGGGGGGGGGGGGGGGGGGGTCAGTTGAGGAATGGATCATAGACCATTCTGTTATAATGATGACGTTGTCTTGTGCCTCAGGGCACTCACAGGGATGATGGGGACATTGACCCCCAATGTCTGGCTATGGCTGCAATAGACAGGGGGCAAAGCTGAAGGCATGGTGGTGCCACTGGAGCTATAACTTAACCTCTCTCACACACTCAGTTGAACTTCGAGGGGACGACTGAGGACACAGCTTTACTTTACTCTCTCCACAGTAACATCCATTGTAACTGCAGGAAGGTTGAGAACAGACAGTGTTTAGTCTAAATTTGTCAAATTGGGTGACAAATCAATGAAGGACTGAACCAACATCAGTAAATGCTGTATGATGATGTTGTGATGTATAATGTGGTGTGTACTTTGTGGGCTGGTTTTAACATTTGTATTGTGGATGGATTGTGTGTGGTTTATTCTGTTACCCTGCTTGCAAACCAAATTTCCCTCTAGGGACAGTAAAAATGTATTGATTGATTATTCTCATACCAATATGAAGGTTGATTCACAATTTAATATTAGTAAGGTGAAGACTGCAGTGGTACATCAGTTGATTGATATGAGCAATACTGACATGTTGGTATGCAATGGTCTTTTTTTCTCACCTACAAGCAATTTTTGGTCTGTGTTGAAACGTATCAATAGAAGAACAGCAATCATCAAATATTCAAATGCATTTACAGAACATCCAATCATTGTGTTCCCTGTTTCCGACAATCAGTAAATACTACTGCACGAAATTCGAAATGCATGTACGCGGTTGAGAAAACTGGAAGTGAATGTTAAAGTAAAAAATTGAGGTTTGTCTCTACACACATGACTAATGCCTGTTTGTCAATATCCCTGCAGTGCAAATCTATAAGGCCAACAGATATGACTGTTATCTCAACATCTGTTGTGTGTGTGCATATGTGCATTTTGTGTGATCAATTGTGTGTGTTAGAGATGTTTATCGGTGTGTATGTATGCCTATGTGTACACATACGGAGGGCCTCGGCGTACTGTGTTAGTGCTCATCACTCACCTCACTGCATGAACATCATTACCTAATGCTCATAACCCATTGTAGATTATTCATCTCTGAAAGCTCACACTGTTTTGCATAACACACACAAACACATGCACTCACACATTCGCATGCACATACACACACACACACACACACACACACACACACACACACACACACACACACACACACACACACACACACACACAGGTATGCAGATACACACAGGCACCGACACACATGCACACACACACACAGGCATGCACACACAGGCATGCACGCACATATAGCCTATCAATAGTCAAACACACACCATCAATACCCTTTCTCCTTTGATATCTCTCTCTATTACGCACACACACACACACACACAAACACACACACACCATATGAGATATGAACAACCTTAATAACACCTCAAACTTTTTCTGCCTTCTTCTCCTCCTCCCTGTTTAAATCCACATCCCCTTTAACGTTTCCCTAATCAGATTATCTAATGGGTTTCCTTCTGCTGCTCGGAGACGCTCTGGCCAGACCTTGGAAAGGGAAGACACACGCGGGTGTGCTACTGCAGAGAGATGGAGGAAGCGGTGGAGGGGGTGAAGAGCTACATCCAGGCAGCAGCTCCACTCCAACCCTCCCTCCCCTCCTCTACTCCTCTCCCCACCCCCACCATCCTCTTCCCACCCCCACTTCAGCTAAATCTATAGGGAGAGAAGGCAGAGACAGGTGCATTTTCGACAAATCGAGTTAGCCAAGACATGCCACATCCAATTGGGCTAAATTGATGTGAGAGTTTGCGATGTCTGCCGTGGGTATTACAGCAAAGGTCAGTGTGCCGAGACAATGACATCAATCTGCCTCCACGTGGCCAACTAGTGCTCCGTCCCACATGATTCAGATACAAGGGATAGAAGCACGTCGGTCGCACAAACATGGACATAGGGGGAAGGAGAGGAAAGACAAATATGCGAGGGGAAATTGTGTTTATAGGCCTAATGGTGGGCAGGTATATTGAAGTCTCGTTACTGATCCTTAGAGTATGACTACACCTCAATCTCATAATTGTATATATTCTGCTCACTTTAAACTCCTGCACACTTGCTCCATGTTTTTAATGGATTTCCCATTTAAAGTAATCTGCGCAGTGTTTGTTTACATTTACTGTATTAACTAAAAACACATATATTTTGGGTTCTGATTGGGTACGGCAGTTGAACTAACTTCATTAGGCAGTTATACTCTTTAAGAAACAATGGGTACATATCATTCATTTCTAAATCGGAAAATTGATGTAGCACCTGCAGATTGCCACTTTAAACCACCTTTTTGGCACTGACCATATACAGGGTTGTCCCGCCAGTGTGCAAGAGTTTCATTTTTACAAAAGAATTCTATACGTTTCCAAGACCTTTGACTTTCAATTAGGTGTGAAAATATTTCTATGATATACAGAGTCAGAGGTTAACATACACCTTAGCCAAATACATTTAAACTCAGTTTTTCACAATTCCTGACATTTAATCCTAGTAAAGATTCCCTGTCTTAGGTCAGTTAGGATCACCACTTTAACTTCCTGACTGATGTCTTGAGATTTTGCTTCAATATATCCACATCATTTTCCTCATTCCTGATGCCATCTATTTGTGAAGTGCACCAGTCCCTCCTGCAGCAAAGCACCGCCACAACATGATGCTGCCACCTCCGTGCTTCACAGTTGGGACGGTGTTCTTCGGCTTGCAAGCCTCCCCCTTTTTCCTCCCAACATAACGATGGTCATTATGGCCAAACAGTTCTATTTTTGTTTCATCAGACCAGAAGACGTTTCTCCAAAAAGTACGATCTTTGCAGTTGCAAACCATAGTCTGACTTTTTTATGGTGGTTTTGGAGCAGTGGCTTCATTTTACTAGGACTCATTTTACTGTGGATATAGATACTGTGGATATAGATACATGTGTACCTGTTTCCTCCAGCATCTTCACAAGGTCCTTTGCTGTTGTTCTGGGATTGCTATTTCGGATTACTATTTCGCACCAAAGTACGTTCATCTCGAGGAGACAGAACGCGTCTCCTTCCTGAGCGGTATGGCAGCTACGTGGTCCCATGGTGTTTATACTTGTGTACTATTGTTTATACAGATGAACATGGTACCTTCAGGCGTTTGGAAATTGCTCCCAAGGATGAACCAGACTTGTGGAGGTCTACAGTTTTTTTTTCTGAGGTCTTGGCTGATTTCTTTTGATTTTCCCATGATGTCAAGCAAAGAGGTACTGAGTTTGAAGGTAGGCCTTGAAATACATCCACAGGTACACCTCCAATTGACTCAAATGATGTCAATTAGCCTATCAGAAGCTTCTAAAGCCAATACATAATGTTCTGGAATTTTCAAAGCTGTTTAAAAGGCACATTCAACTTAGTGTATGTAAACTTCTGACCCACTGGAATTATGTGGTGAAATAATCTGTCTGTAAACAATTGTTGGAAAAATTACTTGTATCATGCACAAAGTAGATCTCCTAACCGACTTGCCAAAACTATAGTTTGTTAACAAGAAATTTGTGGAGTGGTTGAAAAAAGAGTTTTAATGACTCCACCCTAAGTGTATGTAAACTTCCGACTTCAACTGTATAGTTTGAAGTTTTTGCATGGCAGGCTGAAACTTGAATCAAAACCAACATGATTTCCTGAGCACGGTATCAGCAATGAATAAATAGCCTATCAATTTCCCCTAGCATATATAGTGGTGGTTTTGGGAGGTTTTTAGCATCCGTCCTCAGAAAATCTGATATGAATTTGCTGCAGGATTTTGTTTCATCATACTGCCACCTCTTCCCAGGGTCTGTAAATAGAGAATTCAGGCTATCGCTTCCACCCCACGTTTATTCAGAAAATCTTTTTATTTTATTGCATTAGCTTTATTGCTACTCTTAGGTTTGCTCTGTCTTCCGAGTGATACTTTATATCACCCCAGGGATATTGGTTTTCATTCTGTGGGTTGGTTAAATCTTAGACCAAGCGCTAGCCAAGCCAACATACAGTAGCTGAAGTCATATAAAAGCTGTTCATATGAGCTCCTACACAGGTCATAACGTGGGAGGTCATTGCGTTAATGGAAAAAATGCATGAGAGAACGTTTTTGAACACAACAACACACCAGGCTCCCGAGTGGCGCAGTGGTTTAAGACACTGCATCTCTGTATTAGAGGCATCACTACAGACCCTGGTTCAATTCCAGGCTGTATCACAAGTCCATAGGGTGGCACACAATTGGCCCAGCATCGTCTGGGTTAGGGTTTGGCAGGGATAGGCCGTCATTGTAAATAAGAATTAGTTCTTAAAAGACTTGCCTAGTTAAATCAAATAAAACTTTAAAAAACATGATTAGGTGATGTAGCTATGGTATAAAAGTATGTGGACACCTGCTCTTTGAACATCTCAATCCAAAATCATGGGCATTAATATGGAGTTGGCCCCCCCCCATTGCTGCTATAACAGCCTCCACTCTTCTGGGAAGGCTTTCCACTAGATGTTGAAACGTCACTGCGGGGACTTGCTTCCATTTAGCCACAAAAGCATTAGTGAGGTTGGGGACTGGGTGATTAGGCCTGGCTCCCTGTCGGCGTTCCATTTCATCCCAAAGGTGTTTGATGGGGTTGAGGTCAGCGCTCTGTGGCCAGTCAAGTTCTTACACACCGATCTCGACAAACAATGGACTTCCCTTTGTGCACGGGTGCACTGTTATGCTGAAACAGGAAAAAACCTTCCCCTAAACTGTTGCCACAATGTTGGAAGCACAGAATAATCTAGAATGTCATTGTATGCTGCAGTGTTAAAATTTCCCTTCACTGGAGCTAAGGGGCCTAGCCCGAACCATGAAATACAACCCCAGACCATTATTCCCTTCCACCAAAATATTTACAGTTGAGACTATGCATTCAGGCAGGTAGCGTTCTCCTGGCATCCGCCAAACCCAGATCCATCTGTCGGCCTTCCAGATGGTAGAGCATAATTAATCACTCCATAGAATGCGTTTCCACTGCTCCAGAGTCCAATGGCGGTGGGCTTTACACTACTCCAGCCGACGCTTGGCATTGCTCATGGTGATCTTAGGCTTGTGTGCGGCTGCACGGCCATGGAAATCCATTTCGTAAAGTTCCCGACTAACAGTTATTGTGCTGACGTTGCTTCCAGAGGCAGTTTGGAACTTGCTAGTGAGTGTTGCAACCGAGGACAGAAGATTTTTACAAGCTACGTGCTTCAGCACTCGGTGGTCCCATTCTGCAAGCCTATGTGGCCTACTACTTTGCGGCTGAGTTGTTGTTGCTCCTAGATGTTTCCACTTCACAATAACAGCACTTACAGTTGACCTGGGCAGCTCTAGCAGGGCAGAGATTTGACAAACTGACTTGTTGGAAAGGTGGCATCCTATGACAGTGCCACGTTGAAAGCTACTGAGCTCTTCAGCACGGGCCATTCTACTGCCAATGTTTGTCTATTGAGATTGCAACAATGGGTGTGGCTGAAATAGCCAAACCCACTCATTTGAAGTGGGTGTCTACATACCTTCGGCCATGTATTGTATAAAAGATCCTATGTATTCTATAGTTTGAGCTATAATAGATCAAAACTCTCCTGTAATTGCAAAACCAGTTGGATAAGAAATCTATTTTGCCTGCACTATTGTGCTTACTCAACAAATTGTCTTGGTGTATAGGACAATGTGAATACCAAAGAGTAGAAGCCGGTTCTGGAAAGCGCCTGTGTATTCTGGATTTGGTTCCATAATGATTTTAAGTCAATACCTTGTCTATTTATTCTCTGAAGTGGACTTTCTGTGAGCAAAAGTTGGATGGGTATATCTGAACAACACCAGATATAAGATAACCTCTGTCTTCTTTAAGTATATTCTTTGGAAATGTTCCTCAATTAACAAGATGAGTGGACCCAGTACTCACCCCTGTGGAATCCCAATCCAGATGGTTGGCTGAGAGGCAATTTACTCTCACTTACCAGTGAGAGTCGTGCCTGATGCATAAACATAATCTCTGATACACCAATTCATCATCAGATAGCTTGGGGATTCTGGGTGTGTTCTGATCAAATTTGCGTCCTATGATGATGAGAGGCATGTTGGTTTCGCTTCAGAAAACTGCACATCCAGCAATTTGTCACACACGTCACACTATCTCATGGGAGGCTGGGAGAGGGAAGTACAGGAGCGTTTTCTGCTTACTGAGAGGGGCCTTCTGGGAACAGGAAGTGAATCAGCTGCTCAGCCAGGCAGACTGCATCCGATTGGTCCATCTGGCTATTCTTTAAGGATTACATCCAATCAAATTAGCGTTGATTGATCAACAGGCACTACGATTGGCTGGCGGCTGTGGGAATTGAAGGCACTATTCAATCAAAACCAATCATAATTGGGTTAAGGATACATTTTTAAAACAACAGTGAGAAAATGTGTATATTAATATGCAGTAGAATTTATTCTGGTTCAAACTATATTGTTTTATTGAGTATGAACCTGAACCTGCAGTGCAAGAAAAATGTGGTTTTGGACTTATCCTGGAAACCCAGTTTGTGTTTTTTGGGGAGTGATGCCTCAGCTGAGGTTTTGAGTTCCAGAATGTAGTTATGGTTAAATGAAGTGGAAATAAATAAACGCACTAGAAGATTACAATATTTTAGGTGAGAGACTGGATAGGTAACCCAGTCAAGCCTCTTTGTGAAAATAGATACCTTCTGCAGGCTGAAACCTTAGATTCAACAATTTAGCAATATGCAAGTTAATTACCAATATAAATTAAAGCAATTTGTGGAATGTGGAATATAAGACAAATTTGTTGAATATATTATTGTAATAAATTCAACATTTGGCCCTATAGCAACATCCGAAAAACATATGTACATGACATATTGTACGAGTTGCAGAATGTGAATAGATATCATTTTTATTCAAGAATTATGTTGCCGGGATATTATAGCCTGACTAATTCATTATATTAACACTTTCCTCTTTTGGGCTAATTTTGAATTATTCATAATGATTCATTCATAAGGGGCCAGTATAATAATTAGCCTAAAGGGATGTCTCATACAAACATAACTGTAATGCAGAAGTTACAAGTTAAGCCATCAAACCTGAAAAGAATGAAAACAAAGAGGTCTACTGCTTGAGGCGAGACAAATGGGTAAGCTTTTGTGATGCATGGCAGGTGTTTACATGTGTGTATCTTTGGAATAGTTATAATAGCAAAGCAAAAGACATTACAATGCACTGGGATACAATAATCAATATAATTTCACAATGACCTTGACGTTTTATGATGGATTGGAAGAGTCGGTTTACTGTAATTGCCGCTCCCCTTGACGCCCCAGCAGTCAGCGCGACATCCGCTCTCTCATAGGCCAATTTTTGTTTTTAACATTAAAAAGCGCTCCATCATTCTCGATGCGGTGCCCTGTCGCCCTAGACGGCCATTAATCGCTTAATTCCAGTAAACCTACGTGTACACAATGGCCCGCTGTCTCTTGCTAATGCATGTGTGATTAAGCTTTTAGCCCGACCACAGGGCGATATTAGCCAGCAGGTCTTTGCCTTGTATTGAGCCCCAAATGCCTTCAGGGGGCCGGGGGAGGAACGCGCTGGGATTCGGGGGGATAGTTAATGACACTGACCCTCACTTCACCAACAGCCATTCAATTCAACAATAATAACGCTCCACGCAGCTGATTTATGAGACTGGAGCTAATAATTGTCAATTGCTAATGTGGGGGGAATAATGCCAGTATAGTCTATGCTAAATAAAATATGCCCTCTCCTTGCCCGCCCCTGCCTGACACATGACGACCCCACCCGGCTACTTAGGGGAGAAATAAACAGACAGCTAGGCTTTGACAGCTTGAGTTGAAGTAGTTCCCAAAAGTACATTTGGGGTTTACATGTGAAAAACGTTGAACAAACACACAGGCTATATGCGTAAAATGCGTGAAATAAATTGGTAGGCTAAATTGGTAGGCTATCAAATACATTATATGTGTTTTTATAAAATAAATAAAACAAACAAATAGGCCAAAATACATGAATGCATCTTATCATAAAACTGTGGACTATATTTTATATTTCCCGATTTTATCTCATGGAGTAGGCATGCAGTCATATCCGCCAAACCGCGATAAATTAACAAGTAAACAATGTCTCGAGGAGGGGAGGATTCACTAAGTTTATTTACAGATGGAAATCGCATGAAGGCCATTGACCAATGTTAAACAGAACGAGATGAAATGATGACAAGGGACTCCGATAAGAATTTAATACCATCTCATTTTGGACGAGTTTATTAATCAAATTCTTGAACACTGGCAAGAGATTTAATGATCACATCTTTTCATAATCTTATTTCAAGCCGGACGATGGCATTCCTCTCCGTTAATGTCGATTTAGAGGTTGGAGTAATTTAGTAATTGATTCTTATCCTAGCTCTCGCTCGTGCCTGGGCCGCGTTTGAGGGCAATGTATTTGCTAATCTTATCCTGTGGAATAAGATGTTTATGCTAGTCTAGTCGCTGGTCTCTTAGTCACGTGGGCCTCATATGCAGAGGAGCAACCCGGGGAGGGCAGACAGACCACAAGCCTTCGACCCAGGCAAGTGGCCGTCAGTCAGCCAAAGCTTGACTCTGGAAGATATGGATAACCTCATAGAGAATATTATATGCTATATCTTGCAATTGGATCATATAAACTTGCTTTGATCAACTCACGAACGAAGATGGCTGATTGATGCTCAACATAATCATCACTATTATCATCACCACACAATATTATCGTCATCAACATATCCTATATTTCACCATATCGTCATCACTATGCATCATGCCTCCCACAACTAATTGCAAAATAACAATAGTTATCAAAAGACCAGGTTATTTTGGTATTTTATTAGGATCGCCATTAGCTGTTGCGAAAGCAGCAGCTACTCTTCCTGAGGTCTTCGACGACAAAGTGCCCACCCTGTTCTTGTCTTCAGGACAGTACACCACACGTTTGTGTGTGTGTGTGAAACTATTCGAGCATATATCGAAAAAGCGGGCCCGCGCTCTTCTAATCGAATGTATCTCTTCCCCAGATGTCACTTTTCATCTGTGCAAGTGGAAACGTGATGAGCCTAGTGACGTGCTACAGATCCTTTTTCGCAGGAACATCCTAAAATCACATTTTTACATCAGCATCTTCGTCGCAGTCTCTTGACTTGTAGGCCTATAAAAGCATTATTTTGACATTGGAAATAATGTCAGTTCAGATGTTGTGTCAATGGATGTAGGAAATAAAGGGGGGGAAATAGGCTCGGTCTAATAAGGAATTCTGATGTGCCAAATATTTTCCATATTACTATAGATTTGCTATCGAAAAACATTCACATATTAATTCAATTCGCCCATAATTCCTTTATTATACGAGATTAGTGTGATTGCTACATTTTGCACTTGAAAAATACCGCAAGCCTCCACGGGCACTGCATTGCACAGTGGTAAAATTGTAAACAATTCTGAGCCCATATTCTTTTATTTGATCTTTGGTGCTGTGCGTTTTCTTTTCCCTTAGCACTTGAGTATAGGCCTTTCTAATCTCAATATCAAATTGAGATATCAGACGAAATTGTCAGGAGAACAAGCCAAATGAATATTTTATGTTGCGCTTTGTCATCAACGTTGCCTTAGGGTTGTGATTCGACCCCTCCTCAAACACATACGCCCTTATTAATAACCGTTTTGATAGCGGTACGTTTTCCTCAGCCCGAGTAAGACATTATGTTCAATGTGACAGAGGTTCCTCCCATCCCAATGTCTACATCCCCCTCTGTGTTTCCCCTTTTTGTGAGTGTGATACCTCCAATCCATCCACAGACAATGGCATTTTGTTCCTCTGTTTTGTCCTCCTGTCGACCCGCATTCCCATATCGCTGAGCAACGATAGCGCACACTAAAAGGAGAGGAGTTCCTTCTCCGCCTTTTAAATGTCTCCGGCTATTGTGTGGCACTTGCAAATGAAAATGTAAGGTCTCGCACGCATCGCATTTGTCCTGATTTATTTAAGTGATAGCATATGGTCGCTGCTATTTATGTGTCGTTGGGTCACAAATTAACCGCAGGTTCACTTTTATTAAATAGCCATTAAGATACTGTAAATCACGGATTCCATGCACTTGTGATATTTGTTTTCAGATGGTGCTTAATTTCAAGTGGGAGATCATATTTTGACTTGTTAGCATCATAATGCCGAAAGTGTAATGCGTAATTTTACTTCAGCCACTTCGAATCTTATTTAATTTAGTTACGGCCTATTTGAAAACGTGTGTGTAGCCTATAGGCCTGTTTGTGTGTATAGGCCGGTGTGTGTGTGCCTGTGGGTGTGTCTTACAAATGTAGTGAGCGAGGACGGGCTTAACATTCTCTAATCAAAATATCAAAGGTTTTAACTCTGACATTTAATTCCGCCCAACAGATTTGGAAACCAGTTGATAGAATAAAGGGAGACGTTGAAAATATAAAAGAGGGCGTTTCAGTGGTTGGTGGACTATGGTGGACTATAGGCCGGTCGAATAAAGAGCCGTTTGAATGAGAGAAACGGATGGCAAAAGCTATAATTCTATTTGCCTCGGCAAAATATCAGAAAGGACTTCTCGCTTCTTTGTCAGCTATTAGATTAATTCCTAGAGATGGCTTCTTTTGCGGTGCCAGACGCGTGGAGGGAGGCCGGTGAACCAGTTGGTCTTTGGTTTCAATAATCAAATTAACCATTTGGTAGGCTACAACTTTAGTCACAACTCTCGTGTAGAATGAAAAAGAAAGAGAAACCATTTACATAAAAGGGTCTAGGTTGTGTCAAGAAAGAATTAACTTTTTATTGTCGTTCATCATTGAATGGGTAACGCGTAAAGAACAGAGGGAAAGACACTGAAACGCTTCAGCAATTTTGGAGAAAAAAATAATCGATTGCATAGGACTTTATTAGCATAACATCTTCAATGTTATGTTATACCCGTTTTTGTTGTTCAATGCACCTTTCATCTCCTGTTTTGAACTTCAGAAAGAAATGCATGAGCCTACTTTCTTTTCTAGAGACACCAACAAAGGGTCAAACGGTAGTTATTTGACTTTTTGTTGCTAAGTCTTTCTGACTCCTTTGTCCGTTTATTTCAAGGAATTAAATATCTATTTTGGCCGATGTCTTCATTTAATTTTCAAGAGACAAATACATTGAATGATTGTCAATTTTAGGGTTAGACTATCTTATAGGGGCTCTTTTGAGTTGACTAACCCAATATATATGTGCAACATGTCAATTTATTTTTTATAGCCTCACAGCGAACATCCATTTAAATTGATGCGGAAAATATAATTGTGCCTAGACAGACACATTTTGATACACTCCCGTTAGATACTATTTCAGTGGAAGAAAAATAAACATTGCGCAACAAATAAAATGTTGCTACAAAGCATATTTTTTTTAGAAAGGCAAGAATGCGTTTTGAGAAATAGTGTGTGGACTTAACATAAACGTCGACATGCAGGCTCTTGATCCAATGATAGAACAACAGGATCGGGTAAACACCTTACCAATTACAAATTAGCCTAATATCAGCCTAAAAGGTCCGATGACTTGCTCACGACTTAGTTACTTTCATTAGAAATAAGCTATTGGCTAAATGAAGAGAATAATTAATGCAATAAAACGAATTACACCCCACCCCCTCCCTCCAGATAAAACCTATTCTGTGGCTTTACCTTACGGAATTGAAATAATATATCATAATTGTTCTATAGGAATATCCTATACCCATCCATTATCTCCTATAGAAATAGCCTATATCCAATCATGTGCATTTAAAACATGTAACATTACAGGCCTACCATTCTGGTTTTCATTTAGACTGCTTTCATTTAGTTTGTTGAGACAACAAGAGACATTAACGTCGGCAGGGTTAGGATTAGGGTTGGACGGTGGCAGGGCAAAATAACAACAATAGCCCAATAATAGTAGTAACAATAATAATAATTTTAAAAAAATACAATCCACCCTTCTGTAATAATGTTACATCATGCGTAATGATCCGCACTTCAAGCCAAGAAAGAGTGCAAAGGCAAAAAGAGAGAGGGAATACTATCAGAAATTCTGCCTAAGGTATACTGTTGGTTAAAAGGCTTAAAAGCTTGGGGAAAATTGGATCAGGGAGAATCGTCACCCAACTTTCATTATTTCCAAGTGGTGTGATTGAATTAAAGAGCAAGACCGTGGTTAGAGAGGAGGGTGGATGGCGCGCGGGGAGGGGGGAGGGGGGGGGGGGGGTCTTGGCGCATAATGGTGTGGTATTAAATTCTAATTAGAGATGCAGGGGATCAATGATAGGGAGGTTGGACAGTGCGGGCCCCCAGTGCCAGCCCAATAGACTGATGAGTTATTGTCATGTAAAAGCGCTAGCAATAAGACCAAACGCTTTGCCATTGTCCAAGAGGAAAGAGCCAAGTTTATTATGAGGACTATATGCTCTAGAGACCTGAGGCTAGGCGGCTCTTAGAGGGCTTTTCATAAAACAGGGCGAAGCTCCTATAAAGGAGGCCAGTTTTGGAGCAGGCGCCGAGCAGTGCACATCTACCCACGGTCTAGCCTCTTTCCAAAACAGTCAAATCCAAGCAAGTCAATTCTCCCCATCTCATCTCGCGTCATTATCATTGTTTTTGTAATCAA
Organism: Oncorhynchus kisutch; assembly: GCF_002021735.2. Lineage (NCBI taxonomy): Eukaryota > Metazoa > Chordata > Actinopteri > Salmoniformes > Salmonidae > Oncorhynchus > Oncorhynchus kisutch. The sequence continues at coordinate 43,835,256 of NC_034192.2, forward strand.
ATTTGAAGTTTCGATTTTTTTTCCCCTTGGAAGTGCTGCTTTCTTTATCCACTGAGCCTTTTCAAATGTATAAAATGGAGTATTCTTACCTAAATTCCTCTGCCTACGAATCATGTATGGCCGGGATGGACACATCGAGCTTGGCATCAGCCTATGCGGACTTCAGCTCGTGCAGTCAAGCCAGTGGGTTTCAGTACAATCCGATCAGGACCACGTTTGGGGCTACCTCCGGCTGCCCGTCTCTTACGCCGGGTTCTTGCAGTCTGGGGACACTGCGGGACCACCAAAGCAGCCCATACGCCGCAGGTAAGCAACCGCCAACTTTATTCACCACTCCCTGGTCTCTACCCGGGTATATAGGACGCCTTGATTGCATTTGAAAATGGAAATGTGTTTAGTATTTACCAAACGAAATTTGCTTACACAAATGAAAGAATTTATCACGTTAGAAGCGATTGCAGGCAAGCGGTAATTCAGTTATGGGGTTACACTATCCCAGTCACACCCAAACCGCCAACAACATTATCTTAAGCTGCCAAAATGATAGGCATAATTTATTTACCTTGCGATGAGATATAAAGCTTCAAATAATTAGATAACCAAAGATCTAAGCTCATTATTGACACATAATTGGAGTTACAGTAGCAACAACCGGTACGGATGGCAACATTATGACACGTTTCCAAACTTGAACCCCAATATCAAAGCAAAGATTTGTTTATCATTACAGTTAACCACATTACAGTACATCACTGGTCTCATTTTAACACTAATCCACAAGTATTCTAACATATTATAGAATTTAATAACATAACTCGATTTCCAACATAATCATTCTTAATTCGGATAGATTTTTATCTGACAACTTTGTTAATATTACTCTACAGCTATTGCCATTGCAAATACGTTTAACGTTTACATTTTATTCCCACAGTTCCTTACAAACTCTTTACGGATCATGGCGGACTGAACGAGAAAAGAAAGCAGAGGCGCATTCGGACCACTTTTACCAGCGCACAGCTCAAGGAGCTGGAGAGGGTTTTTGCTGAGACCCACTATCCAGATATCTACACACGTGAAGAGCTGGCGCTCAAAATCGATTTGACTGAAGCCAGAGTGCAGGTAGGCTATGCTATCACCTCGTCAAAGTGTACCGTCTTTTCCAAACTCGAGTCATTAAGAACAAGGTTCCCTACTATTATTGGGGGGTTTCAAAACATTTATATGGTTTAAAAATACTTTCACCAACATTAGGCCCATACAGAACTCATATGCTTACACTGTTGTTTGATTATGTGTGAATAATTGTTGAGAGTTGAGAGAGTTGTTTTCCGACGATCAATGTCTAATATTGACAGCATGACTAGTTTCAGTCATTTACACATACAGTAGGACTATTTAGTCTAATGAACCCGTTTTTCGTTTTCTAGGTGTGGTTCCAAAACCGACGCGCCAAATTCCGTAAGCAAGAGCGCGCGGCCGCTGCTGCGGCTGCCGCTGCCAAGAACGGTTCCGGGAAGAAGTCGGACTCTAGGGAAGAAGACAGTAAAGAGGCCAAATCTACCGACCCTGACAGCACGGGAGGACCGGGGCCCAACTCTGTCCCAACCTCTAACTGCGGTGGGCCCAGTCCAACCGGTGGCCAGGTCAACGTTTCCAGCGGAAACGGACAAGTGGACCAAGTGAAGACGTCGGTGGCTCCCGGCATGTGTGGAAACACACCGAGTCAAGGCTGGGCTTCTGCACCAGGTACCATCACCTCAATCCCGGACTCATTGGGTGGACCGTTCGCCAGCGTACTGTCCTCTTTGCAAAGACAGAACGGAGCCAAAGCTACATTAGTAAAGACCAGCATGTTCTAATACAGCGGAGACCCACTGACAAAATCAAACAGGTGACTGAGTGTTGAGTCGTGAAATGAGGGATGTTACAAGAAAGACTGAAGGACACTGATAGGCCTATCATAACCGCAGTTGTAAAAAGATGAAGATGACTACTTTGATTTTTTTTGCCTCAGTCCTTCCTTTTCGGTTATCGTCCAGTATTATGGTCATTCTGCACTTATAGCAAGTAACCACAAACTGCTGTGAGTCATAAGCAGTGTCCCATCATACGACCAGATGTCATCAAAATGTCAGACACTGTACAACTGCTTGTTTTGTTTAAGTAGCCAACATTCTGATTTGACTGAAGATCTTCGATATATGGAATGTCTCTGTTGATTATCGAACGAGAGACTATTTTGTTAATTTCCTGATGCAACTTGCTAAGTGTAAGTAGCCTATACACCACTGTTTCAGGGCTCGTGAAGAATTTCGTTTATTTCAATTGTTGACATCAAATGAACACCCTTATTTCTTCAAAAAAGGCACAAAGTACAAAAGTTCACTGTTGACAGGAATATGTAATTGTATTGTGAGTCTTTCTACAGCTGTGTTTTTGTGGCTCAATTGTATAGTGTTAATATGTATTATTGTATCTATCCTATAGTTGACCATAGGCCATACTCCCCAGTCCCTTTAGAATCACGAAGTCTTTTTGACGTTTTACAAAGTTACCACTGGCGAATTTATTTTGGGTAAAAAAAGGGAATGTATGCAAACAGTGTTATTTCACTATTATTTGCATGTCTTTTTTGTCCGATTTTATAATAATTTCCCCCCATTTTGTGAGCATAATGTAACACGTTTTGTCCAGGATTTGAAAGTTATTTATATGTAGGTAATGAATGCTTATATTTAAGGAAATATTTCTACATGTGCACATAGTTTTCCAGGTGTACCATTGAAATGGTTGTTGATAAAAATAATCAAAGTTGTTTGTCATGTTTTTCTTTGTTGATCTTTAGATAAAAAGGTACAAACAGGCTAAGCTACCATTCTGCATGCATTAGATGTAAAACGGTTAACCAAATTCGCACAAATTACTATTCTCTTCTGATTCCCCAATCCATGTCAGATTTGGTTCTCAGAAATGTATCACATTGTTTAAAAGCTATTGTCATGGATTCTATAATGTATTACTATGTACCTCTATTATACAAGTCACCTACACTGAGAGAGACCTTTTTGGAGAATTTACTTCAGCACCATGGATAGCGTCTTGCGACAGAACGCAGGCTATGGGATCAGGGTTACTTTCACAAAGGGCTGACTGTTCAGCAGTAATACCTTCGAAACAGTCGTGGTTAGCCTTTCCCATTCTCTGTCTGCCTTTAGCTGGCTAAATCCAGAAAAAAATACTGACCTTTTTGCTTTCATCCTCGTCGCAGCAAAAAGGCATAGGGCCGAATTGAGCCGAGTTGACTACATGCAGGTGCCCCACATTATTTCATTATCTTTTAACTACAGAAAGACACGGACAAGCTCATTCATTCATTTGTTACATTTTATTTATAAACATACAGTATGCTATAAAGCCAATGCATTTGAACATCACATTTATCTTTCTTCGGGTAATGTTCAGGTGAATATTACAATAAATACAGAACTTAGACGTAAAGTATCATTCCCAAACTATTCATCCAGCTAAGACGGTATCGATATTTCTGACACAAAGACGCCCCCCTGCAGAGTATCAGCTGAGATGTATTAATTTCCTAAGTAAAAGTAAAAAGACAATCAGACCTGAAGCCTAAAAATATGGTAGGACTATATCAGAAAAATAAACTCAGACGAAACAGGGAAAGTTGTAAGCTACAAGTTGAGAATGGATCATATGTCTGACAGAGTAGGCTATGGATTTATTTCAAGATAGCATTTGAACATACATTATATCCACCACCGGTAACCTATGGAGCGATTTCAGTGCCAACAGACATTTGATTTGAATTCCGTTATTTTGAATTTGTAATGCATGAATTGAATCGCTGAATTCATAAATGTAACTTATGGTAAGTATTGCATTCATTGTCTGTGAATCAAGTTTACAAACCATCATTTCAAGTTAATCAAAGTTTCATTTATTCAACTTCAGCTCTCTAAATTCAGATTCAAAACCTGAGACAACATCCTGGTACTTTGCCAACCAGGAAGGTAGAGAACAGATAATCAAATGCTCACTCTGTAAAACATAAACTTCATGCAGTTTCTGAAGCCAATGTGACATGTTGAATTTATTTCCTTCCTATTAATTTAGCGCCAACTTTTGAACCGTCTTGGCTATGAGCTATTACGACCCAATTCCTGAAAGCAAAGACTCTGGAGCCTTCTGTTCCCTTCTATGATGACAACAATCGGAGTTAGAAGAGTGTCACAAAAAACACAATTTGGCCCACATAAGAATATAGTTGAATAGTCCTGTCATAGCCCTTCTAAGGATAGCCTTTCCACTCCCTATTAAATCTTGCTCTTGTGACTGAGTGGGTTTGAACAAGGTCTCCTACATGTCACAAGACTATGTTAGCCCAATTAGCTAAAGCTGAATTCAACGATTACAAATTCAAAAGTATTACAATCAAATTCAAAATCCTAATATAAATTCGAAATTATGAAATTCAAATACAATATCTGTTGGCACTGAAATTGCTCCATAGTAACCTATAATTTCACAATTGACGTTCAAACTGCTGGCACTGGTCTTTAGCAGCCAAATGTTAATCAAGTGCACCTGGTGGTAAGAACATTTTAGCCATAATTTCACAACGCAACAAGTATGCTTAATTTATATTTTTGTTGTTGAAAATGGGTTTCTATTGCTGACCAAAATCGTCATCACTGTCAACAGGGCATAGAGAGGCCTATATAGAGTTATTATAATGTCAAAACATTCAGATACACAAAATACAAAAATCAATGGTCATCCTATTTTTTGTTGGGAAAGGCTGCTATTAAATATGTCAACCATATATCCTAGATATATTTTAGATTCTGTTTAGAAACTGGAAAGACACTGCAAATCATGAAAAAACAAGGTTTGGTAAACTGTGACATGAGTAAAAAAATAAAGGGGAATATCAACAAAACAAATTGGTGGGGTGATTTTAAGCTCTCTGCAGTTTCTCCTGCATTTTGGACAAAAATCTCCCATCCTACCCTATCACACTTAAAGGAAAACTCCACCCAAAAACGAAACTTTGGCATTTGTTTCATTAGTCTATTGTTGATATAGTCTCAAAATGTTTTGCTTGTTAGCAAATAAGTTTTAAAAGACATGTAACATACACAATACAGAAATAATCCCTATACGATGCCTATTGCTGATTTCTGTATTTTAAGTGATATTCTTGATCATGTTTTTTTTGTCAATAATCAAGTTGAGACTATATCATCAATGGACTAATGAAATAAATACCAAAAGACAGTTTTTGGGTGGAGTTTTCCTTTAAGTAGACACCATCTTTGGGTTCCCTTCCCTTGAGTGTGCAATCACCTGTTTACCTAAGGCACGTTTCATGACATTCCAAGCCTGAAATTCCTAAAGAGAACCGGTTAAGAGTTTACGGAATGGTTTAGTACAGTAGCATGAATCCATGACGGTTGTTTACCTCCACAATCAGTTTACATGCATCAGTTCGCGTTATTGCTTTAAAATCAAGTACATCTAACTTTGTGAGCGGACATTTTTTTTGAGCAAAGAAAGAGAGAAAAGGATAACGTTGTCAGGCCGACGTGCAAAGTTACTGTAATGTATGTAGGCCTATAGCCTAGTGACAGCACAGTATTTTTTTGTATCCAGTAGGCTACTAAAGCAATACGCAAGAAATAAACGATAAGACAGTGTTGGAGCTGCCTGGAAAGAAGATAGTTAGCTAAACGATTTCGTTTTCAGAATTTAAACCAGAGTTTGGGTTAATTGTGGTTTAAGTGAAAATCGGGAGGAACAAAGCAGGCTTTTCTAAGCCTTTAGTTGACCACCGAGAAAAACTCCTACAGATCTCAAATTGGCAAAATGGAATACACTTCTATTACTTGAAACTTTTATTGGAAATCATGACAACCTTCTCTAGCAACCAAATTAGAGACTAATAAGGCCTATCTAACAACCTGGATACCAGAGAATAATTCAATTCAAATAAAGGGTATACTTTACAAACAAATATTTTGTCTAAGTGCCAAATTTGTTGGTTGGACTTCATTGCATTAGTGTTTATGAGTTTCCTATACTGTTTTGAAGTGGAGGAGGCTGTTATACTGTATACACCATATTTACAGTATCAGAACTCAGATTCAAAATGTCCACCATCCTCTAGAGAGCTTGTGGGTGCATATGGATACGAGGAAGTGAGAACCTCTGAGCTGTGATCATACAGAGCCAATAGAATCAATAGGCTGACTATGATCAGTCGGACTAATATTCTATGTACACACAACTTTCCAATGTCAGGCATTAAATGGACCATTTCAATAAACCCGATAGGATGTGATTTGCAGACATTGCGAAAATCCCCACATAGGCATTGACAGACAAGACACATTCCACACATGTTGATTATATGGAGAAGTAGGAAGAAGGGAGACAATTTCTCTGTGTGCTTTCCATTGACCCAACGTTGTCACAATGTGGTTGGCTGGCCGGCTGCTGAAAATAGAGCAACAAAACAATAAGGACAACTGTAAATTCTCTAATAGTTGATTATCATATTTAATGGGATTATGGAAAAATACATGTATTTCTTGAGGCAATTGGGTACACAATAATACTCTTATATCCGTTAAATTAAAACTGTGAAAAGGGCAATGAACTAATCAGTGTGTGATGTAGCTATTTATCATGTGAAAGTGAGGGAGACAAATGTATAGGTGTGTGTGAGAGTGAGTGAGAGAGAATGCAAATGTGTATACGTGTGTGTGCATGCGGGGATGTGATTTTGTGTGACTCACAGCGGGAGCGGATGTAGCACTGGTGGCAGTTGAGGAGGCCGTTCCGGATCCTCACGTCTGTCCCCGTGGTGGTGTCACCCAGCTGTCCCTTACAGACCCCACACTGCAGGGGGAAGAGTGAGAGAGGAGAGAGAGAGAAGGGAGAGGAAGGAGGAAGAAAAGTACACTACATGAACAAAACTATGTGGACACCTGCTCGTAGAACATCTCATTCCAAAATTATGGGCGTTCCAATTCATCCCAAAGGTATTCAATGGGGTTGAGGTCAGGATTCTGTGCATGCCAGTCAAATTCCTCCACACTGATCTCGACAAACCGTTTATGTATGGACCTCGCTTTGTGCACGGGGGAATTGTCATGCTGAAACAGGAAAGCGCTTTCCCCAAACTGTTGCCACAAAGTTAGAAGCACAGAATTGTCTGGAATGTCATTGTATGCTGTAGCGCTAACATTTTGCTTCACTGGAACTAAGGGGCCTAGCCCGAACCATGAAAAACAGCCCCAGACCATTATTCTTCCTCCTCAAACTGTAGAATTGGCACTACGCATTTGTGCATCTGCCAAACCCAGATTTGTCTGTCAGACTGCCAGATGGTGAACCGTGATTCATCACTACAGAGAACTCGTTTTCACTGCTCCGCAGTCCAATGGCAGCGAGCTTTACACCACTCCAGCCGACGCTTGGCATTGTGCATGGCTAACCGAGGCTTGTGTGCGGCTGCTCGGCCATGGAAACCCATTTCATGGAGCTCCCGATGAACAGTTCTTGTGCTGACGTTGTTCCAGAGGCAGTTTGTAACTCGGTAGTGAGTGTTGCAACCGAGGACAGAAGATTTTTTACACGCTTTGCGCTTCAGCACTCAACGGTCCCGTTCTGTGAGCTTGTGTGGCCTACCACCTCGCGGCTGAGCCGTTTTTGCGCCTAAATGTTTCCACTTCGCATTTACAGTTAACCAGGGGAGCTCTAGCAGGGCAGAAATTTGACGAACTGACTTGTTGGAAAGGTGCCATCCTCGGGGAATCCACTAATTTGAAGGGCTGTCCATATACTTTTGTATACATAGTGTAAGACATATGCATGCTTTGTTTGAATACTTTGAAAATGCATAATTCTTTCCTTCCTTCCTTGTAGTAATCACTGATCTGACATTGGTGAGTGTGTTAATCAGAGAGGATTGGAAAGGTTTAAGCATTATGGTAATTCCTTCACCTTGCCTTCTGATTGGTCGGGTGGGAAATCTGCCATATTGCTTAAACCTTAGCCTCTGAGTCCCGAATTACCAGATGTTCTGGTTTTCAGGGGAAATGGAAAGAGAGTCTGTGACACGACTTCCGCTATTGGAAATTAACAAGGCAACACTCCATCTTAACTCCTCCTCCACATTCACTGGATTGGTTGAACAGTGCGGAAGACAACCTCCCTATAGTTTTTTCTTCTTGTCAAGACCAGTACGTAGGGGATCTAGTTTCAGGTGTTACTTTAACCCATGCTACGTTAGGTTACTTAAATCTTATACCAGTGGAGGCTGCTGAGGGGAGGACGGCTCATAATAACGGCTGGAAGGGACTCAAGGAAACCATGTTTTGATACCATTTCACCTATTCCGCTCCAGTCATTACCACAAGCCTGTCCTCCCCAATTAAGGTGTGACCAACCTCCTGTGGCATATACAATCTTTGAAGATCAACAAGGAGTTTCTTGGAGGTTGGGTCTAGGGCTTGGAATTCCATCATCAATTCCATTAGTTACAGTCCTGTAGTTAATAACTGTGGATGGGTGTGGTGTTGTGGTGAAAGGGTTCTGACCCAACGCAGCCTGGTACTAACAGTGGTGGTGTGGTGAAAGGGTTCTGACCCAACGCAGCCTGGTACTAACAGTGGCGGTGTGGTGAAAGGGTTCTGATCTAACGCAGCCAGCTACTAACTGCGGCGTTGTGGTGAAAGGGTTCTGACCTAACGCAGCCTCAAACTAACTGTGGTGGTGTGGTGAAAGGGTTCTGACCTAACGCAGCCTCAAACTAACTGTGGTGGTGTGGTGAAAGGGTTCTGACCTAACGCAGCCTCAAACTAACTGTGGTGGTGTGGTGAAAGGGTTCTGACTTAACACAGTCTGCCTGAGTGACACTGACCTTAAAGCACTGGATGTGGAAGTAAAGGCTGAGGGTCTCAATAATCATGGCTGCCCCTTTTCCCAAAGGGTGACTGCAACTGGAGCACAGCTTCTTACCGCTCACCGACCTGCAGGGGAGAACCCAGTTCAGGCTACAACAGACTGACCACTGAGCAGCACAAACTGAATGACCGCAGTGGCAAATGAAGTATGGTCCAGTGGATATATGGTCCAGTGATAGTGAATGAAGAACTGAGGGATTGATGCTTTTAGATTCCTCAGATTCACATCTAGTACAGTATATTGATCTATACATTTAATACAGTAGTGTGGGATAGAGATATCAGCATTGTCTTCTACAGAGCTGACATGATACTTTTCACAGAGAAGCACAGATCAAACCTTGTACTTTCAGCAAGTTCAATATCCTTCTCAATATAACAGATGACAAAAGCAGCAGTGACTGGCCTCAGGGAGCTGAGTTTGGCACCCTCTGATGGCTGTACCTGTTTGGAGATTGAGGCATGTCGGATGGGCATGTGGTGGGTGAGTTTGATGGACTGGGCCCCATGGATTCAATGGAGCCACACCTGAAGATGAAAAGCAACATGAAGGCCTGCCTAGCAACATGGACATGATTGAAACCTTTAGTATGAATTGGACCAATCAAAACTATATGAGCCGAACAAACAATATTTAAGGTTCTATAGGTGAAAATACAACGTTGCTACCAATTATGTGGACCACACAGTGTGCAATACAGCGGCATTTGACAAATTCCTACTATAAGCTGTAGGTTTACCAATATGGGTTCTTACTCTCTTGAACCACAAATAAGAATCTGTTTTAATTGGTTGAACTATAAAATCAGGGGACTTTTTTTGTAAATTCCTAAATATAACACCTCTGTTGTCATTTCTCTATAAAGCCTCATCTTGACATTGAGGCAATATAGATTACTTACGGGGCCACCAACGGGCCATCTGAGTAAAAGGCATGTCCGTGATGGAAGATGTGGAGAAGCATTAATAACTAAAAGAGAAAGCCCTCTGCATAACATAGTGAATATTGGCTTGTGAATGAAAAAACAAACTCAAACCCACACCCACACATGAACACACCGTTCCCCTCACCCCTAATCTCTTCTCACCCGCACATATGCAGAGCCAGAGGGGTGTCCGGGGTGGCACCGGACACCCCTGACATCTGATTGGCCACCCTGGGTGCCACCAACATTCAATTCGCTACTGGCAGTTTGATGCTGATTGACATCTCATTTCACATCTTGCTGAAAGAAGCATTTTATGTTGACGTTTGGGGGGCGCATTTTTCAAATCGAGGATGAGAGAATATTAACGTTGGTGGCGAGATACAGAAGAATAAGAAGAACGTACAGAAGAGAGAATATTTCCACAGCTCCACAAGCTGTGATTGACGAAAGCCTCATATTTGAAGTAAGTTTTAAAGTTTAGCATCGGGTTTAGATTTCCTAATCAACTTTTACGAAAGTTGAGTCGCTGTGTCAGTCAATGGAGCCAAAGGTCTAACATTAACAGACAGTTAATCAAATAAGAGAGATCGGTTCCTAACATTATGTTTACATATGTGCTAGTAATACACTCATATACAGTGCAGTAAGTTACAGTATACGAATGTTTAGCTAATGTGGGGTAACTAGTAGGCTACAGCTGTCAGTGTTGAGCAAGTTAACATTCAGCAATTTGAAATCCATTAACTCAGATTTTCATACTTGAACTCAAAACTAACAATTATCAATCTGTTAGCGTTACTCAAAAGACTACCACAATTTGCAGATAGTCTGTTTGCTATCGTAAAGGTATAAGAAATGATAGATAGCTAAGTTACTTACCGCAGAGTAGTCCTAGCCATGATCTAACTAGTAGCTTACCGCAGAGTAGTCCTAGCCATGATCTAACTAGTAGCTTACCGCAGAGTAGTCCTAGCCATGATCTAACTAGTAGCTTACCGCAGAGTAGTCCTAGCCATGATCTAACTAGTAGCTTACCGCAGAGTAGTCCTAGCCATGATCTAACTAGTAACTTACCGCAGAGTAGTCCTAGCCATGATCTAACTAGTAGCTTACTGCAGAGTAGTCCTAGCCATGATCTAACTAGGAGCTTACTGCAGAGTAGTCCTGGCCATGATCTAACTAGTAGCTTACTGCAGAGTAGTCCTAGCCATGATCTAACTAGTAGCTTACTGCAGAGTAGTCCTAGCCATGATCTAACTAGTAACTTACTGCAGAGTAGTCCTGGCCATGATCTAACTAGTAGCTTAGGCTGGTAGTTGATTTTAAGATACAGTTGTGATAAAGGGGATTTGTAATTAAGATTGAGATTGGACTACAATGTGGGAAATTGGATGCTTAGATGTAACTATAGACTGTCTTACTTTAGCATAGGTTCAATTAAACATGAAAACAAAAGGGAGAGAGACTTCTGTTCCAAAAGGACCCAATGTTAGGCCAGGCCTATACATTAAACTACACATTTTAGTTAGCAGCTGTTAGCATCTAATCTTGTGGATCCCTTAATTATACATTTCCATAAAGACTTTATTTAACGTGTATTTCAGAAATGTCAAGATCCAGAGAATGCTTCCTGTACAGCCGTGTTTGAAAACATTTCCCAGAACTCAGCATGTTACTAGGAAAAGGGCTGTCAACAGCTCCTGGTATAAGGACAATTCGTGGCTTGAATATTCTGTAAGTCAAGATTCGACTTGTTTCGCCTGTAGGCGTTTCTCTGCCCAATAGACCTGAATCTGCCTTCACATCACAGTCAGGTTTTTTTGTAACTGGAAAAAGGCGCTGTTTAAAGATTCGGGGTTTAAGCTCCATTCGATATGCTTGGAATCATCATAAAAGGGCTATTGACAGCAACTCAATGTTAGACGTCATAAATGAGGACAGGAAAAGTGGAGGAAAATGGTACTTACATTAAAACAATTGCAGATGTGCTCCTATTAACTGCCACTCAAAATATAGTGCAGAGGTCATTAACAAGGGTAATGGTTTGACAATCTTAAAAGAAATAGCAAAGCATGACCCTCTCATAGAGAAAAGGATGAATGCATGTGGCAATGCTAAGTACACAAGCCACCAAATCCAGAACAAAGTTCTTGAGGGCTGAGCTGAGATGGTACAAAGTGAAATAATAAGAGAAGTAAAAGAAAGTGAAGTTTTTAAGTGTAATTGTAGATGAAAAAGAACAAATGTCTTTAGTTGTGAGGTACTATTACAACTGCCATCCACGAAAGCTTTTCACACTTTCAGTCAGCTGAAAGCTTAGATGCAGCAGGTCTCATAAAAATTATGATCTGGCTATTGCCTTGAAAAACATAAATAATCTTGTGGGGCAAGGCTATGACGGTGCATCCGTCATGAGTGGAAAGCATTCTGGTGTGTCTGCACGGATTAAAAACAGTGCAAGAGTTGCATTTTATGTGCACTCTAATGCACATTGTTTGAATTTGGTTCTTGTCAATTATGTAAAATCAGTGCCTGAGGCAGTTAACTGTTTTACTCTCCTGCAGAAGCTTTATAACGTTGTGTCTGGCTCGTACGTTCATCTCAAGTGGCTTGCAGTTCAGAAAGAGCTGTATCCACAGCAGCAGCCCAGAGAACTACAGAGACGGATGTAAGGTGGGCATGCAGATACATGGTATGCCGTAATCTGAGGGACAGGCTTCCAGCAGTTCTGAGAGTGCTACAGGATATCACACTTAAAAATAGTGTTGATAGATTAGTGGAGGCAAGGGGCCTTCTTACTCAGATTTACATTTCATAGGGCTTTTGGTTACCTTTTGTAAAGTGCTCGGTGATGCCAAATGTCTCTGACATGTTCCAATCAAGCGCTCTTAATCTATCAAGGGCTGTGGATCTAGTAGGTGCCCTTACAGACACATTACAGGAAGGGCTGTGGATCTAGTAGGTGCCCTTACAGACACATTACAGGAAGGGCTGTGGATCTAGTAGGTGCCCTTACAGACACATTACAGGAAGGGCTGTGGATCTAGTAGGTGCCCTTACAGACACATTACAGGAAGGGCTGTGGATCTAGTAGGTGCCCTTACAGACACATTACAGGAAGGGCTGTGGATCTAGTAGGTGCCCTTACAGACACATTACAGGAAGGGCTGTGGGTCTAGTAGGTGCCCTTACAGACACATTACAGGAAGGGCTGTGGATCTAGTAGGTGCCCTTACAGACACATTACAGGAAGGGCTGTGGATCTAGTAGGTGCCCTTACAGACACATTACAGGAAGGGCTGTGGATCTAGTAGGTGCCCTTACAGACACATTACAGGAAGGGCTGTGGATCTAGTAGGTGCCCTTACAGACACATTACAGGAAGGGCTGTGGATCTAGTAGGTGCCCTTACAGACACACTACAGGAAGGGCTGTGGATCTAATAGGTGCCCTTACAGACACATTACAGGAAGGGCTGTGGATCTAGTAGGTGCCCTTACAGACACATTACAGGAAGGGCTGTGGATCTAGTAGGTGCCCTTACAGACACATTACAGGACTACAGAAGTGAGGGTTACTATGGAGAACTATGTAGAGGTTGAAGAGATTGCAGAGCACTGCGAAATAAATTGATAAATAGTGTGTCAAAGACAGCCTAAAAACAAGCTTAAGAGCCCACGACTCATTGATGATGAGCACTGTAGGACAGAAAAAGTGACCAAAGTGATGGTGAGCTCTTCCAAAGAGATATCTTTTATCAGGTGCTTGATAGACTCACAGCTGAGCTGCAGAGAAGAATTGCGAGAATGCAAGGGGTTCAGTCTCTCAACCCAAAGACTACATCATTCTTGAATGAGGAGCCTCTGTTTGCCTTTGTTCAGACCTTTGAGTCAGATTTAGAGGACATCAAACCAAGCGGCTTCTTGATAAGAGAGAAAAGTGGAAGGGACAGACCGTCTACTCTCCTCGACTTTGTTGTGTTTCTAGAATCTTTAAAAAAAGAGGCCTTCCATGAGCTTTTTTGACTTTGTAAGATTTCCGTTGTTAAAGCTTCTCAGCTTTAAAACGGATTAAAACCCACCTTAGGACAACAATGGTTGATGACAGGTTAAGTCACCTCAGAATCCTCAGTGTTGAGTCAAGGAGGGCTCGCTCCCTCAACATGGATGAGTTTGCGAAACATTTTGCCAGTTCTCACCAGAACCTCAAAATTATGCTGTTTTTAAATCTACCTAGGATAATTTGGCATTTAGGAGGTCCCTCTGGTCATGATTAAAACCTACACGGTGTACTAGCTAGTACACAGACATTCAAAATGATAAATCCAAAGGGTATCATGTCACACAGATTTAATTTGGTCTTGATTAGGCCAATTCCAAAACTTCTCTTTGCTATTAGTTAACACACACACACACACACACACACGTACACACACACACGTGCATACATACGATACTGTAAGTTTGTAATATTGATTGGCAGCAAAATTATTTTTATTTTTCAAGTCGGTTTCTGCTTGATACCTGGTATGTCAAATTGCATTGTGTACATTTTTGTAAATAAACTATGCAATTTATGTAACACACAAACGCCATCTTATCTCCTTGCTGCTTGAGCTTTATTTCCTTAATTTTTTTGGGATGTGCAACACTTCTGAGAGAGAAATTGAGCTGCAGTTCCGAGGTAGAGACACTGACTAGTCATAGTATATTAAAGAATTCTAGTGAAGTAACCCTTTTGGACCACACTATCTACCACATTGAAGAACTCCGGGTTATGTGAATTATCACTTCTACCTCTAATCAGCAATCATTCATGCTCCTTAGATGCCAGGTTAGGGTTACACACTCATTTTCTGTCATGGTCTATGGACCGCCTGAAGTAGCCTTGGCCACCCAATGTATACAATTCTAGTTCCGACACTGCACATACCTCCTGTCCCGAGAGGGCGCCTGCTGGCTGGGTTTGGTGCAGTCTAGTAAGACCTCTGTATTTTGTTTCTTGTTGGGTGGCTGGGGAACGGCCATGGTGGGTGGTGCTCTCTGACCATTCTGCAAACTCGGTGTCAGCTTGTCTGCCTGACTGCTGTTCTGGCTGATTGAGCTGTTGATGATTGATTGATTAAATGCATAATTAATTTCCATTTCATTAATGGCATTATATAGAAAGTCATTATTCTCATGACCATTGTAGAGTTCAAGGCCACACACACACACTCTCAGACTGACCTGACTGCTGTTTTCAGACTCTCATCTCTGGACGCTGTGCTGATGTCACTACTCCTGTCGTTATCTTGTCCTTTCCATACCACTCTCTCGGTGTTCCCCTGGTGGATGAAGAGAGATGAAGACAGTTTCAAAGGGTTAGTTACAATCACCCTAAAATCCACCAAATCACAAAACCCACTGCTTTACGGCACATTAACTGTGGTCATATTAGCCGTTTAATAAATTAAAAACTGTTAGTTCAATTTCACTTTATTAGTGAAGTCCACGTCCCTACACTGAGTCGAGTGCCTTTTAACGGTGTTGAGATATGCTCAGAGAGAACTTGCAGGGCTCTGCGTAAACAGCTTCGACCCACCGATGAGAAGTACGAGACTGGAAAGTGTACTTCAAACGAGTTGACTGTCAAGAGTGGAAAGGACCGGGAGTAGTCATTGGCCAAGATGGTGTGGTGATATTTGTGAGGCACGGAGACACCATTGTGCATCACTCAAGATTGAGGAAAGTAAATGATCAACAAGATAGAGGGGCTGTTGCTGAGAATCAGCCACCTAATGAAAATGACAAAAAGGACACATTAACAGACACACATCAACCAGATGTCATATCCAATGACATGGACACTGAAACAGGAAATGGAGCAGACACCTTCAACCATGCCACAGGTAATACTGTTGAGCATTCAAATTAGGAAAACATTCAACAGCCACATGTGATAAGACAACATGGTTGTTCCAGTCTGAAAACTGGACACACTTAAATACATGGACAAAGAAAGTAGTATTCCACATACAGAAACAGCCATTAGAGGAGCAGCACTTGAAACAAAGGATGTGTCATTTGACTAAGTAACTGGAGTAAAAATTGAGTGTTTGAGGAAGTCAAAGAAATGCCTCAACAAGGTAGGCGTGTACCCTTAAAGAATCTTTAACTGGAATAGTGCCAAAAGCACATCTAGTGGCTCGAGGAGCTGGCTGCTAAAGAACTCCAAAAGACGTAGTGTGCTAATACGGTTTAGTAAACGTTGTTAAACTGGAACCTTGTTGTTGTGCCATTTCGAGTTAACAAAGGGTACCGAAACATTTCTGCTGCATTGAAGGTCTCCAAGAACACAGTGACCTCCATCATTCTTAAATGGAAATAGTTTGTAACCAACAAGACTTCCATGAGCTGGCCGCCCGGCCAAACTGAGCAATCGGGGGAGAAAGGCCTTGGTCAGGGAGGTGATCAAGAACCCAATGGTCACTCTAACAGAGCTCTAGAGTTCCTCTGTGGAGATGGGAGAACCTTTATTGTGAATTTTCATTACATACGTGGCAATTATATATTTCAGAAGGAGCCAGCAATACTAGTGTAAGTATTTGTGCTCTAGGTCATTGGACACCATTAGACATGCACGTGGTTATTCTTGTAACTGTTATAGCCAACTATGGTTACACCCCTTGGGTCTTTTCTGGAACAGGGGTTCCCCTTTCAGAAGAGTCAGCAGGATAACATATATTGGTTATTCCTGTAGAGTGCCAAGGTCTGTTGCTATTAGAGGTCGACCGATTAATCGGAATGGCCGATTAATTAGGGCCGATTTCAAGTTCATAAGGAACGGTGGGTTAACTGCCTCGTCCAGGGGCAGAACAACAGATTTTCACCTTGTCAGCTCGGGGAATCCAATCTTGCAACCTTACAGTTATCTAGTCCAACGCAATAACGACCTGCCTCTCTCTCGTTGCACTCCACAAGGAGACTGCCTGTTACGTGAATGCAGTAAGCCAAGGTAAGTTGCTAGGTAGTTAAACATATCTTATAAAAAACAAATCAACAATCATAATCACTAGTTAACTACACATGGTTGATGATATTACTAGATATTATCTAGCGTGTCCTGCGTTGCATATAATCTGACTGAGCATACAAGCATCTAAATATCTGACTGAGCGGTGGTAGGCAGAAGCAGGTGCGTAAACATTCATTCAAACAGCACTTTCGGGCGTTTTGCCAGCAGCTCTTTGTTGTGCGTCAAGCATTGCGCTGTTTATGACTTCAAGCCTATCAACTCCCGAGATGAGGCTGGTGTAACCGAAGTGAAATGGCTAGCTAGTTAGCGCGTGCTAATAGCGTTTCAAACATCACTCGCTCTGAGCCTTGGAGTGGTTGTTCCCCATGCTCTGCATGGGAAATGCTGCTTCGAGGGTGGCTGTTGTCATTGTGTTCCTGGTTCGAGCCCAGGGAGGAGCGAGGAGAGGGACGGAAGCTATACTGTTACACTGACAATACTAAAGTGCCTATAAGAACATCCAATAGTCAAAGGTTAATGAAATAAATGGTTTAGAGGGAAATAGTCCTATAATAAACTACAACCTAAAACTTCTTACCTGGGAATATTGAAGACTCATGTTAAAAGGAACCACC
Organism: Oncorhynchus kisutch; assembly: GCF_002021735.2. Classification (NCBI taxonomy): domain Eukaryota; kingdom Metazoa; phylum Chordata; class Actinopteri; order Salmoniformes; family Salmonidae; genus Oncorhynchus; species Oncorhynchus kisutch. The sequence continues at coordinate 43,852,809 of NC_034192.2, forward strand.
AGCTTTCATATGTTCTCATGTTCTGAGCAAGGAACTTAAACGTTAGCTTTCTTACATAGCACATATTGCACTTTTACTTCCTTCTCCAACACTTTGTTTTTGCATTATTTAAAACAAATTGAACACTCTTGACATTCTTAATAAATCTAAAAAACTGTTTTTACTTTGCCATTATGGGGTATTGTATGTAGATTGACGAAGGGGAAAAAACTATTTAATAAATTTTAGAATAATGCTGTAACATAACAAAATGTGGAAAAAGTCAAGGGGTCTGAATACTTTCCAAATGCACTGCATATACATATTTAAAACACGTTATTTTAATTTGAAAGGTAACCCAATATAACTTCTCCTCTCACCCCCTGTCTCTCCAGCAGCTCCTGCTTGCGTTCCCAGTCGGCCAGCGACCGGACGATGGTGTCCTGGGGGTCCATAGGCGCGGGGGTGTCCCCCCGGATGGGCGAGGGCAGGGTGGAGGAGAGGGGGGTCAGAGGGGCCACAGTCTCCTCTAGTATCCTTCGCTCCTGTGGAAAAAGGGAGGGAATGAGGAAAAGCGGGAGCAAAAGAGTGCGGGAGGGAGGGAGAGGGAAGGAGAGAAATAGAGAGGGAGAGAAATAGGCAGGGAGGGAGAGTAATAGGGAGGGAGGGAGAGTAATAGGGAGGGAGAGAAATAGGGAGGGAGGGAGGGAGAAAAATAGGGAGGGGGGAGGGAGAAAAATAGGGAGGGAGGGAGAAATTTGGGTTTGTATTCATTCAGCAGCCACTTTCATATTCGCACACACACACACTCACTCAACACACCTCCTCATGGTATCTCCTCTCCTCGTCTTCCACCTCTCTTTGCGCTCTCTCCCACTCCTGTTTCAGCTTCTCCTGCTCATGCTGGTACTTCTCCTATTACCATGGCAACAAGAGATGGCACACATTCAACATCGATGACATGTCATACAGACAGACGGATGGTCAGAAAAGATGCCTATTGGGCCATACCTGGCCATAAAGCATATCGGGATTTGCCACTTTTCGTATTTTAGTAACTAACAAAGTACTTATCACACTCCCTAAAACATGATGGCTCATGACACTTTGCTTCATGAAAATCCAATGTCTTGAAAACTTGACTGCTGACATGCAAAACATGTTGGGATTGTATCAACAAGGAACTAATGTAAAAAATGTGCCTTTTTCCTTGAAAGATGGTGTGAAATGTGGAAGACTCATCTTCAGACTCCTTTTGAAATATGAAAACATCTGATTAACTTAGATTTCGAATGAACTATCCATTAACATTGGATTTCATCTAAAATAAATATATTGTGTTAGTTCAGGTCTTAAGTACCATTGAGAAGCATGAGCCAATCATGTGACAGGAAAAAGTGGGCATACACAAACATAGCATGTGTGTATGATGAGGGTTGTAAAAGAGAGAAAATACATTAAAAAAGCTGCCAACCAAAGAAACAGACACACCATGCACTGACAAGGTGGTTTAGGAGTCTAAGGTGACAAGGGTTCATGCATCAGCAAAGCAAACCCTGTGGGTGGATCTCAATAGTCTAAAATGGCTTTCTTTTCTTCTCACCTTCATCTGTAGATTTATAGATCTGAGAATATAGGTTAGGTGAGGATGAAGAAAACAAGGCTATTTGGAGTATTGAGACACCCTATGACGGGTAGGTAGAGGAGGAGAGCGAAGTTGACTGGCGGAAGATTTGGGGCTCTGGCGAGAGACACGCAGGTCATGCCATAGCACATAGCTTTTATTGTGCAATGCTGCCGCTGTGTGGCCACTGTGTGCACAGCAGTGAGTAGCACATTAGGGTTTGACTTCAGACTCAGAGCAGGCAGATGACTAAGCAGGATTGTGGTTAATTAAAATGTGTCTGCAAGCTAACAGAAAGTTAGCACCTGCTTTGGGTAAATTTAACTGGTGCTGCAGACCATCGATTCAGTAATCAGCAGGCTTATTCGGGCCTATCTTTAGCTAAAGTCAATAGGACATCATGCCAACTCAGGCCTAGCTTTAGCATGCTAACTCTGGCCTTTTGTTAACATATTATTAGCCATATGCTAACTCAGGCCTAGCTTTTGTTATTTAGTATTTTGCAGCATGCTAAATCAGGCCTAGCTTTTGGGTCTTTAGTAGCTTAACTCTACCTGAAGCATGCGCTCCTGCTCTTGCTGCCACCTTTCCTGACGCTTTCGCTCCTCATTTGGGTCCCAAGACCAGCGGTCACCCCGCTTAGCCTGGGCCACTACCGGGGATGACACCTGCGTGACCTGATAGAGCCCACCCAGAGCTCACACACGCACACACGCCGACCCACATATTCATAAACCAAAGTACACACACATCCACAGAAAGGGAAGAGAGGAGACAGTTGATCTACAACAGCACTATGTCCATGCTAGCCAAAGGTGTCCTACTAAGGAGAGAGAAAAGAGCGAAAGATGAGGGGATGAAGAGCAAGGCTGGGCACTTTGTACATAATCCTCATCTGATTGGTCATTGTTCATTGGCTCAACCTATCAAGCACTGGGTTTTAGGGAGGTCCTAAATATATTAGAAAACAACAAATGGATTGTGCTCAGTAGACAAAATGGAAAAACACGCTCTGAAATGGAGTGAAACAGAGCCAATAATGAACTTGCCCAATAAGAAAAGTTTGTTTTGGTTTCACGGTTTTGTTACTGTGTGCCCTAATGAACACAACCCTGGATTGTCTGTTAAGATGCATTGTATCCTATGCATTTGGGACGGTATTCACACCATTTTTTTTGTCTCAACCAGATGAGAACTAGTAAAACCCCCTTTAGAACTCTACCAGGAAAGATTATAGCAGATGGAACAGTTAGAATGGACTCACCGCTGCTGTACCACGCTCCTGCTCTGCCCCCTCTATGAAATAGAGATACAGTGAAAAAGGTAGTCGGTTAGAAAACAAACATCGTTCAAAACACAGGAACTGATGCGGAGTGGACATGAGCTTTTTAGGCATTACCACTGTCTTTGTGTGAACGCAAAAGCTATTTAAATAATGAATGTCAGGTAAAGGAATGAGGGAATGAAGCGAAAGGTGGCAGGGAACAAATCTAGGTGAGAAGGTGAATATTGAGTTGCTGAAAAGCTACAAGCTGTGTGGTATTTGTCATTACTGAGTGGCTAACAATTCCAGTTTCCTCTGCAAAAGTACACTAAAAATCTACATTCAACAATTCTTTAACACTTTACAAGAAGTTTCTCTTATTTATTTAAAACTCTTACTTACAATTTTGTTGCAGTGTCATGTACACGTTTAAAGTGTCGTTTAAATACAAAACAAAATTGACAATACAACTTTCATAACAGTTACATACCAATAAAACATATTTTTTTAAAAGACTAGCCTGCTGGTCTTACTGAGTCGATAGGTACGTTAGCCCAAGCTATTTAGGAGGAATATCACACCTGGCACAACTTATTGTTTAGTTCTGTTTTTCCTGCTGAGGGGTGCCCTATACCTGCGCCCAGAGGGGAGTAATTCAGATTCTGGGTACAGGGGGTGGCTTGGGTCTAAAATGATTTTGTGAGCCTTGGCAGGCCCTGACCTTAAAGATCTCATCCAGGCCTGTCTGTTTGACACAAAGTACCTTGCTTGCTGTAGTGATAATCCTCAGCATATTTCTCTGGCTGACAGTGGTATTACCAAACCAACAAACAATACAAAAGTTTAAATACTCTCAATGAAAGATTTGTAAAACAGAGTCAGTATAGTGTACATTGAAAGATCCCAGCTTTTTGAGAAAGTACAGTCTCTGTTGGCTCTTTTTGTAGATCAGGTCTGTACATTTACTCTACTGAAGCTTATTGTCCAAGAGGACACCGAGGTATTTGTATTGCTCTACATTACAACCTCTATATTCTGACCTCTGATAGATGTTGCAGAGGTAGGTGTTGTACACTTCCTGAAGTCTATGCACGTCTCTTTGGTCTTGTTGGTATTGAGGACCAAGTGTGATTCCTCACACCACTCTACAAAGTCATCTAGGACCGGGCCATGATGTTCCTCATCATCATGCAACAGGCTGATCAAGGCAGTGTCATCAGCAAACTTAACGAGGTGTCTGTTAGGATGGGAACTAGTACAACTATTAGTGTACAAGATGTACAGGAGTGGGGACAAAACACATCCCTGAGGAGAGCCTGTGTTGGTATTGCGAATGTCCGACACGTGGGGACCTATTTTGACTCGCTGTGAGCATTGGCTCAGGAAGTCCAACAGCCACAAAACCAGCCCCCCATCTAAGGAAACAGTGTTGAAGGCAGAAGAAAAGTCAACAAACAGAACCCTAAATGGGTTTTGACACCCTCTAGATGTCTATAGACCATGTTAAGGAGGGTAAGAATGGCATCATCAACTCCTCTGCTAGGCGGATAGGCAAACTGAAATGGGTCGAGAAGCTTCAGGGTGACGCTGAGAATATGACTTTTCACAAGTTTCTCAAGGCATTTCATTACTAAGGATGTCAAGACGACAGGGCGGTAGTCATTCAGCACAGAGGGATAAGATGCTTTAGGAATGGGTATAATTATTGAGTTTTTCCACAATACTGGCACATACTGCTGATCGAGTGAGGATTGGAAAATGTCTAAAAACACCAGCCAGTTGTTCAGCACAGTGCTTTAACACATGTCCACTCATTTTGTCTGGGCTTTTGTATGTGTTGCATCCCCTGAACAACTTTAAATCATCAGACTGTTTAACAACAACTCTCCCAAACATTTGTAATGATGCTTCCATTTGTTTTACCTCCGACGCAAAGTTGTCTGATTCAAATCTTGAGAAAACATTCAGTTCATTAGTAACACTGTAGTTATACGTAGCAATGTTGTATTAACATTGTTACTATAGTAATTACAGCATTATAAGAGTCCACAGGACTCCAATAGTAAATGACAAAACCAGTAGAGTGAGGAAACAGGTTTCCAATGCTGTCACCCAGCCTCCGGGGAAGCCATGGGGAAACCCTGTACTATGTATGAGTAAATGAACCCCAAAGAGGGTTACAGGCAAGCTCAACTAAACAGTGAGCAGTTTACCTGGCGTGGTGAAGAACTCCCAACGTAGGCCTAACCTAGGGTTGCCGGTTGCTGGTGGATAACTGGCACTGTTAGCCAGCTCTACAGCACAAGCAAGGAGAGGGGAGGAAGGAGGGAGGTTAAGGGGGTGAGGAGGAGAAAAGGAGGGGATAGATAGAGAGTTCACAAGCAAACAGAGTGCCAGTTGGAGACGCAAAGAAAAAAAAAGTGTTGGGTGTGTGATAGCTGAGAGGGCTGCGGGAAATAAAGACTTTTGTCAAAAAGGCAGTTTGAGGTTAATTCTGTTCTCAAAACAAATTTTGATTACCTGTTGTGGGAGCTTCACATGGTGGTTTGTTTCTGACAGGTCCTGGATCAGCCAAGGTAGCAACTTCATCTGCTCTCTGAGACGCTTCCAGGCTGGGCTCACTGACCTAAGATCATCCCAGAAAAGTCAGAAACACAATGATCAAAACATGACCAGAGGATTCTTCAAAAATATTTATAGTTCGAACTTAGCAGAGAGAAATTTAATTTATAGAGTTTGTGATATCCTATTCTACACAGTATAGAATCAGGTCTGTCCTACATTTCTATCTGAAAGTTCTATGGCGCTGAACACTCCTGGGTACGGCTTCTGCTTGAGGTAGAGCAGCGTGCAAATGATGGACTATTCGCAGCATTGGGGGCCATTGATTGGTTGGCAGGTGATCTCACCGGTGCGGTCATTGGTTGAGCTTGTTGTGTGGCGTGCTCTGATAGGACTGGACGGAGGACAGTGGTGTTCTGTCTAGTCGCTGTGGCATTCATACACACTTCTGTTTGTTCTTTGGGAGCTTGTTGTGACTCTGAAAACCAGACGGACACATGTCTAGGTGAATCAGAGCAAGACTCTGCATCAGAGTCTACGGTAAGCCCAGACAGTGTGTCCTAATGTGACTTTAACCACAGGAAGACCATGTTTAACAGCCTAAAGTGTTCATTTGCTAATCAGACAATGAGTAATAAATTACTAGAATGCACATCAAATAGCAAAAGGATTTGATGGGTTATAGAAACAATATAAATGGCCACCACTAGGTGTCAGAGTAGCAGCAGTTAGTCTCCTAGGTAACACATAGGAACAGACCTGTAGCTGGAGAGGGCTGTACTGCAGTCTCTGTTGTATTGGTCTCCTCCCCCAGTGGGCCTGCAGCAGACCTGCCTCCCGCCTCCACAAGACACTCTGTGCTCTGCAGCTCCTGTAGGGACACCCACAGGAAGAAATAGTCTGATTATGCATCCTCCTCCTTCCTTTTGTTGAAGTCATGACCTTTCTGACACAATGTTGCTTTATCCTATCTATGGACTGTATGTAGGCTTTCAGTCAGCAGTTTGCAATGGTGAAAAAAGCACCCAATTGTCATAAATGAGTAAAAGATATCTTGATAGAAAATGACTTGAGTAAAAGTGAAAGTCAACTAGTAAAATCCTGCTTGAGAAAGTCTAAAAGTATTTGGATTTAAATATACTTAAGTATTAAAAGTAAATTTAATTGCTAAAATATACTTACGAATCAAAAGTTAAAGTATAAATCATTTCAAATTCCTTATATTAAGCAAACTAGACAGCACCATTTTCTTGTTTTATTAATTTACAGATAGCCAGGGGCATGCTTCAATAATCTCATATCATTTACAAATGAAGCATGTGTTTAGTAAGTCCGCCAGGTCAGAGGCAGTAGGGATGACCAGGGATGTTCTCTTGATAAGTGTGTGAATTAGACCATTTTCCTGTCCTGCTAAGCATTCAAAATGTCATGAGTACTTTTGGGTGTCAGGTAAAATGTATGGAGTAAAAAGTACATAATTTCCTTTAGGAATGTAGTGAAATAAAACTTGCCAAAAATATAAATAGTAAAGTAAAGTACAGATACCCCCAAAAAATGACAGGATTGCTGGGTCCCCCGTGGACAGTTGAGCTAACTTAGACTAATGTGATTGTATGAGGTTGTAAGTATCAAGATAATTTCCCAGGACATAGACATATCTGATATTGGCAGAAAGCTTAAATTCTTGTTAATCTAACTGCACTGTCCAATTTACAGTAGCTATTACAGTGAAATAATACCATGCTATTGTTTGAAGAGAGTGCACAGTTATGAACTTGAAAATGTATTAATAAACCAATTAGGCACATTTGGGCAGTCTTGATACAACATTTTGAACAGAAATTCAATGGTTCATTGGATCAGTCTAAAATGTTGCACCTACACTGCAGCCATCTAGTGGCCAAAATCTCAATTGTGCCTCAGCTAGAATAATACATTATGGCCTTTCTCTGGCATTTTAAAGATTGTACAATAAAAAAAAATTAATTCATGTTTTTTTCTTTGTATTATCTTTTACCAGATCTAATGTGTTTTATTCGCCTACATTAATTTAACATTTAAACAAACTTCAAAGTTTGCATATCCTTGCTACAGGCAGTTAGATTTGGGTATGTCATTCTAGACCAAAAAAAAGGGGGCGGATCCTTAAGAGGTTTAAGTAGTACTTTCAAGTATTTTTACTGAAGTACTTTACACCACTGGCAGTTTGTCGAGATGCAAGCCACAATTTACATTGTTCCAAATCTTTTCAGACCTTTTAGATAACGTATGTTTTTTTCCACAGAAACAAAGCCGGCTGGCTGCATATATTGAGTGCTCACCGAGGGCAGTGAGGTGGGCCGGCTAGGCGGGGTAGACTCCTGTGCATTATCCTTCTTCTGGGCATCACTTTCTCCTGGCATTGAAGATGATGTCACTGCAGTGCCTGTGCCACACTGTGCCACAGCTGGCATGGCTGGTAATGGGCTTGCCCTGGGGGAGAGGCTATGTGTGGGTGGGGGAGTGGCCTCACATGGGTGTGTGTCAGAACCATCAGAGGAGGCTGTAGGTGTGGCAGGGGAGGGGTAGAACCGTAGAGGGGAGGTCCTTCCCTCGCTCTCTGGAGTGGTGACCTCATCGTTTCCCATGTCGCCGTTCACTCGCAGCAAGCCGTCCACCTGAGTACACAGGTTAGAGACTGAAGGCTTAGAGAACACACACATGTATACATACTACAAAGATGCATTTCAATGTCAAAATCCAACACTTAAAACACAATTTTAGAGATACTGCATCCACGCCAAAAATATCCTTCAGACAGCAATACAAGAACAGTCAACTGGGGTGAACTCTCCCAAATTCCACAGCAACGACTGCATTATGACCACACAGTTCTACTCCAGACCACCCAGACCGGAAGTTGCCCCATGTTGTAAATAAAACCGTAACTCATTCATGTAACTCTGGCCTATAAGCTATTCAGCTAGCCCGATAACATGCTGGGACGGAATGAAAGGCTGTAATGCATGTGTGAGGAGCACAGAGTACTCCAGACACACAGGGGAGTTGTTGAATGAAGGGGGACTCACTACCCAGAATCGCCCCCTCAGTCTGTGTGGTCCTCTGTCTGCCCAGAGACCCACTTCACATTGAGAGGGACTACTTGTCAACTTCTTAAGTCAATACGGAACAGAGCCCCCCATTCAGGCTCCCCTCAGCTCCAAATAAGAGATTCCAGACACAGAAGTGAAAGAAGTCCCGGTTTGTTCCCATAATAACCCCAAAGCATGTTATCTTCCTTTGGAATAGGCCCATTTGGCAAATGGCTCTGAGGATGAAAATGAACATCCTGTTATGCTGAATTGAGATGTTGCAACAGACTTCGGGGAAGAAGGAAAAGGGATTTCTATCTTTTTGTCTGAAAACATGACACCTAATCTCCATGGTTTCTGTCTTCTATTCTAATTTAAATGCCAAGATCAGGGTTCCATTTACACAATACATTTGTGTGCCCTTGGAAGACTAGGCTGAACAAAACATTCAAACTACTTTGAGGGATGAGTGGCGAACAAGCCCACGGCCCCCCTGGTAATTTAAACCTTTGTTCAAACACAATGTTACAGTAAAATACACTAGTGATAACACTGATAAAACCCTTGCCATTAGCTGGCATTTTGTGCCTCACCTTGCCTGGCCTGGGTCCCACCAGCATCTGCATGCCCTTGGGTTGATTGTAAGGCTTGGGCATCAGCAAAGGTACAGACTTGGGTGAGACGGCCCGGATCGAGGGGTTTGGTTCAGGCTTACGCGACCGAATCTGGGGGCGATGAGACAAACCCTGGGGGAACCCCACCACCTGGGCCTCAACAGTAGCGGTAAACTTGGGTGCCGGGAGCGACTGCTGCCTCAGGTACTTCAGGGGGCCATTTGTATCTTCTTCCGGGGAGGTGGGGGTGGGAGAACAGGAAGTGGGGGTGAGGGTGAGACGTGTGTTGGTGGTAGCGGTGGGATCCTCAGAGATGCTCCTGTCCAGCAGTTTGGGCAGTTGCAGGCGCTCCAACACCGCTTCACTTATGGTGAAGCGCTGGGCGTAGCGGTGGAGGACCAACGCTGCCTCCTCAGGGGTGCGGGCCAACCGGTAGGCCTCGCGGAGGTCGTTCTCACGACGCTCCCTAGGGGAGGAGAGACGGGAGGACAAGATGAGACAGGGGCCATGTGACTGGCTACACACTGACAAATGCATCATTGTTGAAACATGCTATGATCCCCTGATGCAATTATAAAATAGGTCGAGGCCAGGATGAGATTAAAAAACACAGGCTATGAGAGAAGAGAGTAGCTATAGGCCTATACTGCACATGGAGACAACCAACAATATGGAAACCAGGATTCGATCTAAAATGGAGGATTTCCTTGTGACGTACTTCTCCTCAACAATCTCCCGGTAGGTTTTGATGCTCTTCCTCCTCTGAGAGATGGCCCCCCCCTCACCAGTCATCAGCTTCTCCATCATCTTCCTCTCTTCCTCCTTCTTAATCAGGTCCTGGGAGACGCTTCTCCTGCGACTCTTCCACCGGGCTAGGTCCTAACAGACCGACAGTAGATGTGACTGTATGAATGCTTGAATGTGTAGGTGTGTGTGTGCAACTGTATGATAAAGTGTGAGTAAGTGTAAATGTGTGTATAAAAGTGTATTAGCATGTGCGTATGCGTGTGTGAGAGAGTGCTTACATCCTGCCAGTGGTCCTCTTCCTCCTTCATCATGTTGTACTGGTTGTGCATGAGCTCGTGGCGCACCTGGCTGTGGTGTGGCAAGATGGCGTCCTCCTCACAACGCATGTCAATCATACTCACACTCCTGAGGGGGAAAAAAGGAGAAGACAAGGATATGAAAGGAGTTATAGAGAGATTCACTGGGAGAAAAGTCATGTATACGGTAGAGACAGAAAGAGTTTTATTTTAAAGGCACATAAGATGGAGTAATGTTTGGAGTTGCCGTAGTGATGAAAGTTCATTCAGGAAAGGTCAAACCGAGTCGATGGTCAGATACACCTTCTCAAACCCATGATTCTGACAATACCACACATATTATTGGATATTACTCTTCTGTATATATTAGTTTGTATTATACTGTGTTGAACCATGCAAAACAGAAGGCAGCAGCGATAACGTTAATAATTAAAGGCAGATTATAACATGTAAAGCAACATGCTATCAAAAGGTCATATATACAGTAGCCTATCTGTACAACAGCACAGAGCATCAGTTCTACATTTGATCCAGGTTTTGTTTTGAGAACCACAGTGAGAGCCTCATACTGTGTACATATACTTGTTTGTGAGTGTATGCGACATGCATCATATGGTGAGCTCTCTAGTCTCTCTAGCCTTCCACAGTTTTCAAATGTTCTGGCTTCACAGCGTCTGCATGTAATAGAACATGAGTTTGTCATAGAAGAACTAAGTCTCTGCCTACGTCACCATCTTATCCACTTAAATACTAAATAGTATCTAGCAAGATGGAGATCCCAGAGGTTATTTTTAATGAGTGCATTTCGCAAGTGGCTAGTTTACATCAACTACCTTCACTAAAACTAACCATCTGAAAATGTCTGAAACACTACCTCTTCAAAGAGTATCAAAAATAAATCCCATGGTGCCCCCCACCCCAAAAAGAATAATGTATGCACTAATGTAAGATGCTCTTATCCAGAGCGACTGCTAAATGACTCAAATGTAAATGTTAATGTAAAACCACTGCAAGGTTTTGCATGCAAACTTTGGTTTTGAATCTTCATTCAGGCATGTCTGCCTCCTGATTTAAAAAAAAGAAGAGTTGTCTGTCTGAAGAGGACCCACCCCAGAACAATTTCTTCCCCCCTTATCGAAGTTGCCAAAAGAGTCCGTCATTGAAATCAGACCCTAGTCACTGCTGTTGCTTAGGGTTTGGGGTTTGAGACTATGAGCTGTCCACAAGACAGGAGAGTGATCTAGGTTCATCCTATTCCACAGTAGACCCTCGAAGGCTATAAGAGACACCAACTCGGTGAGGCTGGATAAGTGGCTCACAGACATTTTCGGGTGCACACTTGCAGTTAGGATTCATGCGCACGTCTAGAGTTCCAGCATTTGCTTCTGAGAGTGAGTGTGAGACATGCAGATGACAGAAGCTGGTTACAAACACAAGCATCTTAATTTGAAGTCAACCGCTAGTCCCTCCCAACTTCTGGCAAATAAAAATGAATAGGATGGGTGTAACATGGTTAAAAGTCCAATAGTCCAGAGTTACACCCATCAGCTCCTTACAGATAGACATGTCTAGAAGCTGGGATACTTGATGGGATACTTTGCAGGTGTGGTTTAGCAGGGATGTGCTGCCGATGGGTAACAAAGAACTACTTACTCTGGGTCATCTGATACACTAGCAGCTCTGTGACTGAATCTACGAAAGCAGAGACATGGAGAAAGAGCACAAACACTAATGAACAAACACACAACTACAACACATACAGATCTGGACACACAACGCAATACATACAGATATGAGAATGTGTGATAAGGAATATAGGGGGCGTGTTGAAAACACCTGTAGGTTTACTCTATGAGTAAGTTTAATGAGATACTTACTATAGGTTCAGTATTATTACAAAATGAGCAATTACTGTCTTAAATATCAGAACGATGGGTTTACAGTAAAGTTGTTCTGGCTAGATCTACAGATTGATAAAAACAGTGTCCATTTGAACACAAGGTGGCACTCTAAACAAGAACACAGCCAGCTCAGCACTTGGGGAGAAAAAAAACACTGAATTCACTGCACTAATATAGGCCTCTACAGAATATTGTATGGCGCAGATGGAAATGATCTCATGATGCAGTCTAAAATAAAACTAGCATTAAAAAGCATGCATATTTTATTAGCCTGCTCATAACGCATCTTCAAAGATGGGGTTCTTCGTCTTTCGCCAGAACAATACGCAATTTGGAGGTTTGGGTTAACCGGGTTTGGGTTTAAGTTCCAGGCCACAGAGGGCTTTTAAAAGCTGCCTTTCTGACATTGGGAAGGATGCGAGTTAAAGTGTGTCTTGTGGTCCTATTAAGACTGGCCACAAGACGGAGAGACGCAGTGACGAGCGGTCTTATGAAACGGACAGCATATAAATTGTTTTACGGGCTGTATGTATTTGTCATATCTGCCACATAGAGCGAAAGGCCATTTTTCTACTACTACCAGTGCATTCTAGTAATAGAGTTTAAGTCTACTCTATGTAATACGTTTACCATGTATGCATATATCTGCAAGTGTTTAGGCACATTCATGCATACATGCGCAGCCCTGTATATTCAACAATTATTAAATAGCAACACTCCTTGGACAAAGCTAAGAAAGTAATACAATGTAAATATGATTGAGGGAGTTTCTGTAACCAGTGTGTATTGGAAATGGTCAAATTTCAGAGGTCACCATGCAAGGTTATTTAAAAGGTCACTGTCATTTCTTCACATGCGCAAAAACATACACACCCAAATGAACAAATAAAACCCATAAAGTATAAATAGAGAAAGGTCATGCATTCTTCATGTTTGCCATCCAGAGGTGTGCATCACTGCTGGAGGTCATGGCCACATGCGTATGAAGCAGGATTTCTAAACGTCTACTGAAGGATGACAGGTAATGTAGTTCTCTGTATCTGATCTGTGTAGGCTGGGAGAAACCCAATATGTTGTGGCTGTTATGGTGTGATGCTCCTCCCTTAGCCAACTGAGCATTTTGTATCGGTCTCTGAATCCTAGTCAATGAACGACAAGCTCACATTGGCGGGAGGTCGTCGTCAAGCCAAGATGGACATTTCCCCACTGCCGGTTTGTTGCCCTCGCGACCTTCAACCTCCGACTTGCCCATGCGACCCTGGCAGGTGATGGTCAGCGTGGTGGTTGCCCCGGCTGAAGGAACAGGCAGGAACTGGTTTGGACCAGTGGTGCCGCCGTGTTTTGGCGAGGTAAGGGCACGGCGAGCCCATATGTCGTCATTCCTCCCCGTGTCTGTTGCTAGGGATATGGACAGCCCCACCTTCTTTTGCCCTGCCTTCTCCCTGTAAATCAAGGGAGGGAACTTCCTGGTTGTGTCCAGGCTGGCCCTGGGGCTAAGGGGGCTCGTCACGATGATGGAGGTAGTCATGGGGCTGGTTGTCAGGGATGACGGACGGTATAGTTCCTCGGAGCATGAGCGGACGGGGCTACTGCTGAGAGAGTGGTTTGGTTAGCATTGACCAAGGTCGTAGGGCATTTTAAATAATTTCACTATTGAAATAACATAATAAAACAAAATTAGGATATCCAGATAGTTTAAATATATATATATTTTTTTTAAAGTCTCTTGACCAATCATAATTACGCAAATGCACATGGCAGAGGTAAACAGCGGAAGGCTGCTATCTCCAGTCGATTTTGGCAAAAAGCAACAGGGTCGTTCCATGTTATTTCATCAAGCCATGACACCTACCATTGTTCTGAAATGGTTTCTGTAGTTAGAAACAGATCATTCAGCAACTTTATTTTGAGGAAATATCATTTTCTCAGAGATCTTAAGCTAATTAATTGCACCCAAATTGACCATAAATATTTTTAAGGATTCATACAATAATTATAGTACCCAACATCCAATTTGGACCACACATTCTTCAAACTTTGTCCACCTAATAGTAGGAACAGTACCATCTAGCGGTTAAAATCTGGTGATATCAGGATGATGGATGGGACATAAACCTAAAAACTTCAATTACTAGTTTCTCTGAACAGGGGGAAAAAAACAAATGAACTGAGAATACATTACATAGGATGAAGAAACAATACTCCGATCCGCAGCTTCATACTTCTTGAGACAGAGAACTGATACTGTATACTTGTTTTTGGGGTGAGATTGACGTGAGGTGTGGGGGGGTCTGTGGGTGACTTGCCAATTTCTTTGGATTCCTCATGTCTTACTCATTGTTAGAAAATTATTTGGTACTATATTTATTGAATATTATCTGAATCTTATGAATTAAAATGGCCTATTTGGGCACAACAACAAATTAGCTTAATTTTTTTGAAATATAATTTAATCTCTAAGGAATTATGTTCCACAAATGCTTATCTTACTTGTTTCTAACAAATTATTTCAGAACAATCTGAACTTGTCAGTGTCAAAACACTTCCTTGTTCTTTTTGGAGGTGGAACCACCCAACAGTAAAAGAGAAGTCTGATTTTCGCCATAATATAATTGATTCTGTTACAAAAAGGTTTTCTGGTGAGTGTCATACATTGATCAGTTTCAGGTCTTTTGGAAACTCTGTTCGGTGCACGCTTGTAATTTCTATTTGAAGTGGGGAAAATAGCATACCGATGTCAGGGCAGCCTGGAGGGCTAAATACGCCACTAAAAACTATATTAAATAGTTTGTTTTATTAAGTATCTCAAATGACATGGTATATCCTTGCAGGTAACAATATTTATATAATTTAATTCATAACAAAGCATTAAAATAGGCTGAACAAAAAAAGTGATCCAAAAAAGAACTCACTCAAGTAATCGAATAATAACATCCATTCAGATATCGGATATTAGATAACCGTGCCCATCCTGTAATAATCGTAATATAAAGACATTGGCATAGACTCGAATGGGTTTGTTCTTAAGGGTTGTGGAACCATTTCAAACACAGAATCATACCCAAACACAATATCCTATTATAAAAACTCACATTAGTACAGCTGGAAGGTAGATTTGTGAAGAAAAGCAGACAAAAAACACTAGTGACTCACAAAGATTGTATTGGGAGAAAACCCACAATAGCTATAGCTAGTCTGCTTACTAAAAATGATTTTTCTCCCCACTCATATTATACTAGGCCTTACATTCTACCAGAGTCATTTTCATTATCACACCGTTACCATTGAAAATGTCTTCTGTCTTTGAAAAAAATATCTAATGTGTGCCATTGAGAATGCGTACATCTTTTCAGGCAATGAGAGGGGTACGCCATATCCCAGCCCTGGTCAGCGGTGGTAGGACCCCTCATTTCCTACTTCCTGAGGGTGGGTTGTCAAATACTGTAACACAGTATGGGTAGGCTAGCTAGACAATGGCAAGTATTTGGTATGTGCGTGCAAGGCTGCGTCTATATCAAATGTGTGTGTGTGTGCTTGAAAAATCAACGTGTTTCCAATATACAAAAGGCAGCATAGTGACTTGCTGATTATCTCCAACGAGTGCCATAGACCCATTCGGTATTAGATAGATCGTAGCAGCCCTGCCCATCTCTGGGGAAAACAACCTGTGGTTACCTAGATTACCCCATTGACTCACAGCAAAAACATTTAAATGCAATTTTCTTGTAATCTGCTTGTTTTAGTAAACTAAAAACAACATTTAGGAACTGTACAACATGTCTAAAGATTACTTTTAAACATTGCCTTCTCCCGATCTCAGTATTGCCAACTTAGCGACTGTCGCTATATCTAGCGAGTTTTCAGCCCTTCATCGACTTTTATTGGTAAAAGATTCTAGCGACAAATTCAACAATTTTTCAGGCTGCCTTTGGGGACTTTTGACAACGAGGGTTTCTATGGTTTTAATTGCATTTAGCGATTTTTCCCACTGAATTCTGCTGCAAACTAACAGAAGCCACAGCAACGACGCACACACAGGCAGAGAAGCACCAGGAGAGGGGGATCTGGCGGCAAAGGGGACAAAAAAAACGCTAGACCGGGGACCGCAAATTGGTACGGTGACTTCGTTGCAGCAACCACAAAAGGTAATCTAGCAACTTCTAGCAACATATCAAAGAGCCAATAAAAGATATCACTGAAAAATATGGTTGGCAACTATATTGTAGGGCTTCCCTCATGCCCCTTTTCATGACGGTGCTAGCAGCCACGTGACTACAAACAGACTACAGCTACAAGTAGTAAGTGGGTGCAAACGGACTGTACTAAACAAGTCAAATGTCTTACCTCTGATTAAATGTTTTCCACACACATAGCTACATGTAGTCTACTTGGACACCGAGTCCCCACATTTCCCACTCTCCTACGGTGAATAGCCTGAAGCCACAGGGCTCTTATCGCAGGCTCCATTTCCCTAAGTGGGAGTATTGTGAACTGCATGTCAGGGATTTTGACCTGGTTACATATACATTGAACACCACATCAGATTTTTGGCATGTTTTGTTATTTATGTTGACGAAGTTGGCTCTTTTACACTGGATTTTTTTTTGTGTTCCCCATTTTGTGGGGGCGGTCGAGGGGAATTCCTTCTTATTATGTGAATATTGACTCTGCCAATAGCACCATGTTGCTTAGGTGATCAAATCAGAAAAATACTCTTCATTAGGTCAATCTCTGTCGAAAGGAAATACAGTGGGGCAAAAAAGTATTCAGTCAGCCACCAATTGTGCAAGTTCTCCAACTTAAAAAGATGAGAGGCCTGTCATTTTTATCATAGGTACACTTCAACTATGACAGACAAAATGAGATGCTAAGCTAAGCTGCTAAGCTACAGGACTGTTTTGCTAGCACAGAAAGGAATATGTTCCGAGATTCCTCTGATGGCATTGAAGAGTGCTCCACATCAGTCATTGGCTTCATCAATAAGTGCATTGATGCAGTTGTCCCCACAGTGACCGTACGTAAATACCCCAACCAGAAGCCATAGATTACAGGCAACAGCCGCACTGAGCTAAAGCTGCCTCTTTCAAGGAGTGGAACTCTAACCCGGAAGCTAATAAGAGATCCCACTATGCCCTTCGATGAACCACCAAACAGGCAAAGCGTCAATACAGGACTAAGATCGAATAATACTACACCGGCTCTGATGCTCGTCGGATGTGGCCGTGCTTGCAAACCATTACAGACAACAAAGGTAAGCACAGCCGAGAGCTGTCCAGGGACACAAGCCTACCAGACGAGCTGAACTACTTCTAGGCTCGCTTCGAGAGGCAAATGGCACTGAAACATGCATGAGAGCACCAGCTGTTCCGGAAGACTGTGTGATCACAGCAGCCGATATGAGTAAAACTTTTAAACAAGTCAACATTCACAAGGCCGCAGGGCCAGACGGATTACCAGGACGTGCACTGCGAGCATGCGCTGACCAACTGGCAAGTGTCTTCCTGACATTTTCAACCTCTCCCTGTCCGAGTCTGTAATACCAACATGTTTTAAGCAGACCACCATAGTCCCTGTGTCCAAGATCACTAATGAAACCTGCCTAAATGACTACCGACCCATAGCACTCACGTCTGTAGCCATGAAGTGCTTTGAAAGGCTGGTCATGGCTCACATCAACACCATCATCCCAGAAACCCTAGACCCACTCCAATTTGCATACCGACCCAACAGATCGAAAGATGCAATTTCTATTGCACTCCACACTGTCCTTTCCCACCTAGACAAAAGGAACACCTATGTGAGAATGCTATTTATTGACTACAGCTCAGCGTTCAACACTATGGTGCCCTCAAAGCTTATCAATAAGCTAAGGACCCTGGGACTAAACACCTCCCTCTGAAACTGGATCCTGGACTTCCTGACGGGCTGCCCCCAAGTGGTAAGGGTAGGTAACAACACATCCACCACGCTGATCCTCAAAAAAGGGGTCCCTCAGGGGTGCATGCTCAGTCCCCTCCTGTACCATGTGGTGCCAGGACAACAACCTCTCCGTCAATGTGATCAAGACAAAGGAGATGATTGTGGACTTCAGGAAAAAGAGGACCGAGCACGCCCCCCATTCTCATCGACAGGGCTGCAGTGGAGCAGGTTGAGAGCTTTAAGTTCCATGGTGTCCACATTGCCAGCAAACTAACATGGTCCAAGCACACAAAGACAGTCGTGAAGAGGGAACAACAGAACCTATTCCCCCTCATTAGACTGAGAACATTTTTGCATTGGTCCTCAGATCCTCAAAAGGTTCTACAGCTGCACCATCGAGAGCATCCCGACTGGTTGCAACACTGCCTGATATGGCAACTGCTCGGCCTCCGACCGCAAGGCACTACAGGCGGTAGTGCAAATGGCCCAGTGCATCACAGCGGTACCGGAGCGCCAAGTCTTGGTCCAAGAGGCTTCTAAACAGCTTCTACCCCCAAGCCATAAGACTCCTTAACACCTAATCAAATGGCTACCCAGACTATTTGCATTACCCCCCCCCCCCACCCTCTTTTACACCGCTGCTACCCTGTTGTTATCATCTATGCATAGTCAATTTAATAACTCTACCTACATGTACATATTATCTCAACTAACCGGTGTCCCCGCACCGGTACCCCCCCTGTATAGTCTCGCTATTGTTATTTTACTGCTGCTCTTAAATTACTTGTTACTTTTATTTCTTATTCTTATGTTTTTTTTAAAACTGCATTGCTGGTTATAGGCTCATAAGTAAGCATTTCACTGTAAGGCTGTTGTATTCAGCGCATGTGACTAATAACATTTGATTTGATTTTAGTTGAAAGCACCGACAGTCGTTCTGGATAAGAGCGTATGTTAAATGACTAGAATGTAACTGTTATCAACAGTAACCAAACAACTAACAGGCATAAGGCCATAAGAAGTTGCTACAGGACGGATGTCAAAACAACTGCCAGGATCACATAGAGCGACTCAGAAATATAAAGAACAAACATTGCAGACTCCTGGCAAACACCAAAACACCAAATTCTGAGCTTGGTTTTCACATGCAGCGAAAGAGGGCAGCTGTGTCCAGCGCCAACAAAAACACTAGGCCACAGCACAGCTTATGTTTGGAATGTTCCTCGGACCTCCCCAGAATAACTCTTGGGTATGTCCTAAATGGCACCGTATTACCTATATAGTGCCCCTACTTTTGACCAGTGCCCACAGTGCACTATATCAGGAATAGTGTGCCATTTAGGACACAGACTTGGAACATGCCCTGTACACAAGTCCTATTTCATCTTTAGTGTGTTTAGTCAGCCAACATAGTGACAAGCCAGGTCTTCAGATATCGAGGCCAGAGAAAGCAGACCTATTCATAGGGTGGATCCAAATTTAACTCACCAGAAAGCAACACGCCAATGGAAACATGTGTAAGGAAAAAAAATAGCATATTAACAGATCACACATTATAATGATGTAATAAAAATCTCAAAACATTTGAATAAATAGTCACTGAAAAGCAGAACAAGCTGAATGAAGAAGAATAATGTGCTGTTTGGTATTGGTCGGTCAGGGACCCGATGACCTCGGTGAAAAGCTCAAGCCAATCTCATGATCTCATTCAAGCGCACAGACAGGTGTAGAAATGCACTGACACATGCACACGTCCTCATACATTTACTCAGATAGGGTTAGCATGACTTTAGGATCTACAATTGCACACCCACATGTAAACACACAGAGACACACTTGCTTGCTCTGCTCACACTTGCTCCTTGCTCCTTGTTGACTTCCACTTACAGGTGTAACTCTTTCCAATTACAACCTTGCATTGAGACACACACGTAGAGGGAATACGATGTTTGCTGAATGAATCCAGCTGGAAGCCAGTCATCCTTCCAACACTATTGCGAAGCCTGCGTATTACGAAGCCTGTATTCGTCATCGTGTGAGAGTGGTGTGTAGGTGTTACATCTAAAGTCTGGTTTAACTAATAAGCTTAAAGTCAAACCATGCCATGTCAACAAGGTCAGATGTACTGTTGGAGCAAAGGCCCGATTTAGTAGGTGACGTCTAGTGTAAACAAACACACTCATATGTATGCATGTAAACTCAGCAAAAAAAGAAATGTCCTCTCACTGTCAACTGCATTTATTTTAAGCAAACTTAAATGTGTAAATATTTGTATGAACATAACAAGATTCAACAACAGACAAACTGAAAAAGTTCCACAGACATGTGACTAACAGAAATGGAATAATGTGTCCCTGAATAAAGGGGGGGTGGGCAAAATCAAAAGTAACAGTCAGTATCTGGTGTGGCCACCAGCGCATCTCCTCCTCATGGACTGCACCAGATTTGCCTGTTCTTGCTGCGAGACATTACCCCACTCTTCCACCAAAGCACCTGCAAGTTCCCAGACATTTCTGGGGGGAATGGCCCTAGCCCTCAACCTCCGATCCAACAGGTCCCAGACATGCTCAATGGGATTGAGATTTGAGCTCTTCGCTGGCCATGGCAGAACACTGACTTTCCAGTTTTGCAGGAAATCACACACAGAACAAGCAGTATGGCTGGTGGTATTGTCATGCTGGAGGGTCATTGATGGAGGGATTGTGCGTTCCTGGTGTAACTCGGGCAGTTGTTGTTGCCATCCTGTAGCTGTCCTGCAGGTGTGATGTTCGGATGTACCAATCATGTGCAGATGTTGTTACACGTAGTCTGCCACTGCGAGGACGATCAGCTGTCTGTGCGGTCTCCCTGTAGCGCTGTCTTAGGCGTCTCACAGTATGGACATTGTAATGTATTGCCCTGGCCACATCTGCAGTCCTCATGCCTCCTTGCAGCATGCCTAAGGCACATTCACGCAGATGAGCAGGGACCCTGGACATCTTGCTTCTGGTGTTTTTCAGAGTCAGTAGAAAGGCCTCTGTAGTGTCCTAAGTTTTCATAACTGTGACCTTAATTGCCTACAGTCTGTAAGCTGTTAGTGTGTTAATGACCGTTCCACAGGTGCATGTTCATTAGTTGTTTATGGTTCATTGAACAAGCATGGGAAACAGTGTTTAAACCCTTTACAATGAAGATCTGTGAAGTTATTTGGATTTTTACAAATTATCTTTGAAAGACAGGGTCGTTTCTTTTTTTGCTGAGTTTATGTATGTATGTGTTTGTACAGTATGTATGCATGTACTCTGTGTGCACACATGAAAGCACGCTCGCACACATGCTCATAAGCGCACACAAACCAGATTTCAACTCATCAAGATGAGTGAAACAAGCCATATTTTAGTTTCATGAAAACCTCAATACGCTGTTTTGATATTGGTTTCTAACAACACTCAACAGGGTCATATAGTAGCCAAAGTGGCTCACACATTTTAAGAGTCACCTATCTGTGTCTGCATAGCAAATGTCTTGCCTGTTGCTGGCTTTTCTCTGAGTGCTTCGGCCTTGGCCAATCAAACACACATCTGGTCTATATCAGATACTCTGTTCATGCCACAACAGTACAAATTTTATTTTTATTTTTACTATGCTCCAGAACTTTGGTGACTACAAAATATTTTTTAAACCTCACGCTTTGAGCTGGATGTGTCAATGTGTGGTTCATACACTAATAATCTATGAGCAGAATTACTGTTTTACCTTAATTAGCCACAGAATTCCTAGTTTGAAAACAACTGTTTTTCTGGATGCCACATTTTCCCCCATGTGGGCCAGCCCCCTAGCAAATCAAGCGTAACCAATGAGCTTCAGCCTCTCACCATAACAGATACAGCTATCAATACACACATGACACACCCACAGCAGAGGGAGAGAGCGAGCAAAGAAGTGGTGCACGTCTGCATATCTGGAAAATTGCGTGCTACGTTTGAAAATGACCTAACTAATTAACTACTTTCAGAACTACTGGCTAAATAGTATACAAAAGTACAGGAAAATCTCTTTAAACATGCATGTTCCACATCAGACAAGACATTCCCAGTATCCTTTGTGCGTTGGGGGAATTACAATATGAAGGAAAATTGGCTGACGGTAGCGGTTTTCGAAGTGCTGTGTCAGGTCTGGTGGAAGAAACAACATATCTGTGTTCCGGAGAGAAGCAGTAAATCATCACATGCCGACACTTCTAGAAAAGATAGAATAAGGGCTCCGAGTTTCTTTTGTCTCAATACTAATAACAGAACGAACCATTAGCATTTTGGCTAATGTTTAGATAGATGGCCCATTAGGCTCGTGTTATCTGTAGCTAAAAAAGAACACTAGGCTAACGAGCTGCTAAGGTGTGTGCACCAATCGAGTGGTGATGAGTATTTTGGAGAACAGTTATCATTTTGAACAATAGAGTACGAGAGGTACTTTTTCAATATATGACAAATACAATATTAGCATATTGGTCTCCTACTGCTATTGAAACACCCCCCACTATCTATTGCCTTGGGTCTGTCTAAACTGGTCTGTCAAAGTGTAGCAAGTGACATACATACGAGTTAAAAATATCAAGTTTTCCTGGAGAAAAGAGTGCCAACACATTTACCAAATTACACCATGGCTACGATCGAATATCCATACTAGCATTCCACTTAGTAGTGGTAGTAGGCTCTGTTCCAATCTATCAATCACTTTTATTACATCACCAATGCTCACCTGAAGGGTATATCACCTCCTATGGGCGAGGTGGCGGTACTCCAGCTCTTGCGGCTGCCTCCACCCCCTCCACTGCCCTCCTCCCGGCTCTCGTGGTCACCCCTTTTCCTGCGCAGCGGTGTGGGCACGTAGCCACTGGCGTTGCTCTTGTTGGGCAGGTACTGATTGAAGGGCACCATCACGCGGGGCTCGCTCACCGAGGTCCGCCGAGCCAGCATGTCATCCTTGCGCACGTCTGGCAGCTTCCTGCCCCCGTGAGGTCCGGCGTCGGACTCTGAGTCGCTGCCACGGCCTGGTGGGTACAAACGAGGGAGAGACTGACTTAAACCACCACAGTACCCCCATGAAACATTGCCTCACCCACCGAGAAAGAGAAATAACTGCTTAGGTTTTTAAAATTAGACATCAGCGTTTCCCAATCCTGGTCTAAAAGGACCACTTTCTTCATTGGTTTTCATTTGAATGATGCGATCCAACCACTGACCTCTCAACTTGGATAGACATTACTAAGAGTGGTCTAGAGGTAAGCTAGAAACACCCCAGTATCAATTAAACAGACCATTGAACAGCAGAAAACTTTCTAGATTGTACCTTTAAGAGCTCTGAGTCTGATATAGCCATAGACCGTTAAAATGGAAATAAACCACAAGAATCAGTTTAAAAAGAACACCAGTACATTCAGGAGTCCCCCAGTACCTGGCCTAGATGATCATGTGACTTAGCAGTCTGCCAGTGAAGTCTCTCTTTTACCACCTATGCACCTTTCTAGGCTTTCTTAAACAAACTGTACAGTATACTTATTATGGGCGAAGGTAGATACTGTTTGATTGCTCTTGTCAACCATCAAATTAACCAACATTTGGTTGTGCAGAACCTCATCGCTTAAGGTCTTCCCTCCCTCTCTGCCACATAAATTCATCCTTTAAGGTCCTGCCCTTCTCCACTTTGAGATTTATGCTTCCCAAATGGCACCCTATTTCCCCTTCAAAGTGCACTACTTTTGACCAGAGCCCAGAGGATGCCATTTGGGATGCAAACATTCACTTTTTGACAGATAAAGACTATACAGGCCTTAAGGTACTTCTGCTTCAAATTGACCGTAGGTTGTAAAGTGGAGGGGTTTAACCCTTCAACAGCTTGAATTTGGAACCATAAGCAGGTGCCACTAATGCATGCAGCCCATACCAACTGACCTGTGGTTTCCTGTCAACCTGTTGTCTCCTGTCAACCTGTGGTCTCCTGTCAACCTGTGGTCTCCTGTCAACCTGTGGTCTCCTGTCAACATGTGGTCTCCTGTCAACATGTGGTCTCCTGTCAACATGTGGTGCAGCCCATACCAACTGACCTGTGGTCTCCTGTCAACATGTGGTCTCCTGTCAACATGTGGTCTCCTGTCAACATGTGGTCTCCTGTCAACATGTGGTCTCCTGTCAACATGTGGTCTCCTGTCAACATGTGGTCTCCTGTCAACATGTGGTCTCCTGTCAACATGTGGTCTCCTGTCAACATGTGGTCTCCTGTCAACATGTGGTCTCCTGTCAACATGTGGTCTCCTGTCAACATGTGGTCTCCTGTCAACAGAAAACCACATGTTACCAGTAAATGGTAGGTAGCATAACGGTTAAGAATGTTGGGCCAGTAACTGAAAGGTCGCTTGTTCGAATCACAGAGCCTACTAGGTGAAAAATATGTCGATGTGCCCTTGAGCCAGGCACTTAACTCCAATTGCTCCTGTAAGTCTCTCTGGATAAGAGCGTCTGCTAAATTACTAAAATGTAAACAACATGTGGACTACTGTTAACAGGGAAGAATAGAAGAGGGAGGAATAGAGAAGAGTGAAGACTAGAATAGGGAAGAGAGTACAGA
The DNA here is from genome assembly GCF_002021735.2 of Oncorhynchus kisutch. NCBI lineage: Eukaryota > Metazoa > Chordata > Actinopteri > Salmoniformes > Salmonidae > Oncorhynchus > Oncorhynchus kisutch. The sequence continues at coordinate 43,877,389 of NC_034192.2, forward strand.
AGTGGCCTCTTGCTAGTAACACAAAGATGTCTATTTATCCACAGTGTGCGTTGATTTAAATAACCCCTGACAAAAGAGGGCTGCCATTATCACATTTCTTTTGGAGATGAAATTAAAATCCTCTGAGTTAGCTTCCACAGTGAGTTTGAAAGCAGAATGGTGATAGCAGCTTAAGGAAGGCCTGGACCATGGAAAACTGTAGCTAATTTGTATAAACAGTCATGATTGGGAGCCTCATCATTGAATGATCTCTGTTCTGTCCTGCTGTTCTCAGACCAAGTGTGTGGGCCTCCAGGAGGTCTCCTGGAACTGTTCCAGAGTCAATTAGAGTTAGATGAGCCCAGGGCTGGAGATGGCCTGGGCGAGGCACTGTGGTTAGGACAGTGAACATCTTTAACGTACAGCTGGCCTCACTAAATTAATTTCACTAAAACCACTCAATTTTTACCTATATGGCCAACCCAGCATAAAAAAACCCCCACCAACAACTCAATGCTTCCTTTCAATCCAATAGAAAAACAAACCTCTCAACGCCTTTCGCAACAAACCAATAATAAAACATCTTTACAAATGAATAGCAAACATATCAACTAAGCGTTTCCCTACAAACCAATAGCAAACACAATGTGGTCCTGTGTGGCTCAGTTGGTACCATGTGGCACTTACAATGCCAGGGTTGTGGGATCGATTCCCACGGGGGACCAGTACAAACAAATGTGAAAATGTACGCACTCACTACTATAAGTCGCTTTGGATAAGAGCGTTTGCTAAATGTTATATATATATATATATATATATATACTGAATATATATACTGAATATATATACTGTCCACTTAGGAAGCAACACTGATTTTCAATACATTTCACATGCTGTTGTGCAAATAGAATAGACAACAGGTGGAAATTCTAGGCAATTAGCAAGACACCCCCAATAAAGGAGTGGTTCTGCAGGTGGTGACCACAGACCACTTCTCAGTTCCTATGCTTCCTGGCTGATGTTTTGGTCACTTTTGAATGCTGGTGGTGCTTTCACTCTAGTGGTAGCAGGAGACGGAGTCTACAACCCACACAAGTGGCTCCGGTAGTGCAGCTCATCCAGGATGGCACATCAATGCGAGCTGTGGCAAGAAGTTTTGCTGTGTCTGTGAGCATAGTGTCCAGAGCATGGAGGCGCTACCAGGGGACAGGCCAGTACATCAGAAGACGTGGAGGAGGCCGTAGGAGGGCAACAACCCAGCAGCAGGACCGCTACCTCCGCCTTTGTGCAAGGAGGAGCAGGAGCAGCACTGCCAGAGCCCTGCAAAATTACCTCCAGCAGGCCACAAATGTGTGTGTCTGCTCAAATGGTCAGAAACAGACTCCATGAGGGTGGTATGGAGGGCCCAACGTCCACAGGTGGGGGTTGTGCTTACAGCCCAACACCGTGCAGGACATTTGGCATTTGCCAGAGAACACCAAGATTGGCAAATTTGCCACTGGCGCCCTGTGCTCTTCACAGATGAAAGCAGGTTCACACTGAGCACGTGACAGTGTCTGGAGACGCCTTGGAGAACGTTCTGCTGCCTGCAACATCCTCCAGCATGAACAGTTTGGCAGTGGGTCAGTCATGGTGTGGGTTGGCATTTCTTTGGGGGGCCGCACAGCCCTCCATGTGCTCGCCAGAGGTAGCCTGACTGCCATTAGGTACCGAGATGAGATCCTCAGACCCCTTGTGAGACCATATGCTGGTGCGGTTGGCCCTGGGTTCCTCCTAATGCAAGACAATGCTAGACCTCATGTGGCTGGAGTGTTCCTGCAAGAGGAAGGCATTGATGCTATGGACTGGCCCGCCCGTTTCCCAGACCTGAATCCAATTGAGCACATCTGGGACATCATGTCTCGCTCCATCCACCAACACCAAGTTGCACCACAGACTGTCCAGGAGTTGGCGGATGCTTTAGTCCAGGTCTGGGAGGAGATCCTTCAGGAGACCATCCGCCACCTCATCAGGAGCATGCCCAGGCGTTGTAGGGAGGTCATACAGGCACGTGGAGGCCACACACACTACTGAGACTAATTTTGACTTGTTTTAAGGACATTACATCAAAGTTGGATCTGCCTGTAGTGTGGGTTTCCACTTACATTTTTGTGTGATTTTGTTGTCCGCACATTCAACTATGTAAAGAAAAAAGTATTTAATAAAAATATTTCATTCATTCAGATCTAGGATGTGTTATTTTAGTGTTCCCTTAATTTTTTTGAGCAGTATATATCTATGTATATATGTATATATGTATATATGTATATATGTATATATATATATATATATATATATATATATATATATATATATATATATATATATATATATATATATATATATATATATATATATGTATATATGTATATATGTATATATATATATATATATATATATATATATATATATATATATGTATATGTATATATGTATATATATATATATATATATATATATATATATATATATAATTATATTATTAAATATACACACACACTTTAAATCAAACAAACATTAACTAAACATCTCCCTGCAAACCAAAAATCCAGCTCTGAGCACTTTCAACCATCGACACAGACATTTCCTCCCCACTTCCTTCCAAACAATAACACACCCTAGCCCTCGACAGGAATATTGGTCTAAGCCCATGTGTTGCCTTTACTTCCCAGAATCTCAGCCAAAACACTTGGTGGAACATTGCAACCTTTTACAAGCCTCCATTAAAAGTTAAGAGGTTGCTTTGACAATTATACTGTGTGATACTACTTACCTACTTCCTATGGTAACTTATGACTAGCATGAAGTTAAAAAACACCTACACTTTCAGCCAAGCTAGAATTCAGACTCCATTCATGTCTTCCTTGCAGTGCATAAATATTTTTTTTTACAGCTGTTGACGTGTCTGTCTTTCCGACATGAAACATTACTCACAGCATCGCATGTTACATGCGACCATTGTGAACATGGTGGATGCATTGGAATATGGACATTTAAGCAGAGCTGTTGCTTTAATCCTTTCCATCCATTGTCTGACACCATTGCACTCTCCAAACTGAAAACACACGCGTGCACACAGTGTATGTTATACTGGGGGGGTTGTGGCCAGCAAAAAGTGCACAAAAAAAAGGGAGAAAAAGAGATGATAGCATAGCTACCTGAGCTGCATAGGGTCAAACGTGGACAGGTAGCTTAAATAATAACTGCATGCATGCATACAGTTATTATTTACGCTGCCTTTCCACATTTGATCTTCATTATAAAGGGTTTAAACACTGTTTCCCATGCTTGTTCAATTAATGAACCTGTGGAATGGTCGTTAAGACACTAACAGCTTACAGACGGTAGGCAATTAAGGTCACAGTATGAAAACTTAGGACACTAAAGAGGCCTTTCTACTGACTCTGAAAAACACCAAAAGAAAGATGCCCAGGGTCCCTGCTCATCTGCGTGAACGTGCCTTAGGCATGCTGCAGGGAGGCATGAGGACTGCAGATGTGGCCAGGGCAATAAATTGCCATGTCTGTACTGTGAGACGCCTAAGACGGCGCTACAGGGAGACGGGATGGACAGCTGATCATCCTCGCAGTGGCAGACCACTTGTAACAACACCTGCACAGGATCGGTACATGCGAACATCACACCTGCGGGATAGGTACAGGATGGCAAAAACAAATGCCCGAGTTACAATAGGAACCAGACAGGACTGGCAAAAAGTGCTCTTCACTGATGAGTCGCGGTTTTGTCTCACCAGGGGTGATGGTCGGATTCACGTTTATCGTCAAAGGGATGAGCGTTACACCGAGGCCTGTACTCTGGAGCAGGATCGATTTGGAGGTGGAGGGTCCATCATGGTCTGAGGCGGTGTGTCACAGCATCATCGGACTGAGCTTGTTGTCATTGCAGGCAATCTCAACGCTGTGCGTTACAGGGAAGACATCCTACTCCCTCAAGTGGTACCCTTCCTGCAGGCTCATCCTGACATGACCCTCCAGCATGACATTGCCACCAGCCATACTGCTCATTCTGTGTGTGATTACCTGCAAAACAGGAATGTCAGTGTTCTGCCATGCCAGCGAAGAGCCCGGATCTCAATCCCATTGAGCACGTCTGGGACCTGTTGGATTGGAGGGTGAGCGCTAGGGCCATTCCCCCCAGAAATGTCCGGGAACTTGCAGGTGCTTTGGTGGAAGAGTGGGGTAACGTCTCACAGCAAGAACAAATCTGGTGCAGTCCATGAGGAGGAGATGCACTGCAGTACTTAATGCAGCTGGTGGCCACACCAGAAACTGACTGTTACTTTTGACCCTCCCGTTATTCAGGGACACATTATTCCATTTCTGTTAGTCACATGTCTGTGGAACTTGTTCCGTTTATGTCTCAGTTGTTGAATTTTATGTTCATACAAATATTTACACATGTTAAGTTTTCTGAAAATAAGCAGCTGACAATGAGAGGACGTTTCTTTTTTTGTTGTTGCTGAGTTTATATATGTCTGTGCACGTGCGCGTGCGTATATTAAAAGATGAAAGCAGGCTAGGCTTGTGTGGTTATGGTTAGGTCTCATTTTGTCTCAATCCCCCTTGAACAATCAGGGTTTTAAAAAGGCTCTGGTTGGAGCATCATAGAGTTTTAAAATACAGAACCTAGTTCTTGGCTTCTCTTTCCTTGCCTGGAAAATACATAAAACACACATCTTATTTTTCCTCTGGTGCATTCGATGGAGAGCTTGAGTCTTGTGTTGACATTGCAGCTGCTAATATACAAAAAATAGTCCTCAAGGGTACCATAGGCCTGTATAAGAGAGGAGAGGGATTATATCAATCAATAATGGTGTATGTGTGCACGCGCATGTGTCCCTAGGTCTGCATACAAATATAGGCACAAGATTGAGTATGCCCCTATATTACAAGCAGAAACACCCACACCCACTGTGACTGATATGGATCACTCTCAGGTATCTTAATTCTAGTGCAACACTACAGATGACAGACAGAACACTCACACCCACTGTGACTGATATGCATCACTCTCAGGTATCATCTAGTGCAACACCACAGATTGTAACAGTTTGAATTGGTATGCAAAAAAAGCTCCACTAGAATATGTTGCAACCCGTCAGTCAAGACTGCAATCTCCTCTCTCCACCACCTGATCTCAATTCTCTCTCCATGTCTCTTCAAGAGGGCCTTCAAAGAGACGTAACCCACAGCAACAGCCCTAAACATTGGGCCCGAGGAATAAACACAAAACCTCCTTTGTACATATGTCAATAACATAGCTGGGCTGAGATGGAGATACCCTGACAGATGATCACATAGATTGGAGGTTGAAAAGAGCAAATAGGGGCAGCTAGTTTCAGACCAGCTGACGGTGACTATTCCACCACCTGCCCCAAAATGACACCATGTGAAAATGACTGACATGCATCATTAAAGTGCACAGAATAAACCATTGGTGGTGAATGAGGTAAGTCACTATGTGATGACAGCTACATGAACAAACCATTTAGCAACAACGAAAATGAGAGTTCAAGTTCAAGTAGTCCCTCCCGGTTTTGTCCATTTTCTTCTGTTAGGTTTTGACCCAGGTAACACCAGACAGTATGAGACAGTAAAAGCATGTGACTTGTGTGTGCAGTGTGACCCATCCGGGCGTCTAGCGTCCTACCATCACTGCCAATGCCGCGGGCGACCACTACGTCCGGCGAGGGCGTCTGTCTGGAGCGTGAGCCGAATGAGTCCAGGCTGTCGAAGGAGTCCTCTCGGCCGTGGCGAGGCGGGGAGAGTGAGTCGCTACGCTCCGAGTCCCAGCAGTCGATGTAGCCGCTGTCCCGTATGCTGCGTTGGGGGCTCTCCGTGTCCTCCGCCTCCTTTGACACACAAAATGTACAAGCATGCAAATGTATGCACACACACACACGTCAATGTAAAAAGATTGTGTTGAGATCATCCCAATACCCCATCCAATCTGGATCTCTCCTTCACCATGATTCCTCCAACACGGACAAGTACATTCACTTCCTCTTTCCAATTCTAATTGATATTCTACTTCTGTCTCTGTGTTTTAAGCTGCACAGTGTAACCCTGTCTGTGGCTTCTCTAGTTTCCAGGGTTGAGGAAAGGCTTTTCCATCCCGTCTGCCGGAGGAACCTCCTGGACCAGCCCTGTTTCTCTTTCCCCCTCATGGCTGAAACCTACCACCTCTTTCTCCCTCTCCACTGCCCCTTCTCTTTTCCTCAAACCCTCCTGTCCCTCCCTCTCCCCTTCCTCTACTCCTCTCTCCTGCTCCCTTCCACTCCCCCTCTCCATCCCTCCCACACTATCCCTTTCTCCACCCACCCCTATCCCCCCCTTACCCTCCAATCTACTCCGTCTTTCAATTCCTCAGACCTATTCCCTGTGCCAGATCCTGAGTGAAGGAGGATGCTGGGGTCCTACTTGGCTGACCTCATGGTGGGTGGGGGGGTGTGGGGTACAATGGCTGGCTTTGAGTGGCAACTCTAGGGGGGGGGGGGATTCCTGATAGGGTTCATAGGACAACGGCAGTGGACCTGAAGCTAATGGGTGTGCAGGTTTTGGTTCCTGCCCAGCATTAATACACCTCCTGTATTGCGTGTAACAGGATTTCATAAACCTATTGAATTTCTCTCTCACTTTAAGTCACTATCATTAACTTTAGTTAAGTGGAGATGCGGCCCTGTTATTCTGGACTATACAGACATCTGGGAAAGCATTCTAGGTTAAGTGGTCATTTCTCATTTATAGAGAATAATAGTGGGAGAATGGAATAAATGGAAGAGGAGTGACCTCACGCTCAGAACGGTTGCTACAGCTACATCCCTATATGTCCCTGGGGGGCTGTAAAAAGCCATAGTCCAGGTGACACACACTGGTTCTGGAGGACCAGTTGAAGGCCTGGGATCATCCTTGGACAAAGAGAGAGGTGGGAATGGGGGGGGGGGGAGAAAGAGCAAAGAGAGCATTCTCTTCTAGAGATGACTCCATGATGAGGGGAAGGGAGAGATAAAGGATGGAGTAGTGAAAGCATCAGTGCACCCCGAGGGGAGTTTGCGTCATAACATCCTTACGTTTGCCAAAGAAATAATATGCTTAGGTTGGACAGTCCTTCTAGTCTAACGTTCCTAATAGTACAGCCACCTAACAACTGCAAAACTACTTTGAACATCTACAAAGACGTAAAAATAAACCACCCTTCCAGGAATTGAACCCCCAACCTTGTCATTGCTATCACTAGGATACAACAAACTGAGCCATGTCAAAGCCTTACATCTATCCCTGTACGCATCCCTGTACACACCTTCCGCATCTGTGATAGCAGGCCTTCAAACTCCTTCAGGTCCAGTGTGGGCCCGTTGTAGGAGGTGCAGCTGTTGGCAGCCCGGCCCAGCCAGTATATGGTAATCAGAACCTGTGGAGGAATCATTACAGCAGGAAGAGTATTTTAGAGCCAGTATCAACAAGACAAGGTATTAACGTCAGTCTGTAACATTCAATTTAGTGGTAGATCATTGCCAATTGACCAACCCACACAGTCAACCAACTTTTGGGCTAATTAATTCCCAGTGGTCTCATACCCCAAGCTTGTGCACAAGTTGTGTAATACATTATGCAAGACTGCTAGCACATGATACATTAGCTTATTTGATAATTAGCAAAGTTGCTTGATAAATGCTTTACGGGCCCAATATCCCACTTTCCCCCCCAAAAAACTGACCAAACTAACAGTTTGCTTACTGAGTAAACCTGGCAAAATGCCATTGCAAAATCAACCTATGTTGAGATGGGTAAGTTAACATACTGTAAGCCACATATGAAATTCTTGACAGCTCCAAGGTATGCTTCATAATGCTAATACTAACCGACAGCAACACAAGCATTCTCAGCCACCTGAGAGCAATCAGAGAATTCCACATTTCACACAGTATGTCTATGTGACAGATGCCAGCCATGGCACACTGTACCCATTAGCTAGCAAAATTATACCATCTCTCAAAGAGGAACATTGGGCTAACTTATATAAAATTAAAATAATGCTAACTCAGACATGTGTTGCAGACACATTGAGGTACTGTACTGACACATTAAATATTCCGGATACATTCTGGACATATCATTTTGCCATGCGGTTTGTACAGCGACCGTACCACACACAATTGATACTACACACAATTGCTCCACAGTTGTTATTCCCCAATTGCATCAATTCAATGTACTATTCTCCCTTGAGTGTTAGTTTGATGTCAAGTCCAGTCATACAAACTAAATCACCCTCCTTTCCACTTTCCTTCAATTTGTAAGGAGTATAAACAGTTTCATCAAAGTGGCCACCAATAGGTTTCACTTCCTGATATATTTGGTCCACTCTTTTCCCTATCACTATAATAGGCTAACCAGGGGTTTCTGTACAAAAAAGACCTAGCCCTTGTCCTGGCCAATATGAACACACAGCTAGCTTTCTCACTCTCTTTACCATTGCCACATGGGTAAGGTTGTTTTACTATGCTAGCATAGCCCTGACAGCTAATTTACCATGCCAACTTCATCTACTATCTCATGTCCCTATATGTAGCTAGGCTACTGTGGCCATATGGAGATCACACAGGCTCTTTTACGTTGCAAGAACAAGCTGATAGATTGATATCACAAAACAAAGCAGACAAAGTCATCTAAGGATCTAGGGGTATTCCTTTGATAAAACAGATTACAGGTTGTCTTGGGTGGTTTGCGTAATGTGTGGTACACAGTAATTGTAAGCACTCTTTTCAGATGACAATCTAGGCTACAAAACAAAAACTAAACATACTTCACCCACAATGCACATCCCGTGCACTGTATCTAGAAGGCAAAACAATACTATTCACATTCATCACAAGCACCCACACTACCATTTAGCATGACAAATGTACACAAAGTGAATTCAGGTAGGTAGCCTGACTGGGATTCAAACTTGGATACTTGCAACTTTCAGTACAACACCTGTCTGTCAAACAGCAAGGGGCTGGAACCTCTTGATAAGGTCATTAGGTGCCGTTCTAAGGACGGAAAACATTTGTGTCAATAAATAGCCTAGACAGGGTATAAATATTCATACAACTCATGCTCTGTTTGTGGAATATACAGTAGGTTCTACAACTGTTGCAATGATAAATTAAACAGCATACCTAACCTGGCTAAACATGTTGTAGCTACACCTTTGCAAACACCCGTATACACCACAAACTAATCCTGCAACATCTTAAAGACCTGAGGTCATGCCCTCTGCACATCTGTCTCCGCCTCACTTTACAGTGCCCGTCTTCTCTGATACGTTTCACTGGACCAGTCACCTGACAAAATGTGTTCCTTCCGGACGGGACAATATCCTCTTTGTGCCACAAGTGTGTACACAGGCCTGATTGGTGTCACAGTTTTGCCCCAGCCCCAGCTAACACACCTGACTCCAATAATCACTTAATCATGATCTTCAGTTTAAAATGCAATTTGATTAATCAGCAGTGTTTGCTAGGGATGGAGAAAAAGTGTGCCACCAATCAAGCCCTCGAGGACTGGAGTTGCCCACCCCTGTAGCTTGCATGAGCACACACACACCTTCACAGCAGCAGTTCCTTACCTAAAGAACCAAAATGCCAAACAATATTTCCTCCAAAACATACCTACGTCATAGGGAATAGATACCTTACGCTTGGTTCAGTTTAACAATCCATGAGGCCAGCAGAATTCCATCCAGTCAAGCATGATAGTCCCTTTTCCTAGCCAAGTTTGAGCTGTGTTTACAAAACAGTACAAAATACTCCACCTATCTCATTTTTTTCAGTTTGATGGTGCTCAGTCTCAGCAATTTAAGAAAACAATTATTGAATGCTGCTGCTGCAGTTTGCTACAATGAAAAGGCTACAATCGACAGCAGCATTAGGCTAGCTCACTCTACAGCTGTTGGGAGTTTATGGGACAGTCTAATGCAGCGTTTCAGTGTCCCTCTGCTAAAACAGCTGTGGGGCTAGAGCTGGAGGCAGCCTTGGCTGAGTATAGTCACATATGTTAGACAGAGTACGCTATAGCAAGCAAAGTCAGGTAGAGAGCTCACTGCAGAGGATGACAAATGCACTACGCCAGCTCCTCTTAAAGCAGCAGAGACAGGAGATAGACGGAGGGAGAAAGAGAGGGGTTCATGGGATGGACTGACTAAGGGAGAGGGATAGGATTGAGAGAGATATTCAGAGATGGAGAACAGAACGACAGAAAGAATGACAAAAAAAGACAAAACAGCCAGAGACAGAGACCAACCCATATACACGAGGACATAACAGATTACCAGACTGACAAACAATATAGAGAGGTGTCACTTACATTCTTGAGTTTCCTACTGCAGTCGGCAACCCTGCTAGGAAGAGAGAGAGAGAGAGACGAGGAGGATCATAGGTTCCAGGTTAGAGAGCTGTCAAATGAGCTGCACCTACTCCACACTGCAGTTATGGAATGACATACAAATGGAAAAACCGATCTGGACTGAGAGGGAGGGAGGAGGAAGAAAGTGAGAGTGGGAGAGAGAGAAGGAGGGAGAGAGAGGGGAAGGGAGAGAGAAAGAGAGAAGTAGAGAGGGACAAAGAGAGAGAGAGAGAGAGAGTAGTTGCAAGAGAGAAAATATTAGTCTCTCCCAACTCTCCAGCCTGACCCTGTTGCTTCAGCCTCAAGGTTGTTTGGATGCTTTTCTATGTTCAAGCACCTCTAGGCAATAGCAGGGTAAGGACAAATTATTATTTAATTGTCTTTCTGACACACAAATGGACACACGCACAGAGACAAACAGACACAAACACACGGGCAGGCATGTTTGCCTTCCATTCTCTCACTAACATATTTCTCATCAAACTAAATAAGCACTCAACCATGTGTCAGAATGGTGACATATTTAACTATATCTCCAGGTCCCGTGTCGGTCTGGTGTGTGCATGCGTTTGTGTGTGTGTGTGTGTGAGCATGTGTGTGTAGGTGAGCTGACCTAAGGCTACACTTGATACTTTACTCACACACTAGTCAGCAGAGGTCATAGTGGGCTAGTGGGCTTGTTCAGCTCCCACACAACATTCCATGTCATAATAACCTTTACAGGTGACCCAGGAGTTAAGAGTGTTACAGACCTACTCCCACATGAGTGGGATTATTATGGAATGGTCAATCAAATGACTCAAGTCCAGATCGTTAGTAGGTGGAAGCTTATTCATTTACATGTCAATCTGCTTGTTCATACCTAATCCTTATTTTACCAGGTTGGCTGAGAACACGCTCTTTAACAACCTAGATTTGCAGAGAGTTGCAGGAGAAAGGAGAAGGTTTAAATTAGAAGCTGAGGATGATTTGGTAGCCAAGGCACCAGGGATAACATCCCATACTCTTGCGACAAGTGCTGTGGGATCATGTAAATTCACTCATCCTTATAATATATGGATCAGTTCATGCTTGCCTGTTTTGAGGTTGAGGTGATTTGTAGACTTCTGTGCTGCAACTAACCCTGTCAGATCCAATGACTAATAGAAAGGCTCTATAGCAATTAGAAAATATTTTGAAGATATTCTGTTTGTTCTCATTTCTGGCAGCTTTGATAAAGAGACATATAAAGGTGATTATTTTCACTTTGTACATGACCTCCCCTTGAGAGCACCACATTTGTTAGTTGGCAACAGGATACTAACACACTTCATGACCAAAAGTATGTGCTCGTAAAACATCTCATTCCAAAATCATGGGCATTAATATGGAGTTGGTCCTCCCTTTGCTGCTAGAACAGCCTTCACCTTTCTGGTAAGGCTTTCCACTTGATGTTGGAACATTGCTGCTGGGACTTGCTTCCATTCAGCATTAGTGAGGTCAAGCACTGATGTTAGGCGATTAGGATTGGCTCGCAGTCTGTGTTCCAATTCATCCCAAAGGTGTTTGATGGAGTTGAAGTCAGAGCTCTGTGCAGGCCAATCAAGTTCTTCCACACCGATCTCGACAAACCATTTCTGTATGGACCTCGTCTAGAATGTCATTGTATGCTGTAGCGTTAAGATTTCCCTTCACTGGAACTAAGGGGCCTAGCACGAACCATGAAAAACAGCCACAGACCATTATTCCTTCGGGCAGGTAGCGTTCTCCTGGCATCCGCCAAGCCTAACTTCGTCCGTCGGACTGCCAGATGGTAAAGGGGCGAGCTTTACATGGTGATCTTAGGCTTGTGCGTGGCTGCTCGGCCATGGAAACCCATTTCATGAAGCTCCAGACAAACATTTATTTTGCTGACGTTGCTTCCACAGGCAGTTTGAAACTCGGTAGTGAGTGTTGTAACTGAGGACAGACGATTTTTACACGCTTCTGCACTCGTCAGTTCTGTTCTGTGAGCTTGTGTGGCCTACCACTTCGCGGCTCAGCCGTTGTTGCTCCTAGACTTTTCCACTTCACAATAACAGCACTTACAGTTGACCGGGGTAGTTCTAGCAGGGCAGATATTTGACCAACTGACTTGTTGGAAAGACTGCCATGTTGAAAGTCACTGAGCTCTTAAAAGTTAGGACATTCTACTGCCAATGTTTGTCTATGGAGAATGCATGGCTTTTGCTCAATTCCATACACCTGTCAGCAACGGGTGTGGCGGAAATAGCCAAATCCAATCATTTGAAGGGGTGGCCACATCATTTGTGTATATATAGCTAGTGTAGCTGATCCAGCAGAAAGGGCCAAATAGCAAATACAGTAGATAGGTGACACCAAGTCAGTTTCAGCGTCAGTTTCTCCACCTCCCTCTCCTTCAACAGAATGGCCCTGTGTCATTTCACCTTCCTCGCCTCCCTCTGTCCTTCCTCCTCTCCTCTAGCTTGATTAAATAGACAGGTCTCTTTTCTCTACGCTACCTTGATTACTTACATAACCACATCTAAAGGCTGCCTGAGAAAGAAGGCAATTCAGATTCCACTAGGTATTAGATCACTGCCTGTGATATCAACTGTACTCTCTTCCCTCTCTCCCTCGCTCTCTTTTTCCCTCTCTCACACTCCCCCTCACTCTTGCTGTTACTCTCTCTCTCCCCCTCTCTCCCTCTCTTCTTTCACCCTCTTCCCCTGTCACTTATCTTGGAAATGGATCGGTTTCCATCAACAGATGGTACAGAGGACATATTTCAGGCCTCAGCTCATTGTGTGTCTCTTTATACTAGAGGTCGACCGATTATGATTTTTCAACGCCGATACCGATTATTGGAAGACCAAAAAAAGTAGATACCAATTAAATCGGGCGATTTAATTGGTATCTGTTGGCGAAGTGTTTTTTTAATAATGACAATTACAACAATACTGAATGAACACTTATTTTAACTTAATATAATACATCAATAAAATCCATTTAGCCTCAAATAAAATCAAACATGTTCAATTTGGTTTAAATAATGCAAAAAAGTGTTGGAGAAGAAAGTAAAAGTGCAATATGTGCGATGTAAAAAAGCGAACGTTTAGTTCCTTGCTCAGAACATGAGAACATATGATATGAAAGCTGGTGGTTCCTTTTAACAGGAGTCTTCAATATTTCCAGGTAAGAAGTTTTAGGTTGTAGTTATTATAGGAATTATAGGACAATCTCTATACGATTTGTATACAGTCATATACAGTTTGGGCACCCATGACAATTTCCATGATTTCCATATATAAATAATTGGGTGTTTGGATCAGCAATTTCATTTGGATCTATCAAATAACTGATGGACACAGTAATATTTCAGTAGTGAAATGAGGATTATTGGATTAACAGAAAATGTGCAATATGCATCAAAACAAAATTAGACAGGTGCATAAATTTGGGCACCCCAATATTTAGTAGAGCCTCCCTTTGCTAAAATAACAGCCTCTAGACGCTTCCCATAGCCTCTAATGAGTGTCTGGATTCTGGATGAAGGTATTTTGGACCATTCCTCCTTGCGAAACATCTCCAGTTCAGTTAGGTTTGATGGTTGCCGAGCATGGACAGCCCGCTTCAAATCATCCAACAGATACTCAATGATATTCAGGTCTGGGGACTGGGATGGCCATTCCAGAACATTGTACTTGTTCCTAGTAGATTAGATTTTGAGCAGTGTTTTGGGTCCTTGTCTTGTTGAAATATCCAGCCCCGGCGTAACTTCAACTTTGTGACTGATTCTTCAACATTATTCCCAAGAATCTGCTGATATTGAGTGGAATACATGCGACCCTCAACTTTAACCTCAACTTTAACCTCAACCTCTAGTAACTCCCCACCCCGGGTCCGGGAGCGTAATCGTCGACTGACATTAATTAGCATAACGCAACGGATATAAATATTCCTAGAAAATATTCCTATTCATGAAAATCACAAGTGAAATATATTGAGACACAGCTTAGCCTTTTGTTAATCACCCTGTCATCTCAGATTTTCAAAATATGCTTTACAGCCAAAGCTAGACAAGCATTTCTGTAAGTTTATCGATAGCCTAGCATAGCATTTTGTCCAGCTAGCAGCAGGTAACTTGGTCACGGAAATCAGAAAAGCAATCAAATTAAATCGTTTACCTTTGATGAGCTTCGGATGTTTTCACTCACGAGACTCCCAGTTAGATAGCCAATGTTCCTTTTTTCCCAAAATATTATTTTTGTAGGCGAAATAGCTCCGTTTGTTCTTCACGTTTGGCTGAGAAATCGCCCGGAAATTGCAGTCACGAAAACGCCGAAAAATATTCAAAATTAGCTCCATAATATCAACAGAAACATGGCAAACGTTGTTTATAATCAATCCTCAAGGTGTTTTTCAAATATCTATTCGATAATATATCCACCGGGACAATTGGTTTTTCAGTAGGACCGATTGGAATAATGGTTACCTCTGTATTTTATGCAAGAATCACTCTGAGAGCCATCAGGTGATCAATTGCACAATGTAGCCGCTTACGGGTATTCTTCAACATAAATGCGTAAAACTAAATCACAATGCCTTGGGGAATACGGAGAAAAAGTAATCTGGTTGATAGCCCATTC
The DNA here is from genome assembly GCF_002021735.2 of Oncorhynchus kisutch. NCBI lineage: Eukaryota > Metazoa > Chordata > Actinopteri > Salmoniformes > Salmonidae > Oncorhynchus > Oncorhynchus kisutch. The sequence continues at coordinate 43,892,444 of NC_034192.2, forward strand.
ACTGCTCAATAGGGACGCATAGGAACGCAGAGCTTTCAAAAGATGAGTCACTTACGAATTTGATTTTTCTCAGGCTTACGCCTGCAATATCAGTTCTGTTATTCTCGCAGACAATATTTTTACAGTTTTGGAAACTTTAGAGTGTTTTCTATCCTAAGCTGTCAATTATATGCATATTCTAGCATTTTGTCCTGACAAAATATCCCGTTCACTACGGGAACGTTATTTTTCCATAAATTAAAATACTGCCCCCTAGTCACAAAACAAGATTCCCAGTACCGGCACGGGCCACACAGTCCCACAGCATGATGGAACCCCCACCAAATTTTTACTGTGGGTAGCAACTGTTTTTCTTGGAACGCTGTGTTCTTTTGCCGCCATGCATAACATCCCTTGTTATGACCAAATAACTCAATCTTTGTCTCATCAGTCCACAGCACCTTATTCCAAAATGAAGCTGGCTTGTCCAAATGTGCGTTTGCATACCTCAAGCGACTCGGTTTGTGGCGTGTGTGTAGAAAAGGCTTCTTCCGCATCACTCTTCCATACAGCTTCTCCTTGTGCAAAGTGCGCTGAATTGTTGAACGATGCACAGTGACACCATCTCAGCAGGATGATGTTGTAGGTCTTTGGAGGTGGTCTGTGGGCTGTTTTTTACCGTTCTCACCATCCTTCGTCTTTGCCTCTCCGATATTTTACTTGTTAAGGCCAGTAGTGGCAGGCCAAGAACTGTGCCTGTGGTCTTCCATTTCCTCACTATGTTTCTCACAGTGGACAATGACAGCTTAAATCTCTGCGATAGCTTTTTGTAGCCTTCCTCTAAACCATAATGTTGAACAATCTTTGTTTTCAGGTCATTTGAGAGTTGTTTTGAGGCCCCCATGTTGCCACTCTTCAGAGGAGAGTCAAAGAGAACAACAACTTGCAATTGGCCACCTTAAATACCCTTTCTCATGATTGGATGCACTTGTCTATGAAGTTCAAGGCTTAATGAGCTCACCAAACCAATTGTGTGTTCCAATTAATCTGTGCTAAGTAGTTACAGGTATTCAAATCAACAGAATGACAAGGGTGCCCACATTTTTGCATAGCATATTTTTCACATCTGATTGAATTTCATACAACGCAATATTGCTACACTAAAAATCTTTGTCTGGACAATACCCCAGTACTCCGCTTTCATTAGAAAATGAATGGCATGCCACTGTGATCATTTTCTGTGACGACAGAGTAATTATTATGCAGCCTCAGAGGGGTGCCCAAACTTTTTCATACGACTGTACCTTTGACTATTGGATGTTCTTATAGGCACTTTAGTATTGCCAGTGTAACAGTAAAGCTTCCGTCCCTCTCCTCGCCCCTACCTGGGCTCGAACCAGGAACACATCGACAACAGACACCCTCGAAGCAGCGTTACCCATGCAGAGCAAGGGGAACAACCACTCCAAGTCTCAGAGCGAATGACCCTGCTAACTAGCTAGCCATTTCACATCGGTTACACCAGCTTAATCTCAGGAATTGATATGCTTGAAGTCATAAACAGCGCAATGCTTGAAGCACAGCGACGAGCTGCTGGCAAAACGCACGTAAGTGCTGTTTGAATGAATGCTTACGAGCCTGCTGGTGCCTACCACCGCTCAGTCAGACTGCTCTATTAAATCATAGACTTAGTAATAACATAATAACACTCAGAAATATGAGCCTTGGGTCATTAATATGGTCGAATCCGGAAACTATCATCTCAAAAACAAGACGTTTATTCTTTCAGTGAAATATGGAACCGTTCCGTATTTTATCTAACGGGTGGCATGCATAAGTCTAAATATTCCTGTTACATTGCACAACCTTCAATGTTATGTCATAATTACGTAACATTCTGGCAAATTAGGTGGCCCAAACTGTTGCATATACACTGACTCTGCGTGCAATGAACGCAAGAGAAGTGACACAATTTCACCTGGTTTATATTGCCTGCTAACCTGGATTTATTTTAGCAAAATATTCAGGTTTAAAAATATATACTTCTGTGTATAGATTTTAACAAAGGCATTGATGTTTATGGTTAGGTACAGTCGTGCAACGATTGTGCATTTTTCGCAAATGCGCTTTTGTTAAATCATGCCCGTTTGGCGAAGTTGTGTAGTTAACTAGTGATTATGATTGATTGTTTTTTTATAAGATAAGTTTAATGCTAGCTAACAACTTACCGTGGCTTCTTACTGCATTCGCGTAACAGGCAGTCTCCTCGTGGAGTGCAATGTCATCAGGTGGTTAGAGCGTTGGACTAATTAACTGTAAGGTTGCAAGATTGAGTCCCCGAGCTGACAAGGTAAAAATCTGTCGTTCTGCCCCTGAACAAGGCAGTTAACCCACTGTTCCTAGGCCGTCATTGAAAATAAGAATGTGTTCTTAACTGACTTGGGTATGGCTGCACACAATCTAAGACTGTGACAAGGGCATATAAGTGGCAGTTTGATGTTTATCGGTTATTTTAATGCATACACAGCATGCACACACACTTCCCTTAGGCCACACCTGAACTCTTCAAGGCATCATATGTCATGTAGAACCAGTCGAGCCACGCCCAAGACATGTTAAGTTTGACATTGCTCCATCTCTCCTTCTCTCTGTCTCTCTCGTGCTCTCCCCCCCTCTCCCCCAGTCTCTCTCGCTACTGACAGAGTAGTTCTGGCACCAGGACAATTGGGGGGAAACACCCACTCACCTAGCAACAGCCACAACATCACAATCTCTGGATATAGCATACTGTAATATTTTGTCAATGACCAGTTGTACCTAACAGATACTGCTTTGTTATGTTGCATACAGGAGAGTCACACTTCCACTGAACTGTCTTCCCAAGAGTTATTAATTACTGTACTGTTGACATAGCAGACACACAGTGATGTAGAAAGACAAGCAAATGGATGGAAATAGATCAAACACATGGATGAAAATACAAAGACGGACAGACAAAGAGAAAGAAAGGGAGATGGATACAGAGATACAGTTGAAATTGGAAGTTTACATACACTTAGGTTGGAGTCATTAAAACTCGTTTTTCAACCACTCCACAAATGTCTTGTTAACAAACAAGTCGGTTAGGACATCTACTTTGTGCATGACACAAGTCATTTTTCCAACAATTGTTTACAGACAGATTATTTAACTTATAATTCACTGTATCACAATTCCAGTGGGTCAGACGTTTACATACACTGAGTTGACTGTGCCTTTAAACAGCTTGGAAAATTCCAGAAAATTAAGTCTTGGCTTTAGAAGCTTCTGATAGGCTAATTGACATTTGAGTCAATTGGAGGTGTACCTGTGGATGTATTTCAAGGCCTACCTTCAAACTCCGTGTCTCTTTAATTGACATCATGGGAAAATCAAAAGAAATCAGCCAAGACCTCAGAAAAAAATTGTATACCTCCACAAATCTGGTTCATCCTTGGGAGCAATTTCCAAATGCCTGAAGGTACCAGGGTTCATCTGTACAAACAATAATACGCAAGTATAAACATCATGGGACCACGCAGCCGTCATACCGCTCAGGAAGGAGACGCGTTCTGTCTCCTAGAGATGAACGTACTTTGGTGCAAAAAGTGCAAATCAATCCCAGAACAATAGCAAAGGACCTTGTGGAGATGCTGGAGGAAACCGGTAAAAAAACGATCTATATCCACAGTAAAACGAGTCCTATATCGACATAACCTGAAAGACCGCTCAGCAAGGAAGAAGCCACTGCTCCAAAACCACCATAAAGCTAGATAACGGTTTGCAACTACACATGGGGACAAAGTTTGTACTTTTTGGAGAAATGTCATCTGGTCTGATGAAACAAAAATATAATTGTTTGGCCATAATGACCATCGTTGTGTTTGGAGGAAAAAGGGGGATGCTTGCAAGCCGAAGAACACCATCCCAACCGTGAAGCACGGGGGTGGCAGCATCATGTTGTGGGGGTGCTTTGCTGCAGGAGGGACTGGTACACTTCACAAAATAGATGGCGTCATGAGGTAGGAAAATTACGTGGATATATTGAAGCAACATCTCAAGACATCAGTCAGGAAATTAAAGCTTGGTCGCAAATGGGTCTTCCAAATGGACAATGACCCCAAGCATACTTCCAAAGTTGTGGCAAAATGGCTTAAGGACAACAGAGTTAAGGTATTGGAGTGGCCATTACAAAGCCCTGACCTCAGTCCTATAGAACATTTGTGGGCAGAACTCAAAAAGCATGTGCGAGCAAGGAGGCCTGCAAACCTGACTCAGGAATGGGCCAAAATTCTCCCAACTTACTTTGGGAAGCTTGTGGAAGGCTACCTGAAACATTTGACCCAAGTTAAACAATTTAAAGGCAATGCTACCAAATACTAATTGAGTGTATGTAAACTTCTGACCCACTGGGAATGTGATGAGAAATAAAAGCTGAAATAAATCAATCACTCTACTATTATTCTGACATTTCACATTCTTAAAAAAAAGTGCTGATCCTAAATGACCTAAGACGGGGAATTTTTACTAGGATTAAATGTCAGGAATTGTGAAAAACTGAGTTTAAATGTATTTGGCTAAGATGTATGTAAACTTCCGACTTAAACTGTATAGGCAGGCAGACAGACAGGCTGAAAGGCAGACAGGCTGAATTACAGACAGGCTGAATTACAGACAGAACAACTGTTCAACCACCCTACTGACCACCTACTGGACAGTGTTCCAACCAGCCAGTCAACCAGCCAGACAGACAGAGAAGCAGGTGTGTGTGATGTCTTACTTGGCGTTGGGGCGTGTGGAGATATCCTGCAGGTCCCCAGGGTCAAACAGCTGAGAGCCCTTCAGTCCCAGCTCCTCACAGCCACGCAGGAACACACTCAGGTTGTCCTGAAGGGAGAGAGAAGACAGAATATTACTTAGAGAGGACATAATCACGTCAGACGCCATAAAGTGCTTTGAAAGACTGGTCATGGCTCCCATCAACACCATTATGCCAGAAACCCTAGAACCACGTTCATCTGTACAAACAATATTACGCAAGTTTAAACACCATGGGACCACGCGGCCATCATACCGCTCAGGAAGGAGACGCGTTCTGTCTTCTCGAGATGAATGTACTTTGGTGCGAAAAGTGCAAATCAATCCCAGAACAATAGCAAAGTACCTTTAGAAGATACTTGAGGAAACAGGTACAAAATCATCTATATCCACAGTAAAACGAGTCCTATATCGACATAACCTGAAAGGCCGCTCAGCAAGGAAGAAGCCACTGCTCCAGAACCGCCATAAAAAAGCCAGACTACAGTTTGCAACTGTACATGGGGACAAAGATCGTACCAAAGTACGTTCATCTCGAGAAGACAGAACGCGTCTCCTTCCTGAGCGGTATGACGGCTGCATGGTCCCATGGTGTTTATACTTGCGTAATATTGTTTGTACAGATGAACATGGTACCTTCAGGCGTTTGGAAATTGCTCCCAAGGATGAACCAGGTGTTGGTCTTGGCTTATTTCATTTGGTTTTCCCATGATGTCAAGCAAAGAGGCACTGCGTTTAAATGTAGGCCTTGAAATACACCCACCGGCACACCTCCAATTGACTCAAATTATGTCAATTAGCCCATCAGATGCTTCTAAAGCCATGACATCATTTTCTGGAATTTCCCAAGCTGTTTATAGACGAAGTCAACTTAGTGTTTGTAAACTTCACTGGAATGTGATACAGTGAATTATAAGTGAAATGATCTGTCTGTAAACAATTGTTGGGAAAATGACGTGTCATGCACAAAGTAGATGTCCTAACCGACTTGCCAAAGCTATAGTTTGTTAACCTCTCTGGGATATGTGGGATGGTAGCATCCCACTTGGCCAAAAGCCAGAGAAAATGCAGAGCGCCAAATTCAAATAAATTCCTATAAAAATCTAACTTTCATGAAATCACACATGTAAGATACCAAATTAAAGCTACACGTGTTGTGAATCCAGCCAACATGTCATCGCCGAAGTCGAGGATCTGTAGGATGGTCAGTTTTATGAGGGTATGTTTGGCAGCATGAGTGAAGGATGCTTTGTTGCGAAATAGGAAGCCGATTCTAGATTTAACTTTGGATTGGAGATGTTTGATGTGAGTCTGGAAGGAGAGTTTACAGTCTAACCAGACACCTAGGTATTTGTAGTTGTACACATATTCTGAGTCAGAACCGTCCAGAGTAGTGATGCTGGACGGGCGGGCAGGTGCAGGCAGCGATCGGTTGAAGAGCATGCATTTAGTTTTACTTGTATTTAAGAGCAGTTGGAGGCCATGGAAGGAGAGTTGTATGGCATTGAAGCTCGTCTGGAGGGTTGTTAACACAGTGTCCAAAGAAGGGCCAGAAGTATACAGAATGGTGTCGTCTGCGTAGAGGTGGATCAGAGACTCACCAGCAGCAAGAGTGACATCATTGCTGTATACAGAGAAGAGAGTCGGCCTAAGAATTGAACCCTGTGGCACCCCCATAGAGACTGCCAGAGGCCCGGACAACAGGCCCTCCGATTTAACACACTGAACTCTATCAGAGAAGTAGTTGGTGAACCAGGCGAGAAAATCATTTGAGAAACCAAGGCTATCGAGTCTGCCGATGAGGATGTGGTGATTGACAGAGTCGAAAGCCTTGGCCAGGTCAATGAATACGGCTGCACAGTATTGTTTCTTATCGATGGTGGATATGATATCTTTTAGTACCTTTAGCGTGGCTGAGGTGCACCCATGACCAGCTCTGAAACCAGATTGCATAGAGGAGAAGGTATGGTGGGAATCGAAATGGTTGGTAATCTGTTTGTTGACTTGGCTTTTGAAGACCTTAGAAAGGCATGGTAGGATAGATATAGGTCTGTAGCAGTTTGGGTCTAGAGTGTCTCCCCTTTGAAGAGGGGGATGACCGCAGCTGCTTTCCAATCTTTGGGAATCTCAGATGACACGAAAGAGGTTGAACAGGCTAGTAATAGGGGTTGCAACCATTTCGGCAGATCATTTTAGAAAGAAAGGTTGTCTAGCCCGGCTGATTTGTCGGGGTCCAGATTTTGCAGCTCTTTCAGAATATCAGCTGACTGGATTTGGGAGGAGAAATGGGGAAGGCTTGGGCGAGTTGCTGTGGAGGGTACAGTGCTGTTGACCAGAGTAGGGGTAGCCAGGTGGAAAGCATGAACAGCCGTAGAAAAATGCTTATTGAATTCTCAATTATAGTGGATTTATCGGTGGTGACAGTGTTTCCTAGCCACAGTGCAGTGGGCAGCTGGGAGGAGGTGCTCTTTTTCTCCATGGACTTTACAGTGTCCCAGAACTTTTTTGAGTTTGTGTTGCAGGAAGCAAATTTCTGCTTGAAAAAGCTAGCCTTGGCTTTTCTAACTGCCTGTGTATATTGGTTTCTAACTTCCCTGAAAAGTTGCATATCTTGGGGGCTGTTCGATTCTAATGCAGAACACCATAGGATGTTTTTGTGTTGGTTACCCTCTCTGAGATAGGGGGACGTAAATGTCCCACTTGGCCAATTGCCAGGGAAAATGCAGAGCGCCAGATTCAAATAAAATACTATAAAATTCAAACCTTCATTAAATCACACATGTAAGATACTCAATTAAAGCTACACTCGTTGTGAATCCAGCCAACATGTCAGATTTCAAAAAGTATTTTTGGCGAAAGCATAAGAAGCTATTATCTGATGATAGCACAGCAGTAAACAAAGATAAATAATATTTCAACCCTGCAGGTGCTACACAAAACACAGAAATAAAATATAAAACATGCCTTACCTTTGATGAGCTTCTTTTGTTGGCACTCCAATATGTCCCATAAACATCACAAATGGTCCTTTTGTTCGATTAATTCCGTCCATATATATCTAAACTGTCCATTTATTTGGTGCGTTTGATCCAGAAAAAAAACAGTTTCCAATTTGCGCAAAGTCACTACAAAATATCTCAAAAGTTACCTGTAAACTTTGCCAAAACATTTCAAAATACAACTTTAAAAATACCTAAACGTTAGTAAACGATCTGTTTTCAATAGAGGACGAGAGAAAACTAATGCTACTTTTCAAGTCTTGGCCAACTCTCAACAGCATTACCCTTTTCCAGGATGCACAAAGGAATAACCTCAACCAAATTCTAAAGACTGGTGACATCCAGTGGAAGCGGTAGGAACTGCAAACAAGTGCCTAAAAAAATATTGTTTCCCCATGAGAACCCAATGAACAGACCTCAAAAATAAATAATTCTGAATGGTTAGTCCTTGGGGTTTTGCCTGCTACATAAGTTCTGTTATACTCACAGACATGATTCAAACAGTTTAGAAACGTCAGAGTGTTTTCTATCCGAATCTACTAATAATATGCATATCTTATATTGAGTAGCAGGAAGTTGAAATTGGGCACGCTATTTATCCAAAAGTGAAAATGCTACCCCCTATCCCAAAGAGGTTTTAAGGGCAGTCAGGTATAGAGAGAACCAAGGGCTATATCTGTTCCTGGTTCTAAATTTCTTGAATGGGGCATGCTTATTTAAGATGGTGAGGAAGGCATTTAAAAAAAATAACCAGGCTTTCTCTACTGACGGGATGAGGTCAATATCCTTCCAGGATACCTGGGCCAGGTCGATTAGAAAGGCCTGCTCACTGAAGTGTTTCAGGGAGCGTTTGACAGTGATGAGTGGAGGTCGCCTGACTGCTGACCCATTACGGATGCAGGCAATGAGGCAGTGATCGCTGAGATCTTGGTTGAAAACAGCATTTTGTATTTAGAGGGCAAGTTGGTTAGGATGATATCTATGAGGGTGCCTGTGTTTATGGCTTTGGGGTGTGCAGGGTGAATACGTCGTCTGTCATACAATAATTTGGTAAAGAGCCAATTTGACATTTGACAGTACATTGTTTTCACTGAGGAAATATACGAGTCTGCTGTTAATGATAATACAAAGGATTTTCCCAAGGTTTCTGTTAACGCATAACCCACGGTAGTTATTGGGGTCAAATTTGTCTCCACTTTGTGGATTGGGTGATCAGTCCTTGGTTCCAGATATTGGGGAAGATGCCAGAGCTAAGGATGATGTTAAAGAGTTTTAGTATAGCCAATCGGAATTTGTGGTCTGTATATTTGATCATTTCATTAAGGACACCATCAACACCATAGGCCTTTTGGGTCGGAGGATTTGTATTTTGTCCGTTAGTTAATTCAATGTAATTGGAGATTCCAGTGGGTTCTTGTAGTCTTTAATAGTTGATTCTAAGATTTGTATGTGTTTTTGATGTTTGTTCTTTGTTTTAGGGCCAAAAAGATTGGAGAGTTGGTTCATATTAGAATGACTGTGATTTTGTTGTGATCTGATAGGGGTGTGAGCGGGTTGACTGTGAACGCTCTGAGAGACTCTGGGTTGGGGCCAGTGGTAAAGTAGTCTACAGTACTACTGCCAAGAGATGAGCTATAGGTATACTTACCGTCCCCTCGAAGCCTACCATTGATTATGTGCATACCCAGCGTGTGTGACAGAGCTGTAGGAGTTGTGACCCTTTTTTGTTGGTTATGTTGATGTAGTTGTGCCGAGAGGGGCATATGGGGGAGGGAATGATTTCACCTCCAGGTATTTGTTCTGGAGTTCTGGCATTTAGGTCGCCACAGACTAGTACATATCCCTGGGCCTGGAAATGATTGATTCCCCCCTCCAGGATGGAGAAGCTGTCTTCATTAAAGTATGGTGATTCTAGTGGGAGGGTATAGGTAGCACATAGGAGGACATTTTTCTCTGTTGAGATCATTTCCTTTTGAATTTCTAGCCAAATGTAAAATGTTCCTGTTTTGATTAATTTATTTAATAGAGTGAATTAGGTCTGCTCTATACAAAATTAGCATACCCTCATAGTCCCTTCCCTGTTTCACACCTGGTAGTTTGGTGGATGGGACTACCAGCTCTCTGTAACTTAGAGGGCAACCAGTGGGTCCATCTCCTCTATACCATGTTATTGTAGGATGACAATGTCTGTATTTCAGAAGTCCAGGTTCCTGCTCTTTAGGTCAAAGGCAGATGACCTCAGGCCTTGGATATTCCAGGATGAGATAGTGAAGGCAGTGTGTTCAATAAAGTGTTCAATGTTATTAGTCATGTGGTTTGGCCTCAGACCAGTAAGTGTGAGCAGAGCCTGCTGAGCATCTGGTACATGCCATTGGCTTGGGCTAGTGTAAGAGTGAGGGTTGGGCCTATTTGCCTGCTCTCTCTGTTTCCTTTTTCCCCCCATCTCTGTCTCCCATGCAGAGCTTGCCAGGTGTCCTGCAGTCCTTTGTTCTGTCGGTGCAACCTGACCCTGCTAAGGCTCCTGTCCCCTTCTCTTCTCCAGTTCCCAGCCTCTTTCTCTTCTCTCCCGTTCTCCCTCTCTCTGCACAGAGCTGGATTTTCTCACATTTCAGAGCATTTCTCACTGTGCTAAGCCAATGAAAGTCCGCTATGGGGGGGGGGGGCCCCCCCGGCTTCCTGTACATTTGGGAGAGTCCCATCTCTGCTACCCTGGAGAGGAGACCCCACCCATAAACACACACACACACACAGAGGGTGTGAATGGATATTGCTCTGCCGGCAGGATATGTAAAAGACAATCAACAAAAAATATTTTTCACAATATTGAGCAATTGGAACAGTAGTATTCAGTGATATCAACTTCTCTCAAATCAGCACTGCATACACACTGATACAAACTATTGACATGCATTTCAAGGTCTACAAGGTTTTGCTCTTCCCATCCATATGTTTATCATAGCGGACTTTGTTTTATAACTTAGGACAGTTTTGACACTCACCACGACATCCTTTATCATAAAGTTGGTTGGACCTCTCTAAAAACACACAGGTCACGTCATTATTCTATTTTTGTTTCTCAATAAATACTAATAATACTCAATAAACTACCAATTTACTTATCATTGTTGAAATATAGAAACTCAGATTACAAAACTAGAACACAGGGTTGGTTAATGCTGGAGACTCCACGTGTATCCACAGAGTTCGGTAAATCTGCTTTTTCCTAACAGGCCCCTATCATGTGGAATAATCTCCAAGTAACATTTCATTTGGATATGTTGTCATCTCTGGGTCAGTTTAGGAGAAAGGCTAGGGATTTTTGTATTTATAAATGTGCTTGTTTTGTTTATTGTGTATATAATATTAGCTATTTATTAAATTTTGTGTTTTAAATTGTGTATAATTTTCCCTTCTGTATTGTTCACATTTGCAAATGAGACCTAGGTCTCAATGTGTTTTTCCCTGGTTAAATAAAAGTTAATAAAAAAAGACTAATAATGTTCCATATCTATATACACTGTATATATACAAAAGTATGTAGACATCCCTTCAAATGACTAGATTTGGCTATTTCAGCCACACCCGTTGCTGACAGGTGTATAAGATCGAGCACACAGCCATGCAATCTCCATAAACAAACATTGGCAGTAGAATGGCCTTACTGAAGAGCTCAGTGACTTTCAACGTGGCACCGTCATAGGGTGCCACCTTTCCAACAAGTCAGTTCGTCAAATTTCTGCCCTGCTGGAGATGCCCCGGTCAAGTGTAAATGCTGCTGTTATTATTATTGTTGTTGCTCCTATTATCTAGGAGCAACAACAACTCAGCCGCAAAGTGGTAGGTCACAAAAGCTCACAGAACGGGACCGCCGAGTTGCAACACTCACCGCTGCTCGGTTGCAACACTCACAATCAAGTTCAAAACTGCCTCTGGAAGCAATGTTAGCACAATAACAATTCTTCAGGAGATTCAAAAATGCGTTTCCAAGCCTAAGATCACCACGCGCAATGCCAAGCGCCAGCTGGAGTGGTGTAAAGCTCACCGCTACTGGACTCTGGAGCAGTGGAAATGCGTTCTCTGGAGAGATGAATCACGTTTCACCATCTGGCAATCAGACAGACGAATCTGGGTTTGGCGGATGCCAGGAGAACGCTACCTGCCCGACTGCATAGTGCCAACTATAAATTTCCTTTCCTGTTTCAACATGACAATGCCCCCGTGAACAAAGTGAAGTCCATACGGAAATGGTTTGTCGAGATCGGTGTGGAAGAACTTGACTGGCCTGCACAGAGCCCTGACCTCAACTCCATCAAACACCGTTGGGATGAATTGGAACGCCGACTGCGAGTCAGGCCTAATCGCCCAACACCAGTGCCCGATGTCCCTAACGCTCTTGTGGCTGAATGGAAGCAAGTACCCGCAGCAATGTTCCAACATCTAGTGGAAAGCCTTCCCAGAAGAGGGGAGGCTGTTATGGCAGCAAAGGGGGAACCGACTCCATGTTAATGCCCATGATTTATGATTGTGGAATACTAATTTCATCAATATTACAAAACTTACTTTAGGTCAGCTTCAATGGCTTTTATAGGTAGGTAAGAAAAGTTACATGATGTAAATTTTTATGTCCAAACATGAATATTGACTTACATTGAAGCGTTTTCGGGTGGTATATGGCCAATATACCACGGCTAAGGGCTGTTCTTACGCACAACTCAAAGCAACGCAGAGTGCTAGGACACAGCCCTTAGCCGTGGTATATTGGCCATATATCAAACCCCTGAGGTGCCTTATTGCTATTATAAACTGGTTACCAAAGTGAATAGAAATGTAAAAATAAATGTTTAGTCATACCACGACTTTCAGCCAATCAGCATTCAGGGCTCGAACCACCCAGTTAATAAATAGTAGTGCAATACCGTAAATTTTTTCCCCTTTAATTTCAAAATGATCCAGCTTCTTCCACCATGTTTCACACATATTCAGACTACATTTTGAGATAATATATGACAAAGTGCAGTTAAAAAATATATATATTATAGACATTACTTTATAAGCAACCTTAAGTCTGAATAGTGATGAATTGACCCAATGGGTCATGAAATGTAGTTTCACCAATTTACTGTATGTTGTCAACTATTCAAATCATATTTTTCACCAAAATAAGCATTTTTTAAATACAAACGAAATGTACCCTATTCTTAGTCCACCATACCCTTTACTGACATATTAACCACCTGGTTGAGCACATTTGTTGATTTATTGCTTTTTAGCCTTTTTACATTTTAACCATTTATTTTCATATTTCTACTCTTCAAGGTCTCTACTAACAGGAATGGTGCAATATGAATACCTCAACAACTGAATTCCTCCTGCCTTTTATCCCTTATCTTTGGTGACTGATTTTGAGTATTCTTACAGCCCTCGAAGTGGGCGAAGTTAGAGAGCCACAACACTGAACTGCAGCAACCCAAAATAATACCAATTATGTAAATTCATCCACAAGGGCTGGGGAGTTGACCAATCAAGTTCAAGTGAAGATTTCTTTCATATCCACTTCTAAATCAATTGTCAAAACATGCTCTACCAGATGATTGAGAATAGGGTTAAAGGGGTAAGGAGAAATTAATCATTTAAATAAGGTTGTTTCCACTTAGAGAAATACATATACTGAAATCTCCAAAAATACTTCACCAAGCACACTAAACAAAACCTTCTCGAAAATTCCAAACTATTCGCTTACAACTTGGGGGAGCCTGATTGGCTATGCAGCACCCAGTAAGAATGTGCTTTGAGATTTCAAATGGCTCACCAATCACTGACAGTAATGAAGTCAATACAGTAGGCCTTCCATTGGCCAGAGACTTCCCAGTTCCCATTTAGCATAGCTGAATTACATTGGAGGGATTCCATCTTAAAAGCCTGTAGTAGGGCTAGATGAATGTATTGTTGGCAGGGGGAAGAAGAAAGGAGGAGGATGGAAAGGATTTGGAAAGGGTTTAGGAGGGCTATCAACACCAGTTAAAAACAAACAAACTAAACTAGTTAAGTCCAGTAGAATCCAGTGAAAACCAGTTAGTCACAGAGGTCTGGCACAACATGGTTTGTTTAAAAATTATGCTTTTAATAAAAAGTGGAGGCTGGGTGGAGACATTGTGAAATAACACTTTCATGTTTTTCAATGTCCTATTTTGAGTAACGGGTTGGTTACGCTTAATAATGCCTGCATTGCTAACTTCTCCACTGTTTTTGTCCCGTAGCTACCATGTTGTAGCAGCGTGAAGCGAACCCATAGTTACCATGTTGTAGCAGTGTGAAGCAAACCCATACACATGCACAGATACTCTGTGTGATCCAGTAGTCAGTTAACAAGAAACCAATAACAACAAAGAAACTGGAGGCTCCCAAACCATCTCTCTCCACAATGCTGCTGCTGCTCCCAAACCATCTCTCTCCACAATGCTGCTGCTGCTCCCAAACCATCTCTCTCCACAATGCTGCTGCTGCTCCCAAACCATCTCTCTCCACAATGCTGCTGCTGCTCCCAAACCATCTCTCTCCACAATGCTGCTGCTGCTCCCAAACCATCTCTCTCCACAATGCTGCTGCTGCTCCCAAACCATCTCCCTCCACAATGCTGCTGCTGCTCCCAAACCATCTCTCTCCACAATGCTGCTGCTGCTCCCAAACCATCTCCCTCCACAATGCTGCTGCTGCTCCCAAACCATCTCCCTCCACAATGCTGCTGCTGCTCCCAAACCATCTCCCTCCACAATGCTGCTGCTGCTCCCAAACCATCTCCCTCCACAATGCTGCTGCTGCTCCCAAACCATCTCCCTCCACAATGCTGCTGCTGCTCCCAAACCATCTCCCTCCACAATGCTGCTGCTGCTCCCAAACCATCTCCCTCCACAATGCTGCTGCTGCTCCCAAACCATCTCCCTCCACAATGCTGCTGCTGCTCCCAAACCATCTCCCTCCACAATGCTGCTGCTGCTCCCAAACCATCTCCCTCCACAATGCTGCTGCTGCTCCCAAACCATCTCCCTCCACAATGCTGCTGCTGCTCCCAAACCATCTCCCTCCACAATGCTGCTGCTGCTCCCAAACCATCTCCCTCCACAATGCTGCTGCTGCTCCCAAACCATCTCCCTCCACAATGCTGCTGCTGCTCCCAAACCATCTCCCTCCACAATGCTGCTGCTGCTCCCAAACCATCTCTCTCCACAATGCTGCTGCTGCTCCCAAACCATCTCCCTCCACAATGCTGCTGCTGCTCCCAAACCATCTCCCTCCACAATGCTGCTGCTGCTCCCAAACCATCTCTCTCCACAATGCTGCTGCTGCTCCCAAACCATCTCCCTCCACAATGCTGCTGCTCCCAAACCATCTCCCTCCACAATGCTGCTGCTCCCAAACCATCTCCCTCCACAATGCTGCTGCTGCTCCCAAACCATCTCCCTCCACAATGCTGCTGCTCCCAAACCATCTCCCTCCACAATGCTGCTGCTCCCAAACCATCTCCCTCCACAATGCTGCTGCTGCTCCCAAACCATCTCCCTCCACAATGCTGCTGCTGCTCCCAAACCATCTCCCTCCACAATGCTGCTGCTGCTCCCAAACCATCTCTCTCCACAATGCTGCTGCTGCTCCCAAACCATCTCCCTCCACAATGCTGCTGCTGCTCCCAAACCATCTCCCTCCACAATGCTGCTGCTGCTCCCAAACCATCTCTCTCCACAATGCTGCTGCTGCTCCCAAACCATCTCCCTCCACAATGCTGCTGCTGCTCCCAAACCATCTCTCTCCACAATGCTGCTGCTGCTCCCAAACCATCTCCCTCCACAATGCTGCCGCTGCTCCCAAACCATCTCTCCACAATGCTGCTGCTGCTCCCAAGCCATCTCCCTCCACAATGCTGCCGCTGCTCCCAAACCATCTCCCTCCACAATGCTGCTGCTGCTCCCAAACCATCTCTCTCCACAATGCTGCTGCTGCTCCCAAACCATCTCCCTCCACAATGCTGCTGCTGCTCCCAAACCATCTCTCTCCACAATGCTGCTGCTGCTCCCAAACCATCTCCCTCCACAATGCTGCTGCTGCTCCCAAACCATCTCTCTCCACAATGCTGCTGCTGCTCCCAAACCATCTCCCTCCACAATGCTGCTGCTGCTCCCAAACCATCTCCCTCCACAATGCTGCTGCTGCTCCCAAACCATCTCCCTCCACAATGCTGCTGCTGCTCCCAAACCATCTCCCTCCACAATGCTGCTGCTGCTCCCAAACCATCTCCCTCCACAATGCTGCTGCTGCTCCCAAACCATCTCTCCACAATGCTGCTGCTGCTCCCAAACCATCTCCCTCCACAATGCTGCTGCTGCTCCCAAACCATCTCCCTCCACAATGCTGCTGCTGCTCCCAAACCATCTCCCTCCACAATGCTGCTGCTGCTCCCAAACCATCTCCCTCCACAATGCTGCTGCTGCTGCTCCCAAGCCATCTCCCTCCACAATGCTGCTGCTGCTGCTCCCAAGCCATCTCCCTCCACAATGCTGCCGCTGCTCCCAAACCATCTCCCTCCACAATGCTGCCGCTGCTCCCAAACCATCTCCCTCCACAATGCTGCCGCTGCTCCCAAACCATCTCCCTCCACAATGCTGCTGCTGCTCCCAAACCATCTCCCTCCACAATGCTGCCGCTGCTCCCAAACCATCTCCCTCCACAATGCTGCTGCTGCTCCCAAACCATCTCCCTCCACAATGCTGCCGCTGCTCCCAAACCATCTCCCTCCACAATGCTGCTGCTCCCAAACCATCTCCCTCCACAATGCTGCTGCTGCTCCCAAACCATCTCTCTCCACAATGCTGCTGCTGCTCCCATACATCTCTCTCCACAATGCTGCTGCTCCCAAACCATCTCTCCACACAATGCTGCTGCTCCCAAACCATGTCTCTCCACAATGCTGCTGCTCCCAAACCATGTCTCTCCACAATGCTGCTGCTCCCAAACCATCTCTCTCCAATATGCTGCTGCTCCCAAAACATCTCCCACCAAAAAACAAAATTCCTCCTTCTGTGCTCTCTTCCGACAACAAGTCGCCCGATGCCAAGAATAACAGAAATGTAAACAAAGAACATGCGGACAGAAGAAATTTTAGTGACAAGGGTCTGTGTATGTGCATGTATGTGTAGGGGAAACCACTTAAACCCATGTCCAGCAAGCGTCTTGTACAATAACATACAACATCTATGTGTGTTTGTGTGTTTGTACCGTTTGTGTGTGCGCGTGTGGGGTAGGGGGTCACTGGTAGAGGAAACTGGGTGGAGACCACAGCTGAGAACATCCACAGTGACCTCTTGTAATGGAAGGCTCTTGATGACAGACACTGATGTCTACATCAACACACACAGTGTTCCAGCCACTGCCCTCTTCCCCCCTCTCAGACACCAAAACTATGGACAACGGTCAGAGAAAACCAGGCACGATAACACATGTAGACTTAAAAGAGACATCTGCAGAGAACTCCATTCCTGTGGTCTTGAGACAATATTTCCCCAATAGAACTAAAACAGTAATAAAACTATTAGGTGCTAATTGATGATGCATGAAGTACAGAGACATTGAACACGTTCCATCCTCAGATCATTTTACATTACGGTGCTGAATCTGGATGGACTCAATACCTTTCTGACGCGATCTGACGACAGATGCAGGGGGGGGAGTGAACCAGCATTCACACCCAGAAACAACACCTATAGAGTATCCAGGGGAACGGGGTTCACAGATTATGCTGAGGGAAATGGGTGTCTCACAGATCTGTTTCAGATTCCAACCACAGAGTCAAGGCCAAGGACAACACTCAAATAAGCAGGGGAGAGTTTAAAACTCACAGACAAGTGGTTTCTTCTTATCACAAGTCAAAATTCTAGGCAGTGCCATGACTGGTGTTTCACAATTATAAAGTGTCATACACACATCTATGGTTATCAGGTTCTGTGTAATGGTACACTGGAACTAAGACAGAATATTCCCAAAAGTGCAAATTTTAAGCTAAATGTAGTGCACCGCAAACAAATGAACCCAGGTCTGCTACCAACCCACTAGCCCTCTTCAGCAGAACAACAAGCAACAAACCAAAGAACCAACCAGCCAACCAGCTGTAGTCCAGGGAGTGTGGCTTGCTAACACTGAGTCTCAGTACAGCTTGCTAATACTGTGCCTTAGTATGGCTTGCTATCACTGAGCATTCCTAATGCCCTGGACAAGAGCCACCAATCAACCTGTAAAACATTCCACACTCTGCTCTGCTCCAGGAATTCCACAGAGAGACATTTTCCCATTAGGCTGTAACAGGAAGGGGAAGAGCCTCTTCTGGAATTTTTCTTACGATATGCAGATGAAAGGTGTTACTGCAATGCAAAAGCGTGCGTGTGAGCACATCCATATGATTTTCAAAAAGGAAGGTGTGGATACACAAGCCTGCACCTTGAGTTGAACCATAAGGATTTACAAGCCTAGTTTACATGCCTAGTTTACATGCCTAGTCTAGTTCAGTAGGCCACAACTTTCAGATAGAAATATATTTTAAAGAACAAATCAAATCAATTAAAATCTCATTTGATTTGTCACATGCACCATGTTGACCTTCCAGTGAAAAGCTTTTACTTACAAGCCCTTAACCAACAACGCAGTTGTAAAAAAATAGAGTTAAGAAAATATTTACTAAATAAACTAAAGTAAAAAATAAAAAAGGACCAATAAAATAACTAGGCTATATACAGGGGGTACCGGTACTGAGTCAATGTGCGGCGGTACAGGTTAGAGGTCATTTGTACATGTACTGTAGGTAGGGGTAAAGTGACCATGCATAGATAACAAACAGTGAGTAGCAGTAGTGTAAAAACAAACGGGGTGGGGGGAGGGAGGGGGTGTCAATGCAAATAGTCTGGGTGGCCATTTGATTAATTGTTCAGCAGTCTTATTGGAGTGGGTCTAGGGTTTCCGTGATGATGGTGTTGATGTTTATTTCTTGAACTGCATTGTTGGTTAAGGGCTTGAAAGTACGCATTTTACCCGTTGTATTCGGCGCATGTGACAAATGCATATCGATTTGATGTGAGCCATGACCACCCTTTCAAAGCACTTCATGTCTACCGACGTGAACAGCGCTACTCTTATAATTTCTATCTGCAATGTTCCACAATGATTCCCTACTCAACCCTTCCCTACTCAACATGGCCCTGGTAACCCTGTATTTGCTTGGCTTTGTTCAATGACAAAAAGCAAAAGCATTATGTTGTGAATTGCTTGTGCCCACTCAGATACAGTACATATCAAAGACGTACTAAGGTCTCTTTCCTCCTCCCACTCACTAGTTTCTTGTTCGTGTCCCCAGCAGATGGAGGGCCAGTTTGTGTAGATGGATAATTGATAACCCCTCTAATTCTATGCAGAAAGACTGACCCGACACCAGATTAAGTGTTCTCTTAGGTCTTATAGACAGAAATCATTAGATGTGTAATGGAGAGAAACAGTAGCCATGTAAACAGAAAGTAGGTCCAGAACAGAAACGGAGGAAGAGAGAGACTTTTGATGTTCTTAACTTAGATATCTTCAGAAAATGAGACTTCAAGAAAGAAAGAGAGAGAAAAAAGAAAGAGAAAGAGAAAAAAGAAAGAGAAAGAGAGAAAAAAGAGAAAGAGAGAAAAAAGAAAGAAAGAAAGAAAGAGAAATAAAAAGAAAGAGAGAAAGAGAGAGAAAGAGAGAGAAAGAGAGAAATAAAGAGAAATAAAAAGAAAGAGAGAAAGAGAGAGAAAGAGAGAAATAAAGAGAGAAATAAAAAGAGAGAAAGAGAGAGAAAGAGAGAAATAAAGAGAGAAATAAAAAGAAAGAGAGAGAAGAGAGAGAAAGAGAGAAAGACCAAAAAGATTAAAGACTTAACTGGTGTAACAGTGGAGCAAAAACATCTTGACAAAGTGAGGAAGTAACTGTGTTGCTTTGAACTTGTTACAAGATAATAAGATAATCCATTGTTACTGGATTGTAAAAAAGAGAAAGGGCATGTAATTGCTGGTGTTCCTTAACAGCCAGAGGAGGCTCGTTGGTGGCGATTAGAGACGCCGTTAGATAAGAGAGTAGGGAGAGAGAAGCCGGGCCAAACCAAACTTCCTTCAAAACAGTTCAACTGAAGCCTACCACTTTTGCATTTTGGGTTCTAGCTCCCCCTCTCCCTCCCTCCATCCATCATCCAGCTGTTGAGTTCTCCTCTCTTTCATCCTTTCTTTTCTGCATATGTTTGTCTCTCGCTTTCTTTCTTATCCAGCCATTGTTCATCTCCTCTCCTCCGTTCTTCATCCCTTCTGTACTCTTTTCATTACCCTTTGGTCTTCAAACCATGAGCAGAGTCAAAGAAGATAGGACCATTGTGATTATATATATTTATTTATTTATCCTTTATTTAACTAGACAATTCAGTTAAGAACAAATTCTTATTTACAATGATGGCCTACACCGGCCAAACCCGGGTGACACTGGGCCAATTGTGCACCGCCCTATGGGACTCCCAATCATGGCCAGTTATGATACAGACCGGATTCAAACCAGGGTGTCTGTAGTGACACCTTTTTGAAAAACTAGAGGATTACTTCAAGGATTATTTTTAAATTCAGAAAGGATGTTTGCGAAAAACAACTTCTCTGTAAACTCAATGACATTCAAATGAACATTGAAAAAAGGTGCATGTTTAAATCAGAGCTTGCTATGACGACACACCAAAAGTGTTTGATGGATCGAGGGAAAAGAGCAGGAATAGGCTTTTGTAGGCTACAGTCCAAGCTATGTCTTCCAATGGTGCGACTGCTGTCGGCATCCAAAGATTATACAACTTGAATAAATGCTTGGAGGTAAGGATGACAGCAGTGGTGTAGTCTACAGCGAAATGGATATCACTTATTATTGATATCTACAGTGGGGAGAACAAGTATTTGATACTAAGTTCTGCTTTTCTGATGTATCAAATACTTCTGTCATGCAATAAAATGCAAATTAATTACTTAGAAATCATACAATGTGATTTTCTGGATTTTTGTTTTTGTTTTAGATTCCGTCTTTCACAGTTGAAGTGTACCTATGATAAAAATTACAGACCTCTACATGCTTTGTAAGTAGGAAAACCTGCAAAATCGGCAATGTATCAAATACTTGTTCTCCCCACTGTATATAGCGCAATGATGTGAATCACACTCCTACTCTCTAAATTAGCTATTTGCGCCTTACGGATTGTGGTTGTTGTGGATGGCTGTTCAGAAATCTAAATGTGTATTTGAACCCAATAATGGTTGAATTTAATAAATTAACGCTTTTGATAAACTTAAAGAGGCAATCTGTAGTTGCTACATCCATTTTTGGGCTTATAAATTATATATATTAATGTAAAGATACAATTTTATCTGAAATTATATGTAGTGGAAAGCGATGGGTTAGAAGAAGCCTACACAACCAACCCATAAAGTAAAATTTAACATCCATATATGGCCAGCTATGTAAACTTTAACATTGATTTATCCTGCAATAGATGTCGTTCAATTGGTAACATACAAGTTTACATACACTTAGGTTGGAGTCATTAAACATATTTTTTCAACCACTCCACAAAATTCTTGTGAACAAACTATAGTTCTGGCAAATTGGTTAGGACATCTACTTTGTGCATGACAAGTCATTTTTCCAACAATTGTTTACAGACAGATTATTTAACTTATAATTCACTGTATCACAATTCCAGTGGGTCAGAAGTTTACATACACTGAGTTGACTGTGCCTTTAAACAGCTTGGAAAATTCCAGAAAATTATGTCACAGCTTTAGAAGCTTCTGATAGGCTAAATGACATCATTTGAGTCAATTGGAGGTGTACCTGTGGATGTATTTCAAGGCCTACCTTCAAACTCAGTGCCTCTTTGCTTGACATCATGGGAAAATCAAAATAAATCAGCCAAGTCCCCAGAAAGAAAATTGTAGACCTCCACAAGTCTGGTTCATCCTTGGGAGAAATTTCCAAAAGCCTGAAGGTACACGTTCATCTGTACAAACAATAGTACACAAGTATAAACACCATAGAACCACGCAGCCGTCATACCGCTCAGGAAGGAGACGCACTCTGACTCCTCGAGATAAACGTACTTTGGTCCGAAAAGTGCAAATCAATCCCAGAACAGCAGCAAAGGACCTTGTGAAGATGCTGGAGGAAACAGGTACAAAAGTATCTATATCCACAGTAAAACGAGTCCTTTATCGACATAACCTGAAATGCCGCTCAGCAAGGAAGAAGCCACTGCTCCAAAACCTCCATTAAAAAAAGCCAGACTACGGTTTGCACATGGGGACAAAGATCGTACTTTTTGGAGAAATGTCCTCTGGTCTGATGAAACAAAATAGAACTTTTGGGCCATAATGACCATTGTTATGTTTGGAGGAAAAAGGGGGAGGCTTGCAAGCCGAAGAACACCATCCCAACCGTGAAGCACGGGGGTGGCAGAATCATGTTGTGTGGGTGCTTTGCTGCAGGATGGACTGGTGCATTTCACAAATTAGATGGCATCATGATGGAGCAAAATGATGTGCATATATTGAAGCAACATCTCAAGACATCAGTCAGGAAGTTAAAGCTTGGTCGCAAATGGGTCTTCCAAATGGACAATGACTCCAAGCATACTTCCAAAGTTGTGGCATAATGGCTTAAGGACAAAAAAGTCAAGGTATTGGAGTGGCCATCACACAGCCCTGACCTCAATCCCATAGAACATTTGTGGGCAGAACTGAAAAAGCGTGTGAGAGCAAGGAGGCCGGCAAACCTGACTCAGTTACACCAGCTCTGTCAGGAGGAATCGGCCAAAATTTACCCAACTTATTGTGGGAAGCTTGTGGAAGGCTACCTGATATGTTTGACCCAAGTTAAACAATTTAAAGACAATGCTACCAAATACTAATTGAGTGTATGTAAACCTCTGACCCACTGGGAATGTGATGAAAGAAATAAAAGCTGAAAGAAATAATTCTCTCTGCTATTATTCTGACCTTTCACTTTAAAATAAAGTGGTGACCCTAACTGACCTAAGACAGGGAATTGTTACTAGGATTAAATGTCAGGAATTGTGAAAAACTGAGTTAAAATGTATTTGGCTAAGGTGTATGTAAACTTCCGACTTCAACTGTACATAACATACATTTTTGTCTTCTAATGCCTCAAGGGGAATGTAATCTAAAAGTAACTGAATGTAATCAGTTTGGTTCATCCAAAAGTTGTGTTACTGAATATAAATTTTGGACAGGCAACTAGTAACTAACACATTACATTTAGAAAGCCACCTACCTAACCCTGTTCCTATCTCACAATAGCGCCAAATCTGACCAAGATAATAGCAGCAAATCTAGTCAAGGGCTACTGTAGCGATCGATTTGAAAACCAAAGTGTTCAGCAGAGGTAGCATAACCATGGGTCTCGTCAAACAGCGCTGCCAGTCTCGCAGCGTTTTACACTAATAACTGATCCCGGTGCTGTCCTTCTGGGCCTGGCTAACCAGCAGACTCAAGCCAAGCCAAAACAATGCAGAGGAAGTGTGGGGGGGGGGGTGAACTAAAGGAACAAGTAACTAATATGTTTCCTTCCTCTCCTCTCCTTTGCTATCACTCTATATACATAAAACAGTGTAATGAGGAGCTGGATGCATTTCCACAAGATCTTGAAAGACCTGCTGCAACACACACACACACACACACACACACATGTGCACATATGTTCCCACAGACACACACAATGGAATACTAGTGTGAGGTTTACACCCTTCCATTGTTCCCAGCTGTTTGACAGACATAGGTTGAGCCTTCTTATAGCTTGGGAGTTGGAGTGACTATGTGCTGTCTATCTGTGAATAATTTAAAGTGCAGAATAGACTGTACATTATTCAGAAAGGAATAGAGGTAGAGTGAGAGAAAGGGAGAGGTGGAGGGAGGGAGGAGAGGAATAGGAGGATAGGGGAATTAAATGGCGGGAGGAAAGGGGGAATAGATGGTAGAGTGAAATGAAGGGGGAGATGGAGGCAGGAAGGGATGCAGGAATGGGAGGATAGGGAAACTAAATGGAGGGAGAAAGCTGGCATGAGAGGAAGATAGAGGGGGAGAGGAATGGAGTGATGGTAGAAGGAGAGCACTTACCAGGCCAGCGATGGGAGTGGGTAATCTGTTGATCTTCTTCACCAAGCCAGGTTTGATGGAGCTCAGCAACCTGAGAGAAAGAGAGCGATGAGAGAGAGCGAATGTAAAATAATATGAAACCACAAACATCTGATTCAAATCCAATCAGATATCTCTACAAAACATCAATATCTTCAGCTATGAATGGATAACATCTGTAAAGGCATTGTTGGAAACAGTCCCAGCAGATACCATCAGACACTTACAGTATAATATAGACAGAAAGCAGTTTAGTATTTTGTTTTATGGATAGAGGGAGGGCTATAGACCTAAACTTCCTTAGATAACTCTATGTGAATGATCATCATAACCAGAAAGTCCAGAGTTGGTGAACTTCAATGTCTCTTATCCAGCATCTGTTGCTCTGAAGAGCTAGGAATCGTATGCATTTCATGTAGGAGGAAGATAGAGAAGGGGAGAAAGGGATAGATTGAGAGACAGACAGAACAAATAAACAATCAGACAGACTACAACGACAGAAAGAAAGAAATGAATGAAGGAATCAGAAAACAGACCCTCCCCCTGAGTGTGTCCTATGTGGCCCTCTTGGGAGGTTGGCATTGACACTGGCTCTAAATCAGATGGAAGGACTTAAGGACACATGCTGCTCCCCACTCCTCTGTATATTAGAACAGGTCTCAGAGCAGTTGGAGTGGATAGTGATAATGACAGGGCAGAACCAGACGAAGAGGAAAAACCTCTGTCCTCACAGCCCTTAAGGGGCTCATGGTAAGTTGGAGCACAGTGGAGCACACAGCCGCAGCCTTGGACTGCAGTCAGACTCGCAGACAGGCCTTGGACTGCAGTCAGACTCGCAGACAGGCCTTGGACTGCAGTCAGACTCGCAGACAGGCCTTGGACTGCAGTCAGACTCACAGACAGGCCTTGGACTGCAGTCAGACTCACAGACAGGCCTTGGACTGCAGTCAGACTCACAGACAGGCCTTGGACTGCAATCAGAGTGACAGACAGGTCTTAAGAGACTTAAATACACACCCAGTCACACAAACACGTGACGAACGATCATACGCTATCTCAGTGTGTTAGGATGTATCTGGCTTTAGTGTATCCAGTCATGTTATTCCTGAGGAAGTGGGCATGAGTGGTTGGGATAATGTTGTCAGGTCATGGTTCACAACAAATTACTAACACACAGATAACTGTAGCTAAAATATGTTATTGTACACAAGCACTTCTGTCAAAAACATGGGAAGTCACGAGACAAAACCCCCCCATTTTGATGTTCTGAAACTTAAAACACTTAACTAAAGTACATACTCCTCCTCACTCAAGGTAACCTCCTCAAAAACTAAACATGAGAAAAAAAGTGGGTAAGGGTGTCAAAGACAAAACAGATAACTTCCTCGTGGTCCAGCCCTTCCTTTGTTTTGAGAGCACACATGGTCCACAGGAGACATTCTCCAAATTCCTCCCAAGGTGCAAGGTTTTTAGAAAGAGCCTGAGGAGATCTTATCTAATCCTAGGCCTGTTATTGCCGTTTCACCTGAGGAATGTACAACAAGAGTTCCCCCTATCTGATTCCAGACCTGTTACTATGTCCGGTTGTTGAGGAATGCACTACAATAGTTCCCCCTTTGTTCCTCATCAAAGCCAGAGCCAACATGACATAACCATCTTGTGATAACAATCGCTGTGGTTATGACATGCCTGGAAGGCAATGTGATTCTATCTCAAACGCTGAGTGGAAGAGAGTGGAGAGGTTGAGTTGGATTGAGATGGATGGCTGTGGGATGGTGTGATAGGGGAAGGGTTAGGTGTAAGGGAGACGCTGGTTGTTGACAAAGGTGTTTCACACATGACCGTGGTTGTAAAGAGTAAGCGGAGAAGGTGATATGTGATGTTGATAATATGGTAAGATAATGCTGGTCTTTCAATGGCGGTGTTATTCATACTACTGTCCCGACTGTGCGGATCTCCATGATATGCATGCAATGATTTTATTGCGAGGGATTAGAAAATTACTGTTATCACGCACGCACACACACAAAATGCACATACAGTGTAGACAGAGAACATACAGTAGAGGCCCACAATTCACTGAACACTCAACAACCCACAGTTGTATTACCCATCTGTTTCAGTTGACCCCACTGAAGTCCTTCAAAGTCCCTTCATGGTCTCCAGGGGGCTGTACCGAACCCCTAGGGTGTCTGTGCACTTTACTACACTAACAGAATCCACACACTGGAATTTAGTGGGATGACCAAAACCATTAAATCTCCTAGACTGAGTCCACTGCTGAAAAGGACAGGGTCATACCGTAAAGTAAAGTATGTTCTATGCACAGGATGAGGAACATGTCTGAAGGGAAGGTGGGAGACTATAGCCATAACACAGGATGAGGAACATGTCTGAAGGGAAGGTGGGAGACTATAGCCATAACACAGTTGTTCCCACAATGTGAAGAATTGAGTTGACATGGTTGGGAGGATGCATGCAATTTACAGTGCCTTGCGAAAGTATTCGGCCCCCTTGAACTTTGCGACCTTTTGCCACATTTCAGGCTTCAAACATAAAGATATAAAACTGTATTTTTTTGTGAAGAATCAACAACAAGTGGGACACAATCATGAAGTGGAACGACATTTATTGGATATTTCAAACTTTTTTAACAAATCAAAAACTGAAAAATTGGGCGTGCAAAATTATTCAGCCACCTTAAGTTAATACTTTGTAGCGCCACCTTTTGCTGCGATTACAGCTGTAAGTCACTTGGGGTATGTCTCTATCAGCTTTGCACATCGAGAGACTGAAATTTTTTCCCATTCCTCCTTGCAAAACAGCTCGAGCTCAGTGAGGTTGGATGGAGAGCATTTATGAACAGCAGTTTTCAGTTCTTACCACAGATTCTCGATTGGATTCAGGTCTGGACTTTGACTTGGCCATTCTAACACCTGGATATGTTTCTTTTTGAACCATTCCATTGTAGATTTTGCTTTTCTCTTTTTAAATAGAGAATAAATGATTGGTTAAACCCCTCAGAACTGTGAATATATCAAATGGCAAACATATCTAGTCAATATGATAAAATGTGCATGTAATGTACAGTTAGCCTGACTAACAAAGCCAAACTCTGTAGCCATAGTGACCCATTTCAGGAAACTTGGCGTATGTTGCGGGTCACTACTTCACAGGAGAGCCGTTTGAAAGTGAACTTTTTTTAAATGAAAATGCGTTTTTTTGGGGACAGAAATGCCTTCTCGAACATGTGAACTTTCATGTACCTTAATAAAAAAAACTTGTATGCCATCCGTAAATATGAATAAAATTGTTAAATTACGAGCCCTGTAGGTTTAGCCACAGAAAAAAACAGCAACATTCCAGCTAGCCATGATTGGCTGAGATAATGAGTGGGCTGGACATGACGAGAGATGAGTTTGTATTGGTTTGCCATATAGTACACATTCTGTCTATTTGAGCTGGTCAGTATGTGTAGATAATCCTGTCTAATGCGGCTTTTTTGGAACTGTATTGAGTAGTAAAACTACATAAATCAGTATGATATTCAAGAATGATAGCTAAGGAGATGGAGAAAACACCTGTTTCTGAATTACATCTTCAAACTAAGGGCAACCATGGCATCCGTGACAGGAGACGCGTCCATCTATGATGTATACGGGTAAAATATTCTAGCAACCTACATTTTCAGATATGACACATTTCTAATTTTGACAGAAAGTAGTTCATTTCAAGTTAGTGTACCATTAGCTAGCTAACATTAGCTTGCTAACTCGCAAGCTAACTTTAAGTGTATGATCTTATTATTTGTATCTCTGAGTCATTTGCTTGGCTAGTTAATGTCAGCTAGCTACCATTGAAACTGATTGGTTAGCTACCTGCAGACTCATGCAGGGTAGTAACATCATGAGTTGGGAATATGGTTCATTGTTAGCTAGCTAGCTACCTACATGTCTTAACAAAATAATCCACTATGCAAGTAACTATTTCGGATGCGTTCGTAAATTCAGTCTGGCCATCTACTCCGATTTCAGAGCACTCTCGTCTGAGTGTACCAGAGCTCAGAATAACTGATGAATTTAGGAAAGCTCAACACCCGTTGAATATGGCCGGTGTCAGTAAAAGTTGGCAAATAAATGTAATTAAATTGTTGCCAGCAGCACAGTTAACCAACACTCTGGATAACATGAAAACAGCCTAACCAGCACTGCTAGGGTGAGCTAAATGGCCAGAGTTTGGGTGGGGGCTAAAGCTTAAGAGGGTGTGAATGATGCTGAATGGGTGTAGTCAAAGAAGGGCTCTCCAGTAGGTAAAGGCATTCAAAGGCCATTTCTCAAAAGTGAGGTTCATCAACTTTCAAAGCAGAATTACTTTTCCATTGTTCCTCAAATGCAGTATTTATTTTATTTATTTTTATTTTTATTTCACCTTTATTTAACCAGGTAGGCTAGTTGAGAACAAGTTCTCATTTGCAACTGCGACCTGGCCAAGATAAAGCATAGCAGTGTGAGCATACAACAAAGAGTTACACATGGAGTATACAATTAACAAGTCAATAACACAGTAGAAAACAAAGGGGGGGTCTATATACAATGTGTGCAAAAGGCATGAGGAGGTAGGCAAATAATAAAGATTTTGCAGATTAACACTGGAGTGATAA
Source organism: Oncorhynchus kisutch (assembly GCF_002021735.2). Classification (NCBI taxonomy): domain Eukaryota; kingdom Metazoa; phylum Chordata; class Actinopteri; order Salmoniformes; family Salmonidae; genus Oncorhynchus; species Oncorhynchus kisutch. Next base: position 43,921,144 of record NC_034192.2, read on the forward strand.
AAGATCAGATGGTCGTGTACAGGTAGAGATATTGGTGTGCAGAAGAGCAGAAAAGTAAATAAATAAAAACAGTATGGGGGTGAGGTAGGTGAAAAGGGTGGGCTATTTACCAATAGACTATGTACAGCTGCAGCGATAGGTTAGCTGCTCAGATAGCTGATGTTTGAAGTTGGTGAGGGAGATAAAAGTCTCCAACTTCAGCGATTTTTGCAATTCGTTCCAGTCACAGGCAGCAGAGTACTGGAACGAAAGGCGGCCAAATGAGGTGTTGGCTTTAGGGATGATCAGTGAGATACACCTGCTGGAGCGCGTGCTACGGATGGGTGTTGCCATCGTGACCAGTGAGCTGAGATAAGGCGGAGCTTTACCTAGCATAGACTTGTAGATGACCTGGAGCCAGTGGGTCTGGCGACGAATATGTAGCGAGGGCCAGCCGACTAGAGCATACAAGTCGCAGTGGTGGGTGGTATAAGGTGCTTTAGTGACAAAACGGATGGCACTGTGATAGACTGCATCCAGTTTGTTGAGTAGAGTGTTGGGAGCCATTTTGTAGATGACATCGCCGAAGTCGAGGATCGGTAGGATAGTCAGTTTTACTAGGGTAAGCTTGGCGGCTTGAGTGAAGGAGGCTTTGTTGCGGAATAGAAAGCCGACTCTTGATTTGATTTTCGATTGGAGATGTTTGATATGAGTCTGGAAGGAGAGTTTGCAGTCTAGCCAGACACCTAGGTACTTATAGACGTCCACATATTCTAGGTCGGAACCATCCAGGGTGGTGATGCTAGTCGGGCATGCAGGTGCAGGCAGCGACCGGTTGAAAAGCATGCATTTGGTTTTACTAGCGTTTAAGAGCAGTTGGAGGCCACGGAAGGAGTGTTGTATGGCATTGAAGCTTGTTTGGAGGTTAGATAGCACAGTGTCCAAAGACAGGCCGAAAGTATATAGAATGGTGTCGTCTGCGTAGAGGTGGATCAGGGAATCGCCCGCAGCAAGAGCAACATCATTGATATACACAGAGAAAAGAGTCGGCCCGAGAATTGAACCCTGTGGCACCCCCATAGAGACTGCCAGAGGACCGGACAGCATGCCCTCCGATTTGACACACTGAACTCTGTCTGCAAAGTAATTGGTGAACCAGGCAAGGCAGTCATCCGAAAAACCGAGGCTACTGAGTCTGCCGATAAGAATATGGTGATTGACAGAGTCGAAAGCCTTGGCAAGGTCGATGAAGACGGCTGCACAGTACTGTCTTTTATCGATGGCGGTTATGATGTCGTTTAGTACCTTGAGTGTGGCTGAGGCGCACCCATGACCGGCTCGGAAACCAGATTGCACAGCGGAGAAGGTACGGTGGGATTCGAGATGGTCAGTGACCTGTTTGTTGACTTGGCTTTCGAAGACCTTAGATAGGCAGGGCAGGATGGATATAGGTCTGTAACAGTTTGGGTCCAGGGTGTCTCCCCCTTTGAAGAGGGGGATGACTGCGGCAGCTTTCCAATCCTTGGGGATCTCAGACGAGATGAAAGAGAGGTTGAACAGGCTGGTAATAGGGGTTGCGACAATGGTGGCAGATAGTTTCAGAAATAGAGGGTCCAGATTGTCAAGCCCAGCTGATTTGTACGGGTCCAGGTTTTGCAGCTCTTTCAGAACATCTGCTATCTGGATTTGGGTAAAGGAGAACCTGGGGAGGCTTGGGCGAGGAGCTGCGGGGGGGGCGGAGCTGTTGGCCGAGGTTGAAGTAGCCAGGCGGAAGGCATGGCCAGCCGTTGAGAAATGCTTATTGAAGTTTTCGATAATCATGGATTTATCAGTGGTGACCGTGTTACCTAGCCTCAGTGCAGTGGGCAGCTGGGAGGAGGTGCTCTTGTTCTCCATGGACTTCACAGTGTCCCAGAACTTTTTGGAGTTGGAGCTACAGGATGCAAACTTCTGCCTGAAGAAGCTGGCCTTAGCTTTCCTGACTGACTGCGTGTATTGGTTCCGGACTTCCCTGAACAGTTGCATATCACGGGGACTATTCGATGCTATTGCAGTCCGCCACAGGATGTTTTTGTGCTGGTCGAGGGCAGTCAGGTCTGGGGTGAACCAAGGGCTGTATCTGTTCTTAGTTCTGCATTTTTTGAACGGAGCATGCTTATCTAAAATGGTGAGGAAGTTACTTTTAAAGAATGACCAGGCATCCTCAACTGACGGGATGAGGTCAATGTCCTTCCAGGATACCCGGGCCAGGTCGATTAGAAAGGCCTGCTCACAGAAGTGTTTTAGGGAGCGTTTGACAGTGATGAGGGGTGGTCGTTTGACTGCGGCTCCGTAGCGGATACAGGCAATGAGGCAGTGATCGCTGAGATCCTGGTTGAAGACAGCGGAGGTGTATTTGGAGGGCCAGTTGGTCAGGATGACATCTATGAGGGTGCCCTTGTTTACAGAGTTAGGGTTGTACCTGGTGGGTTCCTTGATGATTTGTGTGAGATTGAGGGCATCTAGCTTAGATTGTAGGACTGGCGGGGTGTTAAGTATATGTTATACAATTTTGTAGCTCTGTGTCTATGATTTTATCCAATGTAAAAAACACAATTTCAAATGTTGCTACATAAGACCGAATCAAGGTGGTCGGTCACATACGACCAGTAAGCCTGTAGTGTACTTAACTCACTATTGTACCACATGGTCTGGTGTGTCAGGCTACTTACTGTACATTATAAACTGGGTGGTTCGAGCCCTGAATGATGATTGGCTGGCAGACGTGGTATATAGACCGTAGATCACGGGTATGACGGAACATTTATTTTTACTGCTCTAATTACATTGGTAACCAGTTTATAACAGCAATAAGGCACCTCAGAGGATTTTAGTATATGGCCAAAATATCGCGGCTAAGGACTGCATCCAGGCACTCCGCGTTGCGTCGTGTTTCAGAACAGCCATATAAATGCAACTCTTATTGTGCCGAGCAGCAAAAGGAAGACAGTTGAGGGTACAGCTTATGTCATGATCGTAACTTGAAGGTGTTTTTTTAAATTTTATTGTAAAACACTTACTCGCACAGCAGGATCCCATTCTCCAGGCCTCCCCTGAAGTCCTTGTCATTGAAGCATCTGCCTGTGACCGCCTGTCGATCAAAAAGGAAAACCAAAAGGTGTCAGTTCCCTATTCAACCAAACAGGCACATTAGTCAGTCAGTAGTCCTGCAGTAGCTATGCCTTGTCCTCCTTCTCGGTGTACAACAGTATTTTCTAAATTCAAAAACATGAGTTATTCCTCAGTTGAAGATGTACAACTATAAAATGCTACATTATTTAACATTTAGCTACTTAAATAGCAACATGAAAAAGCACGGCTGGCCGAAGAGGATTAAAGAGAAGGTATAGTGAACTGACACTCACATGTCTACTGTAAATCAACGTCCATAAACCAAAAATCCCTCTGTGGGAAACAGGCTTCAAACACAATAGCCTTTGTTCCTGGTGCTTCAAAACTTTTCCTCCGTAAATCTCCAGAGGAAATACTCCAGAGCAAAAGAACAAGAAACTAGAAAGGCTATCCAGTCACCCTCGCTCATTGACAGGGATAACTAACAAGCTGTATGTTAACAAGCTTGACGTAAGCTGCCATCATCCCCACCAAATGGCTCTCTGGGGCTGTTCCAGGCCTGTAATTGGACGTGACACAGGGGATTTATCTCTCGTAGTAGTCCAGTAGCGCTTGCATGACTAGTCTAAAGTCTAAATGTGTCACTGTGGTCTAAGGCTCGAAATAGGACATGTGGATGCATATGCTAGACTGTTTTGTTCAAATGTACATTTGTACATCCAAAGGTGACAATGTGTCTATATTTCAGACTAGTAGCAGGTTGAAAATCATAGAAGAGCATCTAAAAAAACCTCCTCTCAATTTCAATCTGAGTAACACTTGGGAGAATGAATGGACTGATGTCAGCACACAACTTACAATCGAAATCTAGGCAAGTTAGAGTACCTTGACCTGTTGACCCTTGACCCGGCCCCGGTTTCCCAAAAGCATCTGAAGTCTAAGTTCATTGTTAGTACCTCCGTAGGAGCATTGTTAAATCTCAGAGCGGTTTTCCAAAACCATAGTTACTATGGTTGCACTTGAAAATGCTCGTAATCTAACGCCTGCCTCAGACCACTCATAGAACAGCTAAGTGCGTTGTGAAATGCTTTTTGCCCTCCCACTTTGTGCACAGAAGATCTCCGCTAAACATAGAATCACACGGTTTATCCATCTCTGCGACTGCCAATAACTTCGGAACAAAGTTGACTACAAATACAACTTTTCCAACGTCTTAGCAATTGATACAAACAAGCGAAGTATAAACATATGCTTCAAATGAAAACCCGGGATGACTGCATTCTTTCGATCCTATCAGTATCGAAACATGCTCCAACAACGCACTTAGCGACCGCTCTCTCTGCACGGTGTTTTGGGAAATGGATGTTACATCTTCGGCCATTGTAGGAAAGATACATTGTTAACACATTCATAGGCCTAAATTTCATCGCTATTGGGAAACCGAACCCTGGAATGATGTGTATACAAGGACATCCTCCTTACACATCCGCACACAGATACAAATCCTGCCAAAAACATTGTTTACAACATGCGCAAACACACACACACACACACACAGTCCCAAACTAATTATAACAGTCTTACTTAAATATCAGCAGCACTTAATAAACAACCTCCATTCAAAAATCACCTCTAATCTCCCTGTTGTAAGTGTGTAACAGTCTTGCTTCCGTCTCTCTCCTTGAAGCAACCTGGACATGAACCAGGGACCCTCTGAATACAACTGCCTCCCATGAAGCATCGTTACCGATCGCGCCACAAAAGCCACAGCCCTTGAGGAACCGCTACGTCTAGGTCTCAGAGAAAAGTGACGTTACCGATTGAAACGCTACTAGCGCACACCGCCAAACTAGCTATCCATTTCACACAGGTTAGAAGTGCAAGACCAATTTTAATGTTTTTGTTTTGAGGCGCATAGTAAACATAGCCATTTAAAAAGTGGAGCTCTTCGGATGGTTATTTTTGGAAGCTAATAATGTACGGGATTAAATTCCCTGACTGGTACATTTATTTGCACAGGTGTGGGAAAAGTGTGGGGATACGGGATATACAACGACTGGCTGGCCGGGGTGTGCATTTCTGTCAGTTCTTTGGCTTGTTTGGACGGCGTACAAAAAGAAATGGACTGCTGTAATGACAGTGAGTAGTCCAATATGTTGATGTGTTTGGTGGAAAGGAAACAAGGCCAACTGCCTTGTGTATGTGTGCTGACATTGGGGCCTTTCACCAATACTATTCACAGCAGTGGCTAAGAATAGTGAACCAGGCATTGTCTGTCCATTGACTACACAAAAGTGATGAGACAACATTCTATTGGAGGTCTGTGTCACTGTGTGAGCTCCAAACATTCTAACACTAAACTGTCAAAAAGCACATAGTCCACATTATGAGCATTTAATTTATAATTGCTGTATAGTTTTCAGGGTTTAACAATACAGTGCAATGTAGATTTATACAGTGTCATTTTGAGAGAACCGGTTTATTCCAGTTCAGATTCAACAGTAAAGTATCAGCTTATATTAATTTAATACAGGAGAATATTTCAATGCAGTGAGGATGATGATATAGCAATGCCTGATATATTTCTTAGTTAAAATTGTTGGTATTGTCAGTGTCTGCAAGGCTTGAATAATGTCAAACTGGCTGTCCACTGATTCATCTGATGCGGTAACCTCTAACTCAAGACCTAGAGGGCATCAACAGATAGCTGTTTCCTAAACTGAACAGAGACCCGGTAAGGAAGCCCAGGCCTTTGGCCGACCAACACACCCTGGCTTACCTCATCATAGGGGCTTCTGGCTGGCACAACCAGGGGGCCTGATCTCTAACAGGCCTCTCCTGGCTAATATAGCCCCTGTGGAAATTTTATCAGGAAGCCACAGCAGTAAAAGGTGAATTTGTTCCTAGCACACCAAGGGAGGGTCCATAGACTGGAGCTATACTATACTGACAGGTTCAATCAAAATAAACACACATTTTCCTGGAAAAAAATTGCCTCGGGGGTCCAGCATCCAGGAGAGTTTGACCCCAAAGTCCATTTGGCCCTTTAATCTAGTTCAAAGATTAAAACCCTTTAGTCTCATTCGATAAATGCATCCATCTTACAAATTTCCTCAAATTACCTCTCATTTAGATGGAAACATAGACCGAAACTAAGTAATGGGGAGATATTCTGACCAAGGTCTCAGCCAGTGTCCATGCCCAGTGAAGTTTCTGGTAACTTCTGGACCCCAGATTTCAAAACAGCGGGGTCATCTGAGGGGGCTCAATTAGACTGTGGAATGTGTTGCCTTTGTTGTCTCCAGTGGAATGCGGCACGATGCTTGTTGTCCGAAATGCTTGGCCACATTGTTCCACAAACAATAATTGTTTTTCTTACTTCCCATCCCCATGGACCCCTTTAATGACCAAACAGAAGTGATTCTCATGGTTTCGTATCCAAGTGTATCAGTTCCAGTACTTTCTCATGCTCGTTGGGAGGAAGGCTCCATTGGAGAAAAACAGCATAGACATACTTTTAAAGGAAGCAACAGAAAAGCTTTGCTCTTTATCCCGAGCCAGGAAAACCAAGGACTCTGAAGAGTAAATCGACAAAGGCCTTGTTCTACTTTGATGACTTCAAGTGTCCTAGATCTGAGGAGCCTGGGAAATGTGTTCCCCCAAAGGAGAAGCAGTTTGTGACTATTTGTTGCTTCTGAAGAACTGTCTGGTCTGGTTGTTCAAACCAAGCACAGGGAATGAGCAATGAAACATGAGGTATTGCTTGCTTTCCATCCTGGCTAATCCAATCTACAACATTATTAGTCATACAATGTCAAAAGAAAATCCATTAGAAACAAAATTGCATAACAAAATGGACTCTGAGGCCTCTATCAAAATAGACAAGGTCTACTATTCTACCTGCAAGTTCAAATTCAGATCCAGTGCTCAAGACATCCAAACTTCTCTAGACAAAATCCTCAGTGACATGAGACCCATCGGAGGGCCAACTTTGTCCTGAACAGATGTCTATCTTTGTAGAAATAGTCTTAACTGGACCCCCTAGGGCCCAGCTATTGAAAACAGATTTTTTATTTTTATTTTTATTTTATTTAACCTTTATTTAACCAGGTAGGCTAGTTGAGAACAAGTTCTCATTTGCAACTGCGACCTGGCCAAGATAAAGCATAGCAGTGTGAGCAGACAACAAAGAGTTACACATGGAGTAAACAATTAACAAGTCAATAACACAGTAGAAAACAAAGGGGGAGTCTATATACAATGTGTGCAAAAGGCATGAGGAGGTAGGCAAATAATAAAGATTTTGCAGATTAACACTGGAGTGATGAATGATCAGATGGTCATGTACAGGTAGAGATATTGGTGTGCAAAAGAGCAGAAAAGTAAATAAATAAAAACAGTATGGGGATGAGGTAGGTGAAGAAGGGTGGGCTATTTACCAATAGACTATGTACAGCTGCAGCGATCGGTTAGCTGCTCAGATAGCTGATGTTTGAAGTTGGTGAGGGAGATAAAAGTCTCCAACTTCAGCGATTTTTGCAATTCGTTCCAGTCACAGGCAGCAGAGTACTGGAACGAAAGGCGGCCGAATGAGGTGTTGGCTTTAGGGATGATCAGTGAGATACACCTGCTGGAGCGCGTGCTACGGATGGGTGTTGCCATCGTGACCAGTGAGCTGAGATAAGGCGGAGCTTTACCTAGCATGGACTTGTAGATGACCTGGAGCCAGTGGGTCTGGCGACGAATATGTAGCGAGGGCCAGCCGACTAGAGCATACAAGTCGCAGTGGTGGGTGGTATAAGGTGCTTTAGTGACAAAACGGATGGCACTGTGATAAACTGCATCCAGTTTGCTGAGTAGAGTGTTGGAAGCCATTTTGTAGATGACATCGCCGAAGTCGAGGATCGGTAGGATAGTCAGTTTTACTAGGGTAAGCTTGGCGGCGTGAGTGAAGGAGGCTTTGTTGCGGAATAGAAAGCCGACTCTTGATTTGATTTTCGATTGGAGACGTTTGATATGAGTCTGGAAGGAGAGTTTGCAGTCTAGCCAGACACCTAGGTACTTATAGACGTCCACATATTCTAGGTCGGAACCATCCAGGGTGGTGATGCTAGTCGGGCATGCGGGTGCAGGCAGTGACCGGTTGAAAAGCATGCATTTGGTTTTACTAGCGTTTAAGAGCAGTTGGAGGCCACGGAAGGAGTGTTGTATGGCATTGAAGCTTGTTTGGAGGTTAGATAGCACAGTGTCCAAAGACGGGCCGAAAGTATATAGAATGGTGTCGTCTGCGTAGAGGTGGATCAGGGAATCGCCCACAGCAAGAGCAACATCATTGATATACACAGAGAAAAGAGTCGGCCCGAGAATTGAACCCTGTGGCACCCCCATAGAGACTGCCAGAGGACCAGACAGCATGCCCTCCGATTTGACGCACTGAACTCTGTCTGCAAAGTAATTGGTGAACCAGGCAAGGCAGTCATCCGAAAAACCGAGGCTCCTGAGTCTGCCGATAAGAATATGGTGATTGACAGAGTCGAAAGCCTTGGCAAGGTCGATGAAGACGGCTGCACAGTACTGTCTTTTATCGATGGCGGTTATGATATCGTTGAGTACCTTGAGTGTGGCTGAGGTGCACCCATGACCGGCTCGGAAACCAGATTGCACAGCGGAGAAGGTACGGTGGGATTCGAGATGGTCAGTGACCTGTTTGTTGACTTGGCTTTCGAAGACCTTAGATAGGCAGGGCAGGATGGATATAGGTCTGTAACAGTTTGGGTCCAGGGTGTCTCCCCCTTTGAAGAGGGGGATGACTGCGGCAGCTTTCCAATCCTTGGGGATCTCAGACGATATGAAAGAGAGGTTGAACAGGCTGGTAATAGGGGTTGCGACAATGGTGGCAGATAGTTTCAGAAATAGAGGGTCCAGATTGTCAAGCCCAGCTGATTTGTACGGGTCCAGGTTTTGCAGCTCTTTCAGAACATCTGCTATCTGGATTTGGTTAAAGGAGAACCTGGAGAGGCTTGGGTGAGGAGCTGCGGGGGGGGCGGAGCTGTTGGCAGAGGTTGAAGTAGCCAGGCGGAAGGCATGGCCAGCCGTTGAGAAATGCTTATTGAAGTTTTCGATAATCATGGATTTATCAGTGGTGACCGTGTTACCTAGCCTCAGTGCAGTGGGCAGCTGGGAGGAGGTGCTCTTGTTCTCCATGGACTTCACGGTGTCCCAGAACTTTTTGGAGTTGGAGCTACAGGATGCAAACTTCTGCCTGAAGAAGCTGGCCTTAGCTTTCCTGACTGACTGCGTGTATTGGTTCCGGACTTCCCTGAACAGTTGCATATCACGGGGACTATTCGATGCTATTGCAGTCCGCCACAGGATGTTTTTGTGCTGGTCGAGGGCAGTCAGGTCTGGGGTGAACCAAGGGCTGTATCTGTTCTTAGTTCTGCATTTTTTGAACGGAGCATGCTTATCTAAAATGGTGAGGAAGTTACTTTTAAAGAATGACCAGGCATCCTCAACTGACGGGATGAGGTCAATGTCCTTCCAGGATACCCGGGCCAGGTCGATTAGAAAGGCCTGCTCACAGAAGTGTTTTAGGGAGCGTTTGACAGTGATGAGGGGTGGTCGTTTGACTGCGGCTCTGTAGCGGATACAGGCAATGAGGCAGTGATCGCTGAGATCCTGGTTGAAGACAGCGGAGGTGTATTTGGAGGGCCAGTTGGTCAGGATGACGTCTATGAGGGTGCCCTTGTTTACAGAGTTAGGGTTGTACCTGGTGGGTTCCTTGAGGATTTGTGTGAGATTGAGGGCATCTAGCTTAGATTGTAGGACTGGCGGGGTGTTAAGCATATCCCAGTTTAGGTCACCTAACAGAACAAACTCTGAAGCTAGATGGGGGGCGATCAATTCACAAATAGTGTCCAGGGCACAGCTGGGAGCTGAGGGGGGTCGGTAGCAGGCGGCAACCGTGAGAGACTTATTTCTGGAGAGAGTAATTTTCAAAATTAGTAGTTCGAACTGTTTGGGTATGGACCTGGAAAGTATGACATTACTTTGCAGGCTAACTCCTCCCCCTTTGGCAGTTCTATCTTGACGGAAGATGTTATAGTTGGGTATGGAAATCTCTGAATTTTTGGTGGCCTTCCTGAGCCAGGATTCAGACACAGCAAGGACATCAGGGTTAGCAGAGTGTGCTAAAGCAGTGAGTAAAACAAACTTAGGGAGGAGGCTTCTGATGTTGACATGCATGAAACCAAGGCTTTTTCGATCACAGAAGTCAACAAATGAGGGTGCCTGGGGACATGCAGGGCCTGGGTTTACCTCCACATCACCCGCGGAACAGAGAAGGAGTAGAATGAGGGTGCGGCTAAAGGCTATCAAAACTGGTCGCCTAGAGCGTTGGGGACAGAGAATAAGAGGAGCAGGTTTCTGGGCATGGTAGAATATATTCAGGGCATAATGCGCAGACAGGGGTATGGTGGGGTGCGGGTACAGCGGAGGTAAGCCCAGGCACTGGGTGATGATGAGAGAGGTTGTATCTCTGGACATGCTGGTAGTAATGGGTGAGGTCACCGCATGTGTGGGAGGTGGGACAAAGGAGTTATCAGGGGCATGAAGAGTGGGACTAGGGGCTCCATTGTGAACTAAAACAATGATAACTAGCCTGAACAATAGTATACAAGGCATATTGACATTTGAGAGAAACATACAGCAAGGCATGCAGTAATCACAGGTGTTGAATTGGAAAAGCTAGCTAAAACAGTAGGTGAGACAACAGCTAATCAGCTAGCACAACAACAGCAGGTAAAATGGCGTAGACTAGGCAACGGGGCCAACAGATAAAACAAACAAGCAGAATGGAGTACCGTGATTAATGGACAGTCCAGCGTGCATCAGCTATGTAGCCAAGAGATCAGTGTCCAGGGGGCAGCGGTGGATGGGGCAGGGAAGCTGGACTGGCGAGTGTTATCCAGGTTTAAAAAAACGAACAATGACTAAATAGCTTGTAGCTAGTTAGCTGGTTAGCTTCTGGAGGTTCTTGAGTGTGTTCTAAAAATAAAAAAATAATAGCGATTCCGTATCACATTGGGTGAGGCAGGTTTCCGGAAGGTATAAACAAATTAAAAGTCAAAAGAGATAGAAAGTAAATATGGGTCCGGTAAGCGTTTGGGACGCGGCGATTCAGGCGGTTAGCAGGCCTGTGCTAACAAGCTAACAGTTTGTAGGCCCGGGCTAGACAAGGTAGCAGTTAGCGGACCGGAGCTGGACAAGCTAGCAGTTAGCAGGCCGAATTAGCAAGCAGGGAGATAGTGAGGGCTAGAGAGTTAGCCTTTGGGGGACGTCGCGATGGGGTGAGTCTGTTTATTCCTCTTCATGCGATGACATCGATAGACCGGTCGTGGGCCCGGGTATTGTAGCTCAGGAGTATGCTACGGTGGTAGCACAGGTGCTACGGCCGGGCTAGCTTCAAGCTAAGTGGGTGGAAACGCTAGCCAAGGAGTAACCCGGGGTTGCGGTTTAGCTAGATAGCTAGTTGCTGAAAAATCCAGCTGAAAGATGTTCCGTTTGCGGTGGGAATCCGGGGATGAATCCGGGGATGAAAAATAAATAGGTCCGTTATGCTCTGGTTAGAGTCGCGTTGTACGAACAGGCGAGAGCTTTCCGAACTACAGGTTAGCTGATGACCAGTTAGCTGAAGACCGCTAGCATACCCGCTGGTTAGCTGGCTAGCTTCAGTTGAGGGGTCCCGAAGTAAATATAAAGACTTTAGGAATTTAGGAAAAATAGCTACATTGGGTGAGTCGGGTTGCAGGAGAGTATTTGGAAGCTTAGGTTTAGCAAAATGTTTTCAAAGAGATATGTGGAGATAATATGTAAAAATATGTAAAAAAAACGAAAATGAAACGATAAATACAGGGACACGACAGGACAGGACGACTTACTGCTATGCCATCTTGGATCAAGTCCATTGCATCCCAACAGTAATCTCTGGAGCATTTCCCTGGAAGGCTACCTGTCGCAAGTTAATAACCGGTAACTCCAGTTTTTTTTGACTGCAAAACCCTTTTACCCTGAGCCTGAGGCAAAGCATGTTCCACCTGTTCCAGAGTTGACAGCTGTTCACTCCATTGCTCATAAACATAAACAGAGACGTGCGCTCCTCAAAATGGCATGTCGTGGTCTGTTTTGTCAAATGTGATCTGCCATTCGGGTTTTTTGTATGGGCCCATTGCATAATCCTGACTACCTAACACCATGCACATCAAACACATACAGTTGAAGTCGGAAGTTTACATACACCTTTGCCAAATACATTTAAAAAATTTACATTTAAACATACATTTTTTCACAATTCCTGACATTTAATCCTAGTAAAAATTCCCTGTCTTAGGATCACCACTTCATTTTAAGAATGTGAAATGTCAGAATAATAGTACAGAGAATTATTTATTTCAGCTTTTATTTTTTTCATCACATTCCCAGTGGGTCAGAAGTTTACAAACACTCAATTAGTATTTGGTAGCATTGCCTTTAAATTGTTTAACTTGGGTCAAACGTTTGAGATAGCCTTCCACAATAAGTTGGGTAAATTTTGGATCATTCCTCCTGACAGAGCTGGTGTAACTGAGTCAGGTTTGCAGACATCCTTGCTCACACACGCTTTTTCAGTTCTGCCCACAAAATTTCTATGGGATTGAGGTCAGGGCTTTGTGATGGCCACTCCAATACCTTGACTTTTTTGTCCTTAAGCCATTATGCCACAACTATGGAAGTATGCTTGGGGTCATTGTCCATTTGGAAGGCCCATTTGCAACTTAGCTTTAACTTCCTGACTGATGTCTTGAGATGTTGCTTCAATACATGCACTTACGTTTGCCTCCTCATGATGCCATCTATTTTGTGAAGTGCACCAGTCCCTCCTGCAGGAAAGAACCCCTGTGCTTCACTGTTGGGATGGTGTTCTTCGGCTTCCAAGACTCCCCCTTTTTCCTCCAAACACAACAAATGGTCATTATGGCCAAACCATTCTATTTTTGTTTCATCAGACCAGAGGACATTTCTCCAAAAAGTACGATCTTTGTCCCCACCGTAGTCTGGCTTTTTTATGGCGGTTCTGGAGCAGTGGCTTCTTCCTTGCTGAGCGGCCTTTCAGGTTATGTCGATATAGGTCAGGTTTTACTGTTCATATAGATACTTTTGTACCTGTTTCCGCCAGCATCTTCACAAGGTCCTTTGCTGTTGTTCTGGGATTGATTTGCACTTTTTGCACCAAAGTACATTCATCTCTAGGAGACAGAACGCATCTCCTTCCTGAGCGTATGACGGCTGAGTAGTCCCATGGAGTTTATACTTGAGTAATATTGTTTGTACAGATGAATGTGGTACCTTCAGCCGTTAGGAAATTGCTCCCAAGGATGAACCAGACTTGTGGAGGTCTACAATTTTATTTCTGAGGTCTTGGCTGATTTCTTTTCCTTTTCTTTTCCCATGACGTCAAGCAAAAAGGCACTGAGTTTGAAGGTAGGCCTTGAAATACATCCACAGGTACACCTCCAATTGACTCCAATTGACAATTGATAAATTATGTCAATTAGCCTTTCAGAAGCTTCTAAAGCTGTGACACAATTTTCTGGAATTTTCCAAGCTGTTTAAAGGCACAGTCAACCCAGTGTATGAAAACTTCTGACACACTGGAATTATAAGTGAAATATTCTGTCTGTAAACAATTGTTGGAAAAATTACTTGTGTCATGCACACAGTAGATGTCCTAACCGACTTGCCAAAACTATAGTTTGTTGACAAGAAATTTGTGGAGTGGTTGAAAATCGAGTTAATGACTCCAACCTAAGTGTATGTAAACTTCCGACTTCAACTGTACACGTACAGATGTGGGATCTTAATTTGATAACTTTTTTGTTGCTGACAATTGCTCTGCGCCTCAGAAAATGCTGATGATCTTTGTGATTGACTTAAATTCACTGAAAACCCACACTAAAACAGTTATATTAACAGTATTCCATTTTTCCATTGAGCATACTTTTGTCCAGCTAATAGCCTAACCACAGATCCAGCAACATTATGGACTAAACATTCAAATCCTGTTGCTGCAGGATTATTTGCTACGACAATACTAGTCAAAATAAGATCCTATACATGTACATTCTGGCCACCGACCAATAATCGTTGTAATTTGAAAATCATAACAAAATGTTGCACATCTATGGAAACATTGTGACTACCAAGTTTTATCAATATATAGCTACAATAAAAATCTCTGGACCACTCAAAGCATCCCTGCCCTCCCCCGTCCCTTGGCCTAGAGACAAATGTACAACATGTCTACACTGTCAGAACATGAACGGGCACTTCGGTTGTCCCCATAAGAGAACCCTTTGAAGAACCCTTTTTAGTTCCAGGTAGAACCCTTTTTAGGTTCCATGTAGAAGCCTTTCCACAGAGGGTTCTACCTGGAACCAAAAAGGGTACTCCTATGTGGACAGCTGCAGAACCCCTTTGGAACCCTTTTTTTCAAAAGAGTGTACAGTACAATACAACGCCTCCAAGGACACCAACATCATTGTATTGTGGATCATCAGTTTCTAGGAATTCCATGCGTGGGGGGGCCTCTCTTTAGGGTTTGTCAAACCATTTGGGGCTTCAACAGTTCAGCCAAAGGCCAAGAGAGGGATTTGTCTAGGATCCACCATCCAAAACTTTCCACATGCTGCCACTCTCAAAGGAAACCAACTGTCTTTGGATGTCTAGCAGCTCCCTCTATTGTGACTATGGGCTGGATGCCCTGGGGCTTGACACATATTATAGACTGGGGTGGGAGGGAATTAGGGGTTCAATGTCGCAGTTAGTGGCTGTGCTTGCTGCCACCACTGTGGTAACTCAGGGGGCAGCTGTTAACTTTAAGGAGACTTCGCAGCACTACAGTGGGTGAGAATAGACGACACATCTCCGCCACAGCTGCCCTCCTCTACGGTCCCAAAGGCTGCTGGGAAAGCAGTTGGCGGCTGGAGGATTCTGGCCTACTTTCTGCTTTTAGCACTAGCCCAGTGGTGCTATTCTATTATATTAAGGAGTGGGAGAAAGAGGGGGATGAGGAGGGAGAGGTGGAGAAGAGCTAGCCTCGTTTGGTAGTATAAATGCATAACCCCTTGGCAAGAATTGGTTAACATTTCCAACAGTTCCCTCTCTCTCTCTATTTTTTGAATTTGCAAAAAAACATACATTTGAACCCAGATTTGAACCACTAGGGTCACAGGTTCACAAATCAACAAAAGGGTTGTTGCCGTACTGATGGACTAACTGACAGCTGGGAGACACGACTGAATTGCTAAATTATTATTTGGAAAGAGAGCAGCAAAACCTCCATATGTTTTAAACCAGAAAACTATCCAAATGCCTGTGGTCTCATTTTTCAGTGAAAGGTCAACGCAGTTTCATTCTTTCCCTCCGAGCCCTCAGAAACTATTGGCCAGGCCTCCCGTCAAGGAGTGAATTTCCATAAAACTGAAAAATGAGACGCTTTTTCCCCACAGCTTTATGATATTTCCCCTGTTCTGCTGCCCCTCCCTCCCTCCTGTTCAAACAAAACGCAATGGAAGGAAGATGCTAAAGCTAAGTCGCTAGCCTTGCGTGTGGTGAACAGGGATGAGCTACAATATACTGTCATCACATTCGCGCCTATGGCGCAGGAAGAGGAGAGAGACTAGACCATCTGGAGAGAATGTGTCGGCCTGTAAAACTTCTATCTTCTTTGTCTACAATGGGTTCATTGATGTGGTCTTGGCAGAGACTGTATCAGATTTGGAAACTGGTCCTTAGGCTTGCTGCAGGTCTATATAGTAAATCACCCAAGTGGAGGTCAAAAGTATTTAGAGGCTGACATCCAATAGATACAAGCTAATACAGTGAGCACACATTTAAAAGTTTGGCCAGGAATACATGCTAGACAGCTAGGTAACATTGCCTCACAGCCCTGTACTGTGCATTTTTTATTTTTAAATACCATAAACCTCACAATGCTCTGAGATATATTTATGGCTTAACTGTTCTTTTTACGATGTCCTTGAGAAGGCAGCGACACACAGTCTACAGCCTACCTCTATACCAGCCTCAACATACACAAATCTAGATTTTTATGCGGGACTTGAGCAGGAGTCAGCTCTGAGGAAACGCCAGAGGTATAAAATCAACTAAACCACAACACAGGCGTGCCAAAAGGATCATCGCAGGTAATGAAGCACCCTTACTGTGGTATTACGAAGTTGAAGTCAGAATGAGACCACAGCAAAGTCTAAACCCAGTCTGTAAATCCCTCACTAAAAGACACACCAATAGAAGGCTTGCCATTTTTTTTTAAACACAGCTACTGATTGAGAAGGATATGGTTTATTTGATTGTGGGCATTTTATTTAAGCCTTGAGGTCAGATATAATATTGTGTACGGTGCAACTGTTTGTAAATATCATAAAAGGATGCTGTGCCTTCAAAAACCACACACACAATAGCCATCTCTCCTGGCAAAAGCACTACTAAATGTAAAATGTTTGATCATGAAACGTTGAACTTTTTCACTATGAAGTAGTCATAAGGGGTAGAAGCATGCAAGGGATAGAATGTTGCACAATAGACTAGAGTTGAATGGCACTAGCCCTCTTCTCTCATTACACCCTAACCACAAGAGCTATATTGGGTGACAACACTCCATTACCTTGATTTATATCATGATTTATGTGGAACACAACAGTAGAGAGACAAACAAGGTAGAGCCTGCTATAATCTTAAAGTCATGTATTTTTCAACTTTTTTTTATTGAACCTTAATTTGAACAGGGACTTCGTGTTGAGTCCAATGGTCTCATTTCCAGGTGAGCCCTGTGTACACAATACACATCGAGATACAATATACACATTAAAACTACACATGCAAAAATACACAAAAACACAATAATTTACTGTTGATTACTTCGGGGGAAAATACTATTTATGGTACTATACTAAATGTAAGTACAGTGTATATGAACATGCCACATTTGTCTATCCTGAGACAGTAGGTTTAGATTATTTTCTCAATTTGTCTGGATACATTTTTTTTATTTTTTATTGGACAATAATTTCCTCCTCCAGGATAGATGGATATCCTATTGTATGTGTGTCTCCCCTTTTCGTAGGCCGAATATATGGATCAGACAGCATTGTTTCTGTTTGTCAGTGACAGCAGAGTACACTACCGTGTAATTTTTGTCGTATTAAAAAAGATTCTGCTAATGTCTCTGGTCATATAAAGTGTAGTACAATTGCATCAAATGTGTTCATAAAAAGGCCAACATTTTCCTGTGCAAAGAAAGGTGAAGAAATGTAGACATCTGATATATCCTATAGCCTAGGCCTACTCTAAGCCACTAGTGCTGCAGTCTTTTTTGTGAATATATATTGTATTATATATTATTACTATATTATCCACTGGTATTTACATATATGAATAGGCTAAAGCGCATCATTTCGGAATGGAATTTTTCTTTCTCCCAGACAATTGGGAGAATTGTGTCAATTTTATCTATCTGCTCCTCTTTCTTTTTTTTATTGGCCAAAAGCCAGCTATTACCGGCTAAAGGAAACCCTGGTGCATGTGTGCTGTCAGGTCTAGTTGCTAAATGTCTGACTTCTGTGAGATAGCAAGGATCAACATGCTCTTGGAGCACAGAATCTCCCCTTAAACTTTTTCATGCCTGTCATTCAGCATAGGACATCCAGAAAGTATACAAACACCTTAATTTTTTCCACATTTTGTTACGTTACATCCTTATTCTAAAATGTATTAAATTGTGTTAATCCCTCATCAACCTACACACAATACCCGATAATGACGAAGCAAAAACAGTAGAATTGGTTATTTTTGCAAATGTATGTAAAAAAAATACATAAACTGAAATATCACATTTACATAACTATTCAGACACTTTACTCAGTACTTTGTTGAAGCACCATGGGCAACGATTGCAGCCTAGAGTCTTCTTGGTGTGATGCTACAAGCTTGGCACACCTGTATTTGGGGAGTTTCTCCCATTCTTCTCTGCAGATCCTCTCAAATTCTGTCAGGTTGGATGGGGAGCGTCACTGCACAGTTATTTTCAGGTCTCTCCAGAGATGTTTGATCGGGTTCAAGTCCGGGCTCTGGCTTGGCCCTCAAGGACATTGAGAGACTTGACCCGAAGCCGCTCCTGCGTTGTCTTGGCTGTGTGCTTAGGGTGGTTGTCCTGTTGGAAGGTGAACCTTGGCCCCAGTCTGGAGGTCCTGAGCGCTCTGGGGCAGGTTTTCATCAAGGATCTCGCTGCACTTTGCTCCGTTCATCAGTCTCTCGATCCTGACTAGTCTCCCAGTCCCTGCCGCTGAAAAACATCCCCACAGCATGATGCTGCCACCACCATGCTTCACCAGAGGGATAGTGGCAGGTTTCCTGCAGAAGTGACGCTTGGCATTCAGGCCAAAGAGTTCAATTTTGGCTTCATCAGACCAGAGAATCTTCTTTCTCATGGTCTGAGAGTCCTTTAGGTGCCTTTTGGCAAACTCCAAGTGGGCTGTCATGTGCCTTTTACTGAGGAGTGGCTTTCGTCTGGCCAGTCAACCATGAAGGCCTGATTGGTGGAGTGCTGCAGAAATGGTTGTCCTTCTGGAAGGTTATCCCATCTCTACAGAGGAACTCTAGAGCTCTGTCAGAGTGACAATCGGATTCTTAGTCACCTTCCTGACCAAGGTCCTTCTCTCCCAACTGCTCAGTTTGACTGGCGGCCAGCTCCAGGAAGAGTCTTGGTGGTTCCAAACGTCTTCCCTTTAATGGAAGAATGATGGAGGCCAATGTGTTCTTGGGGATATTCAATGCTGCAGAACTGTTTTAGTGACCTTTCCCAGAATCTGTGCCTCAATACAATCCTGTCTCTGAGTTCTACGGAAAATTACTTCGACCTCATGGCTTGATTTTTGCTCTGACATGCACTGTCAACTGTTGGGCCATATATAGACAGCTGTGTGCCTTTCCAAATCATGTCCAATCAATTTAAATTTAGCACTGGTGGACTCCAATCAAGCTGTAGAAACATCTCAAAGATGATCAATGGAAATAGGATGCACCTGAGCTTAATCTGGAGTTTCACAGCAAAGGGTCTGATTACTTATGTAACTAAGGAATTTGTTTTTTATTTTTAATACATTTGCAAAACCTGGTTTCACTTTGTCATTATGGGATTCCTTTATTTTTATTTAATCCATTTTAGGATAAGGCTGTAACGTAACAAAATGTGGAAAAAGGGACGGGGTCTGAATACTTTCCAAATGCACTGTAGCTCTAAGTGCCACACCCTGATCTGTTTCACCTGTCTTGTACATGTCTCCAACCCCCTCCAGGTGTCACCCATCTTTCATAGTTTCCCTGGTTCCGACCATTCTGCCTGCACGGACCCCGAGCCTGCCTGCCGTTCTGTACCTGCCTGACTCTGACCCGTTTACGAACCTCTGCATGTCCTGACCCCAAGCCTACCTGCTGTTCAGTACCTTATCACCTCTGCCCTGGATTACGGACCTCTGCCTGCCTTTGACCCGTCTTTTGCCTGCCCCCTGTCTGGGTCAATAAACATCTGTGACTCTAGCGGTCTGGATCTGGGACTTATCCCGAGTTTTGATAGTACGAACTGGCCATGACCGACCCAGCAGTCACAGACCAGCTCTCCCTGCAAGGAGCCACCATATGAAGACACGAGGAGTTACTGCAATGTCTTATGGAGGGACACCATACCCTGGCAGAGCGCCATGACCAGGCATTCAATTCATTGCTGGAGCAATTCCGTGGATTCCCCACTGGGCAGCAGGTCATACTCGTAATCTCCCAGCCTACCCCAGTGTCCAGAGAACCCTGCTTACCTCTTCCGGAGTGCTACACTGGAGATCCGAGCCAGGCTTTTCTCTCCCAGTGCTCCCTTATTTTCAAGCTGCAGCCTTCTTCGTTCCCCTCGGACCGCTCGAGGATAGCGTAACATCATACCGCTGATGTATGGGAGGGCACTCGCCTGGGCCACGGCGATGTGGGAGCAACAGTCCGTCGTCAGCCTCAGTCTGAAGGAGTTCATGGAGGAAGTTCGGAAAGTGTTTGATTCTCTGTTGTCCGGGAGAGAGGCTGCTCGTAAGCTGCTCCAACTATGTCAAGACTCCCGTAGTGTGGCAGACTACGCAGTGGATTTTCGCACGCTGGCGGATGAGAGTGCCTGGAACCTGGAAGTATTGTTCGACATGTTCCTTCACGGATTATCGGAGGTGATCAAAGACGAGCTCGCAGCCTGGGAGCTGCCCATGGACCTTGACTCGCTCATACCCTGTGTCCTGGCTAAATTCCCAATCTGGCCCTCAAACCATCAAGGTCACCTAATAATCCCCAGTTTACAATTGTCTCATTCACCCCCCTCCTCTCCCCTGTAACTATTCCCCAAATTGTTGCTGTAAATGAGAATGTGTTCTCAGCCTACTTACCTGGTAAAATAACGGATAAATACAAAATTTAATACAACTCATACTCTGGTGGGCCATACGGAGAACTTTTCCTTTCCCCTTACTCGCACCCGTTTCCATGCCATTCTGCTCTGAGGGAACAAGTCGAAATCTCTCTGGGTACTCATCGACTGAGGCCGATTAGTTTTTTGGAAGCTACCCTGGCGTCCGAGCTAGGCATCCCCACTCAGCCCCTCTCCATTCCCATGGACGTTAGAGCGCTGGACGGGGGTTCTATAACCTGGGTCACCCACAATACCACCCCCATCAACCTACGTGTGTCAGGGAACCACAGAGAGACGATCCAATTCCTGCTTATTAAGTCTCCTCAAGTTCACATTGTATTGGGATACTCTTGGCTCCAGCGACACAATCCCCTTATTGACTGGTCTGCTGGTGCCATCAACAGAGAATCAAACACCTTCCAAACTTCCTCCACAAACTCCTCCAGACTGAGGCAGATGGTGGACTGTTGCTCTCACACCGCCATCATTCCACGTTCCCAGGGTTCTCATTACAGTTGTTTTGGCGGCAGCTTAGCGTTCAGGCCAGAAGGGTGGTGTGTAAGGGATACTAATACATGAGTTCCAACAGCCATGGGGTGTAGCCACTACTTCAGAGACCAAGGAATAGACAGATATAATGAATGAGTAGAAAAGAGATTTTAATCTTTGAATGAAGGAATGGAAAGAATGCATATCACTTTAACACTTGACAGAAGAAAGTGGTTTGTTTCCAAAGCATTGTGAATGCTGACAAATACAGACACACACAGAGAGACGCATACAGTGGGGCAAAAAAGTATTGTCAGCCACCAATTGTGCATGTTCTCCCACTTAAAAAGATGAGAGAGGCCTGTAATTTTCATCATAGGTACACTTCAACTATGACAGACAAAATGAGGAAAAAAATCCAGAAAATCACACTGCAGCACTCCACCAGAAATTATGGTGGGAAATAAGTATTTGGTCACCTACAAACAAGCAAGATTTCTGGCTCTCGCAGACCTGTAACTTCTTCTTTAATAGGCTCCTCTGTCCTCCACGCATTACCTGTATTAATGGCACCTATTTGAACTTGTTATCTGTATACAAGACACCTGTCCACAACCTCAAACAGTCACACTCCAAACTCCACTATGGCCAAGACCAAAGAGCTGGCAAAGGACACCAGAAACAAAATAGTAGACCTGCACCAGGCTGGGAAGACTGAATCTGCAATAGGTAAGCAGCTTGGTCTGAAGAAATCAACTGTGGGAGCAATTATTAGGAAATGGAAGACATACAAGACCACTGATAATCTCCCTCGATCTGGGTCTCCACGCAAGATCTCACCCCGTGGGGTCAAAATGATCACAAGAACGGTGAGCAAAAATCCCAGAACCACACGGGGGGACCTAGTGAATGACCTGCAGAGAGCTGGGACCAAAGTAACTAAGGCTACCATCAGTAACACACTACGCCACCAGGGACTCAAATCCTGCAATGCCAGAAGTGTCCCCCTGCTAAGCCAGTACATGTCCAGGCCCGTTTGCTAGAGAGCATTTGGATGATCCAGAAGAAGATTGTGAGAATGTCATATGGTCCGGATGAAACCAAAATAGAACTTTCTGGTAAAAACTCAACTCGTTGTGTTTGGAGGACAAAGAATGCTGAGTTGTATCCAAATAACACCATACCTACTGTGAAGCATGGGGGTGGAAACATCATGCTTTGGGGCTGTTTTTCTGCAAAGGGACCAGGACGACTGATTCGTGTAAAGGAAAGAATGAATGGGGCCATGTATCGTGAGATTTTGAGTGAAAACCTCCTTCCATCAGCAAGGGCATTGAAGATGAAACGTGGCTGGGTCTTTCAGCATGACAATGATCCCAAACACACCACCCGGGTAGCGAAGGAGTGGCTTCGTAAGAAGCATTTCAAGGTCCTGGAGTGGCCTAGCCAGTCTCCAGATCTCAACCCCATAGAACATCTTTGGAGGGAGTTGAAAGTCAGTGTTGCCCAGCAACAGCCCCAAAACATCATTGCTCTAGAGGAGATCTACATGAAGGAATGGTCCAAAATACCAGCAACAGTGTGTGAAAACCTTGTGAAGACTTACAGAAAACGTTTGACCTCGGTCATTGCCAACAAAGGGTATATAACAAAGTATTTAGATAAACTTTTGTTATTGACCAAATACTTCTTTTCCACAATAATTTGCAAATAAATTCATTAAAAATCCTACAATGTGATTTTCTTTCTAATTTTGTCTGTCATAGTTGAAGTGTACCTATGATGAAAATTACAGGCCTCTCTCATCTTTTTAAGTGGGAGAACTTGCACAATTGGTGGCTGACTAAATACTTTTTTGCCCCACTGTACATGAAGGTATTGTGTGGGAAGAGTGAGAACCAACTGCTGTCAAAACCAGAGCACAAGTAGTGTTCAACACCTCTTCACTGCTGCAGTCTCATTCACACACACACCTTCTCTTTCATAATTTAACACTAACACACACATACTGCGCTCTCTACATGCTCACAGTACCACCAACATTCCCAGGCCCATTCCCTGGGAGACTCAACTGCGTAGGAAACCTTACATAACCTCTGATTGGTCATCCATTACTCCCCCTCATCAAGAAAGACGTACTGCTTTTCCTGGAAAAAGACAGTCCCATATCATAGATTATCTTCAACCAGGTATTACTAAGCACACACACACACACACACACACCTTTCTGTCTGAGATTAGGGAGGATGGTACAGGTAATACAGAGGATGGTACAGGTGTTATTTATCTCCATCTACTTCGCTTTCTCCTCCAGCACTCCACATAAACGTGTGTTAAATCTTATACCTTGATCTCCCTCGTTTTGACAAGCAGAGGTGACCTCTGACCTGACCTCTTGGTCACCCGTCAAATCTGTGTTTGCCGTTTCAGGCTTGATTGAAGGTCGAGGTGGTTAAGAATTCATCTCAGGGTCTCACTACCAGAGACATGACTAACACTAAAGATACTGTGTGATCCATCCTCAGGGAGGTGGCCTACAGTATACTGTGGATCCATCCTCAGGGAGGTGGCCTACAGTATACTGTGGATCCATCCTTAGGGAGGTGGCCTACAGTATACTGTGGATCCATCCTTAGGGACGTGCTACATGTGGCCTGATGTTGGACTACCTTTTCTGATTCGTTATGTTTGGCTAGCAAGGAAGGAAGGAAGGAAGGAGCCCTAATGTCCACATCTGTTTCTAACACACCCGATCTTGCCAATCAACCAATCAGACCTTGATTGAAGCTGGGATAAAACAAAAGCATTTGTACACCCTATAGTGACAGTGGTGTAGTGTCACAGTAGGGTTACCGGTCACTCATACATATTTAACCGACTCGGGGACATTAGCATACAGCTCTGGCCTACATCGCAAGGTCTCTCTCTCTCCCTCTTCTCTACAGGTTGTGTGAGAAAGCAGGGCCTTGCCTTTGAGACATAGGGTGATTAAGTTCAAGTTCATTCTCCTGTATAGCATCCTGAATGAACGAGCTGGAAAAGTCCTTGACTTGATTTCATTTGAGGCAATTTTCTTCATGGCCATACTTACATGTCATACACAGTAACACAACTTACACATAATTATGTATTAGCAAATAATTTGTACAGGCCTCAGTGTAACGCTCATTCCTTCGACGATAAAAGCGAATCCGACCATCACCCCTGGTGAGACAAAACCGCGACTCGTCAGTGAAGAGCACTTTTTGCCAGTCCTGCCCATAAGTGACGTTGTTGCCAGTGATGTCTGGTGAGGACCTGCCTTATAACAGGCCTACAAGCCCTCAGTCCAGCCTCTCTCAGCATATTGCAGACAGTCTGAGCACTGATGGATGGATTGTGCATTCGTGATGTAACTCGGGCAGATGTTGCCATTCTGTACCTGTCCCGCAGGCGTGATGTTCGGATGTACCGATCCTGTGCAGGTGTTGTTACAAGTGGTCTGCCACTGCGAGGACGATCAGCTGTCCGTCCTGTCTCCCTGTAGTGCTGTCTTAGGCATCTCACAGTAGGGACATGGCAATTTATTGCCCTGGCCACATCTGCAATCCTCATGCCTCCTTGCAGCATGCCTAAGGCACGTTCACGCAGATGAGCAGGGACCCTGGGCATCTTTCTTTTGGTGTTTTTCCAGAGTCAGTAGAAAGGCCTCTTTAGTGTCCTAAGTTTCATAACTGTGACCTTAATTGCCTACCGTCTGTAAGCTGTTAGTGTCTTAACTACCGTTCCATAGGTGCATGTTAATTAATTGTTTATGGTTCATTGAACAAGCATGGGAAACCATGTTTAAACCCTTTACAATGAAGATCTGTGAAGTTATTTGGATTTTTACGAATTATCTTTGAAAGACAGGGTCCTGAAAAGGGATTTATTTTTTGCTGAGTTTAGCTCCATATCAATTTTGCCAAGTGTTTGACATGGTTCAAGAACAGTATTCTAATGTTGAATTGCAACATAACAATCTAGTGTGTTAGTGGCACTTGACAACGGAAATCATTCTACACAGGTGGAATTCACAGATTCCATGAAGCTAAAACACTACAGTAACACTACAGCTTGAAATGAATTGGCATGTGCTTTCCAAAACCAGAATACGCATTTTCACAGACAAACTGCGGCTGGTAGGTTCAGTACATTCATGTAGAATGTACTGCTCCCCAGGAAGTAAGGTGTAACATCTAAAACAGCCATGTAGCATGACAACAAAACACTAACAATGTAGAGCATTGTCAAATGAGGAACAGAAAAACACACATTACTGCTTAATACCCCAAGCCTCCCCCCACTCCCGCAAGGAGGGCCTCAACGTGAAAGTCACACATCCGCCCAAGTTGTGAGCAACCAAACAGACCCAACCCCCTACTCTTACATTAGCCCAAGCCAATAGCATGTTCCAGATGCTCCGCAGGCTATTTTCACACTTACTGGTCTGAGGCTAAACCACACAATTAACAACATTAGACACTTTATTGAACACAAAGGATTCTCTATCTCATCCTGGAATATCCAAGGCCTGAGGTCATCTGCCTTTGGCCTAAAGAACAGGACAAATACAGACATTGTCATCCTATAAGTAACATGGTATAGAGGAGATGGACCCACTGGTTGCCCTCTAGGTTAGAGAGCTGGTAGTCCCATCCACCAAACTACCAGGTGTGAAACAAGGAAGGGACTGAGGTGGTACGCTGATTTGGTATAGAGCAGACCTAACTCACTATTAAATAAATCAAAACAAGAACATTTTACATTTGGCTAGAAATTCAAAAGGAAATGATCTTAACAGAGAAAAAATGTCCTGTGTGCTACCTATATCCCCCCACTTGAATCACCATACTTTAATGAAGACAGCTTCTCCATCCTAGAGGGAAAAATCAATCATTTCTTGGCCCAGGGACATGTATTAGTCTGTGGCGATTTAAATGCCAGAACTGGACAATAATCTGACAGCCCCAGCACACAGGGGGACAAACATCTACCTGGAGATGACAGCATTCCCTCCCCCATATGCCCCCCCAAGGCACAACTATTACAACATAACCAACCAAATCGAGTCACAACTCCTGCAGCTCTGTCGCACGCTGGGTGACATAGTCAACGGTAGGCTTCGAGGGGACTCCTACGGTAGGTACATCTACTGCTCATCTCTTGGCAGTAGTACTGTAGATTACTTTATCACTGACCACAGTCTCTCAGAGCATTCAGTCAGCCCACTGACACATCTATAAGGTCACAGCAAAATCACAGTCTACTTGAACAGAGCAATACTCAATCATGATGCATCAAAGCCAAAGGAACTGAATAATATTAAGAAATTCCTTTTAGACAACTTTCTGGACAAAAACGTTTCACTATAATAGTGAAGGTGTAAACATGGCAATAGAAAACCTAGACAGTATATTTGACCTTTCAGCTTCCCTATCAAATCTAAAAATGTCAAACAGAAAACCGAAGAAAATTAACAACATTGACAAATGGTTTGATGAAGAATGCCAAAATCTAAGAAAGAAATGAAGAAACCTACCCACCATAAAACATAGAGACCCAGAAAACCGTAGCCTACACCTACACTATGGTGAATCATTAAAACAATACAGAAATACACTACGGAAAAAGAAGGAACAGCTCATCAGAAATCAGCTCAATGTAAATGAGGAATCCATAGACTCTAACCACTTCTGTGAACATTGGAAAACACAGAGTTATCTATCCAAAACAGAGATGTATGGATAAACCACTCTCCAACCTTCAAGGCCATCCTTTGCCTTGATGACACTCTAGGCATTCTCTCAACCGGCTTTCATGAGGTAGTCACCTGGAATGCATTTCAATTAGCAGGTGTGCCTTGTTAAAAGTACATTTGTGGAATTTCTTTCCATGTTAATGTGTTTGAGCCAATCAGTTGTGTGGTGACAAGGTATGGGTGGTATATAGAAGATAGCCCTATTTGGTGAAAGACAAATCCCATATTATGGAAGGTCCGTCAACATAGAAAATGTCAAGAACTTTGTGTAGTCTCAAAAACCATCAAGTGCTATGATGAAACTGGCTCTCCTGAGGACCGCCACAAGAAAGGAAGACCCAGTTACCTCTACTGCAGAGGAAAAGTTCATTAGAGTTACCAGCCTACGATTGCAGCCCAAATAAATGCGTCAGAGAGTTCAAGTAACAGACACATCTCAAAATCAACTGTTCAAAGGAGACTGCGTGAATCAAGCCTTCATGGTCGAATTGCTGCAAAGAAACCACTACTAAAAGGACACAAATAAGAAGAGGACTTGCTTGGGCCAAGAAACACAAGCAATATACTTTAGACCAACGGAAATCAGGCCTTTGGCCTGATGAGTCTAAATTTGAGATTTTTGGTTCCAACCACTGTGTCTTTGTGAGACGCAGAGTAGATGAACAGATGATCTCTGCATGTGTGGTTCCCACCGTGAAGCATGGAGGAGGTGTGATGGTGTGATCGTGCTTTTCTGGTGACACTAGGAGATTTATTTAGAATTCAAGGCACACTTAACCAGAATGGCTACTACAGCATTCTGCAGCGATACGCCATCCCATCCCATCCCGCCATCCCATCATTTGCTTTTCAACATGACAATGACCCAAAACACACCTCCAGGCTGTGTAAGGGCTATTTGACCAAGGAGAGTGATGGAGTGCTGCATCAGATGACCTGGCCTCCACATTCACCCAACCTCAACCCAATTGAGATGGTTTGGGATGAGTTGGACCACAGAGTGAAGGAAAAGCAGCCAACAAGCTCAGCATATGTGGGAACTCCTTCAAGACTGTTGGAAAAGCATACCTTATGAAGCTGGATGAGAGAATGCAAAGAGTGTGCAAAACTGTCATCAAGGCAAAGGGTGGCTACTATGAAGAACTTCAAATAAAATAGAAAATGGTTACTACATGATTCCATTATTTCATAGTTTTGATGTCTCCACTATTATTCTACAATGTAGAAAATATATTTTTTTTAGAAAAACCCTTGAATGAGTAGGTGTCCAAACTTTTGACTGGTACTGTACATGATCAATAACTAATCTTAGAATCAACTATTAAAAGACTACCAGCACCCACTGGATTCTTCAATTACATTGAATGAACTACAGGACAAAATACAAATCCTACAACCCAAAAAAGGCCTGTGGTGTTAATGTTATCCTCATTGAAATGATAAAATATACAGACCACAAATTCCAATTAGCTATATTTAAACTATAACATCATCCTTAGCTCTGGCATCTTCCTCAGTATGTGAACCAATCACCCCAATTCACAAAAGTGGAGACAAATTTGGCCCCAACAACTACCGTGGAATATGCTTCAACAGCAACCTTGGGAAAATCCTCTGCATTATCATTAACAGCAGACTAACATTTCCTCAGTGAAAACAATGTACTGATCAAATGTGAAAGTCTTTTTACCAAATTACCATACGACAGACCAAGTATTCACCCTGCACACCTTAATTGACAAACAAACATGCTATGTTGATTTCAAAAAAGCTTTTGACTCAATTTGGCATGCGGGTCTGCTATTCAAATTCATGGAAAGTGGTGTTGGGGGAAAAACATGACATTATAAAAACCATGTACACAAACAACAGTAAGACAAAAATAATGGTTTTCCAAAAAAGGTCCAGTTGCCAGGACCACAAATACAAATTCCGTTGCCCTAGAGCACACAAAAATACCTTGGCCTAAACATTAGAGCCACAGGTAACTTGCACAAAGCTGTGAACGATCTGAGAGACAAGGCAAGAAGGGCCTTCTATACCATCAAAAGGAACATCAAATTCGACATACCAATTAGGATCTGGCAAAAATGACTTTAATCAGTTATAGAACCCATTGCACTCTATGGTTGTGTGTGTGTGTGTGTGTGTGTGTGTGTGTGTGTGTGTGTGTGTGTGTGTGTGTGTGTGTGTGTGTGTGTGTGTGTGTGTGTGTGTGAGATAGTGAGAGAGTGAGTGAGAGATTTAACACAGACAACCAGAGAGAGGATTAAAGCAAGGGAGACACTAAATCAAACTTAATTAAAGGCGTTGGTCGTGAGTTAGTGAAGCAAAACACAGAGATAACAAGGGCTTGTTTAGGCTACTATTGGTATGCCACTTAAGACGCTTTGATCCAAAGGCACTTATAATAAGTGAATACATACATTTTATTATGCGATTCCTGCAGGAATTGAACTCATGACTTTGGCGTTGCACGCAGTAAGCTCTAACCAACTGAGCCACAATGATGGACACTAGTATTGGTCCCGAATCCCGGTTGATAAGTGTAGAATCGTTATAATGGAAAAAGTTGGCTATTGTTTGTATGTCATTTTAGGGAGTAACCAAACTGTGTGTAGGGTTACCTTTGTTCAATTGAGCCACTACTGCATACCGTATACTGTATGTACACCAACAGGAAACCAAGAGGAAAGAGACAGCAAGGAAAGCAACAAAATATGAGCTAGACAAGCAGTCAAGGCTGTCTTTATAGTGCACATTACTTTGGTATGTCTAGATAGAACTGCATTGAGACGACATAACAAAGGGACAGTCTTTCAAGGAAATTACCTATAAGCCGCAAGAACTCCAGCGATCTCTACCTACTACTCTATTACGTAAGGACCTCCTGGTCAGTTCGAGGAAGTGGGAGGCGGGTTGTGGCCTATGTCAGATAAACAGTGGACAGATAGGGAGTGTGTGTGTGTGTGTACCAAAATAGAAAGGAGGAATCTTGAGTTCTAGTTCATTCTGAAAGGGAGAGTATATTACTTTCACAACCTTCACTCGATAAATCACCATCTTCCCTTGTGACAAAATGCATAGCACCATACCCATACCCAACAGCATTAAGTAGCCAATGACATTAGATAGCTAGTATTAGTTATTAGCCATTCTGTCCTGTCGTCGTGCTAGCCTCCAGTAGGGCTGATCACTGACACACACCGCCATAGACAGAAATAGTCTGGCATTGCTTTTAGAGGGTGCTGCTTTTCCAGTCTTTAGCAGGAACACCTTAGTGTGGTTCCAAAGACGGAGTGTGGGACAACATAATGTGACAGTGTCGGGAGAGAGAGAGGGGAGAGTCAGGTGTTACGAAATATATTGGGAGTGCTGTGGCAGGTTTGTAGGAGGGTATTTATACACTCTTAGAAAAAAAGGTGCCATCCAGAACCTAAAACAGTTATCGGATGTCCCCGTAGGACAACCATTTGAAGAACCCTTTTTGGTTCCAGATCGAATCCTTGTGGGTTCCGTGTAAAACCATTTCCACAGAGCGTTCTACCTGGAACCAAAAATGGTTCTACCTGGAACAAAAAATGGTTATCCGATGGGGGCAGCCGAAGAACCGTTTTGGAACTGGAGTAGAGTGTAGTACATGACTCTTTAGACTTTCCATTCCAGGAAAGGAAAATGTAATGTTCGTTTTTAAATGAGATCCATACCTGCAGCATGGCAGTAACCTCCCAACATATTTAACTACACAACACACGCACGAACACACACTTCTCGGTCTGGTGTTCGATCAATAGCTCTGGCCCACATAGAGGATGACCCACTTCACGCTACAGCGCTCCTCTCACCCAGACCAGGAACAGTTCAGTACAGCTCTGCACTCCTCTCACCCAGACCAGGAACAGTTCAGTACAGCTCTGCACTCCTCTCACCCAGACCAGGTACAGTTCAGTACAGTACAGCTCTGCACTCCCCTCACCCAGACCAGGAACAGTTCAGTACAGCTCTGCACTCCTCTCACCCAGACCAGGAACAGTTCAGTACAGCTCTGCACTCCTCTCACCCAGACCAGAAACAGTACAGTACAGTACAGCTCTGCACTCCTCTCACCCAGACCAGGAACAGTACAGTACAGTACTGCACTCCTCTCACCCAGACCAGGAACAGTTCAGTACAGCTGTGCACTCCTCTCACCCAGACCAGGAACAGTTCAGTAGAATTCTGCACTCCTCTCACCCAGACCAGGAACAGTTCAGTACAGCTCTGCACTCCTCTCACCCAGACCAGGAACAGTACAGTACAGTACAGCTCTGCACTCCTCTCACCCAGACCAGGAACAGTACAGGACAGCTCTGCACTCCTCTCACCCAGACCAGGAACAGTTCAGTACAGCTGTGCACTCCTCTCACCCAGACCAGGAACAGTACAGTACAGCTCTGCACTCCTCTCACCCAGACCAGGAACAGTTCAGTACAGCTCTGCACTCCTCTCACCCAGACCAGGAACAGTACCACACAGTACAGCTCTGCGCTCCTCTCACCCAGACCAGGAACAGTACAGTACAGTACAGCTCTGCAATCCTCTCACCCAGACCAGGAACAGTTCAGTACAGCTCTGCACTCCCCTCACCCAGACCAGGTACAGTACAGTACAGTACAGCTCTGCAATCCTCTCACCCAGACCAGGAACAGTTCAGTACAGCTCTGCACTCCTCTCACCCAGACCAGGAACAGTTCAGTACAGCTCTGCACTCCTCTCACCCAGACCAGGAACAGTTCAGTACAGTACAGCTCTGCACTCCTCTCACCCAGACCAGGAACAGTTCAGTACAGCTCTGCACTCCTCTCACCCAGACCAGGATCAGTACCACACAGTACAGCTCTGCGCTCCTCTCACCCAGACCAGGAACAGTTCAGTACAGTACAGCTCTGCACTCCTCTCACCCAGACCAGGAACAGTTCAGTACAGCTCTGCACTCCTCTCACCCAGACCAGGTACAGTTCAGTACAGTACAGCTCTGCGCTCCTCTAACCCATACCAGGAACAGTTCAGTACAGTACAGCTCTGCACTCCTCTCACCCAGACCAGGAACAGTTCAGTACAGCTCTGCACTCCTCTCACCTCACCCAGATCAGAAACAGTTCAGTACAGCTCTGCACTCGCCTCACCCAGATCAGAAACAGTTCAGTACAGCTCTGCACTCCTCTCACCTCACCCAGATCAGAAACAGTTCAGTACAGCTCTGCACTCGCCTCACCCAGATCAGAAACAGTTCAGTACAGCTCTGCACTCCTCTCACCTCACCCAGATCAGAAACAGTTCAGTACAGCTCTGCACTCCTCTCGCCTCACCCAGATCAGAAACAGTTCAGTACAGCTCTGCACTCCTCTCACCCAGACCAGGAACAGTTCAGTACTCTCTGTGTGTGTGTCAATCGTATAGCTGGCTTCACTGCCACAGGCCTACTGTACTGTATGTTTCAAATGGATGTGAATCAACTGCAACAGTAAAATCACTTCAGGGTGCATGTGTGATAGGCTAGCCTAATCAATATGATGGCAGGTCAGTCATTATATCCGTCTGTACAGTTTGATTGGTGTCAAACTACCGTCTGTCTGTCTTCTGGGAAAGAAATACAGATTGTACCCTTAAAAAAGATACCCATCATATTCTCCCAAAATCATGTTTTATAAACAACCTTTAAACCGGAACAAAGGTATTGTAAAATCTAATTGTTCAGGCTTGTCAGTATATACACCTCTCCCACATGTCACATTTGACTCAGTACTACTGCTCTCTATGTCTCTGCAGTGCTGAGAAACATGACCAAAAGGTCACAAACATTTATTTTTGGATTTTGATGCCAGGTAAAAAGGCTGCCGAAAAAAAGATAAATGTTTGATTCAGCAGAGAAAAATACCATAGAGGACTGGCAGAGGGGTTGAGCGGGACAGGAGAATCCACACAGGGGCTTCAATGTTACCCCTAAAATAACAGCAGGAGGCCGTACTGCTGCCCCATACTCCCCGGGGACACGCACACACCCACTTTAGTGGTTCAGAACGCCCACCTTTCAGAGTAGAGACGTTATCCCAGATGTGCAGTTACAAATCCCTACCCGCTAACCCCGCACACACTTTCATTACAGTGGAACCCGAGTCTGGAGGGGGATTGTGTAAATTAAAGTTGGAGTCTATGAGAGGAAAGGAAGGGAGGCGGGGGGTCTTTTATGAAATACTCTCTTTCACATGTGCCTTAGGAAGGGGAGAATGGACCTCACTATCTGGACTCCACTGGCCCCAACACCTACAGAGTCATCCATGAATAGTTGAAGGTAGCCAACGTGGATGAGGTTCATGAAGTTGTTCTGCAACCCTCAGAACACTATATGAAGCCAGAAGACTGCCAAAACCAATCATCACATTTCTATGTGGCCCCTACTGACAAGCCCCCAACAGTTCCTAGCAGCAGATCAGAGATAAGGAGTGTTGGCTGGGAGGACTCCCCCTGGACTAAGCCCTAGGCCCCCTAAGCACTGCAAGGCTCCAATATCCTGGGCTGGCTGCTCCACAGTCCCATAGGCTGGGGCCATATTCATTAGGAAAATGTTTAATAATGTTGGGGGGGGGGGGCATTTCTTATTGATCAAGTTTCAGTCCATTTTCTTCCGCATGGTGCATAATGAAGACCCCTATGGGACAAGCCAGGGGTACGAGCCAGACCCGACATGGAGACAGATGACCTTGCATCGACCCAGACGACAGACTCCAACAATCTGATACCAACGCTGTGTCAACCACCAGCATCCCTCAACGTGTGCCTGGGTATATACAGGGGCTCTTTCAGGCTCTCAGTGGCTGGCGTGTTCATAGGAGTCGTTGATACAGTCACACGGTGTGTAAGTACACACACCTCAAACACACAGTCTCTAATATATCCAAACAAGATAGGATACTTGCCATTAAAGCTGGAGCACTGTTGTTAATCGAGTAATAACTTAAACATGAATATGGGCAAACACACACACACACACACAGAAACCAGGACAATGTTTACAACGTAGTACCTCCAGCAGCACCCTAGCACTGCACTGCACATCGACATGTCAAGACATGCCTGCCTTTCTTCATTACCATTTATAGTTCAAACAATGGCGGGCTAATCAAACGCTACTCACTCAATACTGTGCAAACATCAACACACAACAGTGGGTCAATCAGCATGTTTAGTGTGCGACTTCTGTTCTGACATGTATACGCTCTTCAAAGCATGCTATATATATTATAAAGTTATAGCAAGTCCTCAACATCAGAACAGCTGGAGCACAGTGGAGAAGATGACCAAAGACCACCAGAAGTGGACAGCCTTTGTTGTTGTGAGTATAGAAAGTCCATGTAGGGAGTGGACTGTCTCCCAAAAAGGGTTGCCAAGCACCACCAACTGACTCAAATTCTTCCCAACACCCCACAAAATCCAAATCCACACAAAATGACACCTTCGTCCCTGACATTTTCCCAAGGCCCTGGTCCAAATTCGGACTTTTTCCCCCCCATCTCCGGCCCCTGGAAATACCTTCCCTGGTTGGCACCACAGAGTCCCCATTGGGAAAGGGAAGCTACGGAGTGGAGAGCCAGGATTCCCTTACCCTTTATATGCAGAAGTCCTACCATTGAACCTCTCCCTAGGGGCCCCATACTGTATCCTTCCCTAGACAAATGAGGGGAGGGAGAGGGGAGGCTTGCCCTGGACTGGTGAAAACATGAGAGGTGTGGAAACCAAGATGGTGGATGATTAGGCCTATACCAGTTAAGACCCATAGTCATAACCCTAACTCAACAACATACTGATCAGTCATTATCAGAGACCATTTGACTCAAAATCAAATACAATTTTATTGGTCACATACACATTTAGCAGATGTTACTGCGGGTGTAGGAAAATAACACATAGGACTGGTTTCCCGGACTGAGATGAATACTAATCCTCGACTAAAAGGCACTTTACATGGAGATTTTAGAAGCAGGCTTAATCTGGGTTTGGGAAACTGGCCCATTGTGTTCAACTACAAACATGGTATGTCTTTCTCCTACTGAATCACTGCTGCTGAGCCATATGGCTAGATGTGAAGTACTAACACATTGTACACATAACAGGGTACAGTGGTCACTTCACATCAACATCTGATTAACTCTTAAATCAGGGTAATATGGTACAATTTGTGTGTGGATAGAAGGGTATTGTCACCTTGATGAACACTGCTGTTCACATACAGACTGCCTTGGCAGGGGCGTTGGGGATTAGTGTCAAGATGGGAAGCCTAAGCAGTGTTGATCCCCAAAACACCCTTTCACCTAAACATTAGAGTATCTTCAAACTGCACAATCTAACACATGAGACAATCTTAATTTGGTAATCTGAGATCACATTTAAGTGGACTTAGCTTATTTGACGTAGTACCATATGTCATTTGAACACGATTTATTCTCTTCTTGGGATAAATATGACCTTCATGGAGAGCGTAGACTACTAACAAGACATGGTGCAGCCATTGCAAACATATCCTCATGTCCTGCCAAAGACAAATCCCAATTCCCTACAAGTATGTGAACACCTGCCCGTCGAATATCTCATTTCAAAATCATTGGCATTAATAATTGAGTTGCTCCTCCCTGTGCTGCTATAGTAGCCTCCACTCTTCTGGGAAGGCTTTCCACTAGATGTTGGAACATTGCTCTGGGGACTTGCTTTCTTTCAGCCACAAGAGAATTAGTGGAGTCGGGCACTGATGTTGGGCGATTAGGCCAATTCATCACAAAGGTGTTTGACGTAGTTGAGGTCAGGGCTCTGTGCAAGCCAGTGAAGTTCTTCCACACCGTTCTCGACAAACCATTTCTTTACGGACCTCGCCTTGTGCACAGGGGCATTGTTATACTGAAACATTAAAGGGCCTTCCCCAAACTGTTGTCAAAGTTAGAAGTACATAATCATCTAGAATGTCATTGTATCCTTTAGCATTAAGGTTTTCCTTCACTGACCATTATTCCTCCTCCAACAATCCACCCAACTTTCCTGTTGGCACTATGCAATCAGGCATGTAGCGTTCTCCCTGGCATTCGCCACATCCAGATTTGTCCGTTGGCCTGCCATATGGTGAAGCACGATTCAACACTGCAGAGAACGCGTTTTCACTGCTCGAAAGTCCAATGGCGGCGAGCTTTACACCACTCCAGCCGACACTTGGCATTGTGCATGGTGATCTTAGGCTTGTGTGCGGCTGCTCGGGAATGCAAACACATTTCATGAAGCTCCCAAAGAACAGTTCTTGTGCTGACGTTGCTTCCAGAGGCAGTTAGAAACTCGGGTAGTGAGTGTTGTAACCGAGGACAGACGATTTTTACGCGCAACGCACTTCAGCACTCGGCGGTCCTGTTTAATAAGCTTGTGTGGCCAACCACCTCGCAGCTGAGCGGTTGTTGCTCCTAGACATTTCCACTTCACAATAAAAGCACTTACAATTGAACGGGGTAGCTCTAGCAGGGAAGACATTTTACGAACTGACTTGTTGGAAAGGTGGCATTCTAGGATGGTGCCACGTTGAAGGTCACTGAGCTCTTCAGTATGGGCCATTCTACTGCCAGTGTTTGTCTATGGAGATTGCATAGCTGTGTGTTCGATTTAATACACCTGTCAGGAACGGGTGTGGCTGAAATAGCTGAATCCACTCATGGTCTTTTGACCATGTAGTGTATCTACCCAAATAAACTCTGTTTCATTGTATGTTTCCAGGCTATGGTGTAATTTCAAGTCAAACTCTATTTAAAGGTGGTCATGGCTAATGTACAATGTGCTGCCCAGATGACAGAGATATAGATAAGCCCTTTGGGGGTTCAGCCTCTGTTGTGAAAATCTCTTTCAGAACAGGAAGGAAGTTGGGTTGGGCTAAAGGACATACAAAGGACAACTTTCAAAGAGAGAAAAAAAGGAACTATGGAAAGAGAAAGAGCGAAATGGCTAGACCAATGCCCAATGAATATCTCTGGTGCAGACTGGCACATAGTCTTGTTTTGAAGGAAAACGTGTGGCAAAGACACAAAGGAAACACCCAGATACTTGTTTCCTCATATTATGAAGGGGGTGCTGTTGTGTGTGTGTGTGTGTGTGTGTGTGTGTGTGTGTGTGTGTGTGTGTGTGTGTGTGTGTGTGTGTGTGTGTGTGAGAGAGACTAGGAGGGAGAGAGAAATTAAAACAATCACCCCAAAAAATTGTGTATACTCCGTAACAACACAGTGAACGTACATTCACAAACCAGACGTAGTGCCATGGTTGCCAGCAATACAACAAGTGGAACCCCTCACTGCCTCCTTGAAGCTGAGATCTGTGAAAGATGACCCCAAAGGTCACCAAGACATTTGTTTTTTGTTTTGTTTTTGAAAAGGAGGAGATGGGCACCCTGGAACATAATTTTTTTTAAATGTAGGACAACATAGTATGTACTATCACATGAGCTATAATGTCAGAGGGAAAAACACAGTGTTGGATGTTTGAAGTAACGTCTTTGCTGTTGCATATCAAAACGGGCGTAGCAATTTGACCTAGGACTGTTGCCGTATTACCGCCACACCCGCGGTCATGAGTCAGGAAGGCAGTCAAATTCCACGTGACTGTTTAGTCACGGTAATTAGGCTTCTCCAAGCTCTGATGCTGCTGCTGGTCATTAGTAGCTGTTAAGGGAATTTTTATCAATAATGACTAATTATGTATACATTTCAATCAGGACTGACTAATCAGAATACTATTATGTTACTGTATATGTACTAATCAGAATACTATGTTACTGTATATGTATGAATTTTCTTTCTTAATCCTAGTACTGAATATAATGTGTGTAAATATAATCAAGAATTAGAACAATGACTGTCTGTTCCTTGGTAGAAATGAATTAACTATATCTTCAGACTGGCTAGAATGCTTATCTACACAGGAAGACCTTGGCTCAGTCATAAATTATATTAAATTGGTAAGGAGACGATGTGGGAAGGCTTGAGATACTGCCTTTGTACCAGGGTGGGAGAAGAGACGGGACAGTTCGAAAACTAATGACGTCATTTTCAGTTTATAACCTGTGGTAAACTGTATCGTGTTCAGTACTCTCATGAATAAAATCTGCTGTTTGACTTTAAGACTGGGCTCTGTCCATTACTATAAAATAAGGGTCTTACAAATCCTTATGAATTGACAGAGTGTTTAATTTTAATTGGGTGTTAAAACATAGAGCAATTTAATTCCTGCAACAGTAGCCTACCAAACTTGCTAACTGCCTGGTACTCAGCACTCGATTGTCCCTCTAATCACTCTGACATTACTGCAAATGTAATCGAACATCTAATCAAACACTACATGAGCGCCCATGAGCTCATGTTGTGCAACATTTCTGTAGGCTATACAATTGCGCGTGAAAACAGAGTGATGGCCTCTACTAAAAAGAGGATCCATCAGCTTTCTATTGGCTAGGCCTACTATATTTATTTCTCAACTTTCCTAATATTAAGCACATTGTTTATCTTTACAACAGGGGTATAGCCTACCTGGCTGACATGAAAAGGAACCACAGGAAAAGCGTCATCCATTCGCCATTTAAGTGCATAGATTACATATTTATTCCCGTTGCCCCTATTTTGAAATATTGTGCACCGTTATTGTGCACCGAACACAAATTTCACACTTATTTTATATATGTAAAGACAAGATTAAATCAAGAATAGTCTGATGGGTGACAATATTAGCCTATCACTTGTGAATTATAACACTTGTGAATGATGCCCAGCACAAGAAACTACCTTTTTCTTGTGGCTTTTAAAAAATCATAGCCGCACACCTCATGTAGCCTAGCCCTATATGTTTTGGTAAGGTTTGTTTCATAGCTAAAGTGGCCAAATAAATTCTTAAAATTAAGCACATTAATCCGCTTTACAATGGTTATAGAGCCTATCTGGCATACATAAATGCACCTTTATAATATAAAAGCAGTACATGCATAATTGCATTTGCAGTCACTTTTGATAATGGTGTTTTCCCGCTAATGGAACATTCACGCTTATAGCCTACTGCCATGTGCGCATTGCTGCGCTTATAATGTGAAGAATTAGCCTAATAGTTTATAAACATTTTAAACTAAATGTTTTTTTAAGCTAGTGGTTGTATTAATTTGGGATCCATTGCACCCCACAATTGTCACAGACTATGTATGGAATATTTATTTATTGCAAAGAATAGATTGACATAGGCTAGTGCTTTTGCTGTTCATTAAACCTACTCATCTTGTTGGCCGATGAAAAATAAATGTGGACAGTTCTTCCAATATCTTCATTGCACCTCGGAATTGAATAAGGGTGCGCGCAGTTGCGTCCCCAATGTATCGGTCTTCACTTGTAGCCTGTGAGAAAGACTCGATCACACTCTCCATATGAGTGAGAGGTGCTTCGAATAACGCAGCACTCCGGGCCACAAAAGGCATGGATTTTTTTGGAGTGCTTTACGGCCACAAAGGGGATGCCGCTGTGACATTCGAGGCATTATCAAGTGTGTCAAATTTTGAATGAAAGACTATTGAAGTGTGTACAGCCTGTGCAAAAAAAAGCAGAGCTCATGCCTTTCAAGCAACTCTTTTCAAATGATCTTAAGTCTCATCATGCAGCCTTACAATGTATTAAAAATCAAAACACATAGCCCAACGTTTGTAGAACAACTAAAGTTACATTATTAACTAGAAATGAAGCATATAGGAGTACCTACTTCTTTGTGAACCGCTCAACACAGAATAGCTACATGTGTGCACTCCCTCAAATTGTTTGTGGAGAAAATAAGCAAATTTTTATTGTATTCTTCAAACTATAACATAATATTAAATAATTCCATGGAATTCTACGTAAATCTTGTCTGCTAAAGGAACTAGTGTAGCCCACAGCCACTTGGCATAGCCACATCAGGACAACTCTGAGTATACCATTATTTTCTTCTGAACTAGACTACCGTTTCTTCATATCATGTTTCTTTAGACCCGTCTAAAATAAATAATGGATTTATTGTGTAGGCCATATTACATGGATCAGTGGCTTGTAGTGTTTACGTTAATTAACGGTCAATTACTGCGAGACCGACAGTTATTTGCTTGACAATCACCGGCTGACAAAATGTTGTGACCGCCACAGCTATAGTTTGACCATTAAGGATTCCAACTTTAAGCAGGTTTAATTAGAGGTCATCAACTCTGGGCTCTCTACTGATCAGGGAGGATCATGATAATGTTCTCCACTCTGCATTCATATTCCTTCCCCATGGACCGACCACGCACGCACACACACACAGTACAGTACAGTAGGATTGCAGACAGGTCACGACTTTCAACAGCACCGGAGGGCTGAAAGAGGTCATTGTAATCAACCTCCCTCAATCTGCCCACCCAGTCGGCTCCTAATGCCTCCCCTATAACCCACTTCTCACCCCCCACTTGCCCTCACAGCTTGATTCCCCCATCCTAATGGCCAACATACTTTAATGTCAGACATTGCTATTGTTCACAATTCATAAACATCAAACAAACAAATCCCCCCTTATTCCCTCTCACTTATGTCAACTATTCCGGCTCTAGATTCCCAACTGACCACGCACGCAAGTCCGCACACACACACACCTCATTGGGGCACATACTGTAGCCATTCGCTGAAGGTCTACTGACAAAATAAAGGGAGCACTCTCAGAGGTATCGATGGGGAGCAGAGTTACATTTTGTGATTTCAATACACAGTCCACAGAGAGGGAGGTTTCTATGGAGTTTCATAACAGCTAATTATACCGCAAAACTGAGAAGGTTTAGTCATAAAGACTTAGGCTTACATAACCTGTAATACTCAAAGTAGCTGTTTAAATAACTGATTATATCAATGAAAAGCCTAACAGTGGGCCATTTCAGAGCAAGTGCACACTACAAATAAACATGCAAATATGAATCAAGTCAAGACCAAGTGTCAGCCTACTCTTAGAGAAATCAATAGAATGAAGAGAGGACTTCTCCAGCAAGAGTTCTAATTTGATCACTTCCCCTGTTCAGCTAGACAGATCATGTGCCAGGAAAAACAATTAAGTATAAAAGAACAACAGTTACCAAGCCTAGGGGCAGAAGTTCTACACATCTGACAAATAGCAACACGATTGACACGTTATGTAACCAACCCATTCTCCAAATAGAACGCAAACCAGTGGTGCAAATGCAGTAACAGAATTATGCCATGGCTTGACGTTTTAATTACGCCATGTGGTGCTGTATTTTAGCTGTCAGTCAAACTCCGCAAAAGTGAAACTAAAGCTATGCATTAATTATGAATGTTTCGTGTTAGAGTTCAACTTTAGTTTAGGCATTAATTCCGAATGGTTAAGGTTAGAGTTAAGGTTTAGGAAAGACTTAAAACAAAAAATTGTGTCTAGCACTGGGATTGAACATGCAACATTCAGAGCTAGAGTCTGCAGTTTAAACAACCACCGACCATCCCCATCCACAATGCCCTAGTAAGTCGCACGCCTACTAGAAGGTCCTATGTGCTTACATTGCTCCTAGTGGTCGGTATAGCTTCCACATTTTGCCAGGTCCAAACGTAATCTGGTACTTACAGAATCGGCACCTCCTGGCATATTCCATAAGAGAATGGGCTGTAAGTAACACTACTGACAAGTAACACTATTAACCAAAATTAGGCATAGACATATAAGAGACGTCATCAATCCCATCATAAGAAACATCCAGGTTTAAAGTCCTCAAGGGCACAATGTGCTTCAGCAAGACTTTGGATATGCACCCATCTCTGACCACTACTTCCATTCGCTTTGAGGGGCATCTCCAATCCTAAGGGTGGTGGGGTTAGGCGTTGTAAGGCGTTCCAAGACGATGGCGCAGAGTACATAAAAGCCCTTTTACCAAATTCAGTTCGGACATTTGGAACAGTTAGCAGGACAAAGTCCTGCCTATACCTTAAGCATTGATGTTCTTTACTGCTGAGGTGAATTGATGTTAACTAGGACAAGGCCAACTGTCACGCTCACCCAAAGAAGATGGAGGTGCAGCTAGGTAGATTAATCAGGATTTGGGTTTATCCCTTCTAGAGCTAGCAACAAGCTAAAGAGGATTTTTTTTTACTGGTTAAAAACACTACCCCGGAGATCTGTACACTACAGTGGGACATATACTCCTAGTGGAGGTGGAATAAAGATGGTTTTTCAAGCTACAATAAGTTCTCATATATTGCATAGTTCTTATCATAAGAAGTCAAACTTATGCTAACACTAAGCAGGTAGCATAGTGGTTTACGAGCATTGGGCCAATAACGGAAATGTCGGTGGTTCGAGAATCCCCGAGCCAACTAGGTAGAAAAATCGGGTGATGTGCCCTTGAGCAAGGCACTTAACCCTAAATGCTCAGGTAAGTCGCTCTGGATAAGAGCATCTGCTAAATTACAAAAATGTACAAAATGTATAGTTAAATAGGATATTTGATTTACCTATGACAGACATTTCTTGAATAGTGTGAAATAATACTGGGTAATGTATTATGAACAATAACTTTGAAATGAAAACTGAACTGTCCAGAAGAGTATGGGGCAGGTCCCTCTATGTTCATCGACTTATTCTCTACAGTAGCTTTTTCCATGGTCAATTTCCAACCTGGCATGTTAGACAGTGTTGTTGACAGACTTATTGTATATTGGGTTTGGAACTTCAATGCGAGCTGTTAAATGAGTTGTGACAATCAAATGTTAGACATCGCTAAACAAATACCTTACCTAAATGGATTGGCGAGGCTGGCGTTGGCTGCAGGCCAATATGAAGTGGACTGAACAGACCTCTGTCCCTGACAACAGGACTGGCCTAGGGTTGAAGAGAGGCCTGATACAGTCGAGAGGAACAAGGCCTTTACTGTACACTACTGCTCTACTTCCACATCATCATACCTCATCATTATCACTAGGAGGGGGTGGGAGATCTCACTTTATTTTGATAGTTCTGCAAAAAAAAAAAAAAAAACTGTAGATGATTTGACTCTGAACCAACTATCTAGAAGGTGTAGTTGTAACATGTTGCAGGCAATAACTAGGTTTATTTAGATATATTCACTCACTGTGAAAGTAGTTGCTGGATGTTGCACTTGATTCAATGATCAGTTATTTGAACATCAAATCTGTAAGTGACCATCCAAATAAAGAGAAGAAAAGGAGGGATACAAATGTAGGATCTTAATTTGAGCCAGTTTGCTAAAGCAGGAAAATAATCCTGCAGCAACCGGACATGTGAATTATAATTAATGGACAATTTTGTAGGGGTTGATAGATTTTTCGTAAGGGAAAATCAAGTCTGAAATTGCAAAGTGGAAATTACAAACTTCAGAAGCCTTTTTAAAACCTCAAATACACTAAAAGGTCTGACAGAGAAGTGACAATTTCCCTAGTTAATATTGCCTGCTAACATTCATTTATTTGAACTAAATATGCAGGTTTAAAAAATATATATACTTCTGTGTATTGATTTTAAGAAAAGGCATTGATGTTTATGGTTAAGGTACATTCGTGCAACGATTGTGCTTTTATTAAATCACAGGCACCGCATTGTTTATATGCAACGCAGGACAAGCTAGTTAACCTAGTAATATCAACCATGTGTAGTTAATTAGTGATTATGTGAAGATTGTTTTTTTTATCAGATAAGTTTAATGCTGGCTAGCAACTTACCTTGGCTCCTTGCTACACTCGCGTAACAGGTGGTCAGCCTGCCATGCAGTTTCCTCTTGAATGAAATGTAGTCAGCTATAATCAGCATCCAAAAATGCTGATTACCGATTATGAAAACTTGAAAATGGCCCTAATTAAATCGGCCATGCCAACTTAATGACCCAGTCTCAGTCGCTCCCTGTCACTGAATCAGTACAAACAGGTCGGACTGAGATTTCAAATCCAGTCCTACTGAGAATTTCTGGAACATCTTCACAATTCCATGTAATAAATTGCCTATACAGTAAAAGTGTACAAAAACAAACAGGCCATTTATCCTATTCCCTGCAACCATTTCTGTGGGAACAGAGAGGGGGGGGGGGTATTGTTGTTTGTGTATCATTTTTGCATGCTGGTAGATAATTGATAAGCCAACCACACTTCTAATCTTCTATTTCTCTACAAAAGTGGCCATTCATGAAGTAGGCTAATACTTCATATAGCTCTAGTGACATGAGTGATACAGACAATGAGAGTACCCAGGGGACAAGATTACGATTCTGACAGACAGGAGACAGAATGTGAGAAAAAGTGAGAGAAGCAGACTATCATGCAAATAATGCCTAATGGGTTTAAGTCAATAGTAAAATGAATGAGATGTGGGAAGACAAATAGATAGTCTCTAAAGAGAAGGGGTAGAAACAACATGGCCATGATAT
This sequence comes from Oncorhynchus kisutch, assembly GCF_002021735.2. NCBI lineage: Eukaryota > Metazoa > Chordata > Actinopteri > Salmoniformes > Salmonidae > Oncorhynchus > Oncorhynchus kisutch. The sequence goes on from NC_034192.2 coordinate 43,965,517, forward strand.
AGGATAGACAGAGTATCTACCTCCTAGTAAGTTCTTATTTCAATTCTCTCACAGAGATTGAAGCAGCTAAACTGTTGCTGAAGAGATCATTACTAATATGAAAGAAACAAGGTCAAGAAGCTCAGCCATCTGCAAGGAGGGAGGAAGACATGCTCTACAAGTGTCTTATTTCAACTCAGCATTTTGTATGTGTGTCTCCTGGCTACTGTTCCCTTGCCTTAAGAACGTCCAGACCTTGGCCTTTTGTTAAGCATTTCTATGACTATTTAGCTCATTTATGCTAACATTAGCTTGTAACCCATGCTAGCAGGCTAACAATGCTAAGAAAGGTAACACCGCTAACTTGCACATTTTTGCTTTTAGTACACTGTGGGCAGTGTAGCTAACAACAGAATGAGCTTCCCATAGCAGTGGGACGGCATCACTAGACCTTAATGGACCCGTTTAAGCTAATTCACCCACTGCCCTGCAACTTCCCTCATCCACTTTACAGGGGCAGGTGTCAGAGACACAGATAGTTCCATAGCTTAGGCTAACTGCACTAAGTACTAAGTTGGATGGGGACCTGCCTCAGCAACATTTCCAGGTTGCTAAATACTTGACAAAGAAACTACTTGGGAGAAAATCTAAATGTGTACTCACAATGGGGTCAATCTGGTCATCACAATAAGAGAAGCATACAAAGTAGTTGCAAAAATATATTACAGCACATATTTTAGAGGTAAAATCAAAGTAGTGAGATTACACACATTTTACACCGATTTCCCAAAAGAATCTCAAGAGCTTTATAGTCCAAGATGGCTTATTCTGTCTCTGGGTAAAGTGATCTGTAGTGTTTTATAGCTGTTGCTATTACATTGTCTGTCAGGGCAGAGGCCTGGGGCAGTGGAGACCCGGCACATGCCAGTCAGCTGAGGGACGATTGTGTCACTTTCCAGAGCTGGTGACAGGGCGCATTGTTGCCATGGGGGACTAGCTGAAGGGGGGAGTATGTGTATACGTATGTGAATGAGGTGGTTGAATTCAGGAACTTAGGAATGTTGGGGTGGATATTGAATCTCGTGTGTGTGTGTGTGTGTGTGTGTGTGTCATCAACAATGGAAACCAACCCAGCACTGGTCTGAAAGGCACCATTCATAGTGGGCGGTCATCATTTTCGCTCCTCTAGGCCCGTTTGGGTATCTCACAATTGCCAAATTACCAAAAGGACAGTTCCCCCCCAAGCACAACTGAGTTGGGTTGAGCCTAAAAGCTCATTTGAATCAAATTGGTTTTACAGGCTGACTACACTGCTCGTGTCGCGTGCGTGCGATACATGTTATTCAATTATTGCACCCACACTGCTCACACTCGCCAACGATCGTCTGCGTTGCCAAGGAATAAAATGGAAGTCAGTTCTGTTTCTGACCCAGATCACGCATCAAGTCCTGCCTCTCCCATCTCCTCATTGGTTTGTAGAAGCAGGTACCCATGTACTATCATTGGTTATACCCACGTGGGTGACTGAAAGATGAACGAGTTCAGTGGCGGTAATGCACATAATTTATGAAAGTTGCCAATCGCAATATAAAGTTGACCATTTTATGTTAATTGGCAGAGTAGAGGACCTTGTGCATTTCAAGTAAAATAACTCAATGTTTATATCCCAGGACAAATTAGCTAGCAACAGCAAGCTAGCTAAAAGTACGAATTAGCTAGCAAGTGCAAGCTAGCTAGTTAAACATTTATGGCAATTTAATGCTTTTCGACCTGTCCCCAAAGTAATATAATTGGTTCAGGGTTTGGGTTCCGTGTTAAGACAAGTGTCTAAGACAATACTTTAATTAACCAAAGAACAACTACGCTAGGAGTTGAAATTGGGGTTAGGCATGCAAATAAGCCTGTTGAGCTAATACTGCCTGAACTTGACCCTCTAATGGTCACCAACTGGTCCATCATGATCACGATCGACGAGTTGATCGCCAAGGCATTCCTCGTCGTTCACCAAACATTTTTGTAAAAAACCCAACGCTAAAAATATGTTTTGCACTGCAGGTGCATTTGAATCAGCAGCCCTGGTGCCGGGAAGGCAAAGTGTTTCTATTTGGAACCATTTCATGTGTGTGAAGGTAAAACTCCACCTACCCAGCAGGCCCAGAGAGTAAATCAAGTACACCTATAGGCCTACCGGTGGCCAATCAGATAACCGTGTCTGCACAGTTTGCTCGAGCCATAGACTAAAAAGAATCCTTGAATGCAGAGAAAAATCTAAAAATGTACTCATAATGGGGTCAATCTGGTCATCACAAGAAGTGAAGCACACAAAGTAGCTGTGTGATACTGAGATTTCAAAACTTTAAAAAACCATGACTAGAGAGAGACAACGAATACAGCAAATAACCTGTTTTTAGGAGTAAGTTTCTCTTCAAAGTTGTTATTCAGCACTTTTTTCAACATTTTTACAAGCCATAAAATGTGAGTTCTCCCTACCTTCATTGACGCTACATCCAGCACTGCAATGAATGAGTGTACTATAGTAAGCTTGTGGGGGTTTTTATATTGAGGAATATTTCACTTTCTCTGGTCATAGGAGTAACAACATAAATTTGTGCATGAGGCAGAAATAATGCAGTGCGGCTTGAGTTTCGCCATCAGCTGGAAGACTGTTTCCTTTTCTCAGTGGAGGGAAGGAGGGTGGAGGGACGGTGAGTCGGGTGAGAGGCAGCCTCCTCGCTGCTCCCTCCCTCCCCTCAGACTGACAATCACATGCATTCCATCAGTCCAATAAAAAAAAAAGAGCTAATTATTTTTGCTCACTCAGCTGTGCGTCACAAGTGATACAACAAATTGTCCATTACCAGTGTGCTCATATACTTAATTTATTCAAATACAATTTCAGAATTGCTACAGAATGTATTAAAATGTGTTAATGTTGCATAGGCGTAATACGTTTTTGAAGTCATGCAAAAAATAAAACATCTGAGCGGTAGATCTCGGCTTGCATCTCGACTCAGAAAAGGTTGGTGGCCACTGCTCCAATACTAACAAGACCATTTGTTGGAATCGCACTGGAACCAGTCCTTATGTAGAAATGTATGTCTGTATAACATTATCATATCACTCTGAACACGCTGTGTCAAAGAGCAGCAGAGAAGGAGACACCTAATTTCCCATTCAAATGTCACCCAATCTCCATAGGAAAAATAGACAGGGCTTCTCCAAAGACACTTGGATTATACAGTAAGTGTCAGTGCACTGAGTATGTGTTCTATTGCAGATAATGACACACTGTGCAGGTTACTTCAGTGTGTGTGTGTTTGCCCCACTGCAGACGGAGACACTGCGCAGGTTCTAGTCCCCCCTCGGCAGTCTAGAAAGAGTCCAGCTCCCATGAGCCTTAGCTCAGTAAACTAAGAGGCCATCTCAGTCTCACTGCCCCAATTAAAATCATACACGCAACTGAGAGATCACTCCACCTATCTTCCCATTTGTTTGACTACCCTGTATGTATGTCTGTCTGATATAAATTGACTCATTCCTTTGGAACAATACTGTACGATGACGACCCTAAACTGTGTAGGAAAAAAACGCAGCGATGCCTGATTCAGAAGTAGGTCTATATTTCTACTCAGCAGCTGGTACACGCCTCAACACTAACTTGAAATGTCCCTTTGTTTATGTGCCCAGAGAAGGAAGCAGCTCACTTTCCTATGATGACAGGCCTATTCTGGGAACAAACCTAACAGGACTTCTGGTGTTGAATAGGAGGAAGAAACATAGATTGGGGGGGTGGGGGAACTTTAGTTACATATTGGGATATTATTTTTGACAATATCGAAATATTATTGTTGTGCTATTGGCTGTACCTGCATTAATTTGTTTTTAACACTATTTCCATGACTGAACAAAACTAAATTTCCTCGTGGCTCTCTTTTCTCTCTGCAGCAGAAACATGGTGAGCAATATGTTTGGAACATCAAATAGCGATACACAGTATTGAATCGCAATACATATAAAATCGTGAGAATTGCAATACATATCGTATCGGCACTTAAGTATTGTGATGTCCCTCGCAGTTCCCAGTCCTAGAAGAACACCCCCGTGGTAAAAACAAAAGGTCTGCTTGATGGAAGAGGGTGCTTTTTCTGTCATGTCTTACAGGAAACTAGAATTCCATCCTGGCTGAAACATTTCCAAAATGTTTGCTGGGATGAGGGTATCATTTAAATCTGTGGCTCAATTTGTGATAAAAAGCGCAATGATTTCTGACAATGTAAAACTTTACTTCAGTGCAAAACTAACTATAGTTACAGTAAGAAGCGGACATCAGCAGCTAATACACTGTAACAAGGTCTCTCTACATCCCACAAAGCAATGGTACATAGCAATAGCAGCATGACCAGTAGACTTCACCTCCGTAATCCAGATTAGGATTGAGGATTCAAGTGAAGTGAAGCTAGTGAGGGCAAGACGGAGCATTGCGACTCTCAACCCAAACAATAACAAACTGACTGCTGCCACTCAGAGGGGAAACTCTTTTAGACAGTGTATAGCTCTGTGGCACCAGGTGTGCCTACCACTGTAAGGATGGCTATGCTAAAGTGTCATGCTGTTATACCTGCCCTGATGGAGATTGAGTGAATGCAGTTGCAGCCACATCTCCTCTGTGTGCGTGCTTGCGTGTGTTTGTCGCACTGCAGATTGACATTCTCCTACTCGCCCTCCCTCCCACAGGGTCCACCTCAGGCATGGGACAGGTATGAATGTGCTCCCCAGCCTGATCACAAAGATCGATAAAAATGGTATAGAGGACAGGGAAGCGTAGATAACCATTCAGAGAAAAGTAACACACTAACGTGCATATAAACCACATACAAAGAGACGCATGCACAGTGGATATCCTAGTGCATATCATACAGACAAATGCACAAGCAAAGACAAATACAAAAACACAGACACACACACGGGTGTTTGAACCCATCGGTCAATCCCACCTAGGACGACAGGAGTATGTTTACTAGGCCCAATCCCCCTAGGCCTGAGCTCTCCCCATAGGCACTTGTAGATCAAAGGATTGGGATTAGCAACATAACAATTAACTTCACCATACCCTTTAATTGGCTACATGGTATTCTCCTATTGCAATTTAGGGAAATTAAGCTAAATTGTACAAAGTTTCCCCCAGAACTAAACAAAATGTTGCATAATGAGGGGAGAAAATCTGTTGATGGTCAAAAATAAAATCTCAACAGTCTTCCTGCACGATTAAGAAGATCATAGTTGAAGTTTTAGTCATTACTTTCTTACTTTTAAGGCTTTTATCCTCGTGTGACTGGTCGAGACTGTGCAAGCGGAGTGCGTGTTACCTGTCGCTGGTGAACTGATTGTTGAGTTTTTGCATAAACAACTTGTTATACAGTACCAGTCAAAAGTTTGGACACACCTACTCATTCCAGGGTAACCAAAAAAAGTGTTAAACAAATCAAAATATATTTAAGATTCTTCTAGGTAGCTACCCTTTGTTTTGATGACAGCTTTGCACACTTGCCATTCTCTCAACCAACTTCATGAGGTAGTCACCTGGAATGTATTTCAATAAACAGGGGTGCCTTGTTAACACTTAAATAGCAGAATGTATTTTCTTCTTAATGCGATTGAGCCAATCAGTTGTGTTATGACAAGGTAGGGTTGGTATACAAAAGATAGGGCTATCAGTACAGGTACATCAAAGCTGGGTTCGAAAGACTGAAAAACAGCTTCTATCTCAAGGCCGTCAGACTGTTAAATAGCCATCACTAGCACAGAGGCTGCTACCTATAGACAGACTTGAAATCACTGGCCACTTTAATAAATGGAACACTAGTCACTTGGATAATGTCTACATATCTTGCATTACCCACCTCATATGTATATACTGTATCCTATACTACTCCACTGTATCTTGTTCAAATTCTATGACATTGCTTGTCCATATATTCTTAATTCCATTCCTTTACTAGATGTGTGTATTGGGTATGTGTTGTGTAATTGTTAGATATTACTGCACTGTCGGAGCTAGAAGCACAAGCATTTCACAACACCTGCAATAACACCTGCTAAACATGTGTGTGACCAGTAAAATTTGATTTGATTTTGGTAAAAGTCCAAATCCATATTATGGCAAGAACAGCTCAAACAAGCAAAGAGTTGAGACATGAAGGTCCGTCAATCAGGAAAATTTCAAGAAATCTTCTGCAAGTGCAGTCACAAAAACAATCAATCTGGCTCTCATGGAGGACCACCACAGGAAAGGAAGACCCAGAGTTACCTCTGCTGCAGAGGAAAAGTTCATTGGAGTTACCAGCCTCAGAAATTGCAGCCCAAATAAATGTGTCTGTTACTTGAACTCTGAAGCATCTCAACATCAACTGTTCAGAGGAGACTGCGTGAATCAGGCCTTCATGGTTGAATTGCTTCAAAGAAACCACTACTAAAGGACACCAATAAGAAGAAGACTTGCTTGGGCCAAAAAAACATGCGCAATGGACATTAGACCGGTGGAAATCTGTATTTTGGTCTGATGAGTCCAAATTTAAGATTTTTGGATCCAACCGCTGTGTCTTTATGAGACGCAGAGCAGGTGAACGGATGATCTCCGCAAGTGTGGTTCCCACCGTGAAGCATGGAGGAGGTGGTGCGATGGAGTGGGGGTGCTTTGCAAGTGACTGTCAGTGATTTATTTAGAATTCAAGGCACACTTAACCAGAATGGCTACTACATCACTCTGCAGCAATATGCCATCCCATCTGGTTTGCACTTAGTGGGACTATCATTTGTTTTTCACATGACAATGACCCAACACACCTCCAGGCTGTGTAAGGGCTATTTGACCAAGAAGCAGAGTGATGGAGTGCTGCATCAGATGACCTGGCCACCCAACCTCAACCCAATTGAGATGGTTTTGGATGAGTTGGACCGCAGAGTGAAGGAAAACCAGCCAACAAGTGCTCAGCATATGTGGGAATACCTTCAAGTGTTGGAAAAGCATTTCTAGATGAAGCTGGTTGAAAGAATGTGAATAGTGTGCAAAGCTGTCAAGGCAAAGGGTGGCTACTTTGAAGAATCTAACACTTTATTGGTTCCTACATAATTCCACAAGTGTTATTTCATAGTTTTTGATGTCTTCACTATTAATTGCAAAAATAAAGCAAAACCCTTGAATGAGTAGGTGTGTCCAAACTTTTGACTGGTACTGTACATGATTTGGAAAATCTATTACATTATTTTGAATAAATCCTACTGTATCTTCATCAAGTACAGTATTTTTGTACGGTACTTCATTTAATTGATAAGAGCATTATTGATTGGTTGTTCCACTACCGCAAGTTTTTCACCAGAAGTGAATAAGCAGAATGTTACGTAATTTGCAGAGAAAATTCATTTGTGGGCAATGTAAATTAATCAAGATCAAGGTTAAGAAACTTTTGTTCTCCCATGAACAGCTGAAAATATCTACAGGAAGGTTGATGTTTTTTTTCACTCTCACACCCACTGTATGAAAGTTATCTTTAAAACACATAATACTCCCTTCATTATTCAATCCATCCAAACCCAAATAGAACTCTAGCCTCTACTCTCGACGCACTTATGGCCATCTGTGAGGTATGGATCGGTGTAGCTAAGCAATATGGCCAATAGCTCCATCTTGACCACTAACACTTAGTGTAAATGTTGTCATATTGCTTGATTTGTTTGATTTGAGATTTAGAAATCCTTAATCTACTCACTTCCTCTTTCCTAGCAGCTAGTGGTAGGCCTACAGCATGCGTCTGGGTCTTAACTACTCACGCTCATCCACCTAAAGACAACCAGACAAAAAACCCTCAACCCTCTCGGTACTCGTCACTCCAGTCTATAGGAAGGGGGAAAACAATAAACCCAACATGTAGTCGTGGCAGTTATTCCCATTGTCTGGTCTCTTTGTTCTCTGTCCGTTTCGTACTTTCCCTACCAGGCAGAGACAGAGTGCTCTCACTAAGTCTGGTCCCCCTCTGCCACTTGCAGATTATACAGTGTCTTCTTCCACTAAACTTCATTAGTATAATATGCCATGCATCTGTAAGAACAAATGTACAGTCGTGGCCAAAAGTTGAGAAGGACACAAATATTCATTTTCAAAGTCTGCTGCCTCAGTTTGTATGATGGCAATTTGCATATACTCCAGAATGTTATGAAGAGTGATCAGATGAATTGGAATTAATTGCAAAGTCCCTCTTTGCCATGCAAATGAACTGAATCCCAAAAAAGCATTTCCACTGTATTTCAGCTGGAGATCACTCTGTCATGCTGATTGAGTTCGAATAACAGACTGGAAGCTTCGAAAAGGATGGTGGTGCTTGGAATCATTGTTCTCCTCTGTCAACCATGGTTACCTGCAAGGAAACATGTGCCGTCATCATTGCTTTGCACAAAAAGGGCTTCACAGGCAAGGATATTGCTGCCAGTAAGATTGCACCAAAAAAAGTTATGGCTTGAATCCCGCTAATGGGACCGATATGGCAACAGCCAGTGAAAGTGCATGGCGGCAAATTCAAAACAACAGATTCCTCAAAACATAGAAGTATTTTACACCATTTTAAAGATAAACTTGTTGTTAATCCCACCACAGTGTCAGATTTCAAAAAGGCTTTACGAAGAAAGCATAAACGATTATGTTAGGTCTGCAAAAGTTCCGTTACAGTCCGTAGAAACATGTCAAACGATGTATAGAATCAATCTTTAGGATGTTTTTTATCATAAATCTTCAATAATGTCCCAACCGGAGTATTCCTTTTTCTTCAGAAATGCAATGGAACTCAAGCTAACTCTCACGTGAACGCTCTCATGCCACTCTGCCAGACCTCTGACTCAATCCCCTCTCATTCCCCCCCTCCTTCACAGTAGAAGCATCAAACAAGGTTCTAAAGACTGATGACATCTAGTGAAAGCCTTAGAAAGTGCAATTTGACACAATAGACACTGTATATTCGATAGGCAAAAAGTTGAAAAACTACAAACCTGGGATTTCCCACTTCCTGGTTGGATTTTTTCTCAGGTTTTTGCCTGCCATATGAGTTCTATTATACTCACAGACATCATTCAAACAGTTTTAGAAACTTCAGAGTGGTTTCTATCCAAAGCCATCTGGGCCTGAGTAGCAGGCAGTTTACTCTGGGCCCCTTATTCATCCAAGCTACTCAATACTGCCCCCAGCCATAAGAAGTTAAATCAACCATTTATCGGATCATCAAGAACCTCAAGGAGAGCGGTTCAATTGTTGTGAATAAGGCTTCAGGGCGGCCAAGAACGTTGAGCAAGCACCAGGACCGTCTCCTAAAGTTGATTCAGCTGTGGGATAGGGGCACCAACAGTACAGAGCTTGCTCAGGAATGGCAGCAGGCAGGTGTGAGTGCATCTGCAAGCACAGTGAGGCGAAGACCTTTGGAGGATGGCCCGGTGTCAAGAAGGGCAGAAAAGAAGCCACTTCTCTCCTGGAAAAACATCAGTGACAGACTGATATTCTGCAAAAGATACAGGGATTGGACTGTTGAGGACTGGGATGAAGTCATTTTCTCTGATGAATCCCCTTTCCGATTGTTTGGGGCATCCGGAAAAAAGCTTGTCCGGAGAAGATAAGGTGAGCGCTACCATCAGTCCTGTGTCATGCCAACAGTAAAGCATCCTGAGACCATTCATGTGTGGGGTTGCTTCTCAGCCAAGGGAGTGGGTTCACTCACAACTTTGCCTAAGAACACAGCCATGAATAAAGAATGGTACCAACATCCTCAGAGAGCAACTTCTCCCAAACATCCAGGAACAGTTTGGTGACGAACAATGCCTTGTCCAGCATGATGGAGCACCTTGCCATAAGGCAAAAGTGATAACTAAGTGGCTCGGGGAACAAAACATTGATATTTTGGTTCCATGGCCAGGAAACTCCCCAGACCTTAATCCCATTGAGAACTTGTGGTCAATCCTCAAGAGGCGGGTGGACAAACAAAAACTCACAAATTCTGACAAACTCCAAGCATTGATTATGCAAGAATGGGCTGCCATCAGTTAGGATGTGACCCAGTAGTTAATTGACAGCATGCCAGGGGAGATTGCAGAGGTCTTGAAAAAGAAGTGTTAACACTGCAAATATTGAGTCTTTGCATCAACTTAACGTAATTGTCAATGAGAGCCTTTTACACGTATGAAATACTTCAGTATTCCATAGTAACATCTGACAAAACTATCTAAAGACAATGAAGCAGCAAACTTTGTGGAAATTAATATTTGTGTCATTCTCAAAACTGTCGGTCACGACTGTATGCAGATGGACTAGAAGGGATGGGCATGGTGATTGTTGCTCTGCACTTTTCATTCATTTAAAACCATGGATCAAATTAAGAAGACAATTGGGGGAACCTTTCCCCTCCATTGTTTTAAGAATCATCTCCATGTTCATCGACCATCAGTGAACCCAAACACGGAACAATTAAAGTGTAATTCCTCAGAATCCCTGATAAATTATTAAATAGTATATGAGTGGAGCTGCGTGGTGACTTATTTTCAGAAATCAGAGTTTAATTTAGTTGATAATGAAAATATGATTTACTAACACAGCCTATAATAACAACCCCACTGTATCAACGCTCTCAGAATATTTGCCTATTACAAACAGTGATATCTTCTGAATGGTATCACCCAATGACAAGTGGATGATATCAGGGCTCCCAAGTGGCACAGCGGTCTAAGGCACTGCCTCTCGGTGCAAGACGCGCCCTGGTTTGAAACCAGGCTGTATCACATCCGGCTGTGTTTGGGAGTCCACTGGGCCAGCACACAATTGGCCCAGCGTTGTCCAAGTTTGGCCGGTGTAGGCCGTCATTGTAAATAAGAATTCGTTTTTATCTTGTTAAATGTTCAATATAAATATTTTTTTAAATGTCACATTCCATTTCAGCCTTTCACAATAGAACACACTCACAGTATTGTTGCAGAAGGTAACACAACATGCCCATGCTGAGTGAGAGAAGGGATAAAAGAGAAATGTCAAAACAAAGCACTGAGCAAGAAAAAAGTATGGTTATTCAAGAGGGAAGAAATATCCAAACATTTCCAACCAGTATACCTGAACCCTCTCTAATTTGCTTGATGTGTACTTGTAACATTGTGTGATTCAATTCATGGAAATCAAACTCTATTTAATATTGATGTTTGTCTAAAGTCAACTGAAATATGTTGACAAAACATATATAATCATATCTGCATTTCATTCCCTTATCTACTTTGTGGAAAGTTATTTCATTCCACCATTCAGTGGGAGGTGTCAAATGGTTGACCAACATAGTCATTGGCTGGGAAAAACCCTGTGACTATAGCACAACAATTGTTTATGCACTCATCAAAGAGCTGTCTGTCTGAAACTCAGAGTAGCCTTACACAATCATTACCAGTGTCCCTGACAAGGTGCTGGCAGAAAGGAAACTGCAGTCAATTTCAGTTCAAAACCGCTGTATATTTCTAAGTTCATCTTATTGAGCAAAAATGGGCAATTGGTAGGCTACAATCAGAGTGCTAACACGTTGAATTAACAAAATGGCACTGCAGTGGATAGCAGCAATCTTACGGGCTCCTGACCAATTCTGATAAATTTGTGTGCTTTTTTTACACTGATCTGAATTTTTTATTTTACATGATGTCTCTGCCATAATTTCCTACGACCAGAAACAGCCATCAGTAACCCTGTTCTGCTTTCTCCAGACCAGGCCCTAGTCCCCGAGACTCAAAAGAGGAAGCGGCAAGTGAACCGGCACCCTGACGAGACTACGTCGGAGAACAAATAGACCACCATTGCCCTGTGTTCTATTCGCGAACATGCAATCACTGGGAAAAAAACTGGATGAGCTCCGTTCGAGACTACCGTATCAACGGGACCTGAAACTGTAATGTCCTATGTTTCTCAGAGTCGTGGCTTAACGAGGACATGGATAAACATCTTGCTGGTTTTTCTATGCATCGCCAAGACTGGACGGCAGACTCGGGTAAGACGAAGGGAGGAGGGGTGGTTCTCATTGTTGCTGGCACTAAGACCGCACTCAATGATCTGCATAAGGCCATAAGAAAACGCAAATTCAGAGGCAGCATTTCTCATGGCCGGTGATTTTAATGCATGGAAACTTAAATCCATTTTCTTATTTTTACCAGCATGTCACCTGTGCATCAGTGACAAAACGCTCTAGATAACCTTTATTCCACACACAGAAACAAATACAAGGCCCTCCCTCACCCTCCCTTTGGCACATCACATAATAACTCGATTCTCCTGCTTGCAAACAAAAACTCGAACCGAAAGTACCAATGATGCGCTCAATACTGGTTAGGTTATGTTCCCGGGATTCATCCAATTACATTGAGGAGTTTACCACATCAGTCACTGGCTTCATTAATAAGTGCCTCGACAACGTCGTCCCCACAAAGGCTGTACGTACATACCCCAACCAGAACCCATGTATTACAGGCAACATGGGCCTACCAGACGAGCTAAATGTCTTCTATGTCCGCTTTGAGGCAAGCAACCCTGAACCATGCATGAGAGCACCAGCTGTTCTGGCTGAGTTTGTGATCTTGCTCTCTGTAGCCAATGTGAGTAAGACTTTTAAACAGGTTAAAATTCGCAAGGCCGCGGAGCCTGACGGAATACCAGGATGTGTATTCAGAGCATGCGGTAACCAGCTGGCAAGTGTCTTCACTGACATTTTCAACCTATCCCTGACCCAGTTTGTAATTCCAACTTGTTTCAAGCAGACCACCATAGTCCCCATGCCCAAGAACCCCTAAATGACTATCAAACTAAATTAACTGCCTAAATGACTATAGCCCCGTAGCAATCACATTGATAGCCATTAAATGCTTTAAAAGACTGGTCATGGCTCACATCAACACCATCATCCCAGAAACCCTGGACCCACTCCAAATTTGCACACCGCCCCAACAGATCCACAGATGACGCAATCCACACTGCCCTCACCCACCTGGACAAAAGGAATACTTATGTAAAAATGCTGTTCATTGGTGTTAAATGCTGAGCTGTAGTCATAGTCCCCTCCAAGCTCAGGATCTTGGGTCTGAACACCTTCCTCTGCAACTGGATCCTGGACTTCCTGACGGGCCATGGTGAGGGTAGGCGGTGAGGGTAGTCAACAACACATCCGTCACGCTGATCATCAACACTGGGGCCCCTCAGGGTTGTGTGCTTTGTCCCCTCATGCACTCCCTGTTCACCCATGACTGAGTGTCTGTAAATGACACCAACACCATCATCAAGTTTGCTGACCACACATCGGTGGTAGGACTGATTACCGACGGCAATGAGACAGCCTATATGGAGCTCAGAGACCTGGCTGTGTGGTGCCAGGACAACAACCTTTCCCCCCTCAACATCATCAAGAGAAAGGAGCTGATTGTGGACTACAGGAAATGGAGGGACAAGCACGACCCCATTCCCATCGATGGGGCTGTAGTGGAGCGGGTCGAGAGTTCCTTGGTGTCCACTAGAGGTCGACCGATTAATTGGAATGGCCGATTAATTAGGGCCAATTTCAAGTTTTCATAATCGGAAATCGGTATTTTTGGACGCCGATTTCCGATTATTATTTTTTTAGACCTTTATTTAACTAGGCAAGTCAGTTAAAGAACACATTCTTATTTTCAATTACGGCCTAGGAACGGTGGGTTAACTGCCTTGTTCAGGGGCAGAACGACAGATTTTCACCTTGTCAGCTCAGGGGACCCAATCTTGCAACCGTACAGTTAACTAGTCCAACGCTCTAACCATTGCACTCCACGAGGAGCCTGCCTGTTACACGAATGCAGTAGAAGCCAAGGTAAATCGCTAGCTAGCATTAAACTTATCTTGTAAAATACAATCAATCATAATCACTAGTTATAACTTCTAATACAGTTTAGCAGGCAATATTAACCAGGTGAAATTGTGTCATTTCTCTTGCGTTCATTGCACGCAGAGTCTGGGTATATGCAACAGTTTTGGCTGCCTGGCTCATTGCAAACTAATTTGACAGATTTTTACATAATTATGACATAACATTGAAGGTTGTGCAATGTAACAAAAATATTTGGACTTAGGGATGCCACCCGTTAGATAAAATACCGAACGGTTCCGTATTTCACTGAAATAGACGTTTTGTTTTCGAAATGATAGTTTACGGATTCGACCATATTAATGACCAAAGGCCCTTATTTGTGTGTGTTATTATGTTATAATTAAATCTGATTTGATAGAGGAGACTGACTGAGCAGCAGCAGGCCCGTAATCATTCATTCAAACAGCACTTTCGTGCGTTTTGCCAGCAGCTCTTCGCAAGCACAGCGCTGTTTATGACTTCAAGCCTATCAGCCTAATGGCTGGTGTAACCATTGTGAAATGGCTAGCTAGTTAGCTGGGTGTGCGCTAATACCGTTTCAAACGTCGCTCGCTTTTAGATTTGGAGTAGTTGCGCTGCAAGGGCCGCGGCTTTTGTGAAGCGATGGGTAACGCTGCTTCGAGTGTGGCTGTTGTCGATGTGTTCCTGGTTCGAGCCCAGGTAGGGGCGAGGAGAGGGACGGAAGCTATACTGTTACACTGGCAATACTATAGTGCCTATAAGAACATCCAATAGTCAAAGGTATATGAAATACAAATGGTATAGAAATAGTCCTATAAATACTATATTAACTACAACCTAAAACCTCTTACCTTGGAATATTGAAGGCTCATGTTAAAAGGAACCACCAACTTTCATATGTTCTGAGCAAGGAACTTAAACATTAGATTTTTTACATGGCACATATTTTACATGGCACACATTTTTACATGGTACATATTGCATATTGGCACATTACTTTCTTCTCCAACACTTTGTTTTTGCATTATTTAAACCAAATTGAACATGTTTCATTATTTATTTGAGGATAAATTGATTTTATTGATGTTTTATATTAAGTTAAAATAAGTGTTCATTCAGTATTGTTGTTATTGTCATTATTACAAATAAATAAAAAGTCAGCTGATTAATCGGTATCAGCTTTTTTGGTCCTCCAATAATCGGTATCTGCGTTGAAAAAAATCATAATCGGTCGACCTCTAGTGTCCACATCACTAAAGAATTAACATGGTCCACACACACCCACACAGTTGTAAATAGGGCCCCTCAGGAAAATGAAAGGATTTGGCATAGGCCCTCAGATCCTCAAAAAGTTCTACAGCTGCACCATTGAGAGCATCTTGACTGGCTGCATCACTGCTTAGTACGGAAACTGCAAAGCACTCGACCGCAAGGTGCTTCAGACGGTGGTGAGTACAGCCCAGTACATAACTGGGGCCGAGCTCCCTGCCATCCAGGACTTCTATACCAGGCAGTGTCAGAGGAAGCTAATCAAATGGCTACCCAGACTACCAGCATTGACACTTTTTAAACTAACTCTTGCACTAACTCTATGCACACACACTGGTCTCTACCGACACACTCCCATACACATACTTACACCCCAACACAGACACATATACTCAAGCCACACGCACACACGCTGCGGCTGCTACTGCTCCCCATACGCTGCTGCTACTGCTCCATCTATTATCTATCCTGTTGCCTTGTCACTTTACCCCTACCTATATGTACATAGCTACCTCAATTACATCGTACCCCTGCACATCGACTCAGTACTGGTACTCCCTATATATAGCCATGTTATGTTCTACTCCCTGTATATAGCCATGTTATTTTTACTCTTTATTATTATTTGTTAACCACTGTGAATGTATTCCTCGTGACACTATTTTTATTTTATCTTTAACTCTGCATTGTTGGAAAATGACCCGTAAGTAAGCATTTCGCTGTTAGTCTATAACTGTTGTTTACGAAGCATGTGACAAATAAAATGTTATTTGATTTAGTTTAGAACAGGGATTTCCAACCATTTCTAGCATGAGAGCTACTTTTAAAAAATGTAACATGGCGAGCTACTCATGTTTTTCTAACTTTCAAATAGGCAAAATCTTCTCTTCTCTCCCCTGCAATTCTTTCCCAGGTCATTAATGTAAAAGAGAAAGTACTAGGTTCTGTCAACATATCTGGTCAAATAATAATAAACAACTACGGGGGCCCTACAAAATCTGTATTTTTTCTCCCCAAATTCTGTTTTATATTTTCCCAAATTATGTTCTCAGTTATACTTTTTTTGGCTATAGATTTTTTGTTTTCACTCGTAAAATGATGATTGTTCATATAGAGACAACATTGGATGTTCTAAGTCCATGCAATGTTGAAATCACAGACGAAATGTTATTTTAGGTCTGGGTGAAAATGGAAAAAAATAAAGTGCAGAATTTAATTACGCCTTTTTTTACTTTTAAAAAATGATTTAACTTTTATTTTACACTGAACAATTGAGGAATATGCTTCTAATGTGCCGGTCTAGCAATGGTTCTGTACTGCTGCTGCTCATTTCAAAGCTAAGTTCGCAAATAACATAATAGATACAAATGATGTACTTACTCGCTTTGCAGTTTCCTAAACTTCTGCCAGGTAAGGCAACTTTGGCGCAGACAGAGGGCTGCCTCGCTTCTAGCTCTTAGGAAACTTTGCAGTATTTTGTTTTTTGATGTATTATTTATTACATTGTTAGCCCAGAAAATGTTGTGTTATTATATACAGCCAGAAAGAACTATTGGACATCAGAGCGGCGGTAACTCACCAGCACTACCAGCATTATGACCAGGAATACGACTTTCCCGAAGCGGGGATCCTTTGTTCGCACCACCCAGGGCAATTGAACTGATTCAAGAGGCCGACCCAAAACAAGGAGAGGTACATGGTAACTGAACTATTCTTCCCAGAGAGACATCAGGGATTGTAATATACTCTGTTTCACGGAAACATGGCTCTCTCGGGATATACTGTCGGAGTCTGTCCTGCCACCTGGATTCTCAGTTCATCGTGCCGACAGGAATAAACATCTCTCCGGGAAGAAGAAGGGCAGGGGTGTATGTTTCATGATTAACGACTCATGGTGTAATTATGATAACATACAGGAACTCAAGTCCTTTTGTTCACCCAACCTAGAATACCTCAAAATGTAGACCGTATTATCTCCTAAGGTAATTTTCTTCGGTTATAGTCACAGCTGTGTATATCCCCCCTCAAGCCGATACCATGACGGCCTTCAAGGAACCATATATCCTCAGGCTGCATTCATTGTAGCTGGGTATTTAAACAAAGCAAATTTGAGGAAAAGGCTGCCTAAATTCTATCAGCATATCAACTGTAGTTGCTGCTAAAACACTCGACCACTGTTACTCCAACTACCGGGATGCATACAAGGCCCTCTCACGCCCTCCTTTCGGAAAATCTGACCACAACTCCATTTTGATCCTCCCTTCCTATAGGCAGAAACTCAAACAGGAAGTACCTGTGCTAAAGACTATTCAATGCTGGTCTGAACAATCGGAATCCACACTAAGATTGTTTTGATCACGAGGACAGGGATATTTCCTGGGCAGTTTCCGAGAATAATATTGACGAATACCGTGACGATTACTGACTTTATCCGAAAGCGTACAGGAGATATTGTACCCACTGACTTTTAAAACCTAAATGGCTAAATGGCAGCATTCGCTCAAAACTGAAAGCGCAAACCAACGCATTTAACCATGGCAAGGTGACTTGGAATATGGCAGAATAAAAACAGTGTAGTCATTCACTCTGCAAGTCAATCAAACAGGCAAAACGTCAGTATAGAGACAAAGTGGAGTCGCAATTCAACGGCTCAAATACGAAATGTATGTGGCAGGGTCTACACACAATCACAGACTACAAAAGGATAAACAGCTACGTCGCGGACACCGACGTCTTACACCTGGACAAGCAAAACATGTTCTATGCCCACTTTGCGGATAACACAGTGCCAAAAAAAGGACTGTGGGCTCTCCTTCTCCGTGGCCGACGTGAGAAAGACATTTAAACATATTAACCCTCGCAAGGCTGCTGGCCCAGACGGCATTCCTAGCCATGTCCTCAGAACATGCGCAGACCAGCTGGCTGGTGTGTTTACGGACATATTCAATCTCTCCCTATCCCAGTCTGCTGTCCCCACATGCTTCAAGATGGCCACCATTGTTCATGTACCCAATAATGAAAAAGTAACTGAACTATATGACTATCGCCCCGTAGCACTCACTTCTGTCATCATGAAGTGCTTTGAGAGACTAGTCAAGGATCATATCACCTCCACCCTACCTGACACCCTAGACCCACTCCAATTTGCTTTCCGCTCCAATGGGTCCACAGACGATGCAATCGCCATCACACTGCCCTAACCCATCTGTACAAGAGGAATACCTATGTAAGAATGCTGTTCATTGACTATAGCTCAGCATTCAAAACCATAGTACCCTCCAAGCTCATCATTAAGCTTGAGGCCAGGGGTCTGAACCCCGCCCTGTGCAATTGGGTCCTGGACTTCCTGATGGGCCGCCCCCAGGTGGTGGGAAACAACACCTTCGCTGATTCTCAACACTGGGGCTCCACAAGGGTGCATGGAAATCAGTGTCTTTGTTAGTGTCTCCCTGTTCACCCATGACTGCGTGGCCAAGCACACCTCCAACTCAGTCATCAAGTTTGCAGACGACACAACAGTAGTAGGCTTGACTACCAATGATCAGACAGCCTACAGGGAGGAGGTGAGGGATCTGGGAGTGTGGTGCCAGGAAAATAACCTCTCACTCAATGTCAACAAAACAAAGGAAATGATAGTGGACTTCAGGAAACAGGAGAGGGAGCATCCCCCTATCCACATCGATGGGGCAGCAGTGGAGAAGGTGGAAAGTTTTAAGTTCTTCGGCGTACACATCACTCAAATGGTCCACCCACACAGACAGTGTGGTGAAGAAGGTGCAACAGCGCCTCTTCAACCTTAGGAGGCTGAAGAAAATTGGCTTGTCACATAATACCCACAAACTTTTACAGATGCACAATTGAGAGCCTCCTGTATCACCACCTGGTATGGCAACTGCACCTCCCATAACCGCAATGCTCTCCAGGACACCTACAGCACCCAATGTCACAGGAAGGCCAAAAAGACCATCAAGGACAACAACCACCTGAGCCACGGCCTGTTCACCCAGCTATCATCCAGAAAGCGAGTTCCGTACAGATGCATCAAAGCTGGGACCGAGAGACTGAGAAACAGCTTCAGATTGTTAAATAGCCTATATACAGACTTGAAATCATTGGTCACTTTAATAATGTTTACATCTCATATGTATATACTATATTCTATACTACTGTATCTTAGTCTATTCCACTCTGACATTGCTCGTCCATATATCTTAATTCCATTCCTTTACTTAGATTTGTGTGTTTTTTGGTATATGTTGTGAAACTGTTAGATATTGCTGCACTGTCGGAACTAGAAGCACAAGCATTTCGCTACACCCGCAATAACATTTGCTAGACACGTGTATGTCACCAATAATATTTGATTTGATTTGCAGTTAACATTTAATTGAGAAGGTTTTGGGGAAAGTATTTCTGTCAATCCGCAAGAAGGTTATCACAACTGGCTACACACTGAGTGATAGACAAACATGCGCACCACACATACAGACAGGAACAATATTGCTGGAAATTGACTTGCAG
The DNA here is from genome assembly GCF_002021735.2 of Oncorhynchus kisutch. NCBI lineage: Eukaryota > Metazoa > Chordata > Actinopteri > Salmoniformes > Salmonidae > Oncorhynchus > Oncorhynchus kisutch. Next base: position 43,985,193 of record NC_034192.2, read on the forward strand.
ATATTGTGTTAGGTTTGGCTTTTTAAGCCAATAGTGGCTAACCAGGGGTGAGATCATGTCAATGCTGTGTTGATTAGATAGTAGCTGGTAGCTTGAGGTGTCTGATAATTGTGAGATTTGTTAAGGACAGTTTGTGGTGGAACACGTGAAAATTGCATGTACAGTGCCTTCCGGAAGTATTCCGACTTTTCACATTTTATTATGTTACTGCCTTATTCTAAAATATATGAAACAAAACATTTCTCAGCAATCTACACGCAATACCCCATAATGACAAAGTGAAAACTGGTTCAGAAAATTTTGCTAATGTATTACAAATTTTAAAAACAGAAATAAACTTAGTTACATAAGTATTCAGAACCTTTGCTATGAGACTCGAAATTGAGCTCAGGTGCATCCTGTTTCTATTGATCATCCTTGAGATGTTTCTACAACTTGGAGTCCGCCTGTGGTAAATGAAATTGATTGGACATGATTTGGAAAAGCACACCTGTCTATATACAGTCCCACAGTTGACAGTGCATGTCAGAGCAAAAATCAAGCAATGAGGTTGATAAAGGTTTATGAATCTGCAATAAACAGTTAATACATTGGTTGGAATTGTGTTCCATCAAGTATACTGTAATGTACAGTGTTACTGTCAGAGCAATCCAAAGCCTAACACTCAGAAACAGCTAAGAAATATACTCATGGCTGAGAAATTAAGCCTAGAAATTAAGCCTTCTTAATTTACCTGATAATAATGGGCTTGGCTCTTGTTTGTTTCCTTCAAAACCGGTGATCTGTATCAACTCTCAATGCCCCCAAGGGGACCCAGTGACATACACCAGGTGTATGTGGGTAAGGTGAGCAGTTCCCTTGAGAGGACAGAGAACGACCTGTCCAACTGTTGTTTCTCTCATTCAACTGTGTGGCTCAATATCAGGCAAAGGAGACAGGGCCAGTAATGGCTGCTTTAAACTAGGTTGACTACCCATACATAAAAATGTGGATATATATATTATTATATTAACATGCTACAACGATAATTGTGTAAGCTCAAAACAATACATATGGTGATAAAGTACACAAACTTGTGATAAAGTACATGTCTGTGGGGGTTAAAGGTTGAAAGGGTGAAAGGGATAACAGGCTTTAAACGTTATCATCTACAGTTTTTAAAATACGTGTCCAGAATAGACACTAATGCCTCAAAGTTATTTCACGTAGGCCTAGTTTACCAAGCTTAGGTCACATCACAACAACCTAAAACATTGTGTTGAATAGAACAATGTAACAGCTAATCACAGTCTAACAAAGCCAAGTGCAACGCGGCCAGTGAATGCCGTGATTTCAATTCTCACAGAACAAAAACCCGTTTGTGCGATTATTGTCCGACAAGCTCGCGATGAGGCAAACAAAAAAAGATCCATTCCAGATGATGCATTCTTTGTTTTCAACCAAACGCGCACCCAGCTCCACAGCGGAGGCTACTGTTCGTAGGGCATTTGAGAAGACGAATTTGCATCACTTATTCAACAGGTGACTAGGCAATAAAACCGCTTAGCATGGTTTACTGTGCCTTTGTGTCATGATAATATGATAACGTGACGGGGCTTTAGACTTTTAGGCAAATTACAAGTCTGTAAATTGTAGGCATATTTGGTCATTCTGCAGTCTAATAGCGTGCCCGTATGAGTTTGATAAGGACAGTGACTCACCTCAATCCATTTCTGCGCTTCTAGAAACGCGGGCTCCGAGGCCGATTCGGAGAGGGGATGTCGCTGGTGTGGTTGTCCTCTATCTGCAGCGGGACTTGCCATTTGCAAAGCTGCTCAGTATTAAAATAGACCAACAATAAATCTACAAATGTAGGCTATTGGAAATCCTCAGGCTACAGCCTCAGCACCTGACCGTGAAAACCCGATAATGCCGTTTATTTATTTTTACTTGACTTGCTGTGTAGCCAGTCTCCCCCACTCTCCTTCGGTCTATGTATCAAACCCCAAGCACTGCACTTGCAGCTACCCCCTGTAACTCCCGTGTAGCCTACTGGGACTGTGGACCGAGTCGCCTCGCTCGCACCGCAATATGAATTGCATCGATGGCTAAAAATACACGGAGCAGTGCTGCTGTGCGGTCAGCCAATGCAAAGACAGCAAGCAATTCCATCAGCCACTCCGGATCACACACCCAGTTTCCCGACAGCAGCAACACAGAGCAGTGAAGAGAATTATCATTGGGTGTGTTCGAGCAGTACGCCTAACGAAGCCGACTGTAGAAATTAGGCGAGTGAAGTTGGGGGAGGTGCATCTATAATAGCCGAAAGACGGACACTGCAAGGCTCAGATGAACATGTCAGTGTCAACATGGCTGCTATTTTTATTTAAAAAAATATTTATAGATGTCAAAATAAACTTTTCTATACCCTCATATCACACACTTACAAACTGAAAACATAACGTTTGTACAATTAATTGGTCTCAATTAAAAGGTCTCAAATATCACTTTAATTTGTGTTCCCTGTAGCTCTTAGAATAACAGCAAAGCTGGTTCCTGTTTAAGTCCCTTCTTTTACCCTCCTAATGATTGGTTGACAAATAGTCCCTCCCACAATGCAGGTGATGCTGCATGGTGCAGTTGGTGAGGAGCAACTGCAGCGATTTAAGGATGCACTATGCAGAATTCACTCCTCCATTTCCTGGTTGCTAAAATTCTAATGGTTGGCCTAATTTCAGTTTATGTGACAAAACAAGCAAGTATAGCATAGAGAATCATTGTACCATGTAAACTGCGGAGAATCATTTTTTTCATCCGTGGCGTGTATTCATGGATGTCAAGGGAAGCCAAGCTTCCCCAAATATTTGACTAAATAAATAAATAAATAAAAACATGTATTTCTTCTCTCTGTGTGTTTTAAGAATTTTCTGTAAATTCGCAAGTGGCTAAATCTCACCGGAGAAATCATCCAAGTAAGGGAAACAGCACCCCTCTCAGTACGTGTAGCCCATGTATCTGATGCTGTCTGGACCAAAAGAGTATGACATGTTGCGGCTGTAGCGTTTGACTGATTGATGCCAGCAAGCATTTGGCTTCCCTTAATTAAACAAATATTAAAGAATGAACTGAGCTCAACGGTGGGTTGTCCTGGTGTAGCAAAACACCCCACAATGGAAACCAGTTTGGATTTGGCATCACACCAATCAAATCACATCCTAAGCAAAACATAATTTTACTATTTGGTCCGCTTCTGTTGATGTCATGCAGTAGCTAGCTCGCTAAATCGGCTTTTTCCTAAGCCATGGATGAAGATGGGGATTTGGACTTGTGGTTTTGACTTAATTCTCAGTACAGGCCAATGATTATGACGGCGATTCTGATTAATATGTTGTGCCACTGGCCTGGGAGGTTTGAAGTTCAATATGTAGTCTAGATGTAGCCTAGGCCTTTTAGGCTCACGTTAACTAGCTAGCTAATTTAGCTGGTTCATTTTTGCCCATGCAAGGAAGTTAGGCTAGCAAGCAATTTAGCTAGATAGCCTATGACAACAAAAACTAAAAGCGTACTGTATGACAGAGCCATAGACTGTTTTGCCAACATGAAAGAAAGAAGGATGGCATTGGCGTTCAGCTAATCTTCAAGTAGGGTGATTCCAACGTTTATTTTTGCTTACACACGCATGCACACACACATAAACACACACACACAGAAGATGGTACCAGAGGGGATGGCGGCCGTTTTATTGTCTCTCAACCAACCGTGCTATTTTGTTTGTTTTTTCACCTTATTTGTAACTTATTTTGTACATAATGTTGCTGCTTATTTTATACATAATGTCTCTTATGACTGAAAAGTGGTTATGGACATCAGAACAGCGATTACTCACCTTGAACTGGACAAAGAATTTTTCTTTAATGAGTTGGACGAGAGGAATTTACTCCAGACACCCGAACAGGTCCTCATCCCCGTCATTCGCAGGAGAAAGAGACGGAGGTTTCTGGATGGAGATCGGGGTGCCTTGTGAGGATCCGGCGACAAGTGGCTAATCTGCCTTTGCCATATGTCCTATTGGCCAACGTACAATCGCTGGATAATATAGTGGACAAACTACAAGCATGTATATCCTACCAACGGGACATTAAAAACTGTAATATCTAATATTTCACAGAGTCGTAGCTGAACGACGACATACATTTTTTAAATGTATTTTTAAATTTCACCTTTATTTGACCAGGTAGGCTAGTTGAGAACACCTTTATTTAACCAGGTAGGCTAGTTGAGAACACCTTTATTTAACCAGGTAGGCTAGTTGAGAACAAGTTCTCATTTGCAACTGCGACCCGGCCAAGATAAAGCGTAGCAATTCGACACATACAACAACACAGAGTTACACATGGAATAAACAAAACATACAGACAATTATACAGTAGAACAAAATAAAATAAAAAGTCTATATACAGTGAGTGCAAACGAGGTAAGTTAAGGAAATAAATAGGCCATGGTGGTGAAGTAATTACAATTTAGCAATTAAACACTGGAATGGTAGATCGGCAGAAGATTAATGTGCAGCTAGAGATACTGGGGTGCAAAGGAGCAAAATAAATAAATACCAGGATGGGGGATGAGGTAGGTAGATAGATGGGCTGTTTACAGATGGGCTATGTACAGGTGCATTGATCTGTCAGCTGCTCTGACAGCTGGTGCTTAAAGCTAGTGAGGGAGATGTGAGTCTCCAGCTTCAGAGATTTTTGCAATTCGTTCCAGTCATGGGCAGCAGAGAACTGGAAGGAAAGACGACCAAACGAGGAATTGGCTTTGGGGGTGACCAGTGAGATATACCTGCTGGAGCGCGTGCTACGAGTGGGTGCTGCTATGGTGACCAGTGAGCTGAGATAAGGCGGGGCTTTACCTAGTAGAGACTTGTAGATAACCTGTAGCCAGTGTGTTTGGCGACGAGTATGAAGCGAGGGCCAACCAACGAGAGCGTACAGGTTGCAATGGTGGGTAGTGTATGGGGCTTTGGTGACAAAACCCCTCATGATAAGTTGTAGACCATACTATCTACCTATTTACCTAGAGAGTTTATCTATATTCTTCGTAGCTGTCTTTTTACCACCACAAACCGATGCTGACACTAAGACCGCACTCAATGAGCTGTATATGGCCATAAGCAAACAGGAACATTTTCATCCAGAGGTGGTACTCCTAGTGGCCTGGGACTTTAATGCAGGGAAACTTAAATCCAATTTAAGCTCTTCCTTGCCCTTCATTTGGCATATCTGACCATAATTCTATCCACCTGATTCCTGCTTACAAGCAAAAATTAAAGCAGGAAGCACCAATGACTCGGTCAATAAAAAAAATGGTCAGATGAAGCAGATGCTGAGCTACAGGACTGTTTTGCTAGCACAGACTGGAATATGTTCCGGGATTCTTCCGATGATATTGAGGAGTACACCACGTCCGTCACTGGCTTCATCAATAAGTGCATTGGTGACGTCCCACCGTACAGTGGCTGTACGTACATACCCCAACCAGAAGCTATTGATTACAGGCAACATCTGCACAGAGCTAAAGGGTAGAGCTACCGCTTTCAAGGAGCCGGATGCTAAAATGGAAGCTTATAAGAAATCCCGCTATGCCCTCCGATGAACCATCAAACAGGCAAAGCATCAATATAGGACTAAGATCGAATCGTACTACACCGGCTCGGACGCTCGTCGGATGTGGCAGAGCTTGCCAACCATTACAGACTACAAAGAGAAGCACAGCCGAGAGCTGCCCAGTGACATGAGCCTACCAGACGAGCTAAATCAAATCAAAATCAAATCAAATTTATTTATATAGCCCTTCGTACATCAGCTGATATCTCAAAGTGCTGTACAGAAACCCAGCCTAAAACCCCAAACAGCAAGCAATGCAGGTGTAGAAGCACGGTGGCTAGGAAAAACTCCCTAGAAAGGCCAAAACCTAGGAAGAAACCTAGAGCGGAACCAGGCTATGTGGGGTGGCCAGTCCTCTTCTAGCTGTGCCGGGTGGAGATTATAACAGAACATGGCCAAGATGTTCAAATGTTCATAAATGACCAGCATGGTCGTATAATAATAAGGCAGAACTGTTGAAACTGGAGCAGCAGCACGGCCATGTGGACTGGGGACAGCAAGGAGTCATCATGTCAGGTAATCCTGGGGTATGGTCCTAGGGCTCAGGTCCTCCGAGAGAGAGAAAGAAAGAGAGAAGGAGAGAATTAGAGAACGCACACTTAGATTCACACAAGACACCGAATAGGACAGGAGAAGTACTCCAGATATAACAAACTGACCCTAGCCCCCCGACACATAAACTACTGCAGCATAAATACTGGAGGCTGAGACAGGAGGGGTCAGGAGACACTGTGGACCCATCCAAGGACACCCCCGGACATGGCCAAACAGGAAGGATATAACCCCACCCACTTTGCCAAAGCACAGCCCCCACACCACTAGAGGGATATCTTCAACCACCAACTTACCATCCTGAGACAGGGCCGAGTATAGCCCACAAAGATCTCCGCCATGGCACAACCTAAGGGGGGGCTTACTTCTATGCTCACTTCAGGGCAAGTAACACTGAAACATTCATGAGAGCATCAGCTGTTCCAGATGACTGTGTGATCAGGCTCTCCGCAGCCGATGTGAGTAACACCGTCAACTTCTTTGGGACTGGGGGGCAGTATTGAGTAGCTGGATGAATAAGGTGCCCAGAGTAAACTGCCTGCTACTACTGCTACCTGCTAGTACTACTGCCTGCTACTAGAATATGCATATAATTAGAATATTTCGATAGAAAACACTCTGAAGTTTCTAAAACTGTTTGAATGATGTCTGTGAGTATAACAGAACTCATATGGCAGGCAAAAACCTGAGAAAAAAATCCAACCAGGAAGTGGGAAATCTGAGGTTTGTAGTTTTTTAAGTCATTGCCTATCGAATATACAGCGTCTATGGGGTCCTATTGGACTTCCTAAGACTTCCACTAGATGTCAACAGTCTTTAGAACCTTGTTTGATGCTTATACTGTGAGGGAGGGGGGAATGGGAGCTGAATGAGTCAGGGATCTGCCAGAGTGGCATGAGCTGATCACGCGTGCTCAAGTGAGAGCGACCTGCATTTATCGCATTTCTACAGACAAAGGAATTCTCCGGTTGAAACATTATTGAAGATTTGTGTTAAAAACATCCTAAAGATTGATTCTATACGTCGTTTGACATGTTTCTACGAACTGTAATATGACTTTTCGTCTGAACTTTCGCCTGGACTTGCCCGCGCGTCGTGAGTTTGGATTGTGTTCTAAACGCACGAACAGAAAGTAGGAATTTGGACATAAATTATGATCTTTATCGAACAAATCAAACATTTATTGTGGAACTGGGATTCCTGGGAGTGCATTCTGATGAAGATCATCAAAGTAAGTGAATATTTATAATGCTATTTCTGACTTCTGTTGACTCCACAACATGGCGGATATATGTATGGCTTGTTTTGTTGTCTGAGCGCTGTACTCAGATTATTGCATGGTGTGCTTTTTCGGTAAAGCTTTTTTGAAGTCTGACACAGCGGTTGCATTAAGGAGAAGTGGATCTAAAATTACATGCATTACACTTGTATCTTTTAGCAATGTTTATTATGAGTATTTTTGTAAATTGATGTGGCTCTCTACAAAATCACCGGATGTTTTGGAACTACTGAACGTAACGCGCCAATGTAAACTGAGATTTGTGGATATAAATATGAACTTTATTGAACAAAACATACATGTATTGTGTAAAATGAAGTCCTATGAGTGTCATCTGATGAAGATCATCAAAGGTTAGTGATTTATTTTATCTCTATTTCTGCTTTTTGTGACTCCTCTCTTTGGCTGGAAAAATGGCTGTGTATTTCTGTGACTAGGTACTGACCTAACATAATCGTTTGGTGTGCTTTCGTCGTAAAGCCTTTTTGAAATCAGACACTGTGGCTGGATTTACAACAAGTTTCTCTTTAAAATGTTGTGAAATACTTGTATGTCCGAGGAATTTAAATTATGGGATTTCTGTTGTTTTGAATTTGGCGCCCTGCACTTTTACTGGCTGTTGTTGAGGTGGGATGCTACCGTCCCACATATCCCAGAGAGGTTAAACAGGTCAACATTCACAAGGACGCAGGGCCAGGCGGATTACCAGGACGTGTACTCCGAGGATGCGCTGACCATCTGGCAAGTGTCTTCACTGATATTTTCAACCTCTCCCTATTTGAGTCTGTAATAGCAACATGTTTCAAGCAGACCACCACTTCCTGTGCCCAAGAACACTAAGGTAACCTGCCTAAATGACGACCAACCGTAGCACTCACGTCTGTAGCCATGAAGTGCTTTGACAGGATGGTCATGGCTCACATCCAAACCATTATCCCAGAAACCCTAGACCCACTCCAATTTTCATACCACCCCAACAGATCTACAGACGATGCAATCTCTATTGCACTCCACACTGCCCTTTCACACCTGGACAAAAGGAACCCCTATGTGAGAATGCTATTCATTGACTACAGTTCAGTGTTCAACACCATAGTGCCCTCAAAGCTCATCACTAAGCTAAGGACCCTAGGACTAAACACCTTCCTCTGAAACTGGATCCTGTACTTCCTGACGGCCACCCCCAGGTGGTAAGGGTAGGAAACAACACATCCGCCAAGCTGATCCTCAACACGGTGGCCACTCAGGGGTGCGTGCTCAGTCCCCTCCTGTACTTCCTGTTCACTCATGACTGCACGGCCAGGCACGACTTCAACACCATCATTAAGTTTGCAGATGACACAGCAAGTGATATTAGCATATGAAGATACCATGGGATGAATATCGCTCATTTGTCGTTGTTTCTTGTTGGAAGCCCACTCATGAATGGTATCCCGAACTTACAGAGTGAATTTAAGAGCGAATAGTGCCTAAACACAATGCAACAAGTTCACTGCTAAAGGAGAAATTAAGATGAGCAACATTTTTGAACATGCAGCATAGCTAACCTGGTTTGACTTTTGCCTAAGCAGAGTCATCCTTCACATTTCAGCAGTTTAAACCAATCCAGACAAGATATGACTGATCTCATGGAATCCAAATTCTCATTAGATTCAACTGCTGTAGCCTTAAGATTTAGTTAATGGTGATGAAAAAGAAAGACACATCATTGACAAACACATATTACACACCAAATTAATAAAACAATATTGCTTAGGCTAGTCAATGTATTTTATACTCAATAGTTTGTCAATAGAAGGAATTCAAATGGCATAATGGCATAAAACAGCATGTTTTCTTGTCCTCTACTGGCATCTTCAGGAACATTGCTGAAATGAGGATACTTGAAAAGTCACTTCCCACTTTCTCTCTGTCATGTCTCAAATCCTGGTGCACCTTTTAAATCGAACAGTTTGAACTGCATTTTGAGGCCTGTATTGTGTCACCTCCAACTGGTATATCTTCCCTATGAGGGGTCATAGCTCAATGGAGGATCATTTGATTGCAGATCAAGAGGTCCCAGATTCAAATCCTGGTGCCCCCTTAAAATCAAGTTGTTTAAACTTGTATATGCATTTTGATGCCTATGTTGTCAACATGAGGGGGTTTAGCTCAACGGTAGAGCATTAATCTGATATAAATCTTCAATAAGCCTATTCAATATACGTATTTCCTTAATGTTTTGTAATGCCTCAAAAATATTTAAATGGACTTGTTTTTAAACAAATGAAACTGAGTAGCTGGCGGGTGTTGGGAACTGGATTGATCTCTGACCTATTTCCTGTGAGATAATGACAACCAGGATCATCAATTAGCTGGAAGAGCAGTGAATTTGAACAATGCTTAGCATGAGAAAATGAGAATGCAAGAAGATACAAGTCCACTCCACTCTTCAGTCAACTCTTTAGACAGCAGGCGTTCTGCTCAGTGGAGCCGTTGTTTGAGGCAGATATGATACCTGCAGTGAAATGTTAGCATATTGATACAAAACAAAAATACCTTATTTACATAAGTATTCAGACCCTTTGCTATGAGACTCCATGTTTAGCTCAGGTGCATCCTGATCATCCTTGAGATGTTTCTACAACTTGATTGGAGTCCACCTGTGGTAAATTCAATTGATTAGATATGATTTGGGAAGGCACACACTTGTCTATATTAGGTCCCAGAGTTGACAGTGCATGTCAGAGCAAAAACCAAATGATAAGGTCGAAGGAATTCTCCATAGAGCTCAGAGACAGGATAGTGTCGGGGGACAGATCTGGGGAATGGTACCAAAACATGTGTGCAGCATTGAATGTCCCTAAGAACACATTGGCCTCCATCATTCATAAATGGAAGAGGTTTGGAACCACCAAGACTCTTCCTAGATCTGGCCACCCGGTCAAATTTAGCAATCGGGGTAGATGGGCCTTGGTCAGGGAGGTGACCAAGAACCCGATGGTCACTCTGACAGAGCTCTAGAGTTCCTCTGTGGAGATGGGAAAGCTTTCCAGGACAACCATCTCTTCAGCACTCCACCAATCAGGCTTTTATGTTAGAGTGGCCAGACGGAAGCCACTCCTCAGTAAAAGGCTCGACAACCCACTTGAAGTTTGCCAAAAGGCACCTAAAGAACCTCAGACCATGAAAAAACAAGATTCTACGGTCTGATGAAAGCAAGATTGAATTCTTTGGCCTAAATGCCAAGCGTCACGTCTGGAAGAAACCTGGAACCATCCCTACAGTGAAGCATGGTGGTGGCAGCATCATGCTGTGGGCATGTTTTTCAGCGGCAGGGGCTGGGAGACTAATCAGGATCGAGGCAAAGATGAACGGAGCAAAGTAAAGAGAGATCCTTGATGAAAATATGGTCCAGAGCACTCAGGACCTCAGACTGGGGCGAAGGTTCATCTTCCAACAAGACAAAGATCCTAAGCACACATCTAAGACAACGCATGAGTAGCTTTGGGACAAGTCTCTGAATGTCCTTGAGTGGCCCAGCCAGAGCCAGGACTTGAATCTGATCAAACATCTCTGGAGAGACCTGAAAATAGCTTTGCAGCGACGCTCCCCATCCAACCTGACAGAGCTTGAGAGGATCTGCAGAGAAGAATGGGAGAAACTCCCCAAATAGAGGTGTGCCAAGCTTGTAGCGTCATACCCAAGAAGACTTGAGACTGTAATCGCTGCCAAAGGTGCTTCAACAAAACACTGAGTAAAGGATCTGAAGACGTATGTAAATGTGATACTTCAGTTTAGATTGATGAGGAGAAAGAAAACAACAGTCAATTTTAGAATAAGTCTGTAACCTAACAAAATGTGGAAAAAAGTAAAGGGGTCTGAATACTTTCCAAAGGCACTGTATACACACCTAAGGACTGATATACACCTAAGCGCAGGTAGGACTGTTATACTGATAAACACTTTGTTAGTGCATGTAGGACTACAGCTGCATCCTCCATGTCTCCATGACTGATGTACACCTTAGTGCAGGTAGGACTGTTATACACTTGTGTTAGTGCAGGTAGGACTACAGCTGCGTCCTCTATGTCCCGTATCCTTCCTTGTACATCTCCAGTGTACCTGCACAGCGACTGCCTCCTCTCACCAGTCTCACATCAGTGAAACACAGAGCATAGACCAGCTCCATTCACAAGCCTCACAAACTTCGAACAGACCACATTGACACTGCTCTCATCCCAAATACTCTATGTCACTGTGCATTAGACACTGCCCAAGAGTAGACTCAATGCCAAGAAAAACAACTGACCTTACTTTGCGCCCTTTTCCAAATTAGGGACCTTTAGGTGCATCAACAGGATGCCCCCAGCCCAGATGTCCACACATCAACTTGGCATTTGTCATGCCCCAACCTTGTCTACATACGCCCGTCCATTCTCCTTGGTCAAAGACCTCCACTGTCCCAATGCAGGAGCTGGTCTCATTCACCAGTCTGACTGAACCAAAGGCTGGGGGCTAATCTGAGGAGACACAAACACACAGGTCATAATCAGTAAATAGACAACTGGGCTGTGGCTCCACTGTTTCAAATGTAGCGCCCTCCAGTTTTGTAATCAAGCAGGGAGACTCATTTATCTGCACTGACTCTGAGCCTGCACTCTGGGAGGGTAAAGCCTATTCTACCCCATCAGCTGAGACAGTCCTGCTGCAGCCTGATATATCCTGAACTGTCTCAATGGGAGAGGCTTCTGGTCACCAGGAGGCTCCTTCTTCCTCATGCTCAACGTCTCCAACAGATTCCAGACCCAGCCAGCTGTCAATCACTCTGCTGCCTTCCTCTTCCCTGCTGCAGACGACTACCACCAAGGGAACTACAGCTGTGTTTACGGGAGTTATGTTTTCTCTCAAAACCTCTACTCTGAGCGTAAACTCCTCTCCCTCACTGTTTCAGGTAACTGAGAATGAACCAGACTTTGTGTACTTTGTGCCAGATTTGGAATGATTTTCCACAGATCGATCTGATGATCAGATCAAATGGTCAAATGTGTTTTTATTCCAGCCTCTCCTCTTACTGCTTTCACCATCAGACTGGTCCTAGTGCTGCTGACGTCAGTGACGACCACCAGGGTCCTCTATCTGTACTTCAACACCACCAGGAGGCAGAAGAGAGAAGAAGGGGAGAGTGTGGAGATTGTGTCCCTGCAGGGGAGACCTGAGGTTGGGCCAACAGAAGAAAGGAGAGGAGAGGAGAAGGGAGTAGACGAGAGTAGGCGATGAGATAGTAGGAAAAGTGGAAGAGAGTAGGGGATTGAAGGAGAGGAGAGGAGTACTTCCCAGAATGCTTTGAGATTATTCTCATTGTCAAATAGTTTAAACCTAAGGTTAGTTCAAACCTGTGTTGTCCTTAGTTGAAGATTGAGTGTTTGTCGACTTTCTAAGTTCTATCTACTGATTGATTGTTTTTCGTTTAAATTGTTGTATAGTTAGGACACATGTATACATTAGTTTTTGTTCTGATGATGAAATGGAAGCTTTGAGTTCAATCCAAATGTAAAAGGACAGAGTTTTCATCAGCGTTTCTATGGTGTGTCCACTTTTTATGTTTTTAATTTGACATGTGGTTACTTGGAAACTTATTGTGAAGAGACTTTTCATCATAAGAAATGTTTATCATTGTTTTAAATTGTTTACATGGAGTTCTGTATTTCATTTTCACATATTAATAAACTTAGCTAATAATATTGATCTCTACAGTTGAAGAAGCATTTAGTCTCTTTTACGACTTTTATAATCTGCCTGTTTTTAAAATGCTTTATCTATTATAATAAAAAAATATTTTACTTGAGGAACGCTCCTGTCTTTTCAAGAGAAGTGTGGAGAGTGTGGTGAGATAAGGATACTCAACTCAATGAGCGTCATTTGGGTATGGCAGGATACGGCAGTCGCCATACCCTAGCTCAACACCGACAATTTAAAATATACTACTAAAATCATAAGGGAAATCCCCCCCCCCCCCCCTCAAATCTAGATGAAAAGTGTTTGGCTGCTTTGAGCTTGCAAAAACACTCAAATAAAAATAATCGGAACATTTGCTGGCCCTGAAAATCCCTTTTAAATAGGCATATTTAGCTTGGTGGTATAGCTAACTACTAGAACATTTGACTGCAGATTAAGAGGTCCCAGGTTAAAATCCTGGTGCCCAGTGGAGTAGCGCAGTTTCGTGGGGCCCCCTTGCTAGGTCTGAGCAATGGCACCAACCCCTGGACATTTATTTATTCTGTCATGGGGCAGAGAGAAAAATGTGCAGTTCTATAGCTATTCTCATGATATTTTACAGATTTTGCCCCCATGAGGCTGAGAGAAAATGTTGCTGTTTTAGAGCTCAGGGGGATTTGAAAGACGGGACAATATATTTTTTCAGAATATTGACCCAAAAGAATCTTAAGGTTGTTAGCCATCAGTGAAGGTACTCAGATACTCAAAACATCCGCCATCGCCAGCATTGTGGGAGACTTTATAGTTAACCAATCATTGGGGTGTTTTTTGTTTGACCCACGCGAACGTCAGAGACATCATGCCCATAGGGGGCACATGCCTTATTTTTAAAAAGAACCACCAGTCACAAGGATACAGACAGCTCAAGAGTTATGCTTAGATATTTTTAGCCTTCTAAACTGTTCAGTAACATGTTGATTATTTGTGTATTTTCAGTAATATTCAGTAACATGATTATTATATATATCATTAGGCTGTATGTATTTCTATAGGCCTATTGTAAATGAGTTGTATTGTAGCATCACCATCTTTATTGCAAATATAAATACAAATACAAACATAATGTTAGACTTTATATTCATTTCAGAGGTAATGAACTGTCCATTGATCAGCACAGCAATTGATAAAGCAGGTCCATGTTTGCAAAACAAGTGTTTCTAAGCTTATGTCAATATTACACGTAAGATAACAGTTACAGAAATCAGGAATGCAGACAGGCTCTATTTATCTGAGATACTGTCCCACACACCACCACCTGTTGTTATGTTGAGCACCTACTGACCCCAAACCAATTCTGATGGGGTTTTTTTCTCTCAAAATGTTAAGGAAATACAGACAGTTACCGATTGCTACAGTACAAACAGCTCACTCAATAAAGCCTGATGGTATGTACAAAAGCAAAGCTAGCTTTCATTTAATAAAAAAAGCTTGACAAGTGTCGTGGAATAGGATAATGTCTTAATGTGGTGTAAAGAATCCAATACTTTACCTTGTATGCAGTACAAATCACAAGCAGGAATTGGGCTGCATTGAGTACAGTTACATGTACACAATAAAGTGATTATTGTGGATAATCAGATTAATATAATAGTTGGATTAAAATGTTTACATGCTTTCCCTAATAAACGATTTCCCTAATAATCCTGTTTACATGGACACATCTGAAATAGAGCTACCTGATGGCAGTCTGATAAATGCAGAAAATCACCAATCAAAATGAAAGTTATACCACAGTGACCATGTTATTTTTGGTAAGCATATTTGATTCTGAGTTCGGACATACAAAGTTTGTGTGTGAAAACTACTTATAAGACTCATACATTCAGTTGTTCCCGAACTCACTTCACCGGTGCTAAAGATGGAGGCTCGCTCGGCTGGCGCTAGCACATGCGCAAATCATATACACTGCTGGAATGCCGATGAAGGTGTTACATGTCCTAATAAATCAAACAATTGTGATTAGGGTTATGGTTCTAGATTACAGGAAAAATCTGTTTTAGGTCCTTGAAAAATGCAATGATCGTGAGTGATACCCGTGGTGAACGTGACCAAAGACATGACTGAAACAGGAACCAATTTTATGTAAGCTATACAGTGGATAGGCTATATACAAATGAATGTGATATTTGGAGCTCTCTCTCAGTAATTGATTGTGCGTTGAACACACATATGATTTCAGTTTGTGAATGTGTGATATGAAGGTTAGAGCCATGTTTATTTCGACATTATAAAGAAAAACTTTGATTAACAATGGCAACACTGCCATGTGGATCTGAGCCTTGTCTTTGAAACACCACATTAGTGTCCGACTTTCAGCTGTTGCAGATGCACCTCTCCTGACTTCATTCATTGACTTTCATCTACAGTCGGTTGCTTTGGCTTACCACTCAAATGTGCCCAAAGTTTCTGCAGAGGCAGCACATTGGCTATGACCCAGTGCAGCAAAGCATCATGGGTCATTAGACATAAATGAAAGGCCCAGTGCAGTCAAAAACGTGATTTACCTGTGTTTTATATATCTTTCCACACTGAGTATTCAGTGAAATTGTGAAAATAATGATAATGCTATTTTAGTGTAAGAGCTGTTTGAAAAGACCGCCTGAAATTTCAGCCTGTTTTGGTGGGATGGAGTTTGTCCTACCATGGTGACATCACCATGTGGTAAATTAGTTAACAGACCAATAAGAAAGCGAGTTCCCAACCTCTACCAGGGATTGGAACTAATTCAGGGAACACAACAGGAAACCTGAAAATAACGAAATATTCAGAATCAGAACCGGGAACGAAAGGGATCTATTCTGTTCTGGAACAGAATCGTATTTTAAAAGCCTGTGAAGTGGTTAATAATAGCGCGCTTTTACTTCCCGTGCCTTTTCTCTGTCACTCAGAAACATATTCCAGTGTCTTCCTGGCAGTGTGTACGCATGTAGGCTACCTGCACCACCACCCCATCCTCCGAAGCATAGGCTACTGTAGCCTCTCAACTTTACAAGCATGATTCAGAAATGTTTAATTAGAGAGTAATACATAGTTAAGGATACAATATTCATCACATTTCACATTGGATTTATTAACTATAAAACGGTAAGACGTGTTTTTAATTCTGATGCTGCTCTGCACACACAAGCGTGTTAGCTAGCTAGCTCTAGTACGCTCCATAGCAAGCTGCTCTACCCACACTGTTTGGTGAAGTAATTAAATGTAGAGTTAAATAAAATAAAAATTAGGATTTCAGAAGTTTAACAAGGAAGAGAAATTAACAATATAAACTAATATTTTTTTTGATTCAAAGCATTAAGAACTTTCTTTGCAGGTCAGAACAATGGAACAGAACCCCAAAAATAATGGTTATGTTCAGAACTAAACAAAAGGAAAATTATTTTGGTTCCAACCACTGCTCTCTACCAATAACAGCAAATGTTTTGTTTTCCGCAAACAAACCACTACCAGCAGTCCAAGCTAAATTAATGTTTGAGAAATTGCTCTTTGTTAAGAAGCTAATTTGGTTTCTTTTTGACCATTTTAATTGAAAACAATCACAGTAAAGTACTTAATTGTTACCCAGAAATTATTCAATATTGAGATAAAAACAGCTGCATTGGACCTTCTCCAGTGGTAAGCACATTCAAGGATGCTCTACGTCCAAGTAGATTGGGGAAAGTTTACTGATCGCATGCGGATATTGAAAAGGTTTAATAACCTTGGAAGCTCATTCAATCAAGAGGCCTGTGGAGATTGGAAAGACAAGGTGTTTGCTGTTAGTTGTCGGCTGTTCCCAGTGGTGAAGTACCTTTGAGACAAGAGGCTGCTGGTAGCCTGACGTTGATTAATGGCGTAGCCTTGTAACGTGTCATTGTGCTCAATGACCTGTCAGCATCTGTGCAGAACCGTGTTTTTTTTTTGTTGCTTCAGGGATGTCAGATAGAGTGATATAGTCAGAAAAGTTTTGGGAATGTGTTTGATTGAGCTAGTTAGTTGGATCACTAAATGCTTGGGGGACGATTGGATTATCTTTGAATAGACATGTACATCAATACACAAATATCTTCACAGAGCTACAGGATTTTTGTTGTTGTGATTAGTGTGTTTATATATTCCTACACCACCATTTATTTTGGGTGTGCGTCTACCGGGGTGTATTCATTACTTCATTACACTGATTATTTAGCGAAACGTAATGAATACGAACCCCTATTGTCAGCTGTTCATATTCAGATCGTCTCCTCAACAATATCAATGATGACAATTTTGTTAAACATTTCTACATTTAAAAATATTCAAAACAAGACCTCATAATCATGTTAGTAGTAATTAGATATAGAACATTTTAGATCATGGGTTTCTGTTAAATGTTTTGCAGCATTCCAACAGATGGCACTGTTGAAATATGGAAATGTTTGTTGGATATTTGCCACCATCACAGTATTGGTGCATTTCCAATCAAACAAAAATACATATTGTGTCAGAGATAGGGTTGTTTAATACATTGGCACCTTTGTTAAAAAAAAGACTTTAAATTAAGTGAAATATGTAAACATATGTCAATTTGTCATTGACACTATTCTGGAATCAACATTCTAAAATGCTGGGATTCATTAATGTCTGAATGTTTGTATCTGTATATAAAAACATTTTTATATACTTTTTGTTTCCAGATCATCTTCAGACTTTAAGACTAGATGAAGTTAGGTAATATTGTATTGTATAAATATTCATAATACTGCCCCTTTAAAAGGCTGGAACTGCAGCACCTCCCCTTTCACACAGAGGATTATGTCATCATGGTTTCCCCCAGACTCTGGACAAATGATGCTGGGAGTCGCTCAGAGGGATTTTTTTCTCCTCTATCGCTCTCTCTTGGCATTTGCTCTCTCCATTAGTGAGGTGACAGTGGCTGGGGGAACGGATGCACTGTCTCCATCTTTTCTCTCTTTCTCTCTCTCTCTCTCTCTCTCTCTCTCTCTCTTTCTCTCTCTCTCTCTCTCTCTCTCTCTCTCTCTCTCTCTCTCTCTCTCTCTCTCTCTCTCTCTCTCTCTCTCTCCTCAGCTAATTCTAACAGCAGGGATGTAGTCCTCTGTCTCTTTCAAACTTCAGCACCGGCTATGCTGTGAACTCCTTGGTGACCGCTGTTGATTCTATTGGGACCTTTTTCTTCTCTTGCTCTTCACTGAGCTTGTTTGAGAGGATCTATACCTTAATGAGTTTGGAAGGGGAGGTGTTTGATTTCGCTCTATAACCTGGTGGAACTACGGGACCATGGCCATGAAGGAAACCATTTTGCCCATCAGCGAGGTGTCCGCCCCGGCCCCGCCCCCGACCCCAGAGGTGGTGGAGCTAAATGTGGGTGGCCAGGTGTACGTCACCAAGCGCTCTACCCTGGTCAGTGTGCCCGACACCACCCTGCACGCCATGTTCGCCCGGTGCCCACCGCGGGAGCTGCCGAGGGACAGCCGAGGTCGATTCTTCATCGACCGCGATGGCTTCCTGTTCCGCTACGTACTGGACTTCCTGCGAGACCGCCAGCTGGTGCTGCCCGACCACTTTCCCGAGCGCGAGCGTCTGCAGCGGGAAGCTGAGCACTTCCAGCTTGGCGAGCTGCTGCGCCTCCTGGGGCCCCGCGTAGGTTCCAAGCAGGGCTCCATGAACGATGAGGGCTGCCACAGCGACATCGAGGAGAGCTCGCAAAGCAGCGAGTACCCCACAGGTCGAACCTCGACTTCCTCAGACAAGAGGTCAGGGTTCATCACCATCGGCTACAGGGGCTCCTACACTACAGTGCGAGACAACCAAGCCGACGCCAAGTTCCGACGCGTGGCACGGATCATGGTGTGCGGACGCATCGCCCTGGCCAAAGAGGTGTTTGGGGAAACGCTGAATGAGAGCCGGGACCCCGACAGACCGCCGGAGAAGTACACTTCGCGGTTTTACCTCAAGTTCACCTACCTGGAGCAGGCATTTGACAGGCTTTCTGAGGTGGGCTTTACAATGGTGGCTTGTAACTCCACGGGAACAGCCGCTTTTGTCAACCAGTACAGGGACGACAAAATCTGGAGCAGCTACACGGAGTACATCTTCTTCAGTAAGTGACTTCTCACCCATTCACTAACATACATATTGGATAGGTGGGTCCAACATGTTTTCTCAGGTTTTAGAAGTATTGTGTAACATTATTCTTTACATTTGGAAAGATTGAACGAATTGCCTACCTTTTCTGACTTGGATTGTACATGCTATTGAAGGTAAATAATAGCCTCTCTCTGTGGTTCAAAGTAATCCCATTACCAGCTTCTGCACTTTCCTTGAGAATAGCCTTCCTGTGTGGTCCAGCAATGACGGCCGCTGACCCCGGCAAACATGGATGCTAGAGTCAGCATGGGTTTGAATACGAGCCCACTGCCCTTTGACTCACCCTTCCCCGTCTTTCAAACACTGTTCTATCTCGTCAATAAAGCTCATGAATTACGTAAAGAATGTGGGACTGCCCCACCCTCCCTGGTTCTCTCATCAGTTGGAAATGTTTTCCAAATCACAGCAGGTAGGTAAAAGAGAGAATAGATTAAAGGGAAAGGTGTGTGAGAGTAACATACAGTTTCATTGAAAGAAGAATGATTGAAGGACCAAAAACTTCTTGAGGGCTGTAGATACAGTGCCTTTGGATAGTATTCAGACCCCTTGACTTTTTCCACATTTTGGTACGTTACAACCTTATTCTGAAATGGATTAAATGGTTATTTTTTTCTCTTCATCAATCTATACACAATACCCCATGACAAGCAAAAAAAGGTTTTTAGAAATTTCTGTAAATCTATTAAATATTTTAAACTGAAATATTATGTTTACATAAGTATTCAGACCCTATAATCAGTACTTTTTTGATGCGCCTTTGGCAGCAATTTGACAGCCTCGAGTTTTCTTGGGTATGACGTTACAAGCTTGGCACACCTGTATTTGGGGAGATTCTGCCATTCTTCTCTGCAGATCCCCTCAAGCTATGTTAGGTTGGGGAGCGTGGCTGCATAGCTAAATTCAGGTATCTCCAGGAATGTTCGATCGGGTTCAAGTCCGGGTTCTGGCTGGGCCACTCAATGACATTCAGAGACTTGTCCCGAAGCCACTCCTGCGCTGTCTTGGCTCTGTGCTTAGGGTCATTGTCCTGTTGGAAAGTGAATCTTCGCCCCAGTCTGAGGTCCTGAGAGCCCTGGAGGAGGTTTTCATCAAGGATCTCTTTGCACTTTGCTCTGTTCATCTTTCCCTTGATCCTGACTAGTTTAGCACTTCCTGCCACTGAAAAACATCCCCACAGTATGATGCTGCCACCGCCACCATGCTTCACTGTAGGGATGGTGCCAGGTTTCCTCCAGACATGACGCTTGGCATTCAGGCCAAAGAGTTCAATCTTGGTTTCATTAGACCAGAGAATCTTGTTTCTCATGATCTGAGAGTCCTTTAGGTGCCTTTTGGCAAACTTCAAGCAGGCTTTCATGTGCCTTTTACTGAGGAGTTGCTTCCGTCTGGCCAGTCAACCATAAAGGCCTGATTGGTGGAGTGCTGCAGTGATGGTTGTCCTGCTGGAAGGTTCATGGTCAGAGGAACTCTGGAGCTCTGTCAGAGTGACCATCGGGTTCATGGTCACCTCCCTGACTGCGGTCATCTCTTGGAAGAGTCTTGGTGGTTACAAACTCCATTTAAGAATTATGGAGGTCAATGTGTTCTTGGGGACCTTCAATGCTGCAGAAATGTTTTGGTACCTGTCCCAAGATCTGTGCCTCGACACAATCCTGTCTCAGAGCTCTACGGACAATTCCTTCGACCTCATGGCTTGTTTTCTTTTGCTCTGACATGCACTGTCAACAGTGGGACCTTATATAGACAGGTGTGTGCCTTTCCAAATCATGTCCAATCAATTGAATTACCACAAGTGGACTCCAATCAAGTCGTAGAAACATCTCAAGAATGATCAATGGAAACAGGATGCACCTGAGCTCAATTTTGAATCTCATAGCAAAGGGTCTGAATAGTTACAGGGACTTGCAAAAGTATTCATCCCCCTTGGAGCTTTTCCTATTTTGTTTTCCTACAATGTCCAAGTTGGTGAAGTGGAATTTAAAAAAGTACTCGATTAAAAAAAAAACTGAAAAGTGGTGCTTGTATATATATTCACACCCTTTGCTATGAAGCCCCTAAATAAGATCTGGTGCAACTAATTACCTTCAGAAGTCACATGATTAGTTAGATTGCACACAGGTGGGCTTTAATTAAGTGTCACATGATCTGTCACAAGATCTCAGTATATATACACCTGTTCTGAAAGGTCTCAGAGTCTGCAACACCACTAAGCAAGAGGAACCACCAAGCAAGTGAGACCATGAAGCTCTCCAAATAGGTCAGGGACAAAGAGAAGTACAGATCAGTGTTGGGTTATAAAACATATACGAAACTTTGAACATCCCACGGAACACCATTAAATCCATTGATAAAAAATATGGCACCACAACAAACCTGCCAAGAGAGGGCTGCGCACCAACACTCACAGGCCAGGCATGGAGGGCATTTATCAGAGAGACAACAAAGAGACCAAAGATAACCCTGAAGGAGCTACAAAGCTCCACAGCGGACATTGGAGTATCTGACCATATGATCACTTTAAGCTGTACACTCCACAGAGCTGGGCTTTACGAAAGAGTGGCCAGAAAAAAAGGCATTGCTTAAAGAAAAAAAATAAGCAAACATGTTTGGTGTTCGCCAAAAGGCATGTGGGAGACTACACAACCATATGGAAAAAGGTACAAAGGTCAGATGAGACTAAAATTTGGCTTTTTGGCCATCAAGGAAAACGCTATGTCTGGTGTAAACCTAACACCTCTCATGACCCCGAGAATACCATCCCCACAGTGAAGCATGGTGGTGGCAGCATCATGCTGTGGGGATGTGTTTCATCGGCAAGGACTGGGAGCTGATCAGATTTGAAGGAATGATGGATGGCTCTAAATACAGGGAAATTCTTGAGGGAAACCTGTTAGTCTTCCAGAGATTTGAGACTGGGACAGAGGTTCACCTTCCAGCAGGACAATGACTTTAAGCATACTCCTAAAGCAACACTCGAGTAGTTTAATGGGAAACATTTAAATGTCTTGGAATGGCCTAGTCAAAGCCCAGACCTCAATCCAATTGAGAATCTGTGGTATGACTTAAAGATTGCTGTACACCAGCAGAAACCATGCAACTTGAAGGAGCTGGAGCAGTTTTGCCTTGAAGAACGGGCAAAAATCCCAGTGGCTAGATGTGCCAAGCTTATAGAGACATACCCCAAGAGATTTGTAGCTGTACTTGCTTTAATTGTACTTTTTTTGTCTTATTTCTGGTTTGTTTCACAATATAAAATATTCTGCATCTTCAAAGTGGTAGCCATGTTGTGTAAATAAAATGATACAACCCCCCCAAAAATCTATTTTAATTCCAGGTTCTAAGGCAACAAAATAGGAAAAATGCCAAGGGGGTGAATACTTTTGCAAGCCACTGTATGTAAATAAGGTATTTTTGTTTTCTAATTTGTAAAACATTTGCAAAAATGTATAAAAAACATTTTTTGCTTTGTCATCATGGGGTATTGTGTGTATATTGATGAGGGGGGGAAAACAATTTAATACATTTTAGAATAAGATGAATTAACTTAACAAAATGTGGAAAACCAACGTGCAACGTTTTGGTATATACCAACATTTTGGTATAGTGTGTCTGGGTGTGAGGTGTGAGGTGTGTCTGGGGAATAGGGAATGAAATGGGGGGGAAACAACCAAGGAAGTGCATAAGGTCAGGCAAATCCTAACAGATTGGAACAGTCTAATCAATACAAATAAATGATGACAAATAGGGGTGTGTGTGTGTCTTTGAGTCTGCATGTGTGTTTCTATGCCTGCACAGGTGTTAATGAAGACAAAATGGCCAGTCTATATATTGACCGTATACAGTTCCAGACATTTTGCTCCCTGACTTGTCACCCTTTTTCACTCTCCCGGTCACATGTCCCTGCTGGTAACAAAGAATTTGGTCCCTTTGGACGTGAAGGCTTTGACAGGAGAGGGGGAGGCTTGATTTTGTCTGTTCATTCTAAGACGAGATGAAGAAACACAGAATATATTTCAGTTTTGTTAATACACCACCAAGATATTATTTTGTTTCCTTTTTAAGCAATGGAGTCAGTACAAGATCAATGACATCTACAACAGAATAAACAGTTAGAATTTTTTATGGAGTAAAATTCTTGAAATAGACCAATGGGGAATGAGTCCAAACCGGTGCTAACATTCAATAAAAAAGATAGAGCTACTTTTCACAAACTATCATGCCAAGATATGGCAGAGAGGGCTCAGAGGCATCGTCTAAAAATCTTCCATGGGAGGTGTTTTATTTTGAAGGAAGCACAGATGCCAACATAACACATGTAGAGTATGCGAGAACACTCCATTGGTGGGGGGCGACATATCTGACATATCAATGCATCTTACCCCACTCCCTGTGAAGGCACATGGTACTGTTTAACACTTTTGAAAGTGCTAGAGGGTGTGAATATGCAGGGGGGTAATGGATGGGGTGACGAAGCAAAAGTGCATCCGAGGAACTCGAGGTCAACGGTAGCCGCTGACAAATGCCTGTCTGGCTCAGAGGTTGAGGAGGCTGTTTCGATTGGGTTATTTTCATCTAAACTTTTCCTCCTCTCGATGGACGTGTTGGCAGTGTTGTACACACTTCTCACTTCTCTCCCCTGAAGGTGATCCGCCTGTGTGATCCTGCTTGGGTCTTGCATAATTCATTAGCTTCTCTGCAACATGGCATTGTATTGATATTTATGAGGGATCAAGCTTTTATTCCTGTGCGATGTTGGAACATCATTGCCATAACAAGCAGATTTTCCCCCTGTTGAATACAGTATAAGCATTGAGCTGCTATTATGCTTAAGGATCGGCTAACTCCTCAACATGTGTGTTAATTGCATTCTGTTGTTGTTCTAAAGATCATTTGATACACTTTTCACGACAAGAAAATGCTAGATAAGCCTATAGGTACCATAGTGGCATGTTACAGAATATTAAATTCCAACAATAACATAATAAAAATGAATCATTTATATTATATTTATATTATATTAACCATGTAAACAAAAATTGTGCAGGCACATTGTTTGTTTGCACATTATGAATATACCGTATTTATGCTTCAAATGTATTCTATACTACAATATCCAATTCAACAATTTTGACTTTTTCAAAATGTTCTTACGTTGCAGCCTTATTCTAAAATTGAAAAAAAACAGAGATATCTAATTTACATCCTGTTTGCATCCTATTTGCATCCTGTTTCCATTGATCATCCTTGAGATGTTTCGATAACTTGATTGGAGTCCACTTGTAGTAAATTCAAATGATTGGACATGATTTGGAAAGGCACACACCTGTTTATATAAGGTCCAACAGTTGACAGTGCAGTGACAGTGGCCTCTATCATTCTTAAATGGAAGAAGTTTGGAACCACAAAGACTCTTCCTAAAGCTGGCCGCCCGGCCAAACTGAGCAATCGGGGGAGAAGGGCCTTGATCAGGGAAGTGACCAAGAACCTGATGGTCACTCTGACAGAGCTCTAGAGTTTCTCTGTGGCGATGGGAGAACCTTCCAGCAGGACAACCATCTCTGCAGCACTCCACCAATCAGGCCTTAATGGTAGTGGCCAGATGGAAGCCACTCCTCAGTAAAAGGCATATGACAGACCATGACAGCCCACTTGAAGTTTGCCAAAAGGCACATTAACCCTTGTGTAGTCTTAACATTCTGTATACTCCCCTTGTCTTAAGGGTACAAAAATGATCAGCCTACACTAAACCCCTAAAATGAAGCAGCTAAATTGAATTTTAAACCCCAAATCTATTTTTCATGAAGAAACAACCTGTCATTCATCACAAACTTGTGAATATCTGGGTTTTCCCTCTTCACAATGCAGAATAATTAGTGGACACCATTCGTTTTTATTACAACACACCTGGCATAATTGTTTTCTTTACTAAAGTAGAGGTTTATTATTATTATTATTATTATTATTGCTAAAGGTACTGTATAGGTGTAAACATACTTTTTTTTTTGCAAGAGATAGCACTTGTATAGCCTAAGAAAGTAGCAGAAATTTGCAGAAAGTAGTTTTGAATGCATTTTATTGAAGGGAAACAATAAGTCTTGAACATTTTTGGCAACATCGTGAAATATTCCTATAAACTGTAGAATGAGGAATTCTACTACAAAATACTAGTCTTCTTCCATTTTTTTTAACCATTGCCCCCACCCACAAGGTGTCGGTGAATGGAAAAAACTCCCCAAATACAGGTGTGCCAAGCTTGTAGCATTATACCCAAGAAGACTTGAGGCTGTAAACGCTGGCAAAGTTTCTTCAACAAAGTACTAAGTAAAGGGTCTGAATACTTTGCCAACATTTCTAAAAACCTGTTTTTAAGTCATCATTATGGGGTGTGTGTAGAATGATGAGATTGAAAAAACAATTTAATCCATTTTAGAATAAGGCTGTAACATAAGAAAATGTGGAAAAGGTCAAGGAGTCTGAATACTTTCCTAATGCACTGTATTAGCTCTAAACTTGCTCTGTATAGATCATTTATTGAAAAGGTGGTGATTGGTCAATTTCCAGCTTGACATTTAATGGCAAGAAAAGTCTAAAAAGAGAGACAATATTGTCTAAGATATATACTGACCATACAAAACATTAAGAACATAATAATATTGACTTGCACCCCCTTTTGCCACCAGAACAGCCTCATTTCATTGGAGCAATGACTCTACAAGGTGTTGAAAGCATCCCACAGGGATGCTGTCCCATTTTGACTCCAATTTGATTTGATGTTTCCACAGTTGTGTCAAGTTGGCTGGATGTCCTTTGAGTGGTGGACCACTCATGATACACACTGGAAATTGTTGAGTGTGAAAAACCCATCAGCATTGCAGTTCTTGACACAAACCAGTGTGCCGTTCACCTACCACCATACCCTGTTAAAAGGCATTTAAATATTTGTCTTGCCCATTCACCCTTTGAATGGCACACATACACAACCCATGTCTCAATTGTCTCAAGGCTTAAAAATCCTTCTTAACCTGTCTCCTCCCCTTCATCTACTCTGATTGGAGTGGATTTAACAAGTGACATAAATTAGGGATCATAGCTTTCACCTGGTCAGTCTATGTGGAAAGAGCAGGTCTTCTTCATGTTTTGTTTTAAAATTAAACTAGGAAGCATTGACCATGATGTCGAACAGCTCCATTTAACCATGTTAAAGAGATACTGCGAGATTCTGGCAACCTAGCCTCTAGCTTACCCCACTGTACCTGTAGACGTCCATTCGCGAACACTAGTCAGCATTGCCTTGTGTAACTACCTCTACCTTCCTTCGTACTGCACCCAGAGACATACAAATAGTATCCAAGAGTTCATCTGAGTCTAGGTAAGTAGAAAAGCTTAATTGCCAGAATATCGCAGTATCGCTTTAAAAGCTTTACATTTTTCAAACCATTAAGTTTAGCATTTACCAGACTTGAAAGCATTCAATAAGAAAGCTTTTTCCAACACTGAAACATCCATCCCAACTCAGGCATTATAGACTTGTAACCTTTATTCCTGAACCAGACTGCAACACCTTACTATTCCCCTTACCATGCCCCTTACCATGCCCCTTACCATGACTCTTACCATGTCCCTT
Organism: Oncorhynchus kisutch; assembly: GCF_002021735.2. NCBI lineage: Eukaryota > Metazoa > Chordata > Actinopteri > Salmoniformes > Salmonidae > Oncorhynchus > Oncorhynchus kisutch. The sequence continues at coordinate 44,012,173 of NC_034192.2, forward strand.
TCCATGCACCTTACCATGCATTAATACATTATACATGCTGTTATGGTTTAGCAATTTCACAATTTGTTTCTCAGACCAAAAATATTGATTGCCAATGTCTCTGGTCTGAAGAAGGTCAATAGACAGAAACGTTGGCAATAAACTAGAATACATATGTGAAATTGTGCAATATTTTGTGTGCAGTATTGCAATATTTGTGCCATATTGTTTTCTTTTGAATTCTTTTGAATCATGTTCCATGCTCCAGCATAATGCAAACTTATTCTTGACATTGTATTCTTAGATAAAACGCATAGCCTTTTCAAGAGCTTGGTTCTATAAGGTTCTATCTGCATTTTTGTCAACATTTAGTAACTGACATAGCCTCGTTCTGTTCTATGTTCTCTACCTATATAGTACTCTAAATACCCCAATTGATGTTATTAAGGTCAAAAGAATAATAGCTAAAAATAGCTGACACCATTCAAACCAATGTGGGTTTGGAATTTTAAAGACAATTATCTTAGGATCATCTTTTTGCAGACATAACCGTTTAGTCTAGCTCCCCTTTATTTGGTTGTAGATTTTCCTCATACACTAGCTGCTATCTCACAGAGACCTTGCACGTACGAACACACACACACACAATTTTGCTCAACAAATCATCATGTTTGTCACGCCTTGGTCATTGTATTTTGTGTTTTCGTTATATATTTGGTCAGGCCAGGGTGTGACAGGGGGTTTATGTTATTGTATTTCGTATTGGGGTTTGTAGTATTTGGGATCGCGGCTGATTAGGGGTGGTGTATAGGCTTGGCTGCCTGAGGCGGTTCTCAATCAGCTGTCAGGTGATTCTCGTTGCCTCTGATTGGGAACCGTATTTAGGTAGCCTGAGTTTCGCTTTGTCTTTCGTGGGTGATTGTTCCTGTCTCTGTGTTGTGTCACCAGATAGGCTGTATTAGGTTTCACGTTCCGTTTGTTGTTTTTGTATTTATTAAGTTATTTCATGTATCGTCACTTTTCATTCATTAAAGGTCATGATTAACCACCACGCTGCATTTCGGTCTGACTCTCTTTCAACGAACGAAGAACGCCGTTACAATGTTCAATTACTTCTAAGGAGGTAAACATCTTTGCCAGGGACATACAGGGAGTGAAAACCCCTAGTCGGTCCCTATCACAGGCCATTGTTATCTACAGCCCTACATATACTGCACACTGCGAACAGTTCTCAAATCTGTTCTCAAATATGTACTGCACATTAGGCCAAGTTCTTCAGCTATATTAATGTCCTACATTTTATCATTGATATGTCTTCAACACATTTATTTTCAATACAGTTTGGGTGGTTAGAGTTCTTGTTTGATTCATAGTCCTGAAGAGTCTGCTAGCAAAGTTCCAACAAGAAGAACAAATAATTCCCTCACATCAGAGATGACGTGGGTTCATCATGATGGCATGGGACGTGGGTTCATCATGATGGCATGGGACGTGGGTTCATCATGATGGCATGGGACGTGGGTTCATCATGATGGCGTGGGACGTGGGTTCGTCATGATGGTGTGGGACGTGGGTTCATCATGATGGTGTGGGACGTGGGTTCGTCATGATGGTGTGGGACGTGGGTTCGTCATGATGGCATGGGACGTGGGTTCATCATGATGGTGTGAGACGTGGGTTCATCATGATGGTGTGAGACCTGGGTTCATCATGATGGTGTGGGACGTGGGTTCGTCATGATGGTGTGGGACGTGGATTCGTCATGATGGTGTGAGACGTGGGTTCATCATGATGGTGTGGGACGTGGGTTCATCATGATGGTGTGGGACGTGGGTTCGTCATGATGGTGTGGGACGTGGGTTCGTCATGATGGCATGGGACGTGGGTTCATCATGATGGTGTGAGACGTGGGTTCATCATGATGGTGTGAGACCTGGGTTCATCATGATGGTGTGGGACGTGGGTTCGTCATGATGGTGTGGGACATGGATTCGTCATGATGGTGTGAGACGTGGGTTCATCATGATGGTGTGAGACCTGGGTTCATCATGATGGTGTGTGACGTGGGTTCGTCATGATGGTGTGGGACGTGGGTTCGTCATGATGGTGTGGGACCTGGGTTCATCATGATGGCATGGAACCTGGGTTCATCATGATGGCGTGGGACATGGGTTCATCATGATGGGGTGGGACATGGGTTCATCACGATGGCATGGGACCTGGGTTCATCATGACAGCAGACTACTTTTGGGGTCTAAAAGCATCTTACAAACTGTGATTTTGGACTGTTATGTCGATTTAAGACAAACGGAAAACCAAAATGTTAATCTATTGCCTTATGGTCTGAGTTTTGCAGAGCGCATCCTAGAACTGTTGTGACACAGTACGATTTGCATGCAGATTTTATTTTGATACTCATTTTTTTTCTGCCATGCCAAGCAAAACGCCAACAAACACCGACCTAGAGGCATGACAGAGAAGGTTGTTTTATGCAGTGACATTCTTCAACATAACCGTTATTGATTGAGAGGGTAATCGTTTAAATGTCACAGATGCAACCCTGGGACAATGACAAATGTGGTGGGACTCCCGGCACGACTAGCCAAATGATGGATTTCGTCTGAGGTCAGGTGACAGGCGGGCAGGCCACCGGGTGGGAAGTTGGCTTTCACTTCCGTTCGCTCACTCCCTAAACTTCACACCATTTCCCCCGCTCATCAACATTGCGAAGTGAATGATGCATTCTCCCAAGCGTTGAATGAGATTATATGGCCGTCTTCTGTAGATAACAAACCTACAGGGTTTTTCCTGCTTTGTGTGGCAATGCGGTTTCTCAACTAAATAAGGCTTGCAATCCCTTTCATTAATTTAGATAAGCATTCAGGGTAGGCTATGAGACAGGTAGTTGATTCTCCATGCAAAACAAATAATCCCATTTCCCAACAGCTCATTTGATTAGCTATTGTTGTCCTATGGAATTGTACTTGAAAGAGAGAAGGAGAACAATAGGATCGTTTATACCATGGAATTGAGAGAGAGAACAACAGGAGAGTTCTCAGCTGCATACCAAAACAAGTGTCGGAGCTGCCATTTTGCTGAACAACGAAATACCAAATTCTAATTTTAAGCGCTGGAGATTTTTATCAAGCAAATGCCAGTGGACTACGATGGTCTTTATCCGCCAAAGTCTCATTAATTAGGCAGAAAGCTGTCCGATAACACGCCTGAAAGATAATGACAGTGGCGGCAGCCACTTTGCCTGTCGTTTAAGTCCAGATAGACACCAGGAATTTAAGTAGTCATGACCAAGTAGTAGAGTCATTGTGGACTCTACCGGACCATGAAAATGGACACAGATGGGGATGTTCCATGTGCAAGATTAGGAGATGGAAGCATGAGTGAACACATATGTTTACACCATTTCCATGTGCATTATTTCTAGGACATTGTTTTGCCCCCAGAGAGAATACTAGCTTGTGAGGCCATCTGCTCCCCCAGACTTCCACTACAACACAGGTTGTGAGCCTATGCGTGAACACATTAGTGCTTAGTGCTTTCATTGGAATTGGATGTTTACTAGCAGGATTTTAACTTGTTTCGATAGCCATTGCTACGACAGAGTACATGTGCACATTGATTTACAGATTACAGGCGGCTTTAGTCTTTAATCTGTGTAAGATAAATGTTGAACCATAGTACTTAAAAAGTTAACTGCCACCTACCTGTCTGGAAACACCTTGCTGAGAATGTACTGCAAGTGAAATTCAAATTCTCAAATAGGAGGATAAAACCATCCTCCTCTTCCTCAATACACCAGTCTTCACTGACAGACATGTATTCAACATAATGTCTATCGTGCTGAAGTACAGAAACAACCTGTATGTTGTGCCCTAAGGCTTGGCCATGCTCCTGCTCTGTCTCTGTTTAGGCTGAAGCCATTTCCCCATGGCTATCACCGCAACGGAATCTTCATCCATTTTTTTTATTCCATACACTTCCTTTCTTTCCCCAACTCACCCGCTGAGAGATAGGAAGACCTGCATTTCAATTATAGATTGGTATCACACTCAACTCCTTCTTTTCTCAAATCCCTTTTCACTTGACAAAGGCCAAAACCTGCTCCATTTTTTCAGTCTCTTGATGAGGCCTCTGCTTTCCCTTTTGATACTTTGCCTCTATTCAATGAATTAGTCAGGTGGACTGAACATTCTGACCATCTTTAAAATCATTATATCTCTATATTTGTGTTCTTTATTCCTGCTATAGAAGTCTGTTATCTACAATTGTTTCATGTCATATCTCTTTATTTCAACCATTACGCAAATGTAATTACTGTGATATATTATCCACAATATTTCTTTCAAAACATTCACTTCATCCCAAATCTCAAACGCAATGTTTTTATTTATTGTAACCCATATTTTACCCTTAGTTGACTGAGAACCCATTCTCCTTTACAGCAACGACCTAGGGAATAGTTACTGGGGAGAAGAGGGGAGATGAATAAGCTAATTGGAAGCTGGGGATGATTAGGTGGCCATGATGGTATGATGGTCAGATTGGGAATTTAGCCAGTGGTTAATGCTCCTACTCTTACATTAAGTGCCATGGGATCTTTAGTGACCAAAGAGAGTCAGGACACTCCTTTAACTTCCCATCTGAAAGACAACACCCTACACAGGGCAATGTCCCCAATCACTGCCCTGGGACATTGTGAGCTTTTTTTTATCTGAGGAAAGAGTGCCTTCTACTGGCCCTCCAACACTAGTTCCAGCAGCATCCAGGGACCGACCAGGATCGAACCCTGCTTACCTTCAGAGTCAAGCCAGCAGTGGGCTGCAGGGGTGTTTGCTGCTGGCCAGTGTCGAATAGGGAATTGCATTCAAATGATGTGCTTTTCCTTTTTCACTTCACTATTTGCTTGAGAGATTATTATTATTTATTTTTCACATCTCTCAGGATGGCCAACTGTTGTTCTGAGAGCATTCAGCTTTCCTACCTTCTTATTAAGATTCACCACTGGCTTTTCAACATAATTGCACCTTTCATTCTTAGCGCACATCTACAAGTACTGTAATTTGCCTCCATTTCTTGGCTGTGCACTCAATGAAGCGTTATCGGGAGCACTTATATAATGATTTGTTCAACACTTGATTAGATAATAGATGTCTTGCTTAGCCGTTGGTGTGCTTTCTCGCATATCTCACTTGTCACCGGGGCTATTTTTGGATACGGTGTCCATTTGTAGAAGCTGGTCTGAAAGGTTTTTGAAGTGTCAAGTGCTTCTTAACCAAGGAATCATGCTGTCATTATATGCAAATCAAGTATTATATGCATTATATTCAAATCAAGAATGACATTTTAAAGTGAAAATTACAAACTTTAGAAGACTTTTTAAACCTAGAATACACTTCAAGTTCGCATTCCCCGCTGTGCAGTAAAATTCGCAGTAACAAAAGGGATCAAATTAAAATCCTACATCTGTACTATGAATCACTGACTTGTATTATTGTACTTATGTGATTATCAAACCTTTCACCAACCTTTTATCTACCTTTGGCCCATAATTAGCTGAGTCAGTGCTGTTCCTCAAAGTTACAAAACAAATTGGCCTACCATTTTATTTTTAGGTCCTTTACATTCTCAATGTCCCAATGTCATCGGAGAAGGGCGGTGGCATCAGTTGTCCTATTTCAATACTGACTGATACCCACCTGGTTAGCCTGTCCCCACTGTCCCCAGGGCTCAATGATTATTGTGCAGCCCTGACAAAGACTGTCCCAGAGAATCGATCTGAAACACGAAGACTCAGCAGGGAGTTATATGGGAGAGCTATAGGAAACAAGACCCTTTATTGGGAGGGTTGAGATTGGACTCAGTTCGATAGTAGATCGCCAGTTTGTCCTTGGATGTGAATCTCGGACACTTTGATTTAGGTGTGGTTTTGTACGTATTGCTATAACACTGTTCTGATTGACATGACAGCTGTCCTTTCCTATTAAGATAACCCTATGTCCTAAAGCATAAGACTAAATATACAGTTGAATAATTGTTTTCATTGGTTGTGGTAGTGTTATTAGGTTTTACTATGTGTTATGCAAGCTTTACCAAGGTGTTGTATTACCTTATTGACAGTGTTAGGAAAGCCATATGCAAACATATCAACTGTTACAGAAGTAGCTAAAATGTGTCAGTTGGCCCAAAATATTATTCTTATGGCTGAGTTTTATCAAACCTGCTATAGAAATATCTATGCGTCTTTGATTACATGCACTATATTTTATTTTACACTTCAGTCATTTAGCAGATGCTCTTATCCAGAGGTGCCTTCAACTACAGTAGCCAGTAGGTAAAACAATCATTAAAAAAAAACTTTCAGCAAAATAGCTGCTATCCAATAACACTACTGCCTATGCACATACTACTCTTATTCAGAAAACTGGAACATCTACCGTAGAGTGGTCTACTTGCTATTAATTACAGTACCACAAACCATTCTGCATTTTTATTTGAGTTATATGAAGGTATGTTAACACTCTATGTTCCTGATTTAATACTGTAATGTGGTTTTGATTGAACAGCATCCCTAAGCCTTATCGAGATAGACTACCATCTGCTTCAGAGAGTGTGCCAAGACCCTTCAAGAACCATTCCACACAAAAGCCCATTGATGACTGCTTGGCTGTACAGTAATAGAGGCTTTCTCTTAGTGAGGTAGTAAACCTTGATTTCTCTATTCACCTGAACTCCACTTGTCCCTATTGAAAAGCGAGGAAGGCACATTTTCTGAAGGGATAGTTTTGTCTGTCACCCAAATGGCTTCCTATTCCCTACATAGTGGACTACTTTTGACAGGGGCCCTATGGGCTGCACATAGGGCATAGGGTGCCATTTCTGACGAAGCCTTTGTCGAACAAGATTGAAGAGGTGAAGAAGAATTCAAAGGGAGGGCCTTACTCCTCTTATGACATGCTATTTGTCTAATGGAGTTGCATTTTCTCCTCTGATGTACTGGCTCTCTAACTCTACTGAACACTCTATTAGCTTGACTTTAGTTGTCTAAGCATTGAGAGTAAGTTATTTATGCTCTATTTCCAAATCAGATGGGAGACAGTGGGACAGAACATTCTCTGCTTTTTTAAAGGCCCAGGGAACGTTCTACATCGACTGACCCTCTCTGCAGTCTATTGTATTATTTTCCCGTTGGTACCAGTGAGAGCAGAGAAAGACGGTAAAACCAAATCTGTCAACGATACGATTCAATTTAAAAGAGATTAACCATGTGCCATAGGCTATAGTTGAGCAGATGCGTTTGTAGGATTTCCACATATGGGCAGGGTTGGGTAGGTTATTTTATAAACGTAATTCGTTACAGTTACCTGTCCAAAATTGTAATTGGTAACATAATTTTTGGATTACCCAAACTCAGTAACGTAATCTGATTACATTCCGTTACTTTTAGATTACAACCACTATCTGTAAGGCGTAAAAAGCAAAATGAAAGATCAGCAGTGTGATTCACATTAATGCACTATGTAGATATCAATAATAAGTGATATCCCTGTCGCCGTAGACTAAACCACTGCTGTCATCCTTACCTCTAAGTGTTTATTCAAGTTGGATAATCTTTGGATGCCGACAGCAGTTGCACCATTGGAAGACATAGCTTGGACTGTAGCCTACAAAAACCTATACCTGCTCTTGTCCTGTGATCCATCAAACACATTTGGTGTGTCATCATAGTGGCCCCTGACTTGTGGTCAGTCTCGCTCAGGTGGAACAAACTTAAACTTGCGTCTTTTTTGAATGCTGATTTGAAAGTCATTGAGAAAACAGAGAAGGGTAAAAAAATATATATATATCTGAATTTAAAAGTAATCCTCAAAGTAATCATCTAGTTTTTAAAAAGTATCTGTAATCTGATTACAATATTTTTGCTGGTAATTTAACGGATTACAGTTACCGTTTTGTTGCATTCCATTACATGTAATCCGTTACTCCCAAACCGTGCATATTCCATTGGTTCGATTATTAGTCTTCTCTATTCAGCAGCATTTGCTTTTAAAACTAGGTTTTTCGCACAATTGTATTTAGAAATTTACAAAAGGAAAACTGCAGCCACAACCGGCCATACAAATATAATCCATAGATGGCAGGTCCCATTCAAATCAAGACTGGCAGGCATTGCTCGTGTACCCATGAGTTTAACAGTCAAAGTGCCAGGGTAAGAGGTTACAAATCCTTCTATGGATTATATCTCTATAGCCACAACACAGCAAGCTGTTCTATATTTGGCTTGCCTACTTCCCAAATTGCAGCCTTCTCAACTGTAGGCATACTGCTGACTGCCAAGATAAAGGAAAGACCTGAGTAAATTAAGGATACAAAGTATATGTTATGGAATGGGGTGCATTTCCTGGCATGGTTTAAGGCCACTTGTAGAATCTTTGCCAAGGCTCATTGAAGCTGTTCTGGCAGCTCGTGGTGGCCGAACACCCTATTAAGACACTTGGTGTTCCCTTTATTTTGGTAGTTACCTCTATGTTCTTGTGATACAATTTAATCCACAGTCATTTTTTGGGAGAAAGCCCCTGTATTAGCGTGTGTATCAGAGAAAAAGAGAGCTGTAATTCCCAGTTTTTCTTGAGGTAGAAACATCTCTCTCCACACAAAGAAACTACATTGTGGGATGAGTGATCTAGGATCTAAATACTATGTCATGCGTTTCTGTGGCAGAGGCAGTCTTTGTGAATTGTAGTCACTCAGGATTCCATGATGTGTGGCGTCCCTGGGAGCTGGGCTGCTATTCCTATTAGTGAGATAGTAAACCAAATTGGAAGCCTTTGCATTATGATGCCTTTGAGGTAAATCACTGATTCGCAGCCTGCATGTGTTTTCTAATATGGGCATGCTGTGACCCACACAAACCCCAAGGGTGGCTGACATTTGAACACAAGCCACCGCTGCTGTTGTTTATGTAGATAATTGTTGTGTTGTTTTTGTTTAGATGTGCAGTGGGTAGCGGGGTGTAGTAGCGTTATCTCTGTATGTTTAATATTTGAGACATACTGTACACAGACATAATTGGCTTTGCTGAAATGCTGCCTCATGTTCTGATGCTATAAAACCAGGAGTTGTATTTAATCAAAACCATTCTACAACAAACCTGCTCTGTGGGACATCACAAAATACCTATGCTACAAAAAGACACCCTTTCACTGTCAGCATTAGTTATTTCACCTCATAAACATGCTCTAATTTATCACAATTAAGCTAATTAGCTAAATATGAGGCTCAGTAACATTTCTATTTTCCTGCTGGGATTGATTTTGAGCCCAGCTCTGATGACATTTGCCTAATAAACTCCTCGTTTGACCATAGCAACAGCTTCAGCAGAAGAATCCAGTTGATGAAATAGCTAGGCCTGCCCACCTGATGTTATGTTCTGATAGGCAATCTCAGAGACTGTCATGATTGACAACATCCTATAAAATGAAAGCTGCAGCCAGATAACCATCCATATCTCTCACATCTTACTGTCAATCATCTTTGACTGTGTTAAATTGGTGGGAGTCGCTAACTGCCGCAACAGTATGAAGCTTTGGTAACCATTACGAGATTTGGTTCAGCTTTAAATGACGTTCAGCTTTTAAACGCTTCATGAAGCCTTCATAAGTGCTACATGAATGTGTTACAAAGCATCTATAACCGTACAGTAGGTCCTGCTCTATAAATGTGGAATAAATGTGTGACATAACCATCAATGTCAAATGTGACATAACCCACTGCTTAATAAAGGCTTTATATATCATATTAAACTGATGCTTCACAAAGCATTTATTACCTTGTCATGCATCTTGGTAAAGCATTGCAATACCAGGATAGTGGGTTAGATTCCCGGGACCACCCGTGTGTAAAAATGTATGCACCCTTGACTGTAAGTCGATTTGGATAAATGTAATTGTATTACTCTAAACCCTTTCTAGGTTGGCCCAACCTCTTTCCCTCTTGGGTGCATAGTCAATATTGGACTTGACCTCAACTTACAACAAAATGCAGTTTGACACACACTCTAAAGTGCAGAGTCATGCACAGCAAAAAACATTGGTAGGGCCCTTTAAAGTCTGTATTTATCTTTTGCATAATTCCCTTTTTTCCCATATTCTGCTTTTGTTTTCCAGGTTTCGGATTTTCAGTTTGTTCCATTTTTTTCACACTTTTTTAAATAGAAAAACAACATATTTGGATTTTCTTGGATTTTCTGTGTTCACAGCAATGCTTAAATCAAAACAGATGACCACTTTTGAGGTCTGGGAAAAATCTAAGAAACTTTGATTTTTGCTTGTAGCTGCCTTTGTTTCAGTGTGCATGCCCTGTTTGGTTAGCGGTGTTTCGATAGCGCAGTAAGCTCACATAATGAGTTGGCAAATCAAATGCCCACTTGTGGTGCCACTGGACAGTGACAAACTAGTAAATAAACCTTTATTTGTTGTCATTTAAATTAGTTTGTAGTATTTATATGTGTTGAGTTAGATTACAAAGCTACCTCAATCGTTAGATCAAATAATTTCGGTGACTTCACAGCAATTGCTAGCTAGCTAACAGGTCTGACAACTTTCTTTGTTGTTAGGTTGGAACCAACATGCAGTACCTCCAGCAGGCAGAGAAGCAAGAACCAATTGTCAGCCAACTCAGGGACAAGCTACACTATTCACAGTGTAATATTCAATGTAATTGCATTGCTGGACTTTTTTTAACTTAATGTATTTGTATTGTTTTAAAAAATAAAAGGAAATCTGGTTTAAACTGGTCTTTAATATTTATTTATTTGAGCAGTTAATGATAATTCCTTTAGACTTGATAGTAAGCACAGTGCCACGTGATATAGAATCTTTATGGAGGTGTTATGAATGACCGAATGTGTCTCATTTCAAACAAAGTATTAATGGACACCACGTAAAGTGTCGATAAATAGGCTTTTAGCGTTCTGCTGATTTCTGAAGGTTCTCTCATGATCAACAGGTTACTGTAGTGTGTGAGAGGTATTTAGATGGGTTGATGGACCGGCGAAATGTGTGTGTGTGTATGTGTGTTTCAGAACCAAGATGATTTGAACAGTCCAATCTGAGACTACCTCACCAGGTATTCCTCTGCTGTTCCCATGCTGGAGACCAGGGCTTGATTACAACCCGTTAACAATGGTGCCAACAGTTTGTGGCTGATCTTTCAGCGGGGGAGTGGGTGAATGTGTCAAAGACCTGTCTGGGCCCAGGACCCCACGGTATGGCTTGTTAAATTGTTGTGTCAAAGACCTGACTGGGTCCAGTAGTGCACAGTATGGCTCATTTTTGTTTTGTGCGTGTTTGTGTGGTGAGGAACATGTAACTTGGTTCCAGAAGACAGACACTTACAAATTCTTTTAGATTAGGGGCCTTCATCAAGGTAAGTGTTTCTTGGTGTGACGTCGTCTCCAGGCTATTGCACACACAGTATATACTATAAGCCTTGGATATCAACCATTCAAAGTTGACCATAGTGAGAGTGACCATTGAATTCTGTAGGAGTGACCTTACTGAGTAAAGTATTTGTCATTGTCACTACTTAACATAGTCAAAAAGTCATAATTATTGCTAAACCCTGCCCACTTCAACAATTTATCTTCTTAAAATGTTATTTTAAACCTAACCCTAACTCATGAAGACCTTGTTTAATGTGTTGGTCAACCAGACCTTCTGTGCATTTGGGCAGAAGTGTCTGGGAACGAGATGAGGTGAACCCTTTATAAAGCATTACATACAGTTATAGATGCTTTGCAAAACATTTATGTAGTGCTTAGGAAGGCTTTATGAAGCCTTTATAAGCTGAACGTCCTTCAAAGTGGGACCAGAGATTTATAGGCCGCCAATGTATGCATTCATAAAGCCTTTAAGGCAGCAACATAACACATTTATCTGCCATAGGCTGGAATTAATATTATGAACAATGGCAAAAGATGTTATGAAGCTTGTTATGATGTGTGCTATAGATGACAGGCACATCTGTTATCAAATGCTGGTATGTCTTATAAAACTGTTATAAAGGCTTTATGGATGTTAACACATTAACAAGCAGTAAGTATGTATGGTTATGTATGGCAATCAATAGTCAACAGTGTTAATGAGTGGCTCATTTCTAGCTCCCAGGATCATCTTATGTAGTCAGTTAGCTGGCAAATCTTATGTCACGCTGAGCTGATTTAGAACCCAGTAAGGGGCGTGCTTGCTGAGGTCTAATGGACTCCTGGTACCCTCAGAGGCAGTGTTTTATTGACAGGCCAACCGGAGAACTGGGCAGCTCTCGGATACTATTTAGGAAAATAAACAACAAACAATGTTATTTAAGTGATTTATTTATTTTCTACAAATGTGTATTCAAATTGTTTTTACAGTAAATTACAGTGCATAATCAGCTGACAATGAAAATGTTGCGTGACATTATCTATTTATTATTTTCTGCAACTGTGATGTTTTGGTCAAAAACATTTTGTAATCTACTGTACTATGCTTCAATGGTTTTAAAGCAATGGTCCTTCCTCAATGGTTGACTTCTTCAAAATGCATCAATTGATTCATGCAGTATAGAGTAACTGCAAATGATGGAGAACATAGTTCCTGGTTCAATCTTTAGCAGTTGTTGCTGAGGAAGCTGTTTGTCACAGGCAGGGAGCAAAGGCCAACTGCTCTCACTGCTTGCAACTCAGCTGAACTCCTTTTAGTTTAACATACTGACTTAACACTTGGGTGCACTTTTTAGTGCTCCACTGACAGGGATTTCATGCTGGGTGCTGAGAGCCGTTAGCCATCTTACTGTAACCGTCCTTGTTAATGCCTTGGGTCTGCAGCGTGCGGAGAGAGGGGGAGAGAGATTGGCTCAGCTAAGAGCATTTCTCATTACATTAGCTTGTTGCCTGACTAACTGTTGTGGTCGTGTTTCCAACTCTGACTGTTCTACCTTGGGGGTGAATTATGTAACATGAGAATATTATTGGAAGAATGTGCACATGTTATCTCATCTTCTTACAATGCAAGACTGGAAGATTTAAGATAGCCAATACAAAAGCCCACTAAAGTTGTGAAAAGTGTCCCCCATAACGACTACTACTGTGTGGAGAAATCTATCGAGGATGTTTTTGTTTGTTTTGTTTTTCCCCATGGGACACTTTGCAGCTACATTGTACAATCATGTCTCTTTCTCAGATAGCAGAGGATGTATTGTGGGGGACACTTTGCAGCTACATTGTACAATCATGTCTCTTTCTCAGATAGCAGAGGATGTATTGTGGGGGACACTTTGCAGCTACATCGTACAATCATGTCTGTTTCTCAGATAGCAGCGGAGGTATTTTGGGGGATACTTTTAGCTACGTCGTACAGTCATGTCTGTGTCTCACTATTTTTGTCTCTCACTCAGATCTTTTTTTTTTTCCTGAAAAGTATTTGCATACATTGATTTAAGTAGTTTATGGAAAATATGAAAGATTGTGCATAGATAGAATGTATGCCAAATAGTCAAGACCTTGGATAGCTGCATTTCTGACAGTGTTTCCTTAACCTATCATGGTTTTGCCCCAGCTGTTCCACTTATTTGATCTATTCCAGTAATACTGTAGCACACCTGATTCAACTGGTCAACAAATTAACAAGATGAATCAGGTGTGCATGTACTGTATTGTATTCTACTGTATTGTAATAGTTCAAATAAGTGGAAAAGCTGTGGGCACTCATGAAGAAATTAGGGGAAAACAGCAGCATGTCATACACATGTGCTCCCACTCGGTGTCTCAAGATGTGACTGACCTTGTTTCTCTGCTGTTTGTTTGGCAGGGCCGGCATTGAAGACCGTCTCCCCCAAGCAAGACTGTGAGGAGCGCAAGCAGGACAAACTGGGCACTGACAAGGGCAGCGAGAGCGGCACGTCCCTCAACGAGCTCTCCACCTCCAGCTCCGAGACCCACTCCGAGGCCACCTCACCCCAGGATGGTCCCAACCTGGGTGGGGGAGGCGGCGGGGGATCCGTGGCCCCCTGTGGAGCCCTCCAGTCCGTCTCCCGGCAGCCCAGCACCCTCACCCTGGGGCGACCCTCCAAGAAGGGCTCGTCAGTGCAGTGGATGCAGCTGCCGGATAAGCGACGCAACAGCGAGCTCTTCCAGTCGCTGATGGGGCGTGAGGGTGGCCTGAGTAGGAAGAAGAACACGGAAAGACCCAGTGCAGAGGAAGAGATGAAGCAGTGCATCCAGGACTTTAACAACATCAAAATCCCACAGGCTTTCCCTGAGCGCAAGAGGCAGTGGCAGTCCGAACTACTTCAAAAGTACGGTCTATAGGGGCCACTTTCTATTCCCATCCCCATTCCACATGTGGTAGCCATCTTTGTTTGGATTCCCTCTATTTTGTCTGGTTTTAAGTGCTATGATTCCTCTAAAATGTCTGACAGTACAAATTAAGTTAAAAGGATCATCAACCAACTGCTGTTTTTGTGAAGGGAGGCCAGGTTGGTAAGCACATGCATTTCAGGGGCATGTTAAAATAAGCACAGGGGATATCCCCTTTTCTGGTATGTTGTCTCTTAAATTCTAAATTGCAATGTAGATCTCTCATACAAGCCTCAAAAGTAAAAACTGTGTGACTATGTGAAAAGTATTTTGGCTAATTTCTTTCTTTGACACCTTCAGTGACATTCCCACTCCCCTCCCTATGGAATGGATTGAAATAGTTGTGAATGTAGTTGAATGTTGTTAACGAATAAGAAAAAATTGATACACTGTATACCACTAAAGACTTAATTACAATTTATTGAATTATCTACAGAGAGAGAATTATATGTGTTCGACATGTGAATTGTTTAAGAAGTTTTGTATTTCCAGATAGTGGGAAGAGTGGAATATGTCCTTTCAGTATCTACCATGGATGTCCTTTGGTGTGTTTTACTGTTGTTGTCCATGGTCAATGTGTGAGTAACAAGGTTTATTGCTATTTTTTTTGAATAATTCTACAATAAAATATAATATCATGTTATGACACTTTTCAGTCCAGGAACAGGCTTGATCAGTGTCAAGGAAACCATCTCTTCATGTAAAAATCCTTCAGTGCCGGGCTAAGAACGGTGAAGATGATTTCTTACAATCACTCTAGATAGATAATATTGTGTGCTGAGGGCCAAGCCTTTTTTATACAGTGTTAACTCCAAGCTGCTTTCTCTTGCTCACCCAATAACTTACGGAATTGACAACAACAAAAAAGCTGATTACCGAGCAATGGAAAAGTCTGTTTTTTTGTTGAAAATCATTTATCTAATAAAAGTGTTGAGTAAAGATGAAACAGCCGCTGGCTTTTTATACACCAGTTATTTTGTCCGTTATTTTGTCCGTTTTTTATTGCCAAGGTGAGAGGTTTTGTTTTAAAAGGAGACCTTTTGTTTTAAAGACATTCAATAAAATGACATGTTATGAACTCAACGAATTACACCACAAGGCAAAAATCTAAAACAAATCCATGCTTAGTGAATTTAAGAAAACACTTTACTCAACAAATTGCTTTGACAGATGGAAATATGGTGGCGATTACATAAACACTTTGACTGTTTTACGTTTGCTATTTGAATGAGAAGATAATGAGCTTCAGAGACTGAACATGCTCCACTGAGTTTAACCCCACTAGTCTGAGTTGTCCCTATCCAAGGTGCTGAAATGATCATCTCTTAGTCTCAAATGAGATTGCAGGTGTATCACAACAGGATTGAAGAAGTGATGTTTTCCCGTCTTCTGCCAGGGACTAAATGTCTGAAAATGGAAATGTGCACAACGTTTTTAGACAATTGATTATTTCTCTGATGGTTGAAGAGAAACTGAATCTGAAACGGTCGGATGTGCTGTATTTATCAGAAACCAATATGGGCAATGTTGGAGGACTTCCTCCAAAACAGCCATGGTCCATCCCTTGGGATAAAAAAAAAATCTGTTGCCAGTGTTAATATTGTTGCCATGGTAATGCTGAATGTGGATGGGTCCTCCAAACACAATGACAGCCACTCGGGTAGATAGAGGCGTGTGATGCATGCATAGGCAAGTAAGTTATCTTACATTCAGAAGTCCATGTCAACTGACACAATAGTTATTATTGAACCACAGGAAGACATTATTGAACCACAGCAGTAATTATGAGTCTCTCTTGAATCCATCTATCACTGTGACTGACAAAGCATGAGCAAGTCCTAGTGAAATGTATTATTCATCACAGTGCCTGTGATAAGAACCATTATCTGCTTTTTGCAAATCTAGTGGTCACAGGGCATATACTTTAGGAATCTGTCAATGGAGGATTGGCTATTAGACGAGACTGAGAGGCCCTCTAAACCAAGGTTTCCCAAACTCAGTCCTGGGGCCTCCCTGGGTGTACTTTGAGTTTTTTTCTCCTAGCTCTACACAGCTGATTCAAATAATCAAAGCTTGATGATGAGTTTATTATTTGAATCAGCTGTGTAGTGCTAGGAGAAAACAAGAAGTGCACCCAGGGGGGGCCTCAGGGCCGAGTTTGGGAAACCCTGGTCTAAAGTATTTGACCTGTTGGGACGTTGACCTTATGTCCATGTCCCATGTGCCTGTATGACAATACACCATCTTATTTCAATCAGATGGCAATAAACAAAACAAATGTCTTTGTTATAAATGTCTACTGAACAATAATGTGTTTTTCCACTTAGTGAGAGTAAATCTTTCAATTAAGATGCAATTGAGTTTCTCGTCATTCTAAATTGTGTTAACACTGTTTTATTGAATACACAGCTTATTGTAAACACAGTATTCCTTAGTAAATCTTATCCTGAGGGCAGCAAACACACAACAACAAAATAGTCCTGGAAATGTAAACATTCTTCCCATATTTTGATGATGGAATTGTTCATCTTCAAGAAGACATGCCATATCGGGTGTTCTACAGATAACATGGTCATGACTCTAACGAAACGCCATCACAAGCTGCCTTGGGGAAAAATGTCATCCAAAACTGTATGGACATGATGGTGACAACAAACCATAATGTTAAACTATAACACAAACCGATAGATCTTTTCTCAATTAGTTCGGAGTGGTTCTTTTGTACCAATAGCTCAGCCAACCACTCTACTGACAAAAACATGTAACAGATTGGAAGCAGAATTGGAACTACAAGGAAATGGACATTTTCACATCTTGAGTGTGGACATCAAATAGGGTACGTGCACCTGCCAAATGAGACTGCAGTACATTATGGTTGATGGATTTTGATATTATATATCTGCATATTTAAAAAAGCACAGGAAAATGAGCTGATCTTCAGAGACCTGAAGGTTTAACCTCAGTCGTCCCTTGAAATACATGACTTCATCAACCAAGGTAGACCTGGCTTTATCCTATCCTGAAAGCATGCATACTACTACTGCAGTGCTATAATGATACAACAATGTAATTAAAAGCAGTTCCTTTTGGGTATGTCTATTTAGGCGGAAATCAACATTTTTGCCATTCCATTTATTGAGAGATCAAAGGGGAAAATGCAGCAGGGAAAATAAATCCATTGAGGATACTTTAACATAGGATCAACCTTAAGATTTAGCCAGGTAAGTTACATTGGACTATTGATTATCAGCATTGCATCACCTGAGTTGAGTTGAGTTGAATTGACGCTTGCAAGTTTGCTGTAAATTCTTGATTAATGTGTCAGATGTTGCATCTGACATATATGAATACTACTCATTTGCTGGTGACATCCTGTACTCCTGTACATTTCAGATCTTCTGAAAACCAAGCAAATACTTTCTATTCAAAGCCTAGATGTACATACTCATCAGAGGTTGGTTTTTGATGGCATTTCTATGTTAATGGCAGAGTGAGATGGTTCAAATCAGGTTGAAGTTTATATGTTTGACCTACAATGGTAGGATGACAAATAACCCTGTAGTAAACATTGAGACAACATAACTTATTTATGTGGTGTAATAAATCTTTCTAAATATAATGATGAAAGCCTGATCTTTCTCAGCACTTTACAATTGTCTAAATAGTCAGCAATAAAACAAAGCAAAAGTGCAGTTTCTTGAAATGATGTTCCCTCATGACAAAACGTTCCACCGCATCCTATTCTTATGGGCTGCACATCATTATTCAAGATTGTGAACAGTACTTTTCTGCATTGAGTTGTTTTTGCAGCGTAATCTATGATATGACAGCAAACCAATGGAGCAAATAGTTGGCATATGTGTTTACAATGTGAGATCTGTTGTCCAAGTCAAGTCAAACCAAAATGAATAAAGTGAGTATGCTGTAGCCCTAAAATAAATGTTAATAAAGGTATTAGTTGATTCTTGCATGTCTGAGTGGATTTATTTTAGATTGACCTATAATCTGCCATTTTGTTGAGATTGGCTTGACATGACAGGGGCTTTGCATGACAAAAGGTTCAAAAAATATATTTTTAAATACTAATCTATCTTGAGCTCTTGTTCCAGATCAGTTTGCCACTGTTTTATAAGGGCTCATACAAAGCCTGGAGAAAGCCAGTTTCCACAAAATAACAATAGTAGCCAGTCAGTTTCCACAAAATAACAATAGTAGCCGGCGTGGGTGTAAAATATGCGGCCTATGCCCTGAAACCACCACCGCGGGAGGTGTAACCATTAGAGTAGTCACAGCACCTTGCCCTTGTGCGCGCCACTGGGCCTAAATGAGTGCCATGCAGCCAGGCACACTCTCTACCTGACTATCACAGCAGTAGAGAGGAGGCCAGTGTAATAGAGCTGTCCTTGCTTCATGCTTGACTCACTACTATCTAGACACGGGGCGGGAAACACATGCTACCAATCACTCAGTTTAAACCAACTGTCTGATAGCGATGATTTGGTTCGCCTCAAGACGTCCCTTCTAGGGGTTGTTTTCACTTCCCTTTGAAATGGGTTTTGGTATTTTTAGAGAAGCCCTCAAATTGCACTAGATGACAAAAAACGGAGCGAAAAAGCCTCAGACGCTAGGTATCCCTTATTTCTCAGTGTGGTTCTTCCTTTAGTGTTTCCATTGACTGAGCTCGATGTGAGTTTTCTAATGTTTTTTCCAATAGAGTAAGTCGTTGTGCACCTAGGCACATCCCCGCATCCCAGCCTACGTTCTATGGTGCTACACTAATGCACATGCCCTGTATATGCATACCTCCTCTCCCTGGCCAATCTGGAATGAAGTCAGTGTTTTAATGTGCTTCACCGTTCCACACAGCTGATGTGTCCTTGCTGTTCTAGTCACAATCCATCTGGGCTCTGGAGTAAATGACATTTCACATGCATCCTCTCTCCAAATACCTGTTTACCATTATCTCTAAAAGTGTTTTCACTTTTACTGATACATTCCATAATAGTGTGTTATGTTCGTTGACAGCTCAGCATGAACAGACTTTGAATGCAAAAAAGTATAGGTCTGTACAGTAGCTTTGTGGAGATGATATGAGTGAGGTTATTTGAGAGCTTTAGGCTTAATAAAGGTCTGTCAATCTCATTAGTGTCATGCCATTCACATTGGCATTCATGGCTGTACAGCTCCAATCCTTTTGCCTGGCTACCCAGACTCTTTATCTCCAGCCAAAAACTATGTCACGCCCACAGGCGTTTAATGCTAATTTCCTGCAAATCTATGCATTATGCCATGGCTAATGCTGTGTTCCTCTGCTCAAACATTGTGATAAAATCAAACTGGTATGTGCCCTGAATGCCCAGTTTGGGAATTTTGACTCTCTTGCTTTTAGGTAATGGTATTATTTAAAAATATATATAGTTCAATATATTTTCGGCATGCTTTCTATCTGGTTTGAGATGTTGGCAATGAAGCCATGTATCTTCTTCCCCAAAGTTGGATGAACAGGAACAGCTAGCAAGCTAACTATTTCTGCAGACTTCCAGTCATTGCGCTAACGCTAATTGAAATTGGCTCGTGAAACTTCCTCTTAAAACTTCCTCTAACTTCCTTCATACTGGACGCAGAGACATAAAAATCTGATCCACGAAGGTATTCTGTTGCAGCAAGCGATATTCAGAAAATTATATATTTTTTTCAGTTTGAAAACCCCTGCCCTACTGAACAAGGCCAAGGTGTGTGTGTACTATCCAGCCAATTAGTCATGTCAATTGATCAATTAAGTGCCAAGCACTTCAATGAAATGCCATTGAAGTACTAAGCAGGAATACATCTATGAAGTGCCATGCAGGGGAGAAATGCAATCAGCAGTTCTGCAGAACTCAGTTGCGTACCGCTGCCATATGGGATTGTTATGGTAGAGGAGGAAAGCTTGGAGTTGATTATGTAAGAGCAGCAACCATCAGGCAGTGGGTTCTCTCAGTTGGGATGTGTTGAGATATGCCTCACTGGTAGGCAGATGTCCATACAAGCTTCTGTGAGTTTCCTTTCCATCTCTCTAAAATGCTTTGACATTTGGGTGGCGAACAAAGCAGTCTCTGGGTCTTCTTTAGTATGCTCATATGTCAAAAGGAAAATGATTTTTTCTGAGTGACAATGGAACTTTAGTGTGGCCACTTCAATTGGTCCATTTCCACAGCAGAACATTTTTCAGAAATCTTTTCTGTTGTGCATTGAATGGTTCATCGGGGACTCAGAAAGGGTCAGAAAAGCACAGTAGAAGACAAAGTGATGAAGCGCTTTCCCTCCAGTATGTCTAAACTACCTTCATATCTAAACTACCTTCATGTCTATACAGCCTCTTGGAAGACAGAAACTCTTTGGATTAAGTTTGATTTGTAGATATTGATCGAGACATGTAAAATCTGTCAACAACACTCTGCTCTGTTAGAGCAGCTCACAGAAAACTGCACCTGTACATAGCCCATCTGTAAATAGCCCATCCAACTACCTCACCTCTTTGCACCCCAGTATCTCTACTTGTACATTCATCTTCTGCACATATATCACTCCAGTGTTTAATTGGTATATTGTAATTACTTTGCCACCATGGCCTATTTATTGCCTCACCTCCCTTATCTTACCTCATTTGCACACACTGTATATAAACATTTCTACTGTATTATTGACTGTATATTTATTTATTCCATGTGTAACTCTGTGTTGTTGTATGTGTCAAAATGCTTTGCTTTATCTTGGCCAGGTCGCAGTTGCAAATGAGAACTTGTTCTCAACTAGCCTACCTGGTTAAATAAAGGTGACATAAATAAAATAAAATAAATTCTCCTCATTGGTTGGACTTCTGAAGGTCCTGGCAAGAACAAACTTTAGAAGAGTACTATATAGGTAAAGAAAAATAAAAGACTTGTGAGGAGTCATCTTTCCAGTGCTGACTTCTTAGTCAAGTCAGTCCTGTGTTGCTCTTGTCTTTTGCATTCTCAACATGTATTCAATTACATAACTGAATATATCACACGGTTCCTATCCTAACATTTTGCCTCTGTAGCCTCATAATGACCAAACTCCTGTCAGAAAAGGTCACAGAAGTTGGTGACTTCCTCATCCTCAACAGGTCCTGACAGAACCTCTTTCCGCAGTCTTAGACATGCTTCTCACGTGAATAACGTGGAGCCAGTTCAGAAGGAGAACCCCAGCGTGGTGGCATCAGCTCATTCCATCAGCAGATATTGCAACAATTGGATTCACACTCTACTTACTGTACATGCAATCTATTTAGTTGTCCAGTTCTACACTTGCTTCCTCAATGCAGGATGTCACACGTTCACATGTGCTGGTGATTCTTGCTGCCTTGTCGCTGTAACTAGCTTTTACTCACCATGCTCACTGTTTATGTCATCCCACTACCACCCCAGCCTCCACCTGTCTGGGTTCTGGGTTTCTTCTTTCAGGGGATTTGATATAACTACAAGCAATGAGGATGATCTGTTGTATCATCTTCTTATGAGCAGAGCCTTAACGCCATGACATACATTGTAATCTTTTCTACTAAATGGTTAAACGTGGTGTTTCCTTTCTGAAGCGGCATTCTGGACAGATTGGATGGGTCGTGTCTTTATTGATGGTTTCTTGCTATACTGTATGCTCATTAAGATCATATAACGAGGTTACCGGTAATAGGAATTTATCTGTTTTAGCATTACAATGACAGAATCACATTCAGTGACTCTGTAATGATGACCCTTAGCACGACAAGATGTGTCAAGAGCAGGGAATCAGCTGGACATATTTTATATCATCAAATCAATCTGTTTTTCTTTTTCATACCTCCATCGGGAGCTTATTGATCCATCTATTTTTGTTTAAAATTCATTTTATGTAAACATCTGCCACATATTACCATTTGATTGCTTAAGACATTTATAACAAATGGTCTCTCCAATGGCAACAATAAGATCTCTAAAAGAGACCGTATTAGACCTAAATTCTCTTCACCAAAGCTTCCATAAAAGGTCTGACCATTGTGCCAATGCTAAATCTCTTCTGCAAATAATTCCAGGAGGCAGCTTCCCCCTGTAGACTCGGCGGAAT
The DNA here is from genome assembly GCF_002021735.2 of Oncorhynchus kisutch. NCBI lineage: Eukaryota > Metazoa > Chordata > Actinopteri > Salmoniformes > Salmonidae > Oncorhynchus > Oncorhynchus kisutch. The sequence goes on from NC_034192.2 coordinate 44,034,668, forward strand.
TAAAGCAATGTCGAGTGAGGGCTGCTGTCACCCAGATTGCCAAGCCTACTTATGACATCCAGAGCGCCTTGTATTATAATACATATTCAGCCAGTTGCATAGAATTCCATTCCAGACAGCTCTTACATGTGATTACTAAACAAAAGACAAAGTAAATACAGTAGCATTACAATGGGTTCCATTTTGGGAAAACAAAACATGTTTGGCTTTCATTGAAGAACTTGCAAAGTGTACAAGCCAATTGGAACGAAAGGAAATGACATTGGAACGTTCAGAACACGCAGAGATTGTACGATATTGTCATAGATGTTAACGTCATAAAATAGTTGTGTTTGTTGTCTTCGCCACAAACCACTTGGCATAGCAGCAAGGCATCTGCACATCATGGCAAGTTTTCTTGTTGCATTTACAGTATAGACCCAACATTTTGACATTCCAACGCCATTCCCTGTTTGGCATTCACATCCTGCCTCCGCTATCTGTGCCAATGGTAATCTTCCTCCTCCAGAGACGGACAAAATCATTAGGTGAATTGAAGAGGGAACATGACTGAAAAAACCCAGACAATAGACTAACAACAGTGATGTTGAAAGCAGCCTTCTCTAGGAGCAGAGATGTGTCCACTCTAACTAGAAGAAATCTTACGATTTCATCAGTAGATCTTTGCTTTGAGTGTCAATTTCTTGGTTTTGTGGATAGATTCAAATACTGTCTTTTGATTATTTGTAGCTGGTAAATGACTGAGGGGCAAGAAAAGCATACCATAAATACAACGGAGTAGTATTAGTGTTGCCTAGTCACAGATTGTGTTTAATGACAAACTACAGTACATATAATCTTTTTAGAGCTCTTTGACTCACTGATACGGTCACTCACTCCTGTCCTCCAGTCAGACCAGAATGCAAACAAACAGGTATTGATCTGGTGAGACAGACAGCAGAGATCAGTGGAGAGAAGTAGATGAAGTTGGTGTTCCCGAGGTGCACTGTCAACAAATCTGCCTGAAGTGGTCCATTCGATCCATTGGGACGTAAAGGCACAGTGTTGCAGATTACAGGACACTCACTTCCCCTCTTGCTTTCATTGTGTTAGCTGTTTATTTCACCTTCGCACTTCAGTGACAGTGCAGTGGTCACACTACCATATAGGATACCCTGTAGAACTCAACCCACATTGCCCACAGTACTGTAGCATGCAGTTACTGTTGCTACTGTAACCTATGCAGATGTTTTATAAGCTAGCATACTATGAACTACTGTACCAAAAATACAAACAATGGATAGTTTTATGTGATAGCCATACCTACCAGATTATGATGTTGGTGGAGGACCAGTCAGTTTCATAGTGTATTCTCATTGATCTGATTTTACTCTGTAAAAAAAAAAGAAATCATTATTTTTTATCCCTACTTTCAGTTCTCTACATCTTTGTCCTAGTTTGTAAACACATTTACTGCTTAATACATAACTACTGTTCCCTAGGCCTAGATAGCTACGATAGGTTTGACAGAGTCCGGCCCTGAGAATCTCTCTCCAAATCTCCTCAACCCCAAAATCCTCCTAGGAAGGAATCTAGAGGATGGAGTCTAGGGCAAGGAGTCTAGAGGAAGGAATCTCGAGGAAGGAAGAATCTCGAGGAAGGAATATTGAGGAAGGAATCTCGAGGCAAACAGAAAAGTACTATGAAGGCTGTGTTCATCTAAGCATATCAATGTGATGATGATATATCCCTACATGTTGTGTGTATGTACTGACATGTATGTGTAACTGATAGATGCACACACACAAATGTTCATGTTTTAAATACATGTAAATTGTCAAGTCTTTTGTCTGTAATGTCTTTTTCGTAATGTGTCAGACCCCAGTAAGACTAGCTGTAGCTATTGGCGTCGACTTACGGGGATCATAATGAAGAAAATCCAATCAAATATTTTTTTTACAGTATATATTATCTAAAGGTTACATTGTTTGGTACTAAGGCAACTTTTAAAATGTAAGCTCCTACTTCTTATCATGGTAGTGTTCACTGAAGCTCCTACTTCTTATCATGGTAGTGTTCACTGAAGCTCCTACTTCTTATTAACATGGTAGTGTTAACTGAAGCTCTTACTTCTTAACACGGTAGTGTTAACTGAAGCTCCTACTTCTTATCATGGTAGTGTTCACTGAAGCTCCTACTTCTTATTAACATGGTAGTGTTAACTGAAGCTCTTACTTCTTAACACGGTAGTGTTAACTGAAGCTCCTACTTCTTAACATGGTAGTGTTAACTGAAGCTCTTACTTCTTAACATGGTAGTGTTAACTGAAGCTCTTACTTCTTAACACGGTAGTGTTAACTGAAGCTCCTACTTCTTAACATGGTAGTGTTAACTGAAGCTCCTACTTCTTAACATGGTAGTGTTAACTGAAGCTCCTACTTCTTCTTAACACGGTAGTGTTAACTGAAGCTCTTACTTCTTAACACGGTAGTGTTAACTGAAGCTCCTACTTCTTAACATGGTAGTGTTAATGTACTTCGAGTTTTTACTGTATATTTCCTATTATTCACAGTTCTCATTGCAGAGAAATCGGTACTGCAGGGCTTTTTCTGTAGTTAGTTAAAGGAAATAAGAAGTCACCAGTACCTCGCCTTTGTAGCACAATGTCAGACTTCAGAGGGACACACTTTCATCTGTAAGAAATAATTGGTAGAAAATTGTGTGTGTGGTGTGCAGTATTATTTTTCCTCCATCAAAGAAAAAAAGAGAACGGCAATTATTCTGCCACTTATCACGCTTCTCCTCGTTCTCGGACTGGTCTGCTTCAGAACAGCAGAAGAAGAATGAGGGACCTCTGAACATTTCTCTGAAATTTGCTGCAAGGCAAAACATTGCATTATGCTATGTAAAGCATAACAGCAAGGACACAATTTGCTTGATGTACACAACTGTTTTGCTCCCCTGTTTCTGAATACACACTACTACTTACCTAGCTATAGTATTGGCAGTGGCGATTTTAGCATGTAAAACCCCCAAAATGTATGCAACACAACAAAACACAAAGCCACAACACAACAAAACACTAAACAATACATTAATTGCACTATAACAGTGACAAACGGTGCCCAAAACTGTTTGAGCCTACATAAAGTTGTCCCAACAACAGAGCTTTCTTTTCAGCACCATGGAGTGAATCCTTACCACCTGGCTATCATCGGAGCCTTGTCTGGCCGAGAAACAGTTCATTCAGCCTTGTTTACTAACTTTTAAAATAACATAGCTGATAAGGCTGACTTGCTTAAACAAATATGGTTTCTACTAACAATTGAGATATACAAACTATGGCATGAGAGGATTACGAGTGCATAAGAGGCAATACGTTATTTAGATTAAGACATTAATGATCGAGCTAGGACAGACATAGTCAATATAACTATTTGTTCAGCACTTTTGAAATGTACAGCAACAGAATTCAGAACATGGGCTGTTCTTACAGTATTCTCCATTTACACAAAGTCAGAACCGTAGGATAAGTAAAGGGGGCATATTGTCAGAGTCGTGTGTATAGGTGGCAGAGAAGTCAAGCGCAGGAGAATCAAACTTGGTGGAATGGAGTAGTTTAATAACTTTTAAAAAAACTTCACTCTTAAACCATGAATACAATTAAAAAAAGTGGGTACGAGGACCCGTCGCGCACCAATACAAACAACACGAATACTGAACAACAAACAATCTATGACAAAGACATGAGGGGAAACAGAGGGTTAAATACACAGCAGGTAATTAATGGGAATGAAACCAGGAGTGCAGGAAGACAAGAAAAAAACAATGGAAAATGAAAAATGGATCAATGATGGCTAGAAGACTGGTGACATCGACAGCCGAGCACCGCCCGAACAAGGAGAGGCATCGACTTCGGTAGAAGTCATGACAATACCCTGCCCTGACGCTAGGCTCCAGCAGCGCGTCGACACCATATCACGTCCTCCACCGGAACCCCCGCACTCCTCCGGGACCCTCTCAATGTCCAGAGGGGGCGGAGGAACATCCCGCACTTCAGCCTCCTGGAGTGGGCCAGCGCTGTGTGTGGAGAGGGAAATGCGGCGTTGGACCATTGAGAAGTTCACCCGCCGTTTCCGGGCAGTATTCGACCACCCACCCGAGGGCAGAGCGGCGGGTGAGCGCCTCTACCATCTGAGGCAGGAGACGAGGAGAGCCCAGTAGTTTGCGCAGTAGACTGTCAACTTGATTCATGATGATGACCGCTAGCTTGCTCGCTAAGATTTTGATAGTATGATGTTGACATGATCAGTCCAATCAAAGCTACGGTAGATGTAACGTGGTTTGACGTAATGTTATCTGTAGCCAATGAACTTGAGTCTTCTTGGATGGGCACTTCAAATTTAATTCTATGGCAGCACCCAAATTTTCAAGCTCTTCCCGTAGATTTTGCGGTGATGTAGTGCCCCATGTGTGACAGAACACTGAGCCAATCATGGTGCAACTAGAGAACATTACCAACCACTACGCTCTATATTTTCAAGTGGGAAAGGGGCGCTCAGGGTAGAACTCGGTTGTGCTGGTGGAGGCGCCTCACTACCACAGAAAGCACTGAGCTAGGCTGAAACACCTGCATTTTGGAGCTGCCTTGCTCAAGAAAGCAAAAAAGAGACCATGTTTGTATGCGGCGTTATTAACTCAATTATTTAAAAAATGACATTGTTTGCAAACTGATATGTGATACGCGTTAATGCCAAAATAACATGCCCCACCTGCTCTGAATGTCGGGTTGCCACTGAGTAATGGATTACCAATTCAAAAAGGCAACACTTGGCAGCCAGTAGACTGTTAATAATGCTACTCAGGTTGTCAAAAAACACTATCACTATCGGTTAACTCATGGTTCAATGAACTGCACTTGTTAGCATCAACTGTGAATACCAGATCATGTTGAATTCATAAGAAGAGAGAGAATAACACAGTTACGTTGATAGAACCTAGTTCCATAATAACAGGGATGACTGATGTTAAAGCATGGAGAAGAGCCCATTGATGCCTGCCTATATATCGCGCTACACCATGAAGGAAAATATATCAAACACAGAGTACATGCATTGCATATGTCTTCATGGCAAAGAACCAGGAAGATAAAAGCATTATTTCCAAAATTCCCTGGACGACTTCTGTTTCTGAATTACGAAGGTTTGCTTTGGAATAATCTGCATTTTCAAAAAAGTGAAATATGTATAACTCTGTACATGCATTACATACTGTATGTCACAGTAAAGACAAGCAACCAGTGTCTAGTACCTGGAATTAGGGGACAACTACCAGTGAATGCTAGAAGTTTTCTGTGCTGTGCGAGACATCTGAGTGAATAAATAAAAGCTTCCTTTGTGTGACATGTTGGGATGGGATTAAGAGCTTTTCACGGCTAAGGGAGATTTCTAATCTTCTGACAGCAGACTGAGAAAATCTGCCCCAGACTGACAAGGAAGCTCATGTCTCCCCATCCAGCAAATAAAAATTCTCTATCTAAGCTAGCCGAGTAGCCGTCCACATGAGTTCACACTGAGAAAATTCTGAGTGGATAAATAAGCGCATCTGACTAAATATGCAGGTACATTTCTCATACCCCCAAAAATTGAATTATAAAGTCAGAAAATGTACTGAATTCCTGAATATGAATCAGTTTCACTCTTTATATCTTTGATCAAGACATTTGCGACTGAGCTACAATGTCACACCTCTTCTAGCGGTCGATATGGCTGTTTTGCCATTATCACAGTCCAAACTGCCTTCAGAATCAGAACATGTTAAGGTCATGGGTAACAATTAGTCAGAAAGCACCTGCAGCCTACAAATAATATGGATTCATCGAAACACTATAAAATTGTAATTTTTTACAGACTCCTGCATATCTCTACCTGTACATGACCATCTGATCATTTATCACTCCAGTGTTAATCTGCAAAATTGTAATCATTCGCCTACCTCCTCATGCCTTTTGCACACAATGTATATAGACTCTCTTTTTTTTCCTACTGTGTTATTGACTTGTTAATTGTTTACTCCATGTGTAACTCTGTGTTGTCTGTTCACACTGCTATGCTTTATCTTGGCCAGGTCGCAGTTGCAAATGAGAACTTGTTCTCAACTAGCCTACCTGGTTAAATAAAGGTGTTCTCAACTAGCCTACCTGGTTAAATAAAGGTGTTCTCAACTAGCCTACCTGGTTAAATAAAGGTGTTCTCAACTAGCCTACCTGGTTAAATAAAGGTGTTCTCAACTAGCCTACCTGGTTAAATAAAGGTGTTCTCAACTAGCCTACCTGGTTAAATAAAGGTGTTCTCAACTAGCCTACCTGGTTAAATAAAGGTGTTCTCAACTAGCCTACCTGGTTAAATAAAGGTGAAATAAAATAGAATAAAATAAATTGAAGAGCACTGATATTGCAAACAATTTCCTCAATGTTTTGCCTCTCCAGAAGTCTTGACCCTCTGAAAATGGAAATACATAGATATCCTGGGGGTGATTTCACAGCTCTGTGGGCTGAACATTGCAATCTTTGTGGCTCGGATTAAGAAGTGCGAGTGTGATTGGCAGAACTTCCTGTGTGCCCATACCGTGGACTTGGATTTTGCATGACATTCCGAGGCTTTATTTTCTAGTCCACAACTATGATTCTGTGCTTTCATTTTTTTATGACATTCCTTAAAGATTCATATTTGGTAGATACATTGACCAATGAGATTACAACCTATTTTGACCCACTCAAAAAGACAAAAGTTTGTTGAATTCCCAATGTGTTATCACTATGCCTTCAACCATCTAAAAGCACAACCAAATTCCAATGGAAAATCAATGTCTGATATTTGGTTTAGCTGTCACCTAAATGTGTTATCACTGTGCTTTCAACCATTTAAAAGCACAACAAAGTTTGAATGGGAATACAATGTCAGATATTTTGTTTATTTATACAACAAGCTCATGTGTTATCGCTGTGCTGAATCTAATAGCACTAGCAAATGATCTGGATTGCAGTTGAGATTACATTAAAGTACATAGTGCACGTGATAAATGTCGCTTGAGATTCTGTGAAGATTATTATAGCAATTGTGAAGACTTCCACAGACCTGCGACCCTGAATGTGTATGCTTTCTATGATTACATAGGAAGACATTTATTTGTACAGTAACCTCACAATGTGGCCATGGATGTGTTACTCATTTGAAGGTTTAATAAATACTGTTACATTAGTTTGTAAGATAGCCTTTATATTAGGTTATTTACCATATTGCAAAAGTGATACTGAATTGTGTTTGTTGACATTGCAACCAAATATCAACATTTGAAGGAGATGTTTCTTAGATAGCTCCATCTGTGCCACTGAGTCTGGCTTTAATTCCAGTTTGTCTACAAATTAATAATTGATATGTTGGATTCATGTTAAAGTTAAAGTTAAAGAATAGGACTAAATCAAAAACTTTAAATACGGTTCAATTTGATCCTATTCTTTAACTTAGATTTTTGGTTGAGAAGAAGACGTGAATCCAATATATTTATTATTAACTTGAACATTCCAAACAAGTAGTCCAGGTAGCCATTTGATTAATTGTTCAACAGTCTATTGGCTTGGGGGTAGAAGCATTTAAGGAGCCTTTTGGACCTGGACTTGGTCCTCAAGTACTGCTTGCCGTGCGGTAGCAGAGAGAACAGTCTATGACATGGGTGGCTGGAGTTTTTGACAATTTTTGGGGCCTTCCTCTGATAGTATAGAGGTCCTGGATGGCAGGAAGCTTGGCCCCAGTGATGTACTGGACCGTACGCACTACCTTCTGAAACCGGTCAGGATACACTCGATGGTGCAGCTGTAGAACTTTGAGGATCTGGAGACCTATGCCAAGTTTCCTGAGGGGGAATAGGCATTGTTGTGCCCTCTTCACGACTGTCTTGGTTAGTTTTGCTCTCCTTTTCCTGTTGTCCACGATCAGCTAATTTGTCTTGCTCACGTTGAGGGAGAGGTTTTTGTCCTGGCACCACACTGCCAGGTCTCTGAACTCCTTCCTACAGGCTGTCTCATCATTGTTGGCGATCAGGCCTACCACTGTTGTGTCATCAGCAAACTTAATGGTGCTGGAGTTGTGCTTGGCCACACAGTTGTTGGTGAACAAGGAGTACAGGAGGGGACTAAGCACACACCCCTGAGGTGCCCACGTTAAGGATCAGCGTGGCGGATGTATTGTTGCCTATCCTTACCACCTGGGTGCGGCACGTCAGGAAGTCCAGGATCCAGTAGCAGAGGGAGGTATTTAGTCCCAGGGTCTTTAGCTTAGTGATGAGCGTTGTGGGCACTATGGTGTTGAATGCTGAGCAATAGTCAATGAACAGCGTTCTCACATGGGTGTTTCTTTTGTCCAGGTGGGAAAGGGCAGTGGGGATTGCAATTGAGATTGAGTCATCTGTGGATCTGTTGGGGCAGTATGCGAATTGGAGTGGGTCTAGGATTTCCGGGATGATGGTGTGGATGTGAGCCATGATTAGCCTTTCAAAGCACTTCATGGCTACAAACGTGAGTGCTACAGGGTGGTAGTCATTTAGGCAGGTTATCTTAGCGTTTTTGGGCACAGGGACTATGAGAGGTTGAAAATGCCAGTGAAGACACTTGCCAGTTGGTCCACGTATGCTCTGAGTACATGACCTGGTCATCCCACCTGGCCCCGCGGCCTTGTGAATGTTGACCTGTTTAAAAGGTCTTACTCACATTGGCTACGGAGAGTGTGATGACACAGTCATCCAGAACAGTTGGTACTCTCATGCATGCTTTAGTGTTGCTTGCCTCAAAGCGAGGATAAAAAGGTATTTAGCTCGTCTGGTTGGTTCGCATCACTGGGCAGCTCACGGCTGGATTTCCCTTCGTAGTCCATAATAGTTTTCAAGCCCTGCCACATCCGACGAGTGTTAGAGCTGGTGTAGTAGGATTCAATCTTAACCCTGTATTGCCACTTTGCCTGTTTGACGGTTTGTCTGAGGGCATTGCGGGATCTCTAATAAACGTCCGGATTAGTGTCCCCCTCCTTGAAAGCGGCAACTCTAGCCTTTAATATTGTATTGTCTATTTTTTGTTGAATCCTGGGTGGAATTTAAACAATAGCTTTGATGACTTCCAGAATGCTATATCACCTTAAATATCATTCTTTATTGATAAATGATTGATAAGAAAATGTAAAAAATGATTTGCTCTGTTGAACCTGACTTCGATAGCAACAGTGAATCTATTAAGTGGAGATTTTAGTTACAGTCAGTCATTTCAAAGCTAAGCAGGGCTTGTTTGAATCCCTGGATGGGAGACCGAAGGGATAGCTGTAGATAGATGAACTCTCCAGTAGGAGGTACTGCCCAGCCTATTGCTTTTTTCTCGTGGTGGATATTACATTGAATATCTGACATTGTTTCAAAGTTACAAATTCAACATATTTTATACAAGGTTTGTCTATGTTGAAAATTGGTTTCCATGATGACATGATTCTGTGGTAGAAGTTTTACCATCAAAACCTTTTTCATATCCAACGTATTTTCAATGTCGATTCCACGTCACGATATGCATATTCATCACTGGCAGTGGTTCCACTCAACTGTCTGAACACTTTCAAGTATCTTAATAAAGATACTCCAATGCTGCAATTGTTCTTTAATATTAATGCAACCGCATTTGAGGTGGCACACAAGGTGAATTAAGAAGCAGAGAAATATATCACTTGGAGACTACAAAGGCACTTCAAAACACTCCCTAATGAACTTGGCATTTAGATCCCTGAGCAGGCTGCATGGGAAGCTGAGGTCCTATTTTTCATCCATTTTATGGTCTAGGGAGGTTGTTCTTTAACTCACGGTGGCCGCTTCCTGAAAAAAGGACTTGTGGGGACTCAGATGTGGGGACTATCAGATAAAACCATGGTGTACTAAAATATCTTTCTTTCTTTACATTTCAGACAGTCACTCAGAGGGTGATTTGTACAATGATAGTTCATATTTATATACAGTATATTTATATACAGTATGTAAATATGCTGATGGACTGGAAGACGGAGCTTTTAACATTCAAAGCTTTCTGAGTATGACTGTTTCATTTGTCTGTGAACTAAACTACATGTTGTTAATCGTTCAAAATGTACATCAAATGTGTGAATACGCGGCCCAACAAGCTCAATTAGGCTATACTACATGTTGTTAATCGTTCAAAATGTACATCAAATATGTGAATACGCGGCCCAACAAGCTCAATTAGGCTATACTACATGTTGTTAATCGTTCAAAATGTACATCAAATATGTGAATACGCGGCCCAACAAGCTCAATTAGGCTATACTACATGTTGTTAATCGTTCAAAATGTACATCAAATATGTGAATACGCGGCCCAACAAGCTCAATTAGGCTATACTACATGTTGTTAATCGTTCAAAATGTACATCAAATGTGTGAATACGCGGCCCAACAAGCTCAATTAGGCTATACTACATGTTGTTAATCGTTCAAAATGTACATCAAATGTGTGAATACGCGGCCCAACAAGCTCAATTAGGCTATACTACATGCTAAAGCAATACTGTAGTTCTGCTTTCAGTAAGTAGTGAATGTTGTTACCTTCTGTAGAATGACACTTCTTCAGCCTGCTTTTATAAAGGGATTGCATTTACTGTAAAGAGCTTAATGCTTCTGAAAACTGCTGCTCTACTAACTATTCCTTAGCTAACAGTGTATTGCATAAATTAGGAGAAAGGATAAGGTCTTGTATACATACATACTTGAGCATACCACCCTGCAGCAAATACAAGGCTTTTAGAAAATGAAAAAAAATCTGGAGTTTCTGAGAAGGTTGAGGTGGTGATTCCCTGATTCCCTCACCCTCTTAAATTTGACCATGTTGTTGCTCCTTTGTGCTGATTGCATCCCTGATTGTGTGAAGGATCTGCGCTATTTGTTTTTATTTTATGGTAGTTCTGGTAATTAGCAAAATACACCTGTGCTTGTCAGAGGGACTGGAAATCACTGTACGGGTTCGTTCACCTCTCTCCACCAACCATACACATTCAGTTGTGTTTTTTTTATTAATTCAGAATTGCAGCACGCTGCCAGACATAATGTGGAACAAATTCTTTGAGTGCAACACACAGCAACACGTTTGGCCCGAGCTAACTTGTCAATTAGATTTCTTATTTAATGACTTGCAGTGCCACCATGCAATTACTTTAGCAGAGCCCAAACCTTATTATTGAAACTCTCCAATGGTCTTTGATGTGCTTTGCTGGTATCTGCAGCACTCATTATCACCGTCCATCAGACATTTGTCAGTTCCTAAAAACAGTCCACAGCTAATTGATTCACATTGGAAAAAGAATTGTGCTGATCCGTGTTAATCTAAACGTGCATGAGTTGAAATGAATTATTTAACTTGAAACATTGAAGGGAAGATAGGATAATTTACTTGTCAGCAGAGCCTTTACAGTATGAAAATCACTTTAAGGACAAATTAAACTAGCTAATTTAGGGGAAATGGCCTCTAGATTAAATGTCTCCACAGGCTCAAATGTGGCTGAAAATATTACATTATGGGGTATAGGGGGATAGGGGGATAGGGGGATAGGGGGATAGTTTGATGGAATTCAAGCAGTTCCAAGAGACTGAAATGCAATATCAAGTAAAACGGGGGAATGGAGTACATGTATCAAGTTCCTTGTCTAAGTATAATGGGTCTAGTATTTTAATAGCAACAGTTTTGAGTCAGTCAGACTAAACCCAGGAGTCGTTCATGGTGACATAACATTAGTTGTCCCAAGAATGACAAGGCCAAACGTAGATATAAAGTTTAGGTCAAATATGAGTGGCAGTTGAGCGTTTAAGTTGTGGATTACGTCCATTAGTCAGTGGCTTTTTCGCTGTTCTCTTTCCAAGCAGATACACTACATGACCAAAAGTATGTGGACACGTGCTCGTCGAACATCTCATTCCAAATTCATGGGCATTAATTTGGAGTTGGTCCCCACTTTTCTGGGTTGGCTTTAAAAACTTCTTCGGGATTGGTGTCCCTTCCATGGGACGGTTGAGCTAACATAGGCTAATGCGATTAGCACGTTACAAGAACATTTCCCAGGACATAGACATATCTAATATTGTCAGAAATCTTAAATTCTTGTTGATCTAACTGCACTGTCCAATTTACAGTAGCTATTACAGTGAAATAATACCATGTTATTGTTTGAGGAGAGTGCACAGTTATGAACATGAAAAGTTATTAAATTGCACCTGGGCTGGAATAATACATTATGGCCTTTCTCTGGCATTTCAAAGATGACAAAGATGAAAAAATACAAAAGAACGGTTGTTTTTTTCTTTGTATTATCTTTTACCAGATCTATTGTGTTAACTTCTACTACATTTCTTTCACATTTCCATAAACTTCGAAGTGTTTCCTTTCAAATGGTACCAAGAATATGCATATCCTTGCTTCAGGGCCTGAGCTACAGGCAGTTAGATTTGGGTATGTCATTTCAGGCAAAAATTGAAAAAAAGGGGCTAATCCTAATCCTTAAACTATATGTTGGAACATTTGCTTCGGGGACTTGCTTCCATTCAGCCACAAGAGCATTAGGGAGGTCGGGGATTGATATTGGGGGTTTAGGCCTGGCTTGCAGTCAGTGTTCCAATTCATTGCAAAGGTGTTCGATGGGGTTGAGGTCAGGGCTCTGTGCAGGCCAGTCAAATTCTTTCACACCAATCTCGACAAACCATTTCTGTATGGAACTCGCTTTGTACACAGGGACATTGTCATGCTGAAGCTAGAATGGGCCTTCCCCAAAGTTGGAAGCACAGAATCGTCTACAATGTCATTGTATTCTGTAGCATTAAGGTTTCCCTCCACTGAAACTAAGGGGCTTAGCCCGAACCATGAAAAACAGCCCCAGACCATTATTCCTCCTCCACCAAACTTTACATTTGGCACGATGCATTGGGGCAGGTAGGGTTTTCCTGGCATCTGCCAAACCGTTGGACTGCCAGATGGTGAAGCACAATTCATCACTCCAGAGAACACGTTTCCACTCCTCCATAGTCCAATGGCAGCGAGGTTTATACCACTGCAGCCAACGCTTGACATTGCGCATGGTAATCTTCGGCTTGTGTGCGACTGCACGGCCATGAAAACCCATTTCATGAAGCTCCCAAAAACTGTTAATGTGCTGACGTTGATTCCAGAGATAGTTTGGAACTCAGTAGTGAGTGTTACAACATAGGACAGACCATTTTTATGGGCTACGCGTTTCAGCACTCGGCAGTTCAGTTCTGTGAGCTTGTGTGGCCTACCACTTTAGACGTTTCCACTTCACAATAACATCACTTACAGTAGACTGGGGCAGCTCTAGCAGGGCAGAAATTTGACAAACTGACTTGTTCAGTAAGTCCATTCCACTGCCAACGTTTGTCTATTTATTTTGTTGTTTTATTTAACCTTCATTTAACTAGACAAGTCAGTTAAGAACAAGTTCTTATTCACAATGATGCCCAACCACGGCCAATCCCTAACCTGGATAACGCTGGGACAAATATGCGTCGCCCTATGGGACTCCCAATCACGGCTGGTTGTGATACGGTCTAGAATCAAACCAGGGTCTGTAGTGATCTCTAACACTAAGATGCAGCGCCTTAGACCTCTGCGCTCAATTTTATATACTTGCCAGCAATGGGTGTGGCTGAAATAGCCGTATATATACATTGTCATCAGAAAGTATTCAGATGCCTTGACTTTTTCCAAATGTTGTTACGTCACAGGCTTATTGATTAGTCTCCCAGTCACTGCCACTGAAAAACATCCCCAAAGCATGATGCTGCCACCACCATGCTTCACTGTAGGGATGGTGCCAGGTTTCCTCCAGACATGACACTTAGCATTCAAGCCAAAGAGTTCAAACCTTGGTTTCAGGTGCCTTTTGACAAACTCCAAGTGGGCTGTCATGTGCCTTTTACTGAGGAGTGGCTTCCAACTGGCCACTCTACCATAAAGGCCTGATTGGTGGAGTGCTGCAGAGATGGTTGTCCTTCTGGAAGGTTCTACCATCTCCATATAGGAACTCTGGAAGTCTGTCAGTCTCGGCGCTCTATGGACAATTCCTTCGACCTCATGGTTTGGTTTTTACTCTGACATGCACTGTCAACTGTGTGTGCCTTTTCAAATCATACCCAATCAATTGAATATACCACAGTTGGAATCAAGTCGTAGATACATCTCAAGGATGATCAATGGAAACAGGATGCACCTAAAATCAATTCCGAGTCTCATAGAAAAGGGTCTAAGTACTTACGTAAATAAGGTATTTCTGTTCTTTTTTTGTCTTTAATACATTTGCAAACGTTTTCACATTGTCATTATGGGGTGTTGTGTGTAGATAGATCTGGGGGGGGGATATTTAATACATTTTAGAATAAGGCTGTAACGTAACAAAATGTGGAAAAAGTCTGAATACTACGAATGCACTGTATCCCAGATGGGTTGACATTTCACCTATCAACGTCTTCATCCACTTGATGTCACTAGCTAGCTATCCAGCTAATGTTAGCTAGGCAATGTTATCCATGAAGCTAGCCTCTGATAAATTGTTTGGGTAACCTGTGCCTTGCGAAGCTGCCTACTATAGCCAAGTGAATGTCAGTAGCTCATCACAATACTAGCTTTTTTCTTATTCACCGTTTCCCTGGCAGCCCATCCAACAGCTCCAGATCGAGTATATTACAGACAGCAGTAAGCCATAGCACCAGGTTGTAAACAGGAAGTAATGAGCCCGCACATGTACATCTTTTGTATGTGGTTCCAAATTAACTAAAGTCAGCTCTTGCAAGACACCTATGTGATCGACCGGCTTGATTCGGTCTTATGTAGTAAAATTTGAAATTGTATTTTTTACATTGGATAAAAGTAGAGACTCAGAGCTGAAAATTGTATATCATACACTACAGTTGAGGAACAATGGGAAAGAAATTCTGCTTTGAAAGTGGATAAACTTGTAACTTCACTTTTGAGAAAATGTCCTTTGAATATTTTGGTACACCTACAGGAGAGCTCTTCTTTGTCTACACCCATTTAGCATCATTCACACCCTATAAAGTGCTAGCCCCACCCATCTTTCTAAGTATTTATATGTGAGGCCATGTACTAAACAACCAAAGATTTCAAGACTAAGGCTGATTTATACTACAGGTGTGTTCGTAAATGTAATCTTGAGTGCGTTCGTAAACTCAGAGCGTTGTCAGATTGTCAGTTTGTAAATTCAGAGTGCACTGGACACTCTGGCCGAGGGGTAGGGTTGATCCAAGCGTTCTGACCTAACAACAGCAGTCAAGCACCCAAGCTAACTGGCTAAGTTTTGCTAGCTTGCTAGCTACTTCTAGACACAAATGAGAGAACGGCTCCCTCTGACCATTTTACTCGCCCTAGCAGAGCTGGTTAGGCAGTTTTTATGTTATCCAGAGTGCTGGCAACAATTTAATTACACTTTTTGGCAATGTTTATTGACACTGGCCATATTCAACGGGTGTTGAGCGTCCGTGAATTCATCAGTTATTCTGCGCTCTGGCACACTCACACGAGAGTGCTCTGAAATCGGAGTAGATCGCCAGAGCGAGCTACATCTATTGACAGTTGTCACAGTGACATCATGAACATTCTATTGAAATGGTTACTTGTATAGTGGAGTCTTTTGTTTAGACATGTAGCTAAATAGCTAAACAATGAACCATAATCCCAACTCATAACGTTACTACCCTGCATGAATCTGCAAGTAGCTAACCAACCAGGTTCAATGTTAGCTAGCTAACATTAGGCAATAACTAGCAATGCAAATGGCTCTGAGATATGAATAATATAATTACACAGATCATACACGTAATGTTAGCTAGTGAGCCAGCTAGCTAGCTAGCTAACAATACACTTTCATTTGAAATGAAAATGACTTTCTGACCAAATTAAAATGTGTAATATCTGAAAATTTAGCTAGCTAGACTATCTTGCCCACATACATGGATGGATGCTTCTCCCTCTCTGTCACGGATGCCATGGTTGCCCTTAGTTTGAAGATGTACTCCGGTAACAGGTGTTTTATACAACAGACTTCTGTGTGTTCTCTTTTTGACTCCTATCGTGGAAATACAAATCAATAATGAGGAGAGACAAGGTCAATAACCAATCAGGATATTACTTTATTCAAAACATATTAATAACATTGATTAATTATTGCAATAATGAAGCTGGTCAACGAACCACCCTTAGATGGTTTGTTGAGAGCCCAACGAACGGATTTGAGCCACATCATTTTATAGTACATCCTCCTGAATGTTCATGAAAAAAACAGAGGTATGGAATGGGTCAGAAGGTGACTTGATAAATGAGAAAGGAGTATCCCCCAGACAGATAGCATTTGTTGTGAAGACTGTTCTTATTGTAAGAAAACCAGAGTTTGGCCCCTAAATCAAGGCTTTAATCTCATCCCTGGTACCTCACAGCACAGAAACACGCCTATTTCAAAAGTATAGACACAATATAGTTCTAAGAACCCTATTCTGTTGCATAAAGCAACCATTTGATGCAAAACAGTATTATCACATAATCTTGTAATTTCACCCACAACACCCCGTCTGCATATTTGCAATCAAACACAATAATCTCTTTAACTATCATACTCTAATTCCACTGATTTTAAAACTCGGTCCTTCAGAAAGTGGAAAGCAACACATACGCAGTTCTACTAGGCGATATCTTTCAAAAAAGCTGTGTTAGAAAGGATTACCTACACATACTGACCAGCTCAAGTAGACAGAAGCATGACCAATCCGAACTCATCTCTTGGTATGTCCAGCTCACTCATTATCTCAGCCAATCATGGCTAGCGGGAAGGTTGCTGGCTTTTTCTGTGGCTAAACCAACTAGGCTCGTATTTACAGATGGCATACACATTTGTTATTAAGGCACATGAAAGTTCACATGTTCCAGAAGGCATTTCTGGCCCAAAGCACATTTTGATAAAAATGTTTATGTTCAAATGGCTCTCATGTTTAGTAGTGACACGCGACATACAGTATGCCTAGTTTCCTGAAACGAGTCACCTACAGTCAGATTGAAATGTACGTCATTTTATCACGAAACAATATATTGACGCGAAAAAATCTGACATTTAATTTAGGATTTCACTGTTCAAGCCCAAATATCATACTTTGACTAAAACGATGACTTGACTTAAATCGTTGTGCAACATCACAAGTAAACTCTGAATATCATCTTTCAGCTGAAAAAGTGTATTTTCGCTGGTTTGGGAATTTTATTGAACATTTAATCTGTCATCCATTTACTTTTCCCTTTTCTCCTCCTGTCAGTGCCTCCAAAAAAATGGATGGGTGGTTTTTGGTGCGTGCTGACTTCTGTCTCTTTTCGATTAGCCAATTTCTTCCTAGCAGCCAGCCACAGGTTGTAAAATCTCTGTTGTGCTTCAAAGGAGGGCATTGCAGAATAATTGCTTTTGCCATCTGGGATGTTGTGTCATTTGTTTGGATAATGGACGCCAGTAAGCCATTGTTTATTTGCAATTTACGAAAATGATAACCCTCCCAAATAAAGAGGGGTTGACTGAGACTTTAGTTGAATTGATGAAGTCAGAATTGATCGAACTAAAAGTAATTTGACTAGTGATTACTGGATGATGTCATAGGAGGAAGTACAGATGGCAAATGCAGGTGTAGGATCTTCATTTGATCAGTATTGTCAGAGCAAAATAATCCTGCAGCAACATGATTTGAATGTTTAGTCCATAATGTTGCTTGATCGGTGGTTAGGATATTAGATGGCCAAAAGTAGGCTGCATAAAAAGTGCAATACTGTTAATATGGGGTGACAGGTAGCTTCGTGGTTAGAGTGTTGGGCCAGTAAGCGAAAGGTTGCTGGATCAAATTCCAGAGCTGTCGTTCTGCCCCTGAACAAGGCAGTTAACCCACTGTTCCCCGGTAGGCCGTCATTGTAAATAAGAACTTGTTCTTAACTGACTTGCCTAGTTAAATAAAATATAACCATGGGTTTTCTGTGAATTTATGTCAATCCTGAAGCTCATCTGTGGTGCAGGAAAATAGTCAGCAACAAGAGTGATTAAATGAAGATCATACATCTGTAGAAGGCTATCAACTATGTATATTGCAAGTATCTATTTTGTACATCCAATGAAGCTTCACTGAACCCCAGGATAAACACAGAAGCACAGTGAAATTAAATCAAATGCATAGCTTCATTTTCTCTGAGCAAGAAAGTGATGCAGAGCAAGTGAAGAGTGACACAATAGGAAGTCTTGGTTCTTTCATCCAAACTGCTTGCACGCGTCAACAAGCGTTAGCGTAGCCAGGCGCTAAAATAGAACTAAGCATTTTTTATGCTTGACACGCTGCAAGTCTTGCCTCTCCCATCTCCTCATTGGTTTTAGGAAAATGTACCCACGCGGGTGATCGAAAGACGAACTGAGGTCCACACTCCAGTCCAGTTGGGGGTGGTAATACACCTTAATTGCCAACCACCATTTAAAGTCCAAAGAAGAAGAAGACTGAAGGAGGAGGGATGACTGGAAACTAACTAGGTTTACCCTTTTATCTGTGGATTAATTGTCGGAGTAGAGGACCTTGTAAATTTCAGGTAAAATAACGACCCAATGTTGATATCCTAGTAGAAATTAGCTAGTAACAACAAACTAGCTAGCTAAATTGCCATGACTGTTTCATGAGTTTTGACCTGTCCCCAAATTAATATAGTTGGTTTAGAGTTCTTTTGATATTTCAACCTGTGTGTCCTGATCACGTCTGGTTTGGATGGACAAAATCCACATGCATGCGATGGCGCACGTGCGTGCCCGGTCTAGTTTGTAAGATATCATATAAAAGATTTTGCTGCAGATGTTAAAAATATTTGTTGGTCTTATGTGATTAATAAGAAGCATCCAGACGCTGTGCTTGATGAATTTTTGACTTTGGATCTACCAATTATTGATAAACATGCACCTGTTAAGAAACTGATTGTTCGAACTGTTAAGGCTCCATGGATTGATGAGGAATTGAAAAACTGTATGGTTGAAAGAGATGGGCCAAAAGGAGTGGCTAAGTCTGGCTGCACATCTGACTGGCTGACTTACTGCAAAATTGAGAAATTATTTGACTAAACTCAACAAAAATATGAAGAAACTATATTATGAGGCCAAGATCAATGATATAAAGAATGACTTTAAAAAAATACTTTGGAGTACTTTAAATGAAATGACGGGCAGAAAGACATTCAACTCCATCTTTCATCGAATACGATGGCTTGTTCATCACAAAACAATGATGTTGCCAATGAAATGAATGATTATTTCACAGGAAAAGTGGGCAAACTTAGGCAGGAAATGCCAACAATGAACAGTTAGCCATCGTACTCATGCATAAAAAAAACTAAATGAAAGGAAAGCATTGTAAGTTAGTCTGGGAGAGATGGAAAAATTACTGTTATCCATCAATAATGACAAACCTTTTGGAATTGACAACTTAGTCGGAAGCTGCTGAGGATGGAAGCTGACTCTATAGCCACTCCTATCTGTCATATCATTTATCTCAGCCTAGAGGAAAGTCTTTGTCCTCAGGCCTGGAGGGTTGCCAGTCATTTCGCTACCCAAGAGTGGTAAAGCGGCCTTTACTGGTTCTAACAGCAGACCTTTCAGCTTGCTCATTGTTTTGATGGAGAAAATGGTGTTTGACCAAATACAATGCTATTTCTCTGTAAGCAAATTAACAAGACTTTCAGCACACAAAAAGAGAAGGACAATCAACATGTACTGCACTGACACAAATGAGTGATGATTTGTTGAAAGAAATGTATATTAATAATAAGATTGTGGGAGCTGTACTGTTTGATATCAGTACAGCCTTTGATATTATTGGCCCTAACCTGATGATGAAACAACGTATGTGTTATGGCTTTTCAACCTCTGCCATATTGTGGATTCAGAGCTATCTATCTAATACAACTCAGATCGTTTTCTTTAATGGAAGCTTCTCTAATGTCAAACATGTAAAGTGTGGTGTACCGCAGGGCAGCTCTCTAGGCCCTCTACTCTTTCCTGTTTTTACCAATGACCTGCCACTGGCATTAAACAAAGCATGTGTGTCCATGTATGCTGATGATTCAACCATATACTCATCAGCAACCAGAGATAATGAAGTCACTGAAATCCTTAACAAGGGATGCAGTCTGTTTTGGAATGAGTGGCCAGTGTTTATGGACATATTCAATCTCTCCTTATCCCAGTCTGCTGTCCCCACATGCTTCAAGAAATCTAAGGTAACTAAACAAAATGACTATCACCCCATAGCACTCACTTCTGTCATCATGAAGTGCTTTGAGAGACTAGTCAAGGATCATATCACCTCTACCTTACCTGACACCCTGGACCCACTTCAACTTGCTTACCGCCCCAATAGATCCACAGACGATGCAATTGCCATTGCAATGCCTACTGCCCTATCCCATCTGGACAAGAGGAATACCTATGTAAGAATACTGTTTATTGACTACAGCTCAGCATTCAACACCATAGTACCATTTGAACATCTTGGCCATGTTCTGTTATAATCTCCACCCGGCACAGCCAGAAGAGGACTGGCCACCCCACATAGCCTGGTTCCTCTCTAGGTTTCTTCCTAGGTATTGGCCTTTCTAGGGAGTTTTTCCTAGCCACCGTGCTTCTACACCTGCATTGCTTGCTGTTTGGGGTTTTAGGCTGGGTTTCTGTACAGCACTTTGAGATATCAGCTGATGTACGAAGGGCTATATAAATAAATTTGATTTGATTTGATTTGATTAGTACCCTCCAAGCTCATCATTAAGCTCGAGGCCCTGGGTCTGAACCTCACCCTGTGCATCTGGTCTCTGGAAATCCTGATGGGCCGCCCCCAGGTGGTGAAGGTAGGAAACACCTCCACTTCGCTCCTCCACCTCCCATCAAAGCTGGGGCCGAGAGACTGAAAAACAACTTCTATCTCAAGGCCATCAGACTGTTAAATTGCCATCACTAGCACATTAGAGGCTGCTGCCCTATATATTGTACATAGACTTGAAATCACTGGCCACTTTAATAATGGAACAGTAGTCAATTTAATGTTTACATATTTTTCATTACTCATCTCATATGTATATATGTATATACTGTATTCTATTCTATTCTACTATCTTAGTCTATGCCGCTCTGACATTGCTCGTCCAAATATTTATATATTCTTAATTCCATTCCTTTACTTTAGATTTGTGTGTATTTTTTGTATTGTTGTGAAATTGTTCGTTATTACTTGTTAGATATTACTGCACTGTTGGAGCTAGAAACACACACAAAAAATGCTACACCCACGTGTATGTGACCAATAACATTTGATTTGATTTGTAATAAACTGGTCCTGAACATCTCTCAAACTAAAATTATTTTATTTGGTACAAATAATTTTCTAGACCTCAGCTGAATCTGGTAATGAATGGTGTGGCTGTTGAACAAGTTGAGGAGACTAAATTACTTGGTGTTACCTTAGATTGTCGATCTGTCATGGTCAAAACTTATAGATTCAATGGTTGTACAAAGGGGGGAGGTCTGTCCATAATAAAGAGATGCTCTGATTTTTTGACACCACACTTTTGACACCACAAAGTCCTGCAGGCTCTAGTTTTATCTTATCTTGATTATTGTCCAGTCATATGGTTAAATGCTGCAAAGAAAGAAGTAGATAATATGCAGCTGTCTCAGAACAAAGCCACGTCTTGCTCTTCATTTTAATCAGAGGGATAATGTTAATACTATGCATGCCATTCTTTCTTGGCTAAGAGTTGAGGAGAGACAGACTGCGTCACTTCTTGTTTTTAAAAGAACCATTCATGTGTTGGAAATTCCAAATTGTTAGCATATAGCACTGACACACACACTTACCCAATCAGACATGCCACCAGGGGTCTTTTCACAGTCCACAGATCCAGAACAAATTCAAGAAAACATACAGGATTATACATAGCCATGAGTGTATGGAACTCCCTTCCACTTTATATAGCACAAGTGAACAGCAAACCCGGTTTCAAAAACAAATAAAGCAACACCTCATGGCCAACGCCTCTCCCCATGTGACCTGCTTGTTATGTGTATATACTGACGTGTGTGTAACTGATAGATGAACACACACCAAGTTAATGTTTTTAAATATATGTAAGTTGTAAAGTATTTTTTCTGTAATGTCTTTTTTGTTAGGTGTCAGACCCAAGTTAAACTAGCTGTCGCCATTGGCTAATGGGGATCCTAAAATCAAATCAAAACCATGAGGGCAATCTTAGTATATACAAATCAAGCAGGAAAAACTCCAAAAGCATATGCGATATTTGCTGTGTTCAAACAACCGGCAAGCAATATGAGATGTGGCAAGCCAAGTGGTGACACTGTCCACACAACTTGACAAAAACAAATGTACACCTACAATATAAAGATGTGACACAAGTTGACTCCCATAAAAGTACACCACTATCAAAAGAAACACAATTTCTGCATGTGTCGAATGCAGTGAACCAGAGTGAAGGTCTAACGTCAATAGGTGTCGCTTTCATGGATGAAACCCCATGGAGGCGGCGAACTCAAGACACCGCGTCACCCAGATCACGTCACTGCTACCTTGCTGCAGGGAAACATCAGGAGGTGAGCATGCGCACTCATCTTTATTGCATCACACTCACATTGAAGAACACCAAAAGATAGTCCCTTTTGGGGAGGGGTCAACTTTCACTCCGATAAGGTTACAGTATATTCAAAAGGTTTCTCATCAATCTACACACAATACCCCATAATGAAAAAGCGAAAAACAGGTTTTTATTTTTTTTTTGCAAATGTATTAAACATAAAAAACAGAAATTGCATATTTACATTAGTATTCAGACCCTTTGCTATGAGACTTGAAATTGAGCTCAGGCGCATCCTGTTTCCATTGATCATCCTTGAGATGTTTTTTTATTTTTCAAACATTTGCAAACATTTCTTAAAACCTGTTTTTGCTTCGTCATTATGGGATATTATGTGTAGATTGATGAGGATCTTTTTTTTGTGTACACTTTAGAATAATAAAATCCTGAAAAAGTCAAGGGGTCTGAATACTTTCCGAATGCACTATATATGCCACTTTGTACAGTTCAGAAAGCAGCCCCTGCTAACAGGGAAACAATGACGGGGTGAGGGTTCAGATGGCGAGTACTCCGATCCTACACTTCCAAAAGGGTTCTGCGGGTGTCCCCATAGGAAAACCCCTCTGGGTTCCATGTAGTGACCCTCTGTTCTACATGGAAGCAAAAGGGTTGAACCTAAAATCGAAAGGGGTTCTTCAAAGAGTTCTCCTATGGGGAAAGCCGAAAAACCCTTTTTGGTTCTAGATAGCACCTTCATTTCTGAGAGTGTACTTAAGTGTCACACTCACAAAGAAACACTTAGAAGATACATTGTCTGTTTTACTGCATGTTTTCTTGACTCTCCGATGACATCCTTGATATCCCCAGCCAGCAGTCAGCAGCTTTGGTGTGGGACTCCAAAACAGCAGTTCCCTAATATGGCCAAATATCCATCCTGATAGGGGCCGGTCAGTTGATTCAACACCCATTGATATAGTGTACATTAGGCTTTAATGTCACTGATGGTGCTTAATGTTTCTAAGTAACACATTGAAGTAAGTGAGTCGTTTGGCAGAGTATCTAAATGATGTCAGTCTCAGTAATTTTGCTCCAGATATTATTATGTAAAGAGTACTTACTCTCCCCGCTCGGGCCCCAAATGCTGATCTGGCATCCGACTCGATGTGTGAACTTCAACTTTTGCTGCATCTCTATTCATCATAACTCATTATGGGGCCGAACAGCTGGCGATATGGGGATACAGCGTCATTGTGACCCATCTATCCATCCACTTCCATCTGTTTCAGACCATTAATTCAGTAGATGGGCCTGTATCTGGCGTAAATGCCTTCCTAGAGCCCTCTAATCCTGCTCATCTATCTCCTCGTCTGTCCTCTCATTTCAAAAACCTTTGTGTTCTTTCCACCGCCATGCCAACAGATGCATCCAAAATGGGATGTGATCCGCAGACTGGGGGAAACATTTGATTTAGATTTAATTTGAACAGCAAACCTGGTTTCAAAAAACAATTGAAGCAACATTAGTTGGCTATACACGACCTGTAGATGTGAAACTGAATGTCTGGACATGCAAAATAAAATCCCCAGTTTTACAGGATTTAGGAAAGAACATAGTATCCTGGAGAAGTGCCCGACCGGAACACAAACTGGGAGTCCTTGCAACTGTCAGTCACACCTTAACCATTATGAGAGGTCCAAAAATCTTGACGAGATCGCTAGGTGTTGTAAGGTTGCTTCACTACTCATTCCTTCAGAAAGCACATCCCTGTGCTTCACTCAAAGTCCCTGGTGCTGGGAACCATTGAGATATGCTTTTGACGGCCGAACCAGGGTGACAGTTTTTTATTTGATTTGTTCTTTTTAGAATGATCTTATCAAAAGGCTCAGATTAAAAGCTTAAATATCACAACATTCCTTGTAAAAAAATATATTTTTAAACACAGCTACTCATAAACGATCATGGGCAACAGGCTAACATCTGTGACAGGCACTTGTTTTGGATTTTCAAAGGGAGGTCTAATAAAATGATAACATTAACTGACCATGTCTGGGTGTTTCTTCACTAATTTATTAATTATCTTTGTCCTTTGAAATATACCAGAGACCTTTAGATTGGCCCTCCTTGGTGGAATGCTCCAGGGATTACCCTAGGTACAGATCTCGGATCAGCTTTCCCTCCCTGAGCCTAACCTTAATCATTAGAGGGGAAAATGCTAAACTCACCCAAGATCATGTATGTATGTATGTACAGGAAAATAGAACAAAGTGGTTGGAGGTGTACAGTCTGGGGGATTGTAGTACTCTGGGAAGAGCCTGAATCTCAGCTGTCCTAACAACATGGAGACTTGGTGACTATGGTGAATGTTAGAACATTCAAACGTATTTCTCAGTGCTAGCCTAACACTCATTTGTCACATTGGACTAAAGCATATTGAAGTGCCATTACCATGTGTCGTGTCTTTGGCTATGCCGGATTAAGTGATATGACATGCTATTCTATAAAACAATTGAATTATTTATTATTACCTGATTGAGCTAATCATGTAAATGTAATTAACTAGAGAGTCGGGCACCACAAAATAATATTTATAGAGCTGTTATCTTCTGAACAACCTCTTAAAAACCTAGTAATATTTTACATCAATAGTAGTCAATATTAATCATCATCTTAATTCAGTCTCATCTGAAAGTTGTAAATTCTTGGTTATCTGCACGAACCCTGGCTAACAATTTGAATCAGAAATACAAAAGATGACAACCGAACTGACATCAAATCAAATCAAATCAAATGTATTTATATAGCCCTTCGTACATCAGCTGATATCTCAAAGTGCTGTACAGAAACCCAGCCTAAAACCCCAAACAGCAAGCAATGCAGGTGTAGAAGCACGGTGGCTAGGAAAAACTCCCTAGAAAGGCCAAAACCTAGGAAGAAACCTAGAGAGGAACCAGGCTATGTGGGGTGGCCAGTCCTCTTCTGGCTGTGCCGGGTGGAGATTATAACAGAACATGGCCAAGATGTTCAAATGTTCATAAATGACCAGCATGGTCGA
Source organism: Oncorhynchus kisutch (assembly GCF_002021735.2). Taxonomy (NCBI): domain Eukaryota; kingdom Metazoa; phylum Chordata; class Actinopteri; order Salmoniformes; family Salmonidae; genus Oncorhynchus; species Oncorhynchus kisutch. Next base: position 44,060,448 of record NC_034192.2, read on the forward strand.
ATAATAATAAGGCAGAACAGTTGAAACTGGAGCAGCAGCACAGTCAGGTGGAAGTTGAAACTGGAGCAGCAGCATGGCCAGGTGGACTGGGGACAGCAAGGAGTCATCATGTCAGGTAGTCCTGGGGCATGGTCCTAGGGCTCAGGTCCTCCGAGAGAGAGAAAGAAAGAAAGAGAGAAGGAGAGAATTAGAGAACGCACACTTAGATTCACACAGGACACCGAATAGGACAGGAGAAGTACTCCAGATATAACAAACTGACCCCAGCCCCCCGACACATAAACTACTGCAGCATAAATACATCATATTCATTAAGTACCACCGTACTACCATGTTCAATTGGTCGCATTACCAGAATATAGTTCATTTCCCCCCCTACCTTCTGATGTTCCCAGAATCTCTATGTTAACCAAGGGTTTTGCAAATGTAACCTCAGTAGGGTAGAGAGAGGAAAAAGGGGGGAAAAGGTATTTATGACTGTCATAAACCTTCCCCCCAGGCCAACGTCATGACACATGCTTCTAAGACCCATGGCTGTGGTGAGGGACTATTGTGACTAGATACTCAATAGAAAAGCATGCCATTCAACAAGCTTTGACAGGGCAATTTGCTCAGCTCTGGTTATTAATGCATTATAAATTAATGGATTACAAATCATGAATAAATTAATTTATAGGAAATGCTAGCAGATATGGATGTGGGAATGTGGAGTGTAGATGCCTGTTTGAGTATAGAAATCTGAATTTATGAGTGATGAATAAGAGAAGAATTTAGTTTTAACAACATACATAAACTTGAGTTCACAAAGCTGAATTGTGAGGATAGAGCTTCCCCACAGCATGGGGATGTTTTCATGGTTCGTCCAAGGCCCCTTAGCTCCAGTGAAGGGCAATCTTAAGGCTACATTATACAATAACATTCTAGATGATTCTGTGCTTCCAATTTTGTGGCAACAGTTTGAGGAAGGCCCTTTCCTGTTTCAGCATGACAATGCCCCTGTGCACAAAGCGAGGTCCATGCAGAAATTGTTTGTTGAGATCGGTGTGGAAGAATTTGACTGGCCTGCACAGAGCCCTGACCTAAAACCCATTGAACAACTTTGGGATGAATTGGTATGCTGACTGCGAGCCAGGCATAATCGCCCCAAATCAGTGCCCAACCTCACTAATGCTCTTGTGGCTGAATGGAAGCAAGTCCCCGCAGCAATGTTCCAACATCCAGTGGAAAGCCTTCCCAGAAGAGTGGAGGCTGTTGTAGTGACGGGAGGTCCAATTCCATATTAAATCCCATGATTTTGGAATGAGATGTTCGACAAGCAGGTGTCCACATACTTCTGGTGATGTAGTGTATAATTCTTGTGAAAATACAAAATAGTGTACTTGTTGCACCAACTCAAAACAATAGTTCTGGGGGTATCACAGTGGTATCAACTAGACCAGTTTGATGCTTCTTTGCCCAGACCGGTTTGTGCTTATGCATGCATTTTGTTTGTATAGTGTAAGTAGAGTAAAATAAAATAAAATGTATTTATATAGCCCTTCTTACATCAGCTGATATATCAAAGTGCTGTACAGAAACCCAGCCTAAAACCCAAAACAGCAGGCAATGCAGGTGTAGAAGCACGGTGGCTAGGAAAAACTCCCTAGAAAGGCCAGAACCTAGGAAGAAACCTAGAGATGAACCAGGCTATGAGGGGTGACCAGTCCTCTTCTGGGTCTGCCGGGTGGAGATTATAACGGAACATGGTCAAGATGTTCAAATGTTCATAAATGCATGGTCAAATAATAATAATCACAGTAGTTGTCGAGGGTGCAACAAGTTAGCACCTCAGGAGTAAATGTCAATTGGCTTTTCATAGCCGATCATTCAGAGTATCTCTACTGCTCCTGCTGTCTCTAGAGAGTTGAAAACAGCAGTTCTGGGACAGGTATGGTCCGGTGAACAGGTCAGGGTTCCATAGCCGCAGGCAGAACAGTTGAAACTGGAGAAGCAGCATGGCCAGGTAGACTGGGGACAGCAAGAAGTCAAAATGCCAGGTAGTCCTGAGGCATGGTCCTAGGGCTCAGGTCCTCCCAGAGAGAGAAAGAAAGAAAAAGGATAAGACAGAAGAAATACTCCAGATATAACAGACTGACCCTAGCCCCTCGACATATAAACTACTGCAGCATGAATACTGGAGGCTGAGACAGGAGGGGTCAGAAGACACTGTGGCCCCATCTGATGATACCCCCGGACAGGGCCAAACAGGCAGGATATAACCCCACCCACTTTGCCAAAGCACAGCCCCCACACCACTAGAGGGATATCTTCAACCACCAACTTATCATCCTGACACAAGGCCGAGTATAGCCCACGAAGATCTCCGCCACGGCACAACCCAAGGGGGAGCGCTAACCCAGACAGGAAGACCACGTCAGCGACTCAACCCACTCAAGTTATGCACCCCTCCTAGGGACGGCATGGAAGAGCACCAGTAAGCCAGTGACTCCAGCTGTTTGCTTAGAAATTCGTTTTTTAAATTCCTTTTTAAATGTTTTAAAATATTTAGCCCTTTTTCTCCCCAATTTCGTGGTATCCAATTGTTTTTAGTAGCTACTATCTTGTCTCATCGCTACAACTCCCGTACGGGCTCGGGAGAGACGAAGGTTGAAAGTCATGCGTCCTCCGATACACAACCCAACCAAGCCGCACTGCTTCTTAACACAGCGCCATCCAACCCTGAAACCAGCCGCACCAATGTGTCTGAGGAAACACCGTGTACCTGGCAACCTTGGTTGGCATGCACTGCACCCGGCCCGCCAAAGGAGTCGCTGGTGCGCGATGAGTCAAGGATTTCCCTACCGGCCAAACCCTCCCTAACCCGGACGACGCTAGGCCAATTGTGCGTCGCCCCACGGACCTCCCGGTCGCGACAGAGCCTGGGCGCGAACTCAGAGTCTCTGGTGGCGCAGCTGGTGCTGCATACAGTGCCCTTAACCACTGCGCCACCACTAACTGAAGTTTATTTAATGCTTTATCCGGGAAGCCGGAAAGTAGAGCATTGCAGTAGTCTAACCTAGAAGTGACAAAAGCATGGATTAATTTTTCTGCATCCTTTTTGGACAGAAAGTTTATGATTTTTGCAATGATACTTAGATGGAAAAAAGCTGTCCTTGAAACAGTCTTGATATGTTCGTCAAAAGAGAGATCAGGGTCCAGAGTAATGCAGAGGTCCTTCACAGTTTTATTTGAGACGACTGCACAACCACCAAGATTAATTGTCAGATTCAACAGAAGATCTCTTTGTTTCTTGGGACCTAGAACAAGCATCTCTGTTTTGTCCGAGTTTAAAAGTAGAATGTTTGCAGCCATCCACTTCCTTATGTCTGAAATGCAGGCTTCTAGCGAGGGCAATTTTGGGACTTCACCATGTTTCATTGAAATATACAGCTGTGTGTTATCCACATAGCAGTGAAAGTTAACATTTTCGAATGACATCCCCAAGAGGTAAAATATATAGTGAAAACAATAGTGGTCCTAAAACGGAACCTTGAGGAACACACAGAGACAAATTTATATCTTTCCGACAGAAAAGATCTAAAACAGGCCAGAACTTGTCCGTGTTGACCAATTTGGGTTTCTAATCTCTCCAAAAGAATGTGGTGATCGATTGCATCAAAAGCAGCACTAAGGTCTAAGAGCACGAGGACAGATGCAGAGCCTCGGTCTGACGCCATTAAAAGGTAATTTACCACCTTTACAAGTGCAGTCTCAGTGCTATGATGGGGTCTAAAACCAGACTGAAGCATTTTGTATACATTGTTTGTCTTCAGGAAGGCAGTGAGTTGCTGCACAACAGCTTTTTCAAAAATTCTAGAGAGGAATGAAAGATTCGATATAGGCTGATAGTTTTTTATATTTTCTGGGTCAAGGTTTGGCTTTTTCAAGAGAGGCTTTATTACTGCCACTTTTAGTGAGTTTGGTGGATAGACAGCCATTTATTATGTTCAACATAGGAGGGCCAAGCACAGGGAGCAGCTCTTTCAGTAGTTTAGTTGGAATAGGGTCCAGTATGCAGCTTGAAGGTTTAGAGGCCATGATTATTAGCACCATTGTGTCAAGAGATATAGTACTAAAACACTTGAGGGTCTCCCTTGATCCTAGGTCCTGGCAGAGTTGTGCAAACTCAGGACAACTGGGCTTTGGAGGAATACGCAGATTTAAAGAGAAGTCTGTAATTTGCTTTCTAATGATCATGATATTTTCCTCAAAGAAGTTAATGAATTTATTACTGCTGAAGTGAAACTATCAGGTAAGTCTTGACAGATCAACTTGATACCACTGGTGTTGGTTTCTGGGCAGAGGTACTGGGCCAAATTGTCACTCATCATCATTAAATACACAGTTGGACCAGTCTTAGCAGGATGAGATTTCTATAAGCCATCATGTGGTGCCAATGTTATTCCAGCCTTTCAGCGCTTACTGTCCTTTGTCTTATTTCCAAAAACACAACAAAGTACTGTTGCTGAATTTAATTCAATGTTTTGATTCAAATCTTGCCTGGAATAGCTGTTGTGCTTGTATTGCAATGTAATTAACCCTCCAGGCCACACAATATCAGATCAACATACAATTTGGGTTGATATTGATTCATTTGTGAAGAAACATTAATGTTGAAAATGTTGTGGTCAAAATCTAAGTTACAATGTGCCAAAATGTATGTTGATCAATTTTAGAAAATTCAACCAACAGATGCCATGTGATTACATTGATAAAGTACATTTAAATAACAATGGAACTTTGGGGAATATTTTACACAGAGGGAATAAATTGCAAGTTCTAAAAGTTGGAGATTTACATATTGTACAATGGTTTTCACACAGGGTCTTAGCAGCTAAATACAATTTATTTCATCATCACCGCAAAATACCCTGAGGGAATACTGATTTACAGTTGAAGCCGGAAGTTTACACACACTTAGGTTGGAGTCATTAAAACTCGTATAATAACCACTCCACAAATTTCTTGTTAACAAACTATAGTCTTTCCAAGTCGGTTAGGACATCTAATTTGTGAATTTTCCAACAAATGTTTGCAGACAGACTATTTCACTTATAATTGACTGTATCACCATTCCAGAGGGTCAGAAGTTTACATACACTAAGTTTACTGTGCCCCTAAACAGCTTGGAAAATTACAGAAAATTATGACATGGCTTTAGAAGCTTCTGATAGGCTAATTGACATCATTTTAGTGCATTGGAGGTGTCCTGTGGATGTATTTCAAGGCCTATCTTCAAACTAAAAAAATATAAAAAAATCTGCCAAAACCTCAGAAAAACTATTGTAGACCTCCACAAGTTTGGTTCATCCTTGGGAGCAATTTCCAAACGCCTGAAGGTACCACGTTCATCTGTACAAACAATAGTACGCAATTATAAACACGATGCGACCACGGAACCGTCATACCGCTCAGGAAGACACGTTCTGTCTCCTAGAGATGAACGTATTTTGGTGCGAAAAGTGCAAATCAATCCCAGAACAGCAGCAAAGGACCTTGTGAAGATGCTGGAGGAAACCGGTACAAAAGTATCTATATCCAAAGTAAAACGAGTCCTATATCGACATAACCTGAAAGGCCGCTCAGCAAGGAAGAAGCCACTGCTCCAAAACTGCCATAAAAAAGCCAAACTACGGTTTGCAACTGCACATGTGGCCAAAGATTGTACATTTTGGAGAAATGTCCTCTGGTCTGATGAAACAAAAATAGAACTGTTTGGCCATAATGACCATCGTTATGTTAGGAGGAAAAAGGGGGATGCTTGCAAGCCGAAGAACATATCCCAACCGTGAAACACGTGGGTGGCAGCATCATGTTGTGGGGATGCTTTGCTGCAGGAGGGACTGGTGCACTTCACAAAATAGATGGCATCACGAGGGAGGAAAATTATGTGGATATATTGAAGCAACATCTCAAGACATCAGTTAAAGTTAAAGTTAAAGCTTGGTTGCAAATGGGTCTTCCAAATGGACAATGACCCCAATCATACTTCCAAAGTTGTGGCATAATGGCTTAAGGACAACAAAGTCAAGGTATTGGAGTGGCCATCACAAAGCCTCGACCTCCATCCTATAGCAAATTTGTGAGCAGAACTCAAAAAGCATGTTTGAGCAAGGAGGCATACAAACCTGACTCTGTTACACCAGCTCTGTCAGGAGGAATGGGCCACAATTCACCCAACTTATTGTGGGAAGCTTGTGGAAGGCTACCTGAAACATTTGACCCAAGTTGACCCAAAAAATGTAAAAGAAATACACTCAATTAGTATTTCGTAGCATGTAAACTTCTGACCCACTGGGAATGTGATGAAAGAAATAAAATATGAAATAAATCACTTTCTCTACTATTATTCTGACATTTCACAATCTTAAAATAAAGTGGTGATCCTTACTGACCTAAGACAGGGAATTTTTACTAGGATTAAATATAAAGAATTGTGAAAAACTGAGTTTAAATGTATTTGGCTAAGGTGTATATGTAAACTTCCGACTTTAACTATATGTACAACTTTTTGCTTAATTTCTTCTGACAAACCATTTAAGCCTAGCAATCTAAATTAAAGGTGCATGGAAATCTTTTAAACAGAGGACACGCATGAGTTGCCTTAGTCAGTTTATTTACTAGGGGTATGTATGGTGGTGAAATGAAAATGACTCTACTCAATCCTGGAGTCACATTTCTGTGTGCTTCCAGTTTGATATATGCAAAGACCACTCTTGGCTGAGTAATTGCTCATTAGCATCTAATGAAGAGATTTGGCTCTGCATCCAGACAGCCATTTGAGTAAGGGGCTGCAAGCAAGGCATTGGGCTTCAGAACACACACAGGCGTTTTAGAAAGACTGCATATACCAATCTTAGTTATGCCAGAGCCAGATACAGATTCAATCATGCCAGTACCCATGAGAAATGCTATTAAACAAGCAAACGCGGACATAGGAATATATGGAAAATTTGCTTCGCAATTGTCTGGCTCACTGGGGTAGTTTAGGGAAATATACAATTAGACTGATATTATTTTCTTTTCAGCCCTTATCAGGGGATTCTTTTCATGGCTGTACCTTTCTTTTTCCTGTTCCTTTCTTTTTTTTATGATCACTTTAGCTTTTGGATCATACCTTAAGCTGTTCCTAAAATAGCCACTTGCGTTATGTCACTCCTACCCTAAATGTAATGTGACAGTTTGAACATTCTCTTAGCCATGGTTGTATTTGCCCTGACAGAGCATGTGACGATCATAGCTTGGAAAACATGGCCTTGAGGGACAGCCTATGTCTACTATGACAATTCTTATCTTGTAAATGGGGTCTGACAATAATTTTAGACAGTATGGCTGTCAATGTGTGCGACCCCTCCAACTAGACAGTAGATAGTATTCTAGGAGGAGGCATGCAATTAATACAACAATACAATGGCTACATTCATACATGACTTATTGGTTAAAGCATGGATGTGCTAAGCATGCCATATACTGCATACATACATGCAAAAAAATATTTAAGATTATTTCGAGACCCTTTAGAAGTATGTTTTTTTCTTGCTTTGGGCTTACCCTGGGGGCGGCAGGGTGGCCTAGTGGTTAAAGCGTTGGACGAGTAACCGGAACCCCCGAGCTGACAAGGTACAAATCTGTCGTTCTGCCCCTGAACAGGCAGTTAACCCAATGTTCCTAGGCCGTCATTGAAAATAAGAATTTGTTCTTAACCGACTTGCCTAGTTAAATAAAGGTCAAATATATGTATTTTTCAAACCATCTCCACACCTGCTAGAATGAGGGAAGGCAGACATTTTGTGTCAAAGCTGTGTAAAAACTGCCCAGAGAGGATTTTCTGTTATGCACATGCTGATGAGGAGCTTATATGCTGAGTAGCACAGCTGAGACCAATAGATCTTTCTATTAATTTCCGTGCAGTGGCTGTGGATGCTTTTCCATACCGAGCTGCCTGCCGGTGATTAACACTGGACTGTTATCAGACGTTAGGCAAACTATGTGGCTGGTTTAAGTCACTGCTTTCCTTTGAGATAAAGCTTGAGAAAATAGGCGACATGCCCATGAATCAAAATAAATATTTCCACTTCTGAAAATGTGAAAATGTTTGATCATAGCATTTAACCGTATATTTTGGGATAATAAAATGGAAAATTAAGTTACTTTTTTTTCCAACTAGGACTGGCCCCAGGAACAACTCACATAGGGGACGTTTAATTACCACAAGGGGGCAGATAGTCATGGTAGGTGCCTCTGTGGTATACCTTGTCAAATTCAGTTGCGTGAGGGTCTTTTTGCTACAAATAATATTTTCTACTGTGCTTTTATGCCTAGTCACATATCACTGACACAACATGTTGTGAGGAAGCGTTTGTCCCAGGGTGTACACACTCCCCTGAGGATATAGCTCATCAGGATTGGAAGTACACCTTCATCCCCAGTACCGTGGGGAGATCAATCATCACACCGGAGGTAGACTGAGAATGTACAGTGGCTTGCGAAAGTATTCAACCCCCTTGGCATTTTTCCTATTTTGTTGCCTTACAACCTAGAATTAAAATAGATTTTGGGGGGTTTGTATCATTTGATTTACACAACATGCCTACCACTTTGAAGATGCAAAATATGTTTTGTTGTGAAACAAACAAGAAATAAGACAAAAAAACAGAAAACTTGAGCGTGCATAACTATAACTATTGTAGAGCCACCTTTTGCAGCAATTACAGCAGCAAGTCTCTTGGGGTATGTCTCTATAAGCTTGGCACATCTAGCCACTGGGATTTTTGACCATTCTTCAAGGCAAAACTGCTCCAACTCCTTCAAGTTGGATGGGTTCAGCTGGTGTACAGCAATCTTTAAGTCATACCAGATTCTAAATTGGATTGAGGTCTGGGCTTTGACTAGGCCATTCCAAGACATTTAAATGTTTCCCATTAAACCACTTGAGTGTTTCTTTAGGAGTATGCTTAGGGTCATTGCCCTGTTGGAAGGTGAACCTACATCCCAGTCTCAAATCTCTGGAAGACTGAAACAGGTTTCGCTCAAGAATTTCCCTGTATTTAGCGCCATCCATCATTCCTTCAATTCTGACCAGTTTCCCAGTCCCTGCTGATGAAACACATCCCCACAGCATGATGCTGCCACCACAATGATGGTGTTCTCAGGGTGATGAGAGGTGTTGGGTTTGCTCCAGACACAGCATTTCCTTGATGGCCAAAAATCTCAATTTAGTTTAATCTGACCAGAGTACCTTCTTCCATATTTTTGGGGAGTCTCCCACATGCCTTTTGGCGAACACGAAATGTGTTTGCTTATTTTTTTCTTTAAGCAATGGCTTTTTTTCTGGCCACTATTCCGTAAAGCCCAGCTCTGTGGAATGTACGGGTCCTATGGACAGATACTCCAATCTCCACTGTGGAGCTTTGCAGCTCCTTCAGGGTTATCTTTGGTCTCTTTGTTGCCTCTCTGATTAATGCCTTCCTTGCCTGGTCTGTGAATTTTGGTGGGTGGCCCTCTTGGCAGGTTTGTTGCATTGCCATATTCTTCCATTTTTTAGTAATGGATTTAATGGTGCTCTGTGGGATGTTGAAGGTTTTGGATATTTTTCTGTACTTCTCGAGAACTTTGTCCCTCACCTGTTTGGAGAGATCCTTGGTCTTCATCGTGCCACTTGCTTGGTGGTGTTGCAGACTCTGGGGCCTTTCAGAAACAGGTGTATATATAATGAGATCATGTGACAGATCATGTGACACTTAGATTGCACACAGGTGGACTTTATTTAACTAATTATGTGACTTCTGAAGATAATTGGTTGCACCAGATCTTATTTGGGGGCTTCATAGCAAAGGGGATGAATACATGCGCACACACAAATGTACTTGTCTTTTTTTAAATCATTTTTTGAAACAAGTTTCTTTTTTAAATATTTCATTCCACCGATTTGGACTATACTATAAAATGCCAAAGGGGATGAATACTTTTGCAAGGCACTGTAGAGCGGTTTATTGCCTTATGGGACACACATATGTAACCCATTGTCTTGCCACCATATAAGCATCATCATAGACCAGCCTACAGGATCCACACACTGTGAGCATCTTCGATACAGAAGACACACAATCCATCAACATCCACAGTCATTTGTATTGGACAGGAGAGAAGAACAATCAGAGAAAGTGGAAGCCAGCATCTCAGTACGTCATCACCCAGAGAATACGACAGGTCTGATTGATTCAGGCAATCCCAAGATCAAACTCAATCTGCAACACAACAAGAGCCATATACCCAGAGGTGACCACAACTCTAATTTTCCACTCTTGTCCCTGATTTTCAACTGCCCATCATTTGAGATCTTGTACCGTGGCCAAACATTGTACAGTGTAACATATAAAGGCTGCAGTGTGGTGTCTCTTAATTGGAGTTGTACTGGCCAGCAGATGGCTACAGGGAACTCATGTGTGGCCTCATTGGCTGCTTGCTGAGTCAGTTAGCCCAGAATGAACCACACCTGAGCCAACAGCCCATGTGGACTATGCATTTGGGATTATAAGACTACTGTCGGAAGGCTTAATCTTAATATTTCTACCTAATTTTATTTTGGGTGTGTGATATACACAGTATGTCTATGCGCAGATGTGGCTGATTACACTGAGTAAAATATTTGTACTGTGGACATGTATAATAATATCACTCTAAAATCCAATGTAACACAAAGCATATGGCACATATTTGCTGTTGAATGATCAATTGAAAAGGTTGGTTGACAGTCTCACTGGATTATAGAAGACCATGTCCCATACTGCTAATGAATAATAATAACAACAACAACAACAACAAGGGATTGGATTCACTTTTCCTGGTGCCAAAGGGCCTTTCGATTGTAGGGAACCTGATCTTGTCTACTTCCAATGTGTAGTATCAAAGTAGTTACTAATACGGTTTGAGCCAACCTAGACAGTGAGGCGGTGGTGATATCCCATACACACAACTGATATGACATGCCTCCAGGTTGATATAGTTCCAGCAGGCCCTGGCTCATGGCTGTGTGTGAATAAGAGGGTCATGTCACGAGAACCGAGAAACAGATCAGTTAGACTGTAGAGACTGAAGCTATCTAGTAGTATATCCTTCCTGTTTGGCCCTGTCCGGGGGTGTCCTCGGATGGGGCCACAGTGTCTCCTGACCCCTCCTGTCTCAGCCTCCAGTATTTATGCTGCAGTAGTTTATGTGTCGGGGGGCTAGGATCAGTTTGTTATATCTGAAGTACTTCTCCTGTCCTATTCGGTGTCCTGTGTGAATTTAAGTTTGCTCTCTCTAATTCTCTCTTTCTTTCTCTCTCTCTCTCGGAGGACCATGCCTCAGGACTACCTGACATGATGACTCCTTGCTGTCCCCAGTCCACCTGGCCGTGCTGCTGCTCCAGTTTCAACTGTTTCGCCTTATTATTATTGGACCATGCTGGTCATTTATGAACATTTGAACATCTTGGCCATGTTCTGTTATAATCTCCACCCGGCACAGCCAGAAGAGGACTGGCCACCCCACATAGCCTGGTTCCTATCTAGGTTTCTTCCTAGGTTTTGGCCTTTCTAGGGAGTTTTTCCTAGCCACCGTGCTTCTACACCTGCATTGCTTGCTGTTTGGGGTTTTAGGCTGGGTTTCTGTACAGCACTTTGAAATATCAGCTGATGTACGAAGGGCTATATAAATACATTTGATTTGATTTGATCTAAACCCCTTGACAGTGAAGCACCAAACACGTATTCCTTCTGTATCCAAATATTTTCCTAAAAGCACCACACTGGTGTCTGTGCATTAAATGTACTTACTATACATAATGCACTTTAAGGATTTTCAGTACGTTTAACAAGCTTTGTGCTTGACATATTTAAGCTGTTCAGCCCCCCTTTTGGAGGCAATCATTTTTCCAGGGAAATTGTCTGCTAAATGTAAAAGAATAAATATGATTTCAAATAATCATACGTCGTGCCTTAATTTTGTTAGTATGTTGCAATAACACCATTTCATATTTTTTATATACTGGTCAATAATTGGCATCCAAGCCAGGATACAGAAAGCCTCCTGTCTGATCCAAAAGGAAAACACATACCCATTGTCCTCCTCCATAGCCTATCTTTAGTTTAGTATGAGCATGTTAGGCCACATCCCTATGCTTTATCACATCTAATTTCAAATGTAATTGCACCAAATTGTCCATTTGAATATAAATGTGGCTCATCATATTTCCATTTCCTCAATGTTTCGCAAATGTGGATATTAAAGGGATACTTCGGGATTTTGGCAACAAGGCCCTTTGTATACCCAGAGTCACATTACCATTTGTATGTATCTGTGTCCAGTATGAAGGAAATTAGAGGTAGTTTCACAAGCCAATACTAACTAGCTTTAGCACAATGACTGGAAGTCTATGGGTATCTGCTAACATGATAGTAGATACCCACAAACTTCCAGTCATTGCCAAAATCTCAAATTATCCCTTTAAGTGGCTTCAATGTCAATTCTGTGTTTGCGAGGCATTATCTGGCAAAGGGTGAGTGAGTAGGCAGTTAAATGGCAGCCCCAGGGAGAAAAGGACCATGGACCGTGGTGGAAGGCACAGAGGGGCCATTGATGAGGAATTAGAAGGACGTCATGGGAAGGCAACTAGATGAGTCTGACCGACCTGCTGCTCCATAACACTGGGGCTGTATATTCTCAGGGATTGTGCTAGGATGTGTGTACTATCAAATTGGAGTTAATGGATACTATGTGGCTAGTAGACAAAACCCATTAAATGGCTATTAATCTTGTTGTACTATTTCATACTGTTGACTGCTTACATTGGAGTACATTTAGTAATTTCCCCGAGTATTTGAAAAATATCAGGTAAGAAAGGTGAACCATAGATGCATTCCCTTCAATATTATGTCTCTTATTATGGAACAGTAGATAATAGCACCAATCCTCTGGGAACCAATCAATTCCCATTGTTCCTAGTGTATAGAGTCTTCAGATGGTGTATCCAGGTATAACAGTGTTGGCTTGGGGTTTTCTCCCAGGCTGCATGATAATCATGGTCTCAATTCAACTGTACTGTATTTGTCACAAGGGGCTAGGTGTGTGAGGAAGAATCAGGTGCAGAGAGCAGAGAGTTCCACAGGAAGAAGTGCACTTTAATACGGCACAAAAAGCAATGCCCACAACAGGGCGCAGAAAAATATGGACCCACCCAAAGCACAGGGTACCAGGTCCAGAACACGAACACACCTAATAACACACACACATAACACAAGAATAATCCCGCACAAAACAAGGGCGGGTATACACACTTGAAATAAGGAAGCCCATCAAGCACACACAAATAGACACAGGTGCAACTAATAAGACAAAACAAACAGAAAACGAAAAAGGGATCGGTGGTGGCTCGTAGGCCGGTGACAACGACCGCAGAGCACCACCCGAACAGGCAGGGGAGCCAACTTCAGCGGAAGTCGTGACAGTATTTCTGCGTGGGCGTAACACATACACTAGGTGTTGTATAGCAACGTGTGTTATGCAATTCTGGTCACTTGTAATAACCTTTTCTAAGGTCGACGTGGCATTTGAGTGCCCTTTAGATTCTTACATTAGGTACTTTGAGGATCTCTTTTGTGTGAGACATTGTGCTATCGTCTACATACAGTAGACAGACATGCAGTTTTAAAGAGCGTCCATGTTCTGTTTACACATGACCTGCTCTTGACACATTAAATCCAACCTGAAGACTTGTGTGTCTCATATGCGTGCTGAGATGCTTGGCTACTCAACAGTCTATGAGCGAAAGGAAGGATGTACTTCATTTAATCTGAGTGTCATAAGGTTCCATGACTTTGTCCACACAGGGCATCTGAACACACAAAATACATTTTGATGATTTACATTACATTTTGTGTGTTTTACTTAACTTTTGTACACCTGTGGTGTTCCCGGTCAAAAATGACCGGTCATTAGAAATGAATGGGTGAGACTACAATTCCTGTATACAATTGAGTTCAGGCACATGCCCATTCATCAGATGGACACACATCCTCTCCCAGACTCCCACATGCATGTGTGTTTGAGCGCGCACACACACCTCACTCCCCTTCTTGGCCTCCATGGAAACCCCCACGGGAACCTTTCCCCAATAGAATATTTCCCCCACAGGAACCACACTTGTTGGCATTCTCACAAACATCATTAAATAATAAATATAACTTTTCTCACAGCTCTGGCATATAAAGCATTTTTGAGGCCTTGCTCTCACAATTCATTCTGTGGCAACACAGGGGGAGGGGGGGGGGGGAGGGGGGGGGGGGGGGGGGGGGGGGGGGGGAGGGGGGGGGGGGGGGGGGGGGGGGGGTGATAAGCCAGTGACTGAGGTTCAAGAAAATGTGAATCAGAGGGATTTCAGGAGAAATCTTTCTGACTCAGAATGACAGAGCTGACTCAAAGAGCAATAGCTCCATTTACTGGAGAAATTTTGCAATGGCAGTCAATGGCATCATGTTCACTTCACACTAAACACACTGCAAATGTGCATTGTCATGCACTGACAGAATGATAATTGAGATTTTTTTTTTTTACTTCTTACTGTAGGCCTACATTATCATCATCATCATCATCATCATCATCATCATCATCCTCTGCCTGCATCCCTAATCTCTACCTGTAGCCTACTTCCCTCTGGTATAATGTATTTCCACCTTTCAATCACTCTTGTTGTCCAGCTCCCTGAATTCAAATGAAACATTCTAACATATCAATCTTGCTGGCAAAACACTGTTAAATATAAGTTATTTAGCTGTAGTGTGGATGTAGTGTGGATGTTTGGCTGTTTTTATATATAATGAGCACCCAGATAGTGCAACTGCTGTGTAGGCAACACAATAGTCAGACAGAGACAAACTGGCCCAGGGCAATTTTGCGCAGGCTGCCGCCTCGTTGGCTACTATGTTACAATATTAAAATTCTCAGAGCCACTTTGTTGATGCAATGCTTCAATATCGGCAGAATGTTTCCCTTCTGCCAAACGCTGATGAAGGGGCGTAGACTTCGGCTACTGAACTTCAACAAGTCTCAATAAAAAAAAGTGTACTGGAACAGCCCAAAAAAAAACAATATGCAGTGTTGCCAACTCCTCAGTAAGGAAAGTAGCTATTGGCTGTCCTAAAAGTCGCTAGAAGTCGCTAAATGACGTCATCACCTAATTTGCATAATTGGCCATGTGCATGTAATTGTAATGGACGCTGTAGGAGAGAGGAATAATGTTGTGGGAGAGACAAAAAGTGAGTAGAAAACACCCTAAATATGTTTAGAACTACAAATGAACTTTCTTCTGTCAATTCTTGCTTTTTTTAATGTCACAATTCCAACCCTCCTCCTTTATCCGGGCTTAGGACCGGCAAAAGTGACCCAAAAGAGACACTCTGGCAGACTTAGTTTTTAATGAGATTTTTTATTAGATTTTTTAGTTTTTAGTTTTATAGTTTAGTTTTCTTAATTTGGTTTGGTTTTTAACATTATGGTCCACTTAGGAGCCTACAACAAGTTACAGTAGAACATGAACATTTTTAACCATAACATTTTTTAATTTTTTTCGTATACAATCTACATTAACAATCTAAATGGACCAAAAAGAGACAATAGAAAAAACTGTCAATGGCAATGTGAGAAAAGTATGGTAACTTGTCTGGCCCTAATTCAGGTTAATAGTTTTTTTAAATTGTAAGCCAGGGCGTGATCAGCCAGCGGCGGCTTCCCGCATGCGAGATTCATTTGTAGTCTGGACGCTGAGGGGTGAACATCTCCTGCTCTGACTGCAGCTGGGAGGGGCTGCTGCCTGTGAGTGCTTTGGGACAGGAGATGGCCCACGGCAGCACCCGCTGCTCGTTGAGAAGAGTAAGAACAATACATGCTTTCACATCAGAGTCTCCAAAATTCTCAAATAACACCAGAAAATGTCGCTAACCCTATTACAGGGGCTGAGTCACTGGCTTGCTGGGGCTCTCTCATGCCGTCCCTGGAGGGGGTGCGTCACCTGAGTGGGTTGATTCACTGTTGTGGTCATCCTGTCTGGGTTGGCGCCCCCCCCTTGGGTTGTGCCGTGGCGGAGATCTTTGTGGGCTATACTCAGCCTTGTCTCAGGATGGTAAGTTGGTGGTTGAAGATATCCCTCTAGTGGTGTGGGGGCTGTGCTTTGGCAAAGTGGGTGGGGTTATATCCTTCCTGTTTGGCCCTGTCCGGGGGTGTCCTCGGATGGGGCCACAGTGTCTCCTGACCCCTCCTGTCTCAGCCTCCAGTATTTATGCTGCAGTAGTTTATGTGTCGGGGGGCTGGGGTCAGTTTGTTATATCTGGAGTACTTCTCCTGTCCTATTCGGTGTCCTGTGTGAATCTAAGTGTGCGTTCTCTAATTCTCTCCTTCTCTCTTTCTTTCTCTCTCTCGGAGGACCTGAGCCCTAGGACCATGCCCCAGGACTACCTGACATGATGACTCCTTGCTGTCCCCAGTCCACCTGGCCATGCTGCTGTTCCAGTTTCAACTGACCTGAGCCCTAGGACCATGCCCCAGGACTACCTGACATGATGACTCCTTGCTGTCCCCAGTCCACCTGGCCATGCTGCTGCTCCAGTTTCAACTTCCACCTGACTGTGCTGCTGCTCCAGTTTCAACTGTTCTGCCTTATTATTATTCGACCATGCTGGTCATTTATGAACATTTGAACATCTTGGCCATGTTCTGTTATAATCTCCACCCGGCACAGCCAGAAGAGGACTGGCCACCCCACATAGCCTGGTTCCTCTCTAGGTTTCTTCCTAGGTATTGGCCTTTCTAGGGAGTTTTTCCTAGCCACCGTGCTTCTACACCTGCATTGCTTGCTGTTTGGGGTTTTAGGCTGGGTTTCTGTACAGCACTTTGAGATATCAGCTGATGTACGAAGGGCTATATAAATAAATTAGATTTGATTTGCTAGATTTGCTGCTAGTCGCTTTTTTTTGAAAATGTGTCGCTAGAGGGGTCTGAATATTCATTAAATATAGCGACAAGGTCGCTAAGTTGACAACACTGACAATATGGTGTAATTGCAGACCGCAATTCAGTCCATTTCTGGAAGTGGGTGTTCCCTGACATCAGAAAACGCCCATTGATACCTGCCATTGGTCAGTTCCGGTGTTAATGGTTTCTTGACACAAATTATTTGTTTACATAGCAGGTTAGGATAACTAATGTGGCAGGTTAGTTAGTTGAATTAGCGTGGCAGGTTAGGAGACTACAGGTTAAGGTTATGAAAAGGTTGAGATTAAGCTTTGCTACAATGTTACAGTTGTCAACAACAGTTGTCCCCGACTCGAAAGAAATGACCAGGGACCAATGGCGAGCATCAACGGGTGTAACTTGACATCAGAAACACCTCTAATTGGGGTATGCAATTATACCCTTCTCCAAAAAAAAGCAGAACGCTGCCAAACACCAAAACATCACAAAATGTCCTTATCATATTGTCTATGCCGCAAACTGTTTAGACTGGGAAGCATATGGTAAACTTGAGCCAAGAGCTGTGGTCACACATAGCAAGTGCGGTGGTCATGCATAGGCCTAGACAGCATGCTGTTGCTTTCTGTAGTTTTTTGTATGTTTTGACTTTGTCAGGTTGCTAGCATACAGTAGTCCTAGCCCTACTTTGCATAATTTTTTGGGGTCAACTTGAAACATTTTGACCTAAATGTTAAGCCTGTCGCATGCTTTCCTGATGAAATTGGGTTATGTTTTTGTTCATTTTGGTGTTCGGCAGGTTTTTTTCACGGCTGTTCTCAGCCACTACATTTTTTCTTGGGGAAAGTCAAAGTTCGTTAGCCGAAGTGTATGTCCCTTCATTGGAGATTGGACAACTAGTAGTGGCGGGAACTAAGGATGGGACAATTCAATGAAGGGTTTGCCTTCATTCAACAAGAGAGTGCAACAGCAGCTAGGCCCTACTTTCTGCAGTGCACTATTTATTTTATTTAACCTTTATTTAACTAGGTCAGTCAGATAAGAACAACTTCTTCCTTACAATAACGGTCTACCAAAAGACAAAAGGCCTCCTGCGGGGATGTCTGCTGGGATTTTTTTTAAATAGGACAAAACACACATCATGACAAGAGAGACACCACAACACTACATAAAGAGAAACCTAAGACAACAACATAGCATTGCAGCAACACATTACACACAGCATGGTGGCAAGACCACATGAAAACAACATGGTAGAAACACAACATGGCAGCAACACAACATGGTAGCAGCACAAAACATGGTACAAACATTATTGGGCACAAACAACAGCACGAAGGCAAGAAGGAAGAAACAACAATAAATCACGTGAAGCAGCCACAACTGTCAGTAAGAGTGTCCGTGATTAAGTCTTTGAATGAAGAGATGGAGATAAAACTGTCCAGTCTGTAGGTCTTTCAGATGCGTGTGAGTGAGGCCTAAGAGGGTTTTATAAATAAGGGGTCTTGCGATGGGTATACAGAGATGACTAGTTTACAGAGGAGTATAGAGTGCAGTAATGTGTCCTATAAGGAGCATTGGTGGCAAATCTGATGGCTGAATGTTAAAGAACATCTAGCCGCTCGAGAGCACCCTTACCTGCCAATCTATAAATTACTTCTCTGTAATCTAGCATGGGGAGGATCAAATCAAATCAAACTTTGTCATCTGTGCTGAATACAACAAGTGTAGACCTTACCGTGAAACGCTTACTTTACAAGCCCCGTAGCTTACGACTACCGCCCCGTAGCACTCACATCCGTCATCATGAAGTGCTTTGAGAGACTAGTCAAGGACCATATCACCTCCACCTTACCTGACACCCTAGACCCACTCAAATTTGCTTACCGCCCAAATAGGTCCACAGACGATGCAATCTCAACCACACTGCACACTGCCCTAACCCATCTGGACAAGAGGAATACCTATGTGAGAATGCTGTTCATCGACTACAGCTCGGCATTCAACACCATAGTACCATCCAAGCTCGTCATCAAGCTCGAGACCCTGGGTCTCGACCCCGCCCTGTGCAACTGGGTACTGGACTTCCTGACGGGCCGCCCCCAGGTGGTGAGGGTAGGCAACAACATCTCCTCCCCGCTGATCCTCAACACTGGGGCCCCACAAGGGTGCGTTCTGAGCCCTCTCCTGTACTCCCTGTTCACCCACGACTGCGTGGCCACGCACGCCTCCAACTCAATCATCAAGTTTGCGGACGACACAACAGTGGTAGGCTTGATTACCAACAACGACGAGACGGCCTACAGGGAGGAGGTGAGGGCCCTCGGAGTGTGGTGTCAGGAAAATAACCTCACACTCAACGTCAACAAAACTAAGGAGATGATTGTGGACTTCAGGAAACAGCAGAGGGAACACCCCCCCATCCACATCGATGGAACAGTAGTGGAGAGGGTAGCAAGTTTTAAGTTCCTCGGCATACACATCACAGACAAACTGAATTGGTCCACTCACACAGACAGCATCGTGAGGAAGGCGCAGCAGCGCCTCTTCAACCTCAGGAGGCTGAAGAAATTTGGCTTGTCACCAAAAGCACTCACAAACTTCTACAGATGCACAATCGAGAGCATCCTGGCGGGCTGTATCACCGCCTGGTATGGCAACTGCACCGCCCTCAACCGTAAGGCTCTCCAGAGGGTAGTGAGGTCTGCACAACGCATCACCGGGGGCAAACTACCTGCCCTCCAGGACACCTACACCACCCGATGCTACAGGAAGGCCATAAAGATCATCAAGGACATCAACCACCCGAGCCACTGCCTGTTCACCCCGCTGTCATCCAGAAGGCGAGGTCAGTACAGGTGCATCAAAGCTGGGACCGAGAGACTGAAAAACAGCTTCTATCTCAAGGCCATCAGACTGTTAAACAGCCACCACTAACATTGAGTGGCTACTGCCAACACACTGTCAACGACACTGACTCTACTCCAGCCACTTTAATAATGGGAATTGATGGGAAATGATGTAAATATATCACTAGCCACTTTAAACAATGCTACCTTATATAATGTTACTTACCCTACATTATTCATCTCATATGCATACGTAGATACTGTACTCTATATCATCGACCGCATCCTTATGTAATACATGTATCACTAGCCACTTTAACTATGCCACTTTGTTTACATACTCATCTCATATGTATATACTGTACTCAATACCATCTACTGTATCTTGCCTATGCTCCTCTGTACCATCACTCATTCATATATCCTTATGTACATATTCTTTATGCCCTTACACTGTGTATAAGACAGTAGTTTTTTGGAATTGTTAGTTAGATTACTTGTTCGTTATTACTGCATTGTCGGAACTAGAAGCACAAGCATTTCGCTACACTCGCATTAACATCTGCTAACCATGTGTATGTGACAAATAAAATTTGATTTGATTTGATTTGATTTGACCAACAGTGCAGTTCAAGAAAGAGTTAAGAAAATATTTACCAAATAAACTAAAGCAAAAAATAATACAAGTATGACAATAAAATAACAATAACAAGGCTATATACAGGGGGTACCGGTACCGAGTCAATGTGCGGGGGTACAGGTTAGTCAAGGTAATTAGGTCCGGGTGGCCATTTGATTAATTGTTCAGCAGTCTTATGGCTTAGGGGTAGAAGCTGTTAAGGAGCCTTTGGACTTGGCGCTAGACACCTAGACTTGGCGATACGGTACCGCTTTCCATGCGGTAGCAGAGAGAACAGTCTATGACTTGGGTAACTGGAGTCTTTCACAATTTTTTGGGCTTTCCTTTGACACCGCCTAGTATATAGGTCCTGGATGACAGGAAGCTTTGCCCCAGTGATGTACTGGGCCATACGCACTACCCTCTGTAGCGCCTTACAGTCAGATGTCGAGCAGTTGCCATAACAGGCGGTGATGCAACCGGTCAGGGTGCTCTCGATGGTGCAGCTGCATAACTTTTGAGTATCTGGGGATCCATGCCAAATCTTTTCAGTCTCCTGAGGGGAAACAGGTGTTGTCGTGCTCCCTTCATGACTGTCTTGGTGTGTTTGGACCATAATAGTTCATTGGTGATGTGGACAGCAAGGACCTTGAAACTCTCAACCAGCTCCACTACAGCCCCTGTGATGTTAATGGAGGCCTGTCTTTTGCTGTAGGCCACAATCAGCTCCTTTGTCTTGCTCACATTGAGGGAGAGGTTGTTGTCCTGGCACCACACTGCCAGGTCACAAACCTCCTCCCTATAGGCTGTCTCATTGTTGTTGGTGATTAAGCCTACCACTGTTGTGTCGTAAGCAAACTTAATGAAGGTGTTGGTGTCGTGTATGGCCACGCAGTCGTGGGTGAACAGGGAGTACAGGAGGGGACTAAGCACACAGCTCTGAGGGGCCCCAGTGTTGAGGATCAGCGTGGCAGACGTGTTTTTGCCTAACCTTACCAACTGGGGGTGGCCCGTCAGGAAGTCCAGAATCCAGTTGCAGAGGGATGTGTTTAGTCCCAGGGTCCTTAGCTTAGTGATGAGTTTTGTTGGCACTATGCTGTTGAATGCTGAGCTGTAGTCAATGAACAGCATTCTAACATAGGTGTTACATTTGTCCAGGTGGGAAAGGGCAGTGTGGAGTGCGATTGAGATTGCGTCATCTGTGGATCTGTTGGAGAGGTATGCAAATTGGAGTGGGTCTAGTGTATCGGGATGAGGCTGTTGATGACCAACCTTTCAAAGCACTTCATTGAGACATGAGTGCTATGGAGCGGGAATCATTTAGGCAGGTTACCCTCGCTTCCTTGGGCACAGGGACTATGGTGGTCTGCTTGAAACATGTAGGTATTACAGACTCGGTCAGGGAGACATTGAAAATGTCAGTAAAGACACTTGCTAGTTGGTCTGCGCATGCTTTGAGTACATGTCCTGGTAATCTGTCTGGCCACGCGGCTTTGTGAATGTTAACCTGTTTAAAGGTCTTACTCACATCGGCTACCGAGAGCGTTATCACACAGTCGTCCAGAACAGCTGGTGCTCTCATGCATGCTTCAGTGTTGCCCACCTCGAAGCAAGCATACAATGCATTTAGCTCATCTGGTAGGCTCGATGCGGATGTTTCCTGTAATCCTTGGCTTCTGGTTGGGATATGTACGTACGGTCACTGTGGGGACTACGTCATCGATGCACTTGATGAAGCCGATGACTGAGGAGTTATACTCCTCAATCTCATTGAATGAAGCCCGGAACATATTCCAGTCTGTGCTAGCAAAATAGTCCTGTAGCATAGCATCTGCGTCATCTGACCACTTCTGTATTGAGCGAGTCACTGGTACATCCTGTTTTAGTTTTTGCTTGTAAGCAGGAATCAGGAGAACAGAATTATGGTCAGATTTTCCAAATGGAGGGTGAGAGAGAGCTTGTATGCGTCTCTGTGTGAGGAGTAAAGGTGGTCTAGAGTTTTTTTCCCTCTGGTTGCACATGTGATATGCTGGTAGAAATGAGGTAAAACAGATTTAAGTTTGCCTGCATTAAAGTCCCCGGCCACTAGGCCTTATACAGCTGGTTGAGTGCGGTCTTAGTGCCAGCATCCGTTTGTGGTGGTAAATAGACGGCTATGAATAATATATATGAGAACTCTCTTGGTAGATGGTCTATAGCTTATCATAAGGTACTCTACCTCAGGCGAGCAATACCTCAAGACTTCTTTAACATTAGACATCACGCACCAGCTGTTATTTACATCTGAATCAGGGTTAGTTTGGCAGCTGAGGTGAAAGAGAAGCAATTATGACAGAGGAAACCATGTTTAGGTTCAACCTTAGCCTGCACCTTTGATATATGCTGAGACGAGGACAGTGTACCATCTAGCCATACTCCCAAGTACTTGTATGAGGTGAGTACCTCAAGCTCTAAACCCTTAGATATAGTAATCACCCGGTGGGGAGATTCTTCTTCTTACCAAACCACATGACTTTTGTTTTTGAAGTGTTCAGAACAAGGCTACGGGCAGAGAAAGCTTGTTGGACACTAACAAATCTTTGTTTTGGAGCTTTTAACTCTAAATCTGGGGAGGGGCCAGCTGAGTATAAGACTATCATCTGCATATAAATGGATGAGAGAGCTTCCTACTGCCTGAGCAATGTTGTTAATGTTAATTGAGAAGAGCGTGGGGCCTAGGATTGAGCCTTGGTGTACTCCATTGGCGACAGGCAGTGGCTGGGAGCAGATTTTCTGACTTTATACACTGCACTCTTTGAGAGAGGTAGTTAGCAAACCAGGCCAAAGACCCCTCAGAGACACCAATACACCTTAGCCGGCCCACGAGAATAGAATGATCTACTGTATCAAAATCTTTGGCCAAGTCAATAAAAATAGCAGCACAACATTGCTTAAAATGACAATGGTGACATTCTTTAGGATCTCTTAAGGATCCACCCTTTTTTTCAATTTTCTCCTAAAATGACATACCCAAATCTAAGGTTGCAGTGACACATCCATAACATGAGCAGAAACCAGATTACATACCAGAGAGAATATTATAGACATCAAAAAAGCCAGTCAGTTGATTTTGACACTTTTGATATACAGGGAAAAAATTGTTTCCAACTACTAGTTTCCATGCACATGTTTTAACTTGAGAAGTACTGTAAACTGTACTCTAAACATCTTAGCTAGATGTAAAATTGTGCGTCAAAAATGTAAAAATGACAGATTTCTTGATATATCTTATATTTATTCAGACTTTTTTCAGGAAGTGTTATAGCTGTGTCTTTTGGGGGGTTTAGTGGCAGTTGGCAGCCAATAAGTTGCATTACCGGCCCCCAACAGTCCTGTGGTCTGTTGAGTCCAAATGAGATTTTTGGTTCCAACCGCCGTATCTTTGTGACACGCAGAGTAGGTGAGCGGATGATCTCCACATGTGTGGTTCCCATCGTGAAGCATGGAGGAGGAGGTATGATGGTGTGGGGGTGCTGTGCTGGTGACACTGTCAGTGATTTATTTAGAATTTAAGGCACATTTAACCAGCATGGCTATTACACGATTCTGCAGTGATACGCCATCCCGTCTGGTTCACGCTTTGTAGGACTATAATTAGTTTTTCAACAGGACAATGGACCCAACACACCTCCGGGCTGTGTAAGGGTTATTTCACCAAGAAGGAGTGTAACGGAGTACTGCATCAGATGACTTGGCTTCCATACTCACCCAACCACAACCCAATTGAGATGGTTTGGGATGAGTTGAACCGCAGAGTGAAGGAAAAGCAGCCAACAAGTGCTCGGCATATGTGTGTAACGGAATTCCTCTTCTTCAGAAGAGGAGTAGCAAGGATCAGACCAATGTGCAGTGTGGTAAGTGTCCATAATGATATATTTAATAAATCATCAGAACACTGAACAAAATCACAAAAGTAAAAAACAAACAACCGAAACAGTCCCGTATGGTGAAAACACTAACACAGGATACAACCACTAGGCCAAACATAGAAATATAACAGAACAAAACATATAAAAACAACATAGAATGCCCACCCCAACTCACGCCCTGACCAACTAAAATAAAGGTCAGAACGTGACAGTACCCCCACCCCCCCAAAGGTGCGGACTCCGGCCGCAAAACCTGAACCTATAGGGGAGGGTTTGGGTGGGCATTTACCGCGGTGGCGGCTCTAAATCGGGACATGGACACCACTCCACCATAGTCTCGGCCCACTTATGTGGCACCTTAGGAGTGACGACCCTTGCCACCGACCCCGGATTGGGGACCCTAGCAACGGGTCCCGAATGGACGGGACATTCCGGCAGCACCGGACAGGAGGGAGACTACGGCAGCTCAGGACAGACGGGCGACTCCGGCAGCTCAGGACAGACGGGCGACTCCGGCAGCTCAGGACCGACGGGTGACTCCGGCAGCTCAGGACCGACGGGCGACTCCGGCAGCTCAGGACCGACGGGCGACTCTGGCAGCTCAGGACAGACGGGAGACTCTGTCAGCGCTGAGCAGGCGGGAGCACCTGTAAGGAGGAGACGGAGAGACAGCCTGGTGCGGGGGGCTGCCACCGGAGGGCTGGTGCGTGGAGGAGGAACCGGATAGACTGGACCGTGGAGGCGCACTGGAGGTCTCGAGCGTCGAGCCTGCACAACCCTACCTGGTTGGATACTCCCTGTAGCCAGGCCAGTGCGGCGAGGTGGAAAAGACCATACTGGGCTATGCTGGCGAACCGGGGACACCATGCGTAGGGCTGGTGCCATGTACCCCGGCCAGAGGAGACGCACTGGACACCAGATTCATGGCACCTGGCTCGATGCCCTCTCTAGCCCGGCCGATACGAGGCGCTGCGCTGTAACGCACCGGGCTGTGCCTGCGCACCGGGGACACCGTGCGCCTCACGGCATAACACGGTGCCTGCCCGGTCCACCTCTCTCCACAGTAAGCACAGGAGTTGGCTCAGGTCTCCTACCTGACTTAGCCACACTCCCCGTGTGCTCCCCCCAATACATTTTTGGGTCTGCCTCTCGTCCCAGCCACGCTGCCGTGCAGCCTCCTCATACCACCGCCACTCCAGCACTGCCTGATATTACCCAGCCTGTGCCCAGGTTCCATTGCCTTCCAAAATCTCCTTCCATGTCCATGAGTCTTGAGATTTCTGCTGCCCGTTACCACGCTGCTTGGTCCTTTTTTGGTGGGGGGTTCTGTAACGGAAATCCTCTTCTTCAGAGGAGGAGTAGCAAGGATCAGACCAATGTGCAGCGTGATAAGTGTCCATAATGATATATTTAATAAATCAACAGAACACTGAACAAAATAACAACCCGAAACAATCCCGTATGGTGAAAACACTAACACAGGATACAACCACGCACAAAACACAATAGAAAACAGGCTACCTGAATATGGCTCCCAATCCTAGACAACAACTGACACCTGCCTCTGACTGAGAACCATACTAGGCCAAACACAAAGAAAGATAACAACAGAAAAAACATAGAAAAACAACATAGAATGCCCACCCCAACTCACGCCCTGACCAACTAAAATAAAGACATAAAAAAGGTCAGAACGCGACAATGTGGGAACTCTTTCAAGACTGTTGGAAAAGCATTCCAGGTGAAGCTGGTTGAGAGAATTCCAAGAGTGTTTGAAGAATCTTTGAAGAATCTTTGCTTTGTTTAACACTTTTTTGGTTACTACACAATATGTGACATATGTGTTATTTCATTGTTTTTATGTCTTCACTATTATTCTACAATGTAGAGAATAGTAAAAATAAAGAAAAACCCTTGAATGAGTAGGTGTGTCCAAACTTTTGACTGGTACTGTAGGTCCGGCCAGCAGCCGAGATAGCTAGGTCCAGTCGGCCTGCCAGATGACAAAAAAATAACTGGAGCGCTGGGTCAGCCACTTTTAAATAGCACCTGGGCCAGCACAGTTAAAACACCTTCCCACTAACAAGATGGCAACTGTCACAGGTGCAACACATACTGACTAAAGAAGCGACACCAATCGGTGCGCCCTATGTGCTAATGTATTACGACTAGCTGTGACACAGACTGGGCTGTATTAATGCAGTGTCTTAGACTGCTGCGATGCAGTGCCTTAGATCGCTGCACCTCTCAGGAGGCCCATAACTGATATATCCTAACATGACTTTATTGGGTAAAGCCTCTGACTCAAAACTCTAAAAGACAGTGACTCCTCTATTTCACAAACGCTCACCACCGGGTCTGTGTCGCACCAAACGGCAGGCATCACAAACACCAGGAATATTCAACTTCAATTGCTCCACCTCCAAATGTAACATGACTTCAGAAATCACTCATTTCAATGGTGCCTTGTTCCTAAGAGCAAAGCACGCAACAGATCTTGACCCAAGTTGGGTGACATGTAGTGCCTGCTCCCTCTGGTAAGAGGAAACACAAACAAATATCACAAGTCCACTACAGGTTACCTTCACTGATTCAACTGCACCCAACGCCTTTCCCACCCATCCTGAAACCACAAATGAATCTGCCAAAAGGCAAGGATCCACTTTCTCCAAAATTGTCACTCCTACTGGACCAGATTCTTCTTTATCATGTCCATTGATCCCTGGATCGGGTTCCGAGCTCTTCACCACATCTTCCACCTCACTTAACTCGCCCTCATTCACTTCCATTTCACCTCCAGAACTTGGTCTGGCGCTCGGCTCACTCTGTTTGCACTTGACACCAATCTTCTTTGAAACCCCATCTCCATTTTTATTGCCATATTCCTCAAAATCAAATCCAACCTCTGCTTTCTTCATTCTCTTCGATCTCTTCTTCCACTTTTTCCCCTCCATTCCTCCTCAGAAATCCATCTTTCTGTGTCCCTGTCCCAATGTTCCTCTTCTCCTGGTTTTGCTTGCGGCCCGGTGGCATCTGAGTTAACGCCATCTCATAATCATCCTGCTCACCTCGAAAACGTGAGAGCATGAGCCTTCTATCCGATTGAGGGAAAAGGTTTCATTATGGCTATGTTGTTGCTACAGTGGCTCAAAAGGGACAAACAACAGTAATATTGCTACTTTTTTTTGTTTTTTAAGCAAAGAGAGTATGGGAGTATGCAAGTGCAGAAGTTTAGCTTCTGGGTACATACTCTTTAGGGAGTATGCAAGTGCAGAAGTTCGCTTCGCCTAGCTAAGTTCTGAAAGGAGCAAACTGAACCTATTTATGCGGGCGCCTTTACTGTTGAAAAGTGATATCCCAAGTATAAATACAGTAAAGTACACACACTAAAGGGTAAAACAAATCTAAAGAGGAAAGGCCCACCCCCCCACTTGTGCTGTGTCATGAGGATACCTGGATTCGCTATTGAGATGTGACTTTTACTAAATACATCAGGTGATAAATGAGCTGAAAAGGAGACAGGAGTAGGACATTAAGGTTAGAATTGGGGGAGGGAGCTGATTTTAGATTTGTACCCAGGGGAACCTTCACCTCAGGGCTTTGCAAAATAAATAATTAGAGCAAACCACCAGCTGTTTTATGTTGTATCCAAAAAGGTTGGCCTAGCTACTGTATTTTACCCAAAAATCTCTCTTTTGACCATTCAGTTTATCACAAACATGTAATACATGTCTTTATTTATACTTGTCTTTATTTTAAAAAAATCACAAATATCGACAATAGCTTGAATCTTTTCCAAACATGTTTCACTCAATGATGTGTATATAAATCATTGGTTGTGTATATAAATCATTGGACGTATTGTGATTATTCTCGAAGTTTACACAAATTTCATGTACATTTTTTGACTGCTTCGACTACCCGTAGCTGGTTTAAACCAACACGGACATGAGTCAAAACACCAGTTGATAGCTTCAGCCCCTGAAATAATTTTTCAACTGTTGTAAACACATGTTTTGCAGTGGTGATGAATATGCCACTAAATGTTTTGTTTGTTATTGTAAAGAAAAAATACTTTTGCAAAATTGGGGCGAGTTAGCGAACTAGTCGGTGAGAGAGCCATTCATGACAGCAAGCTAACTGCTAGCAAGCAAGCTCTAGCTAGCTAACGTTAGCTATCAGGGTAGCTAGTGCAAGAGTCAGAGGATTAATTCAAACGCTGTTGTCAAGAAAACGTGTATCCTTTCATATCATAGTAGTCAGCTAGCAAGCCAGCCAGTCAGCAAAATGAGGATACGTTCGTCTGTTTTTGCCTGTTTTTGTCTCATACTGGAGGTATTAGGCATTGCCTTGTTTCTTAGGGGATTTTTCCCAGTCCCTATCAAATCTTCTTTTTCATCGAAGAGCAAGTTGTCAGATGTTCCGCCTGAACCCTTTACCGGTATGTTGTGTTGACATTATCTAGCTATACTCCCAATTAGTGTGATATTGTTATACTATGCTCTCAGCTAGCTATGTTGATGTTGTGCATTGGATAGCTAGCTAGGTAATTGCTTGAATGACAAGGTAATACAGTCATTATTTTGGAAACCGAATAAATGCTATCCTACCCATTTGTTCCTCGGTGTTCAATGGCTATAATGTGTTGGTAACTGGCATTTTCTTTGGCATTGCAGGAAGATCCCTCAACTCCTCCAAAGTCCCGGACGCCCTTTTCAAGAGAGTAGTGATAGTGTTGATCGATGCTCTCAGGGAGGACTTTGTGTTTGGTCCAAATGGGAGAAAATATATGCCTTACATCAGGCACTTGGTGGAGAGGGGCTCCACACACAGCTTTGTGGCCAAGGCAAGACCTCCTACAGTTACAATGCCCAGAATCAAGGTAAGAATGTTAAACGCCACCATAACTAACTCTAATTTAGGGTTCAGGGTTTCAATTCTCGGGCCGATTCTTTTCTCTCTATATCAATGATGTCGCTCTTGCTGCTGGTGATTCTCTGATCCACCTCTATGCAGACGACACCGTTCTGTATACATCTGGCCCTTCTTTGGACACTGCTAACAAACCTCCAAACGAGCTTCAACGCCGTACAACACTCCTTCCATGGCCTCCAACTGCTTTTAAATGCTAGTAAAACTAAGTGCATACTCTACAACCGATTGCTTCCCGCACCCTCCCCCCCGACTAGCATCACTACTTCTGACGTAGAATATGTGGACAACTACAAATACCAAGGTGTCTGGTTAGACTGTAAACGCTCCTTCCAGACTCACATTAAGCATCTCCAATCCAAAATTAAACCTAGAATCGGCTTCCTATCGGCTTCCTTCGCAACAAAGCCTCCTTCACTCATGCCGCCCAACATACCCTCGTACAACTGACTATCCTACCGATCCTTGACTTCGGCGATGTCCTTTACAAATTAGCCCCCAACACTACTCAGCAAACTGGATGTAGTCTGTCACAGTGCCATCTGTTATATCACCGAAGCCCCATAAACTACCCACCACTGCGACCTGTATGCTCTCGTTGGCTGGCCCTCACTACATATCTGTCGCCAAACCCACTGGCTCCAGGTCATCTATAAGTCTTTGCTAGGTAAAGCCCTGCACTGGTCATTCCCAAAGCCAACACTTACTTTGGCTGCCTTTCCTTCCAGTTCTCTGCTGCCAATGACTAGAAAGAATTGCAAAAATCTCTGAAGCTGGAGTCTTATATCTCCCTCTCTAATTTTAAGCATCAGCTGTCAGAGCAGCTTACCGATCACTGTACCTGTACACAGCCAATCTGTAAATAGCGCACCCGACTACCCCATCCCCATATTATTACTTAGCGTCTTGCTCTTTTGCGCCCCCAGTATCTCTACTTGCACATCATCATCTGCACATCTATCACTCCAGTATAATTTTGTAAATATTATTATTATTATTATTATTTTTTTGTATTTGACCTTTATTTAACCAGGCAAGTCAGTTAAGAACACATTCTTATTTTCAATGACGGCCTAGGAACAGTGGGTTAACTGCCTGTTCAGGGGCGGAACGACAGATTTGTACCATGTCAGCTCGGGGGTTTGAACTCGCAACCTTCCGGTTACTAGTCCAATGCTCTAACCACTAGGCTACGCTGCTAAATTGTAATTATTTTTGCATCTATAGCCTATTTATTGCCTACCTCCCTACTCTTCTACATTTGCACACACTGTACATAGATATTTCTATTTTTCTTTTCTTTTGTGTTATTGTATGTTTGTTTGTGTGTAACTCTGTTGTTTTTGTCACACGCTTTGCTTTATCTTGGCCAGGTCACAGTTGTAAATGGGAACTTTTTCTCAACTGGCCTACCTGGTTAAATAAAAAAAATACAAATCAATTGTGGTATGGGAATTATAGCCCTTTAGAACTTAATTGTAGAATAGATAACTCCCTCACTCACGATATTGCAATAAATATGCAGAGGTAATATGGCGTTTGCAGGGGTTTTCTTTTCTACGGTGAATATGTTGCTTTGTGATTGTGACACAGTCAGGTATACCTTTCATTGGTTGTCATATGTTCAGTGTTTAACCTTGCATGATGATTGTTCACCCACCCAACTGGGCTCAGTTTCTATTGATTCATTGATTGAGTTGTAAACCATTATGAACTCTGTCAGCAGACCAAACACAAAAGTCCTAAAATGTTTTTTTCTAATTCAAAATGTGAGCCTGTGTGAACTGATGTCTTTTTAGAGAACTAACCCAAGTGATTTGCTGTATTGATTAAAGGTAGACTCAGCGATATGATGTCGATGCAAAAAAGTAAACAGCATAGTGGGTCAATTTCCACAACAGTGTGAGGCTCAAAGCTGGGGAACTCAGTCCGTCTTTCATCTTACTCTTGAAAGTTGCATACCTTAGAGAGCTATTTTTAACTTGTCAGAAATGTCCAGCTCATCTAGCCTATGTCAGTTAACATTTTATAGCTATGTTTTTTTAGCCCATAGATTTTGTTGTAATGTTTGAGTAACTCAAATATCACATGAGTACACATTAGACGTGACAAAATGTATAGAATTGCAAAAATAATTGCTTTAAAACGGCAACATTTCCCCTTACCCCATGCCAAAAATTGTATAATTGCAGGAAATAAGCTTTAAACCTGCAAAATGTTCTGTCCGCCAACAAGGTGGATGTGAACAGTTTGTGTATTTGTATTTATTATGGACTCTTCCTGGGGTCCAGCAAAATTAAGGCAGTTTATACAATTTTAAAAACATTACATTCAGACTGTGTGCCCTCAGGCCCCTACTCCACCACTACCACATATATACACAGTACATTCCATGTGTACGTGTGTGTATAGTGCGTATGCTATCGTGTGTTTGTATGCCTATGTTTGTGTTGCTTCTTAGTCCCCGCTGTTCCATAAGATGTAAATGACCTCAGGTCCGTTTCTAAATAGCGATGGCGATTGTCTTTAATTTGAGTGATAGCTTAACCTTCAAATCCATGAATTCATGTGAGTCCAGAGATGTTTATGGGAGGAGCGCCTCATTTCTTTGTATTTCTAGCCACCGTAGTCTGAAAATGACAGCTGGGTTAAGTCCCAACACGAACACCGATACTAAACCAGAGATACTGATCTGTTATAAGCAATCGATTTTGTGAGATCGTGATGACTATACTTTTTAATACTAATATCACCAATTTGAGGTAAAAAGGATGTGTATTTCCTTTAATTGTTGTGGGGTAAAAACGTTAAGTCTCTAGTAACATGTCCTGTTCACCATAGGGAAATCAGCATAATTAAGCAATAATGCCTAAGGGGGTGTGGTATATGGCTAATATACCACAACTAAGGGCTGTTCTTATGCACAACGCAATGCAGATTGCCTGGAAACAGCCCTTAGTGATGGTATATTGGCCATATACCACAAACCCAGAGGTGCCTTATTGCTATTATAAACTGGTTACCAATGTAATTAGAGTATTAAAAATAAAAGTTTTGTTATACCCGTGGTATAGGGTCTGATATACCACGACTGTCAGCCAATCAGAATTCAGGGCCCAAACACCATTTAAATAATTAATAATGTCAAAATAATTAAAGATTTAGGATGATAGTAAATTAAGCACTCTCACAGATTTTTACGAAAATTACATATATTTCTCACTACTTTAACCATGGAGTTTAAAAATGTTCCTAAACACAATTTAACCAACCGCTCTAGACTAGAGCTTCCGTAGTGACTGTGTAGCAGCCTGAACCGTTGACATCTCTCGTATTAGTCACCACTTAGGTCATTAAATCTATAGGTTATGTGGTTCATAGAGACACAGAAAAGTTGTACTCTACCACCTTATTCTGAAGACATTTGATTACATTACTCTACTTTAAAATGTCAACATGGATCTAGCACCAAGTAGGCTGATTAGGCCTAATAGATCAATTCTAGATTTTCAATGTAAACTTTGATTCAAACAGCTGCCACAAATAGCCTACACTGAATAAGCAAGCAGTAAACTGAATAAGCAAGCAGTAAAGAAGAATCAGCAGAACTTTGAGACGTTCTGATTCCTACCAGAAGATGGCAGTGCAAGATTGCAGTCATGGAATACTGCGTCTTCCCAAATCACTGCAGTGCACCCAATCAACTGGTATGACACAGCCAACAAACTCGAATCAGAATCACCCAGAGAACCAGCCCATTCATTAGGAGTACACCAGCCAGCCTCTGGCTGTCTGACAGGAACGATCCCAGAAAAGGCTGTTTGGGGAAGGATGTAATTGAGAGAATCGTTGAGGAAAATAAATATTTCATTGGATATCCAGTTCCAGTCAAAACTACTCATTCAAGGGTTTTTCTTTATTTTTACTATTTTCTACATTGTAGAATAATAGTGAAGACATCAAAACTATGAAATAACACACATGGAATCATGTAGTAACCAAAGAAGTGTTAAACAAATCAACTATATTTGAGATTCTTCAAAGTAGCCATCATTTGCCTTGAAGACAGCTTTGCACACTCTTGGTATTCTCTCAACCACTTTCATGAGATAGTCACCTGGAATGCTTTTCCATTAACAGGTGTGCCTTGTTAAAAGTTAATTTGTGGAATTTCTTTCTTTCTTAAAATGTTTGAGCCAGCTGTGTTGTAACAAGGTAGGGGTGGTATACAGAACATAGCCCTATTTGGTAAAAGACCAAGTCCATTATATGGCAACAACAGCTCAAATAAGCAAAGAGAAACGATAGTGTATCATTACTTTAAGACATGAAGGTCAGTCAATCAGGAACATTTCAAGAACTGAAAGTTTCTTCAAGTGCAGTCGCAAAAACCATTAAGTGCTATGATGAAACTGGCTCTCATGAGGACCGCCACAGGAAAGGAAGACCCAGAGTTACCTCTGCTGCAGTTCATTAGAGTTAACTGCACCTCAGATTGCAGCCCAAGTAAATGCTTCATAGAGTTCAACAGACACATCTCAACATTAACTGTTCAGAGGAGACTGCGTGAATCAGGCCTTCATGGTCGAATTGCTGCAAAGAAACCACTACTAAAGGACACCAATAAGAAGAATATACTTGTTTGAGCCAAGAAACACGAGCAATGGACATTAGACCGGTGGAAATCTGTCCTTTGGTCTGGTTCCAACCGCTGTGTCTTTGTGAGATGCAGAGTAGGTGAACGGATGGTTTGGGATGAGTTGGGCAGCAGAGTGAAGGAAAAGCAGCCAACAAGTGCTCAGCATATGTGGGAACTCCTTCAAGAATGTTGGAAAAGCATTGCAGGTGAAGCTGGTTGAGAGAGTTCCAAGAGTGTGCAAAGCTGGCAACAAGGCAAAGGGTAGCTATATATTTCGATTTGTTAAAAAAAAAAATGGTTACTACATGATTCCATGTGTTATTTTGTAGTTTTCTTGTCTTTGACATTATTCTACAATTGAGAAAATAGTTAAAATAAAGAAAAACCCTTGAATGAGTAGGTGTGCCCAAACTTTTGACTGGTACTGTGCATATTGCCAGAATTGTACTCTGGGTAGAGCTGCTCTTGTGTTGTGAGGCACATAGGAAAGGCTTTTGTGGCCCAGTTTCCTGTTGTTGATAATAGGCATACACTCACACAGGCCCATTCCAATTAGTTTCCCTGGATTATTTTCACTTCTCCTACCCACTTAAGTGATAAGAGAAAGTATTTTCAGGACAGAATAATGCCTTTGCAGGTAAAGCAACGGTGTGTTCAGAAATCACCCAATCAGAGTTGAGAAGACCTTTGCAGAAAGGGAGTTCTCTTATGAGTTAGACTGTATATGGTTTATTCCTTTGACAAAGGTGAAATTGGGGCCATTTGAAAAAAAATATGGTTGTCGAGGTAAAGACCAAGCCTGTATTTTTGGCTCTGTCTATTTTTGGATGTCATTCTCAGGGTCGGCATACTTTACTGGCTATGCTGTCTCAAATACTGCAGTTCGTAGTGTGTGATCCAGACTTAATAACAATGAAATGAGGTGAAGCATTTGTTATTAAGCGAAGACCAGTGAGTGAACACAAGCTCATCACAGGACTAGTGGTACTTGATGATTCCCTGATGATAAATGTTTGCCACTACACTCATCATCGACAATGACCCTTTTGCTCATTGCTTTGGTCCAGAAATTGAAAAATTGAAGTCAATCTCTACTTATCAGGGACGAACGCTTTCACACATGCCCTCAGGTTGCACTGTTAAAAACACTTGTGTGAAGGAAATATTTTGTTTATTTTTCTCAGATTGACAACTTGCTCTACACATGCACAAATTGAACTCATTAGCATTCCAAAGACTTGTCCGTTCCCAGTAGGAAATTTCTGCTTCTGAAGAATTACCTCTCAGCTCTAGCTCTGCCTTTCCCATCTATATCCGTTCATTGGAATGGACACATAGGAAAATGTTTTTGTTGTTGGTGTATAATTTCTAAACCGTCAGTTTCACTGTAACAAGAACATACTGCTAGGAGAAAGATGTTTTGGTGAGGGAAGAGGGAAGAAAGAGTAAAGGAATTCGGTAGACTTCTTCCAAATTAAATGGCTTGCCTGAATAAGCCTATGTGTTACAGTAAAGGGAATTAGGCTATCACAACATGTATAGTAAATGGCTATCCGCTCTCAACATTTAGACAAGGCATCTCTAAATTTCCAGGAGTGGCACTTTAAATTGAGAATCTTCATTAAGCATGTTTAATATCAAATCAAACTTTATTTGTCACAACATATGTTGTGCAACATATCTAGCATATCTAGAATGCAACATATCTAGCAAGACCTTACCGCTTACTTACAAGCCCTTAATCAACAGTGCAGTTCAAGAAAGAGTTCAACTAAATTATAGAAAGTAACACAATAAAATAACAATAACGAGGCTATATACAGGGGGTACCGAGTCAATGTGGGGGGGTACAGGTTAGTGAAGGTAATTTGTACATGTAGGTTGGGGTGAAGTGACTATGCATATAGATAACAAACAGCGAGTAGCAGCAGTGTAAATATCCAGTTGTGTAGGCTTACTCTGGGTATGGGAAACCGGGCCGAAATCGTGTAGACCTGTCTGCTCATGACCCTAAATTGCAAGGATTTGCAGCATTTGGATTCATCCACCTGTGAAATGCCAATCAGGATCATTGGGTTTATGAGAAAGATGTTTTGACAAATCAATCAATAAATCAGACATTAGCCTTTTTTATTCCATTATAATAGGAAGAATGAGGAGTTTCTTTCAGTTCTGCTTTAGAACTGAAACATTATACATTTTCATCTCAATGTACCTTTCCCTTGAATGTTGTGTCCACCCATAGTGATGTGTGTGTGTGTGGTTAGTCATCCTCTTCAGTAAATAATGAAGATGACAGTTGCTCAGGGAGGAGGATATAAACTCAGCAAAAAAATAAACATAATCTCACTGTCAACTGCATTTATTTTCAGCAAACTTAACGTGTTAATATTTGTATGAACATAACAAGATTCAACAACTGAGACATAAACTGAACAAGTTCCACAGACAGAAATGGACAAAGGGGGGTCAAAAGCAACAGTCAGTTTCTGGTGTGGCCACCAGCTGCATAAAGTACTGCAGTGCATTTCCTCTTCATGGACTGCATCAGATTTGCCAGTTATTGCTGTGAGATGTTACCCCACTCTTCCACCAAGGCACCTGCAAGTTCCCGGGACATTTCTGGGGGGAATGGCCCTAGCTCTCCCCCTCCGATCCAACAGGTCACAGACGTGCTCAATGGGATTGAGATCCGGGCTCTTCGCTGGCCATGGCAGAACACTGACATTCCTGTCTTGCGGGAAATCACTCAGACCGAGCAGTATGGCTGGTGGCATTGTCATGCTGAAGGGTCATGTTAGGATGAGCTTGCAGGAAGGGTACCACATGAGGGAGGAGGATGTCTTCCCTGTAACGCACAGTGTTGAGATTGCCTGCAATGACAAGCTCAGTCCGATGATGCTGTGACACACCGCCCCAGACCACGACGGACCCTCCACCTCCAAATCGACCCCGCTCCAGAGTACAGGCCTCGGTGTAACGCTCATTCCTTCAACAATAAACGAGAATCCGACCATCACCCTCGGTGAGACAAAACCGCGACTCGTCAGTGAAGAGCACTTTTTGCCAGTCCTGTCTGGTCCAGTGATGGTGGGTTTGTGCCCATAGGCGACGTTGTAGCTGGTGATGTCTGGTGAGGACCTCCTTACAACAGGCCTACAAGCCCTCAGTCCCCAGCCTCTCTCCAGCCTATTGCGGAGAGTCTAAGCACTGATGGAGGTAGTGTGCGTTCCTGGTGTAACTCGGGCAGCTGTTGTTGCCATCCTCTACATGTCCCGCAGGTGTGATGTTCGGATGTACCGATCCTGTGCAGGTGTTGTTACACGTGGTCTGCCTCTGCGAGGACGATCAGCTGTCCATCCTGTCTCCCTGAAGCGCTGTCTTAGATGTCTCACAGTACGTATATTGCAAAGTATTGCCCTGGCCACATCTGCAGTCCTCATGCCTCCTTGCAGCCCGCCTAAGGCACGTTCACGCAGCTGAGCAGGGACCCTGGGCATCTTTCTTTTGGTGTTTTTCATAGGTAGAAAGGCATCGTTATTGTCCTAAGTTTTCATAACTGTGACCTTAATTGCCTACTGTCTGTAAACTGTTAGTGTCTTAACTACTTTTCCACAGGTGCATGTTCATTAATGGTTTATGGTTCATTGAAAAAGCATGGGAAACAGTGTTTAAACCCTTTACGATGAAGATCTGGGAAGTCATTAGAATTTTTACAAATTATCTTTGAAAGGTCCTGAAAAAGGGAAGTTTATTTTTCTGCTGAGTTTAGAATATTGGTTTCTGGACAATATGTAGGACTAAAATAAAATGCCCTGGGAAAAGAACAAAGCAATCAGATAATCTGCATTACTAAGACTCTGGGGAAAAGTATAATAAGCCTGCTGATGTAAAGGCACCAGTGGTGTCCATTTTAGGACATGCTCATATCTCTGTCCTCATTTGTAATGAACCTAGCTTATTTTAATGTTTGTATTTTTTAAATTGAACCTTTATTTAACTCGGCAAGTCAGTTAAGAACACATTCTTATTTACAATGACGGCCTCCCAGAGAACATTGGGTTAACTGCCTTGTTTAGGGGCAGGACGACAGATTTTTACCTTGTCAGCTCGGGGATTTGATCCAGCAACCTTTCGGTTACTAGTCCAACGCTCTAACCACTAGGCTACCTGCCTCCCCCATTATAATTCTTATGCAATGCTAGTTGCATTTTTGAGGCCCTCCTTAATGCTAAGTCTCAATAATGCATTTTGCGTTTCAGCGTGTTCCCTGAACATACCTAGTGATGATTACTTTGTTTCTGACACAGACTAATATGCTTCTGTGTCTGGTCCTTGCTTCTTCCAGAGCTCAGACAAGGCTTCCCTTGGTTTCCTATGTTCCTCCACCAGGCCCCAACATTAGATCTTCTCTCCATCGACTCCAATGCTCAACAAACATATTTATTTTGCCTGCCAGTCACATCCTATGCAGGAGAAGGAGTCGCCTCAACATTGGGAGGCTGTGTTTCCCCAGCCTCCCAATGATGAAATCGGTAGAAACCCTGCTTGATACAAGCTTTTCTCCTGCATCTGAGTGTTTTCCCACCACATCTAAGAACAAGGCGGAGCAGTCTTCAACTGAGTTCTCTCTCTCTCTCACAGATGGAGGGTTGTGTTGTTTGTGTGAGCAGAACCATCATGGATGGATAGACTGGTGTTGTCCCTAGAGCAGTGGTTTTCAACCTACAGGTGGTCCACATTGTTTTATTTATTTTAGATTTTTGTCTTCCAAAGATAACAGTTGGGAGTATTAATAGTATTCTAGGCAATTTTGCATAACTTTTCATAATGCTAAGGTTTTATAATAACAATAGGTCTTTAATTTGTTACATTCACAAATAGTGGTCCCCGGAATAGAAATAGTTGGGAACTGCTGCTCTAGGGTTTGTGTAGAGCCTGCTTAAGATCAAAAGTCAAGCGTTGATCTAAAGTTTCTGCTGACTTTGGAAATGTAGGCCTAGCTTGAAAATGAATAAGTTGGCTCCAATCAGGGTTTGACGCTGTGGCAGAGTAGTGATCTAAAGATATCCATTTGGACCACTTTGGGGTTCTGAATAGTAGATCATTCAGCTTTAGAAAAATGCTAGCACTGTAGTTTTAACAATTGCTTCCATGAACAAATATTCTGGCTAGTATTCCAAGGTAAAGTAAATGGCTTTATCTGAGGTAGGCTATTTGTACTTTCAGCACACTGTAAATGTCAGCTTTAGGAGTTCCTTTTTCCTTGGATTGACAGTTTACCCCCCTTTTTAGTCTAGCTTTTGATCATGTTCGTGATGCAGTTGATAGGTAGGTGATTGTCAAGCGTATCACATCGATTCTTTATCACTTGTTCCTCTCATGATCTAACGACATGCAGCATTGAAGCGATATAATTTATTTTCAATGATGCCCTACCTCCTTTTGAAGTTTGTGTAAAAATACATCTCTTAAGAGAACCGAAGTGTCACTGGAGAGTAAAACTGGGGGAGTAGGGGGGTATTGTCCCCAGCCGCCGACTTCAAACTTATTTTTATTTTAATCTGGGGGAGTTTAAAAAACTGCATGTCCACGATGACTTCCCAAACTAAAGCACCAAAATAATTTATTTCCGAAGACTTTAATGACTTGGCAACAGCGTCATCAACTTTAAAATGGTGCCAGAGCCAGATTTAGCAGACCTTTTTTCCCTCGAGATAATAAAACACAATAGTACGAAAGATAAAATAATGATTAACAATTAGTGTTTGGTTTTAGTATTTTATTCACCACCGTATCTTCACACATCTGTGTTTGGCTCACTGCCAACCGTCCCCCTAGGTTTGCTATTCTTTGGTCAATCCTTGAGTGGAGTTGTTTTGACAATTAGGCTAGTGTGAGATATGTTAGGCTAGAGTGCTAAGGTTTTCTGGCAGTGTTGAGTAGTATGCACTGAGTATGTGAATATAGGCAAGCATGCTTGCAGTCATTCAGACATTCTGCTGCTAAAATTAAGCCTAATTCCTTCAGTTTTGGCCTAGCCTAAATGTAGATAATTCTGGTAGTTTTGCTTGAATTCCAAATGCCAGCAGGCCCTCCCAACTACTGCTAGCTCCGCTGCACTAATGGACTAAATCACCTGCACAACAAAGCATGGAATCCATCACGTGGTTTAGATTTCGCACCATTTTCTGCTTCCTTCTGTGAGGCTGACCGAAGGTTAATTGCCCCAGAATGCCTGATTGTGAGAAATCACAGTGATTATGCAAGGCGTTGCGGTGTGAAAACATGCTGATATGCATCGCATGTGATTGAGTAGTGAGATACTGCCAACAACATCCAGGCCTATGTGAGTTGCTTCATTGGCTTTAACTAGCTGAGGAGGACACAAAAGCATGTGATACAATGCTACTTGAATTGTTTATGGTACACAGTCATTCAGTGATTGTTTGGAACACAGTCTTATACCCATTTCCCATCGTAATTGCAGTAGCTCTGGTGTTAGCCTATTTCTACTGCAAATTACATTTGAGTAAATGTTGATGCTAGCGCAACGAAATAACATTGGCAGTCAGGGAGACAATGATTTTGACCTTTTCTATAACATTGATAGCAGTGTTGTAGTAATCGAGTATGGTCTTGAGACCACATATTGAGTGTCTCCGTCTTGTTTCGGATACATTTGTACTCTGTCTCGGACAGTAAGGACTAGAGGTCGACTGATGATGATTTTTCAACGCCGATACCGATTATTGGAGGACCAAAAAAGCAGATACCGATTAATCGGCCGAATTAAATAAATAAATAAAAATATTTGTAATAATGACAATTACAACAATACTGAATTAACACTTATTTTAACTTAATATAATACATCAATAAAATCAATTTAGCCTCAAGTAGATAATGAAACATGTTCAATTTGGTTTAAATAATGCAAAAACAAAGTGTTGGAGACGACAGTAAAAGTGCAATATGTGCCATGTAAGAAAGCTAACGTTTCAGTTCCTTGCTCAGAACATGAGAACATATGAAAGCTGGTGGTTCCTTTTAACATGAGTCTTCAATATTCCCAGGTAAGAAGTTTTAGGTTGTAGTTATTATAGGACTATTTCCCTCTATACCATTTGTATTTCATTAACCTTTGACTATTGGATGTTCTTATAGGCACTTTAGTATTGCCAGTGTAACAGTATAGCTTCCGTCCCTCTTCTCGCTCCTCCCTGGGCTCGAACCAACAACACAACGACAACAGCCACCACATCGAAGCAGCATTACCCGTGCAGAGCAAGGGAAACAACCACCCCAAGGCTCAGAGCGAGTAAAGTTTGAAACGCTAATAGCGCGCGCTAACTAGCTAGCCATTTCACTTCGGTCACACCAGCCTCATCTCGGGAGTTGATAGGTTTGAAGTCATAAACAGTGCAATGCTTGACGCAC
Organism: Oncorhynchus kisutch; assembly: GCF_002021735.2. Classification (NCBI taxonomy): domain Eukaryota; kingdom Metazoa; phylum Chordata; class Actinopteri; order Salmoniformes; family Salmonidae; genus Oncorhynchus; species Oncorhynchus kisutch. The sequence continues at coordinate 44,101,875 of NC_034192.2, forward strand.
AACAAAGAGCTGCTGATACTTAGATACTTGTTTGCTCAGTCAGATTATATGCAACACAGGACACGCTAGATAATATCTAGTAATATCATCAACCATGTGTAGTTAACTAGTGATTATGATTGATTGTTTTTTTATAAGATAAGTTTAATGCTAGCTAGCAACTTACCTTGGCTTACTGCATTTGCGTAACAGGCAGTCTCTTTGTGGAGTGCAACGAGAGAGAGGCAGGTCATTATTGCGTTGGGCTAGTTAACTGTAAGGTTGCAAGATTATATCCCCTGAGCTGACAAGGTGAAAATCTGTCGTTCTGCCCCTTTCATTCAGAGGGCGCATAAAAGTGCTTCTTCAGGCCAAATATTTACTTATGTATTAAAACATTAATATCTTAATTAACAGCCTTTATTATAGACACGTTTGTGCACTGGCGAACCTATAGGCCTTCAGTGTGTGACAGGTTCATGATTCTGAAAGGACAGCAATCGTAATTCCAGCACACACTGTAGGAAAGTGCACTTTTTGTAAAGTATAAAGGGCCAGTGGTGCAGTGGAGGGTATATGCAGGTATAAGCCGTATACCCACTTTTGTTTGTGGGCATTGCGTATACTCACTTCTTAATCTCTACTGCATATCATGGTAGTGTAGGTATATGATTTATCAATTATGTAGTACAATAGAGAAGTCATGCACAAAGTAGCCTACACAATCGCAAAGCCTGTGAAATATATTCAAATGCGCACTGCACACACAGCCTAGTTTCAGCGGAAAATCATCTGCAGGCAGCAAGTGTGCAGCTCTCAACTGGTTACCATACCAGCTCAATCGGTAGCTGGTATGGTAGGAAAGATGTTTCAATTCATAAGATCTAACAGTAAATGCTAACAAAGGCAACAATGGGTATGCAAACCAGGTATTGAAAAAGTTTACTTCTAAGGGTTGGTTAGTAGGCTATTTGTGATGTGCAATTGTCATCATGTGCTGTTTGTAGGGAAGACGTGGATGGGCCTAGGTGGACAGAGGCCCACCCACTGGGTAGCTAGGCCCTGACAGGCCCACCCAATCAGATTGATGTGGTTTCAGCATTGTTGAAGACTTAGATGATTAAAGTTGTCTCCTTTAAAAAATATAAAAAATAAAAGTGAAAATCAGAAAGATCTATAGGAAAACTCTTTAAAAAAAACAACTAAATAACATTTTTCACACACATGCATTTTCTTCACTGGGCGGGCCATTTGGGAACTTTTTGGCAAAATTTGAGTATATCCACTTCTCTAGGCACCACTGCATAGGGCTGATGGAAAGACAGCAGTCACACACAGCATGATGTTAAAGTATAAGCAGTCCATAGACTTGGACATAATTAGCCAGTAGGTCCCAATCATAAGAATACAAAAACACAACCATTAAGCATTATCCAATTGAAATGTACAACTATTACTTCCCATTCCAAAAACACTTTTCATGTTTAGCACACAGAGTAAACAGTGACTTAAAGTCTAACTGATAGTGTTTCAACTACTTTACAGATATGAAATAGAATAATATCATTATATCAGTAAAAAATATAAAATTCCCAGTTTATGCTACAGAACCAACTTTATAAGTTTTATAAATAGATTTGACTCAACTTTCCATGACGTACACTAAGGCATATTTGGCAGAAGAGATGGATGCAGTTCAATGCATGATTAATATAATTAACCAATACATTTCTTGGTAGTGCAGGAAGGATTGCTATCAGGTTGTAAATCACAGCTGGCCTGGTACATTGTTTGCTGCCATGTTTCAGTTTCAATGACTCAATATTCTGGACAAAAACGGTCTGGGAATGTCAATACAATCTAACTAGCAAAGGCAATGATCACAAGTCAGTCATAACGTGGCTAATAGGCTAGCATTTCTATGTATGTAGCAAGCTAAAAACACGGAGCCCAACACTAGCTGCTAGGAGAATGTCATGTCATTGGAGGCGTGGGCGAGTGACAGATTTTTTTTTCCCCCCTCATTGTTTTTCGGTGGCAATACACAGCTAGAGATGCAGGTGTCATTTGGTTAGCTAGCAAGAACTTGAACGACTGTTATCCAGTTAGCATATCTCTTGAGTTCGCTATCTCCTCTCATTTCAGAGCACTCTCGTCTGAGAACTAAGAATTAATTTACGAATGCGCAATACCCACTTAATATGGCCGGTGTCAGTAAACTTAGGCAAAAAATCATAGTTAGTCAAGAACGCTCTAGATAACATATAGGCAGCCTAACCAGCTCTGCTACGATGAGTAAAACGGTCAGAGTGAGGGGTTCTCTCATGTATGTCTGGAAGTAGCTAGCTAGCCAACTTTAGCCAATTTGCTTGGGTGCTTGGTTGGGGCAAGCATGCTAGGCAAACTGAAGAAGGACAAGGAGGCTAAAATTCCCCAGCGTTTATCAGTGCAATTTTGACGGACAACTAGCTGAAACTGTTCGAGACGGTTTATCTAATGTTCCTTCGTTAGACTTTAGCTCATCTTGCTTTGGCTAGCATTAGTTGTTGATATGCATAACTGAGTTAGAGAGAGCCTACCTTTTCATGGTTGTTTGATCAATAGGAGTGTAAAGTTCCCAAATGTAAGAGGACTCTCATGGTGTTTACATGCAATATTTGCAGAAATCCATTCAGGTGTATTTTGTGGCTTTTGTGTAGCTGTGATTGACTATAGCACACCGGTCTGTATAGACTCTGGTCCTGGACAAGACCGATGTTTTATTTACTGCATTGTCTAATTGTCCAAATACATTACCACTCTCCCTTTCTATATTACTACATAATTTTCACAAATGTCTTAGTATACGCCAATACCCAAACATTCTATGAATTTATGAAAACGTGAAAATGACCATATCGGAGTGATGCTAAAATGCTTTCAGTTCCACTTTAAATGCAACAACGGTTCACACAAAAGTTATTCTCAAAGAGATGGCTAACAGCAAGCGCGCTGCAATAAAAAATACAGTTCCACTAACCAGATTATCTTAATTTGAAACTTAACTTCTTGTTGAAAGTTATTCTTTAAAAGAGAGAAGCTAACAAATTAGCAACAACATTCTCTTTGATAACACCTGCTGCATCAGCGGCAAACTAGCCGACAACAAAAGCTAGCTACTTGACCGTGGGAAAGCTACTGCTCGCTATTGAACAGTGAGTGACCTGTTGGCCTTCAAGAAGGCAGACGCTTCCATACGTTTTTGTAAAACAGCTCCACCCAGTAAGTCAAAATGTATTGATTGATTCCACTGTCACTCCAAAATGTTGCCCTAATACAGTTGGCTGATGCCTTTTATCTAGCTTCTGATGGCCGCCTTAGCCAATGGCTGACTTAGCTAGCTAGATGTATATCCCCAGAGACTAGCAGTGTTAACCATTTCCTTTCCAACAAAAACTGATTATTATAATAATTATTTTATAAATCCTTAGCCCTTCTCTGAAGGTGTGGAAGGCCCATTGTTCCCCACTGTGTTTGGGTTAGTAATAATTTGTAGAGTGGCTCTATTTTCCCTCAGCCTGCATTTGTTTTTACTTCAGAATGCCTAAAGAATCCATATGTTGTTCTGAAATAGGAACACAGAAATACTGGACATTTTGAACTCCTATTATGTGGTGTTTGACAAAATTAAATCATGGTCTTGATTTGGACTCACATTTTTCTGGTCTCGACTCTGTTTCAGACCCCTTGATCCCCTCTTTATTTTAGTTTTGACTCGGTCGTGCCCTCACTCCGGTCTTGGTCTTAATTCGGACTCGATTTGCTCTGGTCTTGGATCAGTCTCACTTTAGGTGGTCTCAAACAACACAACACTGATTGATAGTTTACACAGAGACAATCATTTTTACTCTTTCTTTAACATTGATAGGCTACACAGAGACAATGATTTTTACCCTTTACATCTGGTAATATGTTGCATAATTAGCCTATTGCTAGCTTACGTACGTAGGTTGACAAACTCCCTTGGCCCTTCCCCTTCTGCTCCCTCTTTAGGCCCTGACCACAGGTAGTATCCCAGGCTTCATCGACGTGGTGATGAACCTGAACTCCCCAGCGCTGCTGGAGGACAACCTTATCTGGCAGGCCAAGGCAGCGGGCAAGCGGATGGTATTCTACGGGGACGACACCTGGGTGAAGCTCTTCCCCAAGCACTTCATGGAGTACGATGGCACGACCTCTTTCTTCGTGTCCGACTACACCGAGGTCAGTCAATGTCGTTATCTGTTTGAAGGTCAGGGTCATATTGACTGAAGTTGAATCTTTTAGGGATGTGACAAATGTAAAAAAAAATATTACGTTTAAATGTTAAAAATTAAATAAAAAAAAGACGTGAATTCACAATTCATATGTGGCTCTGAATATGACCCCATATGCCTACCATTTGTCACTAGTTACCACTGCCAGAAAGTCAAACCCAGCCTATTTATACAATTTCTCTTCTTAAAATGTGATTTGAATTCTTACCCTAACCTTAACCACACTGCTAACCTTATCCAAAAATATACTTCTTGTTTTCATACATTTTTACATGCATCCCTACATTTGTGGCTGTGGTAACTTGTGGAAACCATACCAGACAGTGCTCACCTTACTGCTGTCCTCACCCACTCAGCAATGATGGTATTGATGCTGTTTTAGGTTCTCTGTTGTGTGCCTTTCCTCCAAGTTGTCAGTACGTGCTTCTTATCATCAATATGATGGCTAGTTGCAGTGATGTATGATAGCGTGTTCATAGACGTCCCACAATCTGCTGTTATCGCCACGTAAGGTGTTTGAGAGCTCGTGCTTTATACTTGCAGAGCTATCATTGTACAATGTCAGATTTTTGGCATCTTTTAGTCTGGTTCTAGATATGCCATTAGGGTATTGATGCCGGCTTCCTCTACCATTGACAATCGCTGCATATCAACTGTAATTATTTCTGTAACCAGCGCTGGGAATTCCTCACTCTGCCCCTTAACGAACTGCTGCCAGCAATGGGTTGGGTCTCACGGTGCCTCTCTTTCAGCATTGCACCTGTACTGCCACTGTAGCTCAATTCCACCTCGCAGAGTTAGCGTTTCATCGCCTTCTCGTTTATAACTTCTCAAAGAATTGCCATACAGAACTTTGCTGCTGTCGCTTCCCTGTCTCACTATTTTTCCAATTGTTAATGACGATGACGTGCTGAGTGCTTTATATCCATGGCAAATAATTTACTACTTACAGCATTGTTGCATTAGGTATTTGTAATACTAAAGTTTTTGCCTTTATGATCGTGATTGGGACCGTTAATAGTAGTTTTGCTATAACTGCACTGTGATTTTGATTTTGTAAAAAAAAAAAAGCTTCCTTAACAGATTTTTTCTAAACACTAACGATCCTAAATTAGTTTAAGCGTCACACCCCTATACTGTACACAGTTCGTCAGATTCAGAAACAATGACACAATCAGGAGTTTTCTGTGTTGATACTGTATGTCCGCCCTGACTTTTCCTAGGTTGACAACAACGTGACGCGTCACCTGGACAGCACCCTGAAGAGAGACGACTGGGACATTCTGATCTTGCACTACCTGGGCCTGGACCACATCGGCCACATCAGTGGACCCCACAGCTCCCTCATCCAGCCCAAACTAATGGAGATGGACGACATCCTCAAGAAGATTCATGGCTCCCTCATCTTAAAGGTATAGCAGCCTACTTTTCAATAGCAAAATGACACATATTTAATTTGGAGTTCAGATGTTGCCTTTTCATTCTCAATGGGTTGTTTTGTGAAATTAAAAAGCACATTTGCATTATATTCAGGCAGTCCATTTCACTGCCAGAGAGGAATTGAAAGATATAGTCTGTGTATATATTGTTCTAATCAATATTCTAATAAAAAAAAATTAAACTTCATTTTCCATTTACAAATCACTTGCATGTCCGGAAAGATCCCGTTTATTTTCATCTTCTTGTAATGCGGCTGGAAAATGATGACAAGTATCATCATTTGTTTCTGGGAGAATGTCCTTTTTTGATAAATGCGTTTGAAGTGCTCAACAGTCCTTTTCCTTTTTTTAATAGGATCCTGACTGAAAACGGTGTTCTTGTGCATATTTAATCATGCTAGCTTTTTAACTCTTGCGCATATTCAGCAGGGAGCTCTTTGAATGAATTGTGCTTCAAAGGCTCCAAACTCTCCCAGTGGAAGCCTGCTGCTGTTGCCTCTACTGTTCTTTACACAGTACCATTGTGTAAATGTGAATATATTCTATTGTGGTCCCATTGAGTCTCTTAGAGCTCTGTGAAAAACCCACAAAGTATGTTCCCTTAGATGACTGGGATAACGAGTAGACTTTCAATGGGTTTCGAGGTATAAAACCTTCCAGTGACTTTCATTACCTTGCAGAACTACCGATATCCTGTTTCTTCACGCTGTGCCGGTGCTGTGATAAAATAAATGAGGCATCGTGCATAGTGGTCGTCTGGGAGACAATCAAACGCAGGCTTCCTTGGCTCCGCCGGTAAAAAGGTAGTTTGAGCTTCTGGCCTACTTTGTCCTGCCCTGATTTATAAAGGAGAAGCCAGTACCTGCACTGCGAAACAACATGCATTCTGAGCTACAGTTTCTGGAGGGGGAGGGATTCAATTGCTATTTTTAGTGTTCACACAATACAATAGGACTGACATTTGTTCATGGACAAGCTACTGGGCAGTGGCTACTTCTAAAAACAGAGGTGGAGGGACTCATTGAAGATGGTCATTCTTACTAGGGCAGGCTTTTCTAAATCATTAGTCTTGCTACTTAAATGGTTTAAGTTCATGTTTGACAATATGCTTACTTGAATTGGTGTTGTCTTGACCATCAAAGGTGTATTTTTGTAGTATAGCTTAACTAAACAGGATTTGGATTGAAGCTTTCCAAGTTGCGGCCTCTTCATTTTTGGAGGAAAAACAACAATCTGTAACACAATGGATTGCTCAGAAGGCCAACTCCACTCTGGCACATCTTCTGTTGTCTTTTCTCATGTGCACAATTTGATTTCTAAGCATGTTTTTCCACGGTGCTGAAAGCAGCCCTGTCAAATATACTCCTGCTTCTGGGTTCTCACAGCCTTCGATGAAAGGGAATATGGAGGCAAAGAAAATTCGGGCTTGATCAGCATATGTCAACTCCCTTAAACCAGCCACGTTGTGAGTCTGTTCCCTGCCACTGCTGAATCCACCGATCCCCGAAACAACAAGAGAGGAAACGTTGCGGGCACAATCTGCCATATCTGCTAGTGTCAACATCCTGTCCCCACTTATTTAAACTGTCTGGTCCACTGAGGTTTAGATGATTCTCTTTCCCCCTCTGTGTAATGGCTGCTGAAGGCAACACTCTCCTCAGAAAATAAGGAAATAATATAATTAAGGTACCAAAGATAGTTACTGTCAGTTTATGAAGGCTAATCTATTGAAGATAGTCTAACTAAAAAATCCTTTCATCTCTAGGAACCTTGGTGCGAAAGCAGCGGTGCGTAGCTCCAGGCCAACCATGGTCTAGGCCTTTTTAATCCTTGTCTTTACACAAAGGACTGATGTTCTACCATTAAATCATATCAAGCTTTATTTATACAGCACATTTCAGAAATGGAATGCAACTTGCTTCACAGGAAAAAACGCGGAAAAAATTTAGTACAAAACAAACATACGAGGATAAAAAACTAAAGAATAACAATAAACTGAATGACTAAAAAGCTCCCTAAGGAAGGATATCATGTTGTCTACAGACAACGGGAGTGACTATATCCCAGTTAAACGGAGAGGAAGAGAGAGAGGAACGAGTGTAAAATAGACATGTCCTTACAGGTTTTCCTCATCCCAAGGTCAATCTCAATCATCCAGAGCGAGAAGACTTTACTTTTTAGAAGAGGGGCAGGGGGCCAATTCTCACACAAAGCAGTAGAGCATTAGCCATGAAACAACATCATGAACATCAACAACATCCCTCTTGTACTTTAGACATCTTTGATAATGCATTCAGTTCAGCTCATATCCTTGGATGTCTTTGAAAGTAGAACTGCACTGTGGAGTACACACATTTTAAATGGAAAAGCCAGGACATACACACAGGAACTAGATCACACAGAACTTGTAATCAATTGAATTTAGAAGTATGTTTACCGTTGAGAACCAATTTCTTGTATACACTGAATGTTCGTCCTTCAGTGTATGCAACCATTCAATGTATCGAAATAATTGGTTCTCGATTTTGGAGGTTGATATACAGTACCAGTCAAAAGTTTCGACACACCTACTCATGCCAGCGGTTTTCTTTCTTTGTACTATTTTCTACATTGTAGAATAATAGTGAAGTCATCAAAATGATAAAATAACACATATGTAGTAACCAATTTTTTTTTAAACAAATCAAAACAAATCAAAACATATCATAACAGATTCTTCAAAGTAGCCACCATTTGCCTTGACAGCTATACACACTCTTGGCATTCTCTCAACCAGCTTCATGAGGTAGCCAACTGGAATGCATTTCAATTAACAGGTGTGCCTTGTTAAAAGTTACATTTGTGGAATTTCTTTCCTTGATTCGGTTGAGCTAAATCAGTTGTTATGATAAGGTAGGGGTGGTATACAGAAGATGACACTATTTGGTCCATATTATGGCAACAACAGCTCAAATAAGCAAAGAGAAATTACAGTCCATCATTACTTTAAGACATGAAGGTCAGTCAATACGAACGTTTCAAGAAGTTTGAAAATGTCTTCAACTGCTGTCGCAAAGGGCGCTATGATGAAGCTGGCTCTCATGAGGATCACCACAGGAAAGGAAGACCCAGAGTTACCTCTCCTGCAGAGAATAAGTTCATTAGAGTTAAATGCACCTCAGATTGCAGCCCAAATAAATGTTTCACAGAGTAACAGACACATCTCAACATCAACTCTTCAGAGGAGACTGCGTGAATCAGGCCTTCATGGTTGAATTGCTGCAAAGAAACCACTACTAAAGGACACCAATAAAAAAAAAGAGACTTGCTTGGGCAAAGAAACACGAGCAATGGACATTAGACCGGTGGAAATCTGTCCTTTGGTCTGATGAGTCAAAATGTGAGTTTATTAGTTCCAACCGCCGTGTCTTTGTGAGACGCAAAGTAGGTGAACGGATGATCTCCGCATGTGTGGTTCCCACCAAAAAGGTTTGGGAACCGCTGCTTTAAATGACCAGCCATTCACAGTTTCTTTCACATGCATAATCACTTTATCAATTCTATTTGTTATTTTGGAAAGAATGTAAGTGTTTTTTTCAGATGAATGTGTTCGTTGTTGTTATCATTTTTCAGGATGTGCTATGTGTTTACTAGTATATTTATACAAAGAAATTCAAGTACGAGGGTCACCTAAATACTGCGATAAAAATGGTTAAAACATTCATGCGAATTTGTTACGATTGATCTCTGGAATGTTGTTACAAACAGAATAAACCATTATTTGTTTTCTAGGGTAGGATGGAGTATCAGTCTTGCAGATTACATCACCTTGTGGTTTAGGTATCCATCAATTTAGAAACCCCCCAAACTCAGCCATGTCCATGTCAGCCTGCATCCCAGGAGTTAATCTTAGTTCAGAGCAGAAGATTCCTCTTTCTGTAAGTGGTGGTTGTGTTATTCTATGTTGTCCTGAGGTCCGCAATTACAAGAGAACCAACAAACCAACACCTCCCTCTTCACCTGATTCTCCTGTTCTCTGAGAGGCCTGATTGAGTGGCTGACGTGCTCGCTTCCATCCCGACACACCAGGCAGATGAGTTTGCAGAACAGGCTCAGTTCCTGGTGTTGGTCTGGGCACCAATAAACTTTGGCCCTTTCCTGTCTCGCCTCTTCTCTCAGCGGCTCTGCCAAGTTCTTCAGATTTTTGTTGATCTGAAAGCTTCTGCCCCTGATCTGAGCGTTGCACTCCGGGCAGGATCCGTTGGAGGCATGTCATGCAGAAGGTGGGGTGGTTGCTGAGAGAGACAGGTTTGGTGTAGATTTCTGTACAGACAGCAGCGGAGGTGGTATTTCATAGCAGAAATTAGAATGTTAAGACAAGTATGTCTCTAAAGCACAGCTGCAAGTTAACCTTTGCTCTCAGCCTCAAGTGATTGGTGTTTCTGTCTTAAAGGGCAGGACGTTCCCTTATACACATACAGGACAATACTTTTTCCAAAGTCACTCTGATCTTATCCTTAATCCAACACATTTATGATGTTTATTACTGTTAGGCCAAGCCAGACATTGCACCATGTTATTGTATTAAATGGTTCCTTTATCATATTGAAGCACATGTATCAATATGTGGATTGAATAACTAAAGAAAGATGCACGCCCATATAATAATGTATGGATAAATTCTTGAACAGCTGATGCAAGGCATTATCCATATTATAATTAACAAATAGAATACAGTTATACCTTGACTACTTGAAATGTCATGCTTTGAGCATGTGAATGTAGAAAGTCAAAGCTGAACCTCTTAAAAGTAGAAGGTCTTCACAGAAAGCTTTGCCTGATAAAGCGGTCTCTCGTCACTCGTGGAAATGACCTAAGGCCTCAAAGGGAACCTCAAAGAATGTGATTGGGATTGTTTTGGGAAGGTAAAACATTTTCCTTACAAAGCCCCCAAAGGATGTTTACAGATACTGTGAATTTTTAAAAGGTGAAACCAGAATATTTCAGACTTCAATTGTGAGTCGAACCACTTTGAATAGTCTGTTTCAAGCCACAGAAGAATCCATAAAAACATCCTCTTTGTGCGACTACCCAGAGAACTTCCATGCGTTTATCCATTTTGGTATGACATTTCATGTCACTATGACATTCAAAGGCATGAGTGTTACAGCTCTTTATTTTTCTCTCTTTCAGTTTGGGCATCTGTGCAATCAACTTTTCAGCAAGGATGTTCAGAACGTTTGTCATTTTGTTTGAAAGTATAGATTTTCTTCACATTTTTAAAGCTCTGATGAGTGCTAGCCTCGGTAATAGGAGGGTGACATGCAGGACACTGCCATCTCTCATCCTTTTACCTTTTTCATTCTTGCAACAATTTGCCTCAGGGTCAGCCCCTATTCTCCTAGCACATCACTCTCCCACGTTACAATCTGGGAATGACGTGAGTTAGGTAGCCTAGTGGTTAGTGTTGGGCCAGTAACTGAAAGGTTGCTGGTTCGAATCCCTGAGCTGTCAAGGCTCTGCCGATTTGCCCCTGAGCAGGGCACTTAACCCTAATTGCTCCTGTAAGTTGCTCTGGTTAAGAGCGTCTGCTAAATGACTCAAATGTAAAAAAAATGTAGAGGACCTAAACTCTGTTATGATGCTGCATATTGCACTCCCCGTCACCCATAGAACTTGCTGTGTGAAAAGTTGAACACTCATATCAAATTGTCTTTTGTTGAAGCTGGGATAAGAGGAGTTTTGTTTTGTTTTGTGGAAAATAAACTTTTAGTTGGTGTTTTTCTTGTTCATTCCGAGATGTGCAACATTTACAATTTGTGGATTACTCCCAGCAGCATGGCATTAAATCAATCGGAATAGGGCACGGCAACGTATGTATTTGGTAAGCTACAAATGAGCACACTGGCAGTACCGCATCGTAAATCACAATGGCTGCCTCATTGCAGGAGAGGGGAAGGATAATTTGTATATCTCCCCTGTTCTGTTTGGACCCCAGGAAGAGTAGCTGCTAATTGGCAACAGCTAATGAGGATACAATGCTAAATAAAATACTTTTGCTCTGCCTCCTTATAGACTCAACTGAACAAATAACCCAATCTGGGATGATAAGGACATTATTTTTCATCGATCTTCATCTCTGATAGACTTTTCAATGTTTGTCTCCTTGCTTTCCAACAGACTGCACCTGCAAGTTGCGATGTCTGGCAGATTGACACTTTCCTGCTGGTGCTAAACACCCCGCTTGAAGAGGCCCTAGGGTTGTTTAATCAGAAATACAAATTGCCCGGCAGACAGGACACCTCACAGAGCTGTGGCAGCAAGCAGGTCCCAGCCTCACTGATTAAACACCAATCAAAGTCGAGGGGGGTTGAGGCCTCAGCGCTAGCATTCATTCGTCTTCATCTAGTGGAGTTTTGTCCCTTTTTCCACGCAGTGCCAATGATTATTACTTAAAGCCCTACTGTCTTCACATTTGCAGTTTATACTGTTTCTGTGGTTCAGTATTGTTTCTTGAATGAATAAATATGCCTAGACATTTTCGTGAAATGTGGCTTGTTTAAATACTAGGGTATACTGATGCAGTGCTACTAGCTTCCTGGTGAGTTCGGAAGAGCCCGACAATGGGTTTACCAAATCTTAAATGACTTTCTGTTGAAGACACAAAGACAGAATTTCCCACCCATCCCCCATAGTTTGAAGCTGGCTTTGGAAAAAAAGAAACCATGTCAAATAATTATAATCCACAAAATAATTCACATTTCCTGTTGCTGCAGGATTATGATCCTGCTGTAGCAAACTGGCTCAAATTAATATATAGATTTTTGATTTTATTAGGATCCCCATTAGACAACACCAATGGCGACAGCCAGTCTTAGTAGAGTTAATTATTTCAGGTTTATTTCTTTCATCACATTCCCAGTGGCTCAGAAGTTTACATGCACTCAATTAGTATTTGGTAGCATTGCCTTTAAAGTTTTTAATTTGGGTCAAACGTTTCGGGTAGCCTTCTACAAGCTTCCCACAATAAGTTTGGTGAATAACTGAGTCAGGTTGTAGACCTCCTTGCTCACTCAAGATTTTTCAGTTCTGCCCACACATTTTCTATGGGATTGAGGTCAGGGCTTTGTGATGGCCACTCCAATACCTTGACGTTGTTGTCCTTAAGCCATTTTGCCACAACTTTGGAAGTATGCTTCTGGTCATTGTCCATTTAGAAGACCCATTTGCGACCATGCTTTAACTTCCTGACTGATGTCTTGAGATGTTGCTTCAATATATCCACATAATTTCCCTACCTCATGATGCCATCTATTTTGTGAAGTGCACCACTCCCACAACATGATGCTGCCACCCCCGTGCTTCACGGTTGGGATGGTGTTCTTCGGCTTGCAAGCATCCCCCTTTTTCCTCCAAACATAACGATGATCATTATGGCCAAACAGTTCTATTTTTGTTTCATCGGACCAGAGGACATTTCTCCAAAAAGTACGATCTTTGTCCCCATGTGCAGTTGCAAACCGTAGTCTGGCTTTTTTATGGTCGTTTTGGAGCAGTGGCTTCTTCCTTGCTGAGCGGCCTTTCAGCTTATGTCGATATAGGACTCGTTTTACTGTGGATATAGATACTTTTGTACCTGTTTCCTCCAGCATCCTCACAAGGTCCTTTGCTGCTGTTCTGGGATTGATGTGCACTTTTCACGCCAAAGAACGCATCTCCTTCCTGAGCAGTATGACGGCTGCGTGGTCCCATGGTGTTTATACTTGCGTACTGTTGTTTGTACAGATGAACGTGGTAGCTTCAGACCTTTGGAAATTGCTCCCAAGGATGAACCAGACTTGTGGAGGTCTAAAAAAAAAATTCTGAAGACTTGGCTGATTTCTTTTGATTTTCCCATGATGTCAAGCAAAGAGGCAGTGAGTTTGAAGGTAGGCCTTGAAATACATCCACAGGTACACCTCCAATTGACTCAAATGATGTCATTTATCCTGATGATGTAATTTAGAATCAGAAGATTCTAAAGCCATGACATAATTTTCTGGAATTTTCCAAGCTGTTTATCTTAGTATATGTAAACTACTGACCCAATGGACTTGTGATACAGTGAAATAATCTGTCTGTAAACAATTGTTGGAAAAATTACTTGTGTCATGCACAAAGTAGATGTCCTAACCGACTTGCCAAAACTATAGTTTGTTAACAATACATTTTCTGGGGTGGTTGAAAAACTGTGTGTATGTAAACGTCCAACTTCAACTTATATATGTGTATGTATGTATGTATGTATGTATGTATGTATGTGTGTATATATATATATATATCTGAGAGTAGAAAATAACATGGCTATATACAGGGAGTACCAATACTGAGTTGATGTGCAGGGGTACGAGGTAATTGCTATGTACTAGCTATGTACTGGACATATATGTAAGGGTAAAGTGACTAGGCAACAGAATAGATAATAGACAGTAGTTGCAGTGTGTGTGTGTTGTCAGTGTGCATGTTAAGTGTGTGTGTGGGCGTATGAAGTGTTTGTGTTGGAGTGTCAGTGCAAGTATGTGTGTTTGCATAGTCTGCAAAAAAAGATAAATGCAGGTCCTCAGTGTAGCCATTAGATTAGCTATTTAGCAGTCCAAATTCCTTGAATTTGTTCTGAACCTGGAGACTTTGAAAAGACCCCTGGTTGCATTTCTGGTGGTGTAAGTGTGTGTCTGTCAATGCTGTGTGTAAGTCGACTATGCAAACAATTTGGAATTTCCAACACATTCATGTTACTTATAAAAACAAGAAGCGATGCAGTCAGTCTTTCCTTAACTCTTAGCGAAGAGAGACTGACATGCATAGTATTGATATTAGCTCTCTGATTACAATGAAAAACAATAATTGCTGCTCTGTTCTGGGCCAACTGCAGCATAACTAGGTCCTTCTTTGCAGCACTTGACTGGATGACTGATTGACCAAATGACTGGACAATAATCCAGATAAAACTAGAGCCTGCAGGACTTGCTTTATGGAGTATGGTATCAGAAAAGCAGGTCATCTTTCACAGACAGACCACTCACCATCTTTATAACTGTTGAACCTATATATTTTGACCATGACTGTTTACAATCTAAGGTAGGGGTGTCAATCTCATTCCATGAATGGCCTAGTCTACAGGTTTTAGTTTTTTCCTGTAATTTAAGCTCTAGACAACCAGGTGTGGGGAGTTCCTAACTTATTAGTGACCTTAAGTCACCAATCAAGTACAAGGGAAGAGCAAAAACCAGACACTCAGCCCTCCGTGGAATGAGTTTGACACCTGTGATCTAAGGTAAAACCAAGTAATTGAGTTTCCTAAAATTGCTCAACAACTATACCGTTCATTACCAGATTCAGCTGAAGTCTACAACTTAGGGAATGATTTGTACCAAATACAATGCTCTTAGTTTTAAGAGATTAAGAGAGTTTATTACTGGCCACTCATTCAAACATTGACTGCAACTCTTTGTTTAGGTTTGCAGTGACTTCACTAGCTGTGGTTGCTGACGCATACATGGACACGCAAGCTTTGTTTAATGCCAGTGGCAGGTCATTGGTAAAAAAATATAAAAGAGTAGAGGGCCAAGAGAGCTGCCCTGCAGTACACCACACTTTACATTTTTGACATTAGAGAATCTTCCATTAAAGAAAACCCTCTGAGTTCTATTAGATAGAGAGCTCTGAATCCACGATATGGCAGAGGTTAAACAGCCATAACACAAGTTTTCTCAACAACAGGTTATGATCAATAATATCAAAGGCTGCACAGAAATCTGAGAGTACAGCTCACACAATCTTATATTCAATGTCTTTCAACCAATCATCAGTCATTTGTGTGTGCAGTAAATGTTGAGTGCCCTTATCTATAAGCATGCTGAAAGTTAGTTAATTTGTTTACAGAGAAACAGCGTTGTATTTGGTCATTGTATTTGGTCTGAGGTGACCCTATTACCACCACACCAAAAGTCATGAGTCAGCTATTCGAGTGCATACTGCTGACATGTATTTTTTTCCCCCTGCCCGTGTTCCTGCCCGTTTCATAATAGGACAATCTAAATACAAAATAATTTGACATATTAGTAAAGACTAGATTAAATTGAGAATAGTCTGATGAGTGTGAAGATAAGATCACTTGATGAGAGAACATCATGTGCAGCCTGAGGCAAGGAACGGAGCACAGCTTTTATTGCGACTTTCTGAAATCATCAGTAGCCTGTAGTTGCAGCCCCTAAGACATTCTAAGTTGCCAAATAACTCTAAATCTAGCATATAGGACCTGTTTCAAATAATCACTTTTACGCTCAGCATAGCCACTTCATATGTGCACCCGCTCCGCAATGGGAAAAATATCCTTTATTTTTTCCCAGCTAAGTTCAATTATATTCATCTTACTATACAACCATATAATATAAAGTAATGGCATGTCATTAAGCATATACAGTCTCTTGTCTGCTAAATGAACTAGCCTACAGCCTATGGCATGGCACACAGCCAGGTAGCATACAGTAGGCCAACTCATATTCTGTTCTTCTGAATGACATTTTCTTCATTTCATAATGTTTCTTATAATAACTAAAATAAATAATGGATTTATTGTGATGGTGTATATTAAATGTACTTTTTTAAAATGTAGATGTTCCAAAGGTGCACATCAGTGACTTGTATGCGTGGATGCCTGGAGATGCTAAACGTGTTTGTTCATTAACGGTCAATTACCTTGAGAAATATGCAAGATGGCAGAGTTGGTCGTCTCGCTTCGAGTCCTTAGAAAACTATGCAGTATTTTTTTTTTTTTATGTATTATTTCTTACATTGTTAGCCCAGAAAATCTTAAGTGCTATTACATACAGCCGGGAATAATTATTGAATATAAGCACAACTTCAACTTACCAACATTACGACCAGGAATACGACTTTCCCGAAGCGGATCCTTTGTCCAGACCACCACCCAGGACATTGGATCTAATCCCAGAGGCCAACTCAGACTATCGAAGGCGTGCTCACCACCCACCGTTTCCGAGTATAATACTCACCATGGTCCAGTCTCTAGACAACAAGGTAGATGAAATTAGGGCAAGGGTTGCCTTCCAGAGAGACATCAGAGATTGTAACATTCTTTGTTTCATGGAAACATGGCTCTCTTGGGATATGCTGTCGGATAAGCCACCGGGTTTCTAGATGCGTTGCGCCGACAGAAATAAACATCTCTCATCTCTCGAGAATTCTCTTCGATAATAGTCACAGCTGTGTATATCCCCCGCCCAAGCAGATACCACGAAGGCCCTCAAGGAACTTCACTGGACTTTATGCAAACTGGAAACCATATATCCTGAGGCTGCGTTTATTGTAGCTGGGGATTTTAACAAAGCTAATCTGAGAACGAAGCTACCGAAATTCTATCAGCATATTGATTGTAGCACCCGTACGGGCAATACACTGGACCACTGCTACTCTAACTTCCGTGATGCATTTAAGGCCCTCCCCAACCCTCCATTCGGGAAAATTCGGCCACAACTCCATCTTGCTCCTACCGTCCTATAGGCAGAAACTCAACAGTTGTGCCCGTGAGAAGAACCATTCAACGCTGGTCTGACTAATCAGAATCGACTCTTCAAGATCGTTTTGATCACCCGCACAGGGAAATGTTCCGGGCAGCCTCAGAGAATAACATTGATTTATTCGGTGAGTGAGTTTATAAGGAAGTGCATTGGAGATGTTATATCCACTGTGACTGTTAAAACCTACCCTAACCAGAAACCGTGGATAAATGGCGGAATTTGCACAAAACTGAAAGCACCGCATTTAACCATGGAAAGATGACTGGGAATATGGCAGAATATAAACAGTGTAGTAATTCCCTCCAAGGCAATCAAACAAGCGAAATGCCGGTATAGGGACAAAGCCAATTCAATGGCTCAGACACGAGACGTATGTGGCAGATTCTACAGGCAATTAGACTACAAAAAGAAAACCAGCTATGTCACGGACCCGACATCTTGCTTCCAGACAAACTAAACACATTCTTTGCCCGCTTTGCTGTCCTCACATGCTTCAAGATGGCCACCATTGTTCCTGTACCCAAGAAGGTAAACATAACTGAACTAAATGACTATCGCCCCGTAGCACGCACTACTGTCATCATGAAGTGCTTTGAGAGACTAGTCAAGGAGCATATCACCTTCAGTTTGCGTACCACCCCAACAGGTCCACAGACGATGCAATCGCCATCACACTGCACACTGCTCTATCCCATCTGGACAAGAGGATTACCTATGTAAGAATGCTGTTCATTGACTACAGCTCAGCATTCAACACGTTAATACCCTCCAAGCTCATCATTAAGCTTGAAGCCCTGGGTCTCAACCCCGCCCTGTGCAATTTGGTCTTGGACTTTCTGACGGTCCGCAGCCAGGTGGCAGTGGAGAATGTGGAAAGTTACTTGGCGTACACATCACTGACAAACTGAAATGGTCCACCCACACAGACAGTGTGATGAAGAAGGCACAACAGCTCCACTTCAACCTCAGGAGGCTGAAGAAATGTTTCTTGTCACCTAAAATCCTCAAACTTTTACAGATGCAAAATGAGAGCATCCTGTCAGGCTGTATCACCGCCTGGTACGGCAACTTCACCGCCCTCAACCGCAAGGTTCTCCAGATGGTGGTGCGTTCTGCACAACGTATCACCTGGGGCAAACTACCTGCCCTCCCAGGACACCCATAGCACTCGAGGTCACAGGAAGGCCAAAAAGATCATCAAGAACAACAACCACCTGAGCCACTGCCTGTACACCCTGCTAACATCCAGAAGGCGTAGGCAGTACAAGTATAGCTTCTATCTCAAAGCCATCACACTGTTAAACTGCCATCTCTAACACAGAGAGGCTGCTGCCTACATACAGACTCAAATAATTTACTAATTTAATACATGGATTGCTAGTCACTTTTTAAATAATGCTACTTTTAATAATGTTTACGTACCTTACATTACTCATCTCATATGTATATACTGTATTTTATACCATCTATTGCGCCTTGCCTATGCCGCTCCGTCATCCATATATTTATATATACATATTCTTATTACATCCCTTTAGATTTGTGTGTATTTGGTAGTTGTTGTGGAATTGTTAGATTACTTGTCTGATATTACTGCACTGTCGGAACTAGAAGCACAAGCGTTTCGCTACCCTCGTACTAACATTTGCATGTGACCAATGAGATTTGATTTGAGACCGGCAGTCTTTTGCATGACAATAACCGCCTGACAAAATGTCATGACCGCCAACAGCCCTAATTTGGTCCAACACATTTTTTCCAATAGTTTGCTCAGAGCTGGCAGCAAGTTGATAGGTCTGCTGTTCGAACCAGTGAAGGCCACTTTACCGTTCTTGGGTAGCAGAATTACTTTGGCTTCCCTCCAGGCATGAGGACAGACACTGTCCTCTAGGTTCAGATTAAAGATATGACAGAGAGTAGTGCCTATATAGTCAGCTAGAATCCTTAGTAGCTTTCCATCGAAGTTATCAATGTCATTATTGATCAAAAACTATTTCCCCACCCCTCCTAAACTAACATTGCAAAATTCAAATTTACAATGCTTTTCTTTTATTATATATATTTTTTTATGCATTAATACGATGACTCACTTTTCATTGTTGTCATAAATTTGCCCACTTTGCCATTGAAGTAATCATTTAAATAATCCGCAACATCAAATGGTTTTGTGATGAATAAGGCATCTGATTCGATGAAAGATGGATTTGAATTTGTCTTTCTGCCCATAATTTCATTGAAAGTACTCCAAAGTTATTCCCATCATTCTTCATATCATTGATCTTGGCTTCATAATATAGTTTATTCTTTTTGTTGAGATTAGTCACATAATTTCTCAATTTGCACTAAGTCAGCCAGTCAGATGTAGAGCCAGACTTATTTGCTACTCCTTTTGCCCCAACCATACAACTTTTCAATTCCTTATCAATCCATGGAGCCTTAACAGTTCTAACAGTCAGTTTCTTAAGAGGTGCATGTTTATCAATAATTGGAAGAAGCAATTTCAAAAATGTATTAAGTACAGCGTCTGGATGCTCCTTATTATCACATCAGACCAACAAATTATGTTTAACGTCATCCACATAAGTCACAGCAGAATATTTTGTATGCTCTCTTATTCACTATTTTAGGCCCAGCTTTTAGAGCTTCGGCTTTCCTGGATATATCCACTATATTGCGATCAATGGATCCAATGGGTCCAAATACAGCTTTAGAACAAAGTTCTATAGTGTTAGTAAAAATGTGATCAATTCATATGTATGATCCAGTTCCTGTAGTAATTGTAAACACCCTGGTAGGTTGATTAATGACCTGAACCAGATTACCGGCACTGGTTACTGTGAGCAGATTCCACTTGAGCTAGATGAAAACTAGTCAGATCCCCAAGAAGGTAGACCTCTCTGTTTACATCACATACACTATCAACCATTTCACACACATTATGTAGATAATGACTGTTAGCACTTAGTCTATAGCAACACCCTATAATAATATACTTTAGATGAGGCAGGTGAACCTGCAACCACAGCACTTCAGTAACACTTGACATGAGATGTTCTGTAAGCACTACATCCTTATAGGTACAGTTTTATTGCTTCTTTAATCAGAACAACAGTTTTCAGCTGTGCTAACATAATTTTGAAAGGGTTTTCTAATGATCAACTAGCCTTTTAAAATGATAAACCTGGATTAGCTAACACAACTTGCCATTGGAACACAGGAGTGATGGTTGCTGATAATGGGCCTCTGTACGCCTATGTAGATATTACAAAAAATCAGCTGTTTCCAGCTACAGTAGTCATTTACAACATTAACATTGTCTACACTGTATTTCTGATCAATTTGATGTTCTTTTAATGGACAATCTTTTTTGCTTTTCTTTCAAAAACAAGGACATTTCTAAGTGACTCCAAACTTTTGAACGTGTGTGTGTGTGTGTGTGTGTATATTAGAGGTCGACCTAATAATTAGGGCCGATTTCAAGTTTTCAAAACAATCGGTAATCGGCATTTTTAGACGCCAATTATGGACGATTATATTGCAATCCACGAGGAGACTGCGTGGCAGGCTTGACCACCTGTTACCCGAGTGCAGGCAGCAAGGAGCCATGGTAAGTTAGCATTTAACTTATCGTATAAAAAACAATCAATCTTAACATAATCACTAGTTAACTACATATGTTTGATGATATTACTAGTTTAACTAGCTTGTCCTGCATTGCATATAATCAATGCGGTGCCTGAAATTGTGGCACTTCTCTTGCGTTCAGTGTAAGCAGAGTCGGGGTATATGCAGCAGTTTGGGTCACCTGGCTCATTGCAAACTGTGTGAAAAAAAAAAAATTCTTCCTAACAAAGACTGTAATTAATTTGCCAGAATTTTACATAACATTGAAGGTTGTGCAATGTAACAGCAATATTTAGACTTAGGATTGCCACCCGTTCGATAAAATACGGAACGGTTTTGAATAAACTTTTGTTTTCGAAATGATAGTTTCTGGATTTGACAATATTAATGACCAAAGGCTCGTATTTCTGTGTTTATTATAATTAAGTCTATGATTTGATATTTAATAGAGCAGTCTGACTGAGCGGTAGGCAGCAGCAGGCTCGTAAGCATTCATTCAAACCTCACTTTCCTCCGTTTGCCAGCAGCTTTTCGCAATGCTTCAAGCACAGCACTGTTTATGACTTCAAGCCTATCAACTCCCGAGTTTAGGCTGGCAATACTATTGTGCCGAAAAGAACATCCAATAGTCAAAGGTCTATGAAATACAAATGGTATAGAGAGAAATAGTCCTATAATAACTACAACCAAAAACTTCTTACCTGGGAATATTGAAGACTCATGTTAAAAGGAACCACCAGCTTTCATATGTTCTGAGCAAGGAACTTAAACGTTAGCTTTTTTACATGGCACATATTGCACTTTCACTTCTCCAACACTTTGTTTTTGCATTATTTAAACTAAATTGAACATGTTTCATTATTTATTTGAGACTAAATAGATTTGATGTATGTACAGTTGAGGTCGGAAGTTTACATACACTTAGGTTAGAGTTATTAAAACTCGTTTTTCAACCACTCCACAAATTTCTTGTTAACAAACTATAGTTTTGGGAAGTCGGTTAGGATATCTGCTTTGTGCATGACACAAGTAATTTTTCCACCAATTGTTAGACAGATTATTTCACATTGAATTCACTGTATCACAATTCCAGTGGGTCAGAAGTTTACATACACTAAGTTGACTGTGCCTTTTAAACAGCTTCTTGAACAAGCATATGAAACAGTGTTTAAAGCCTTTAACAATGAAGACCTGTGAAGTTATTTGGATTTTTACGAATTATCTTTGAAAGACAGCGTCCTGAAAAAGGAAATTTTATTTTTGCTGAGTTGATGTATAGATATGAATGTGTGTGTATATATGTGTGTATGTGTGTATATTCACACATGTTTAGTTTGCTGAAAATAAACGCTGTTGACAGTGAGAGGACGTTTATATCTCAACACCTCATAAGCATTCCTGTCTCTTCTGTAGGTGTTATCCTTGTATTGCTACTGGTGTATCATCAAATTAATTATCTAAGTGAGTCTCAGAAATGGCTAATATATTAATGTTATGGATATCAGGCTACATATATCAATATGGACTATTTTTAGCCCTAGCTTATCAGAAATCGACATAATATGGAAAAGAATAAACAAAGCAAGAGAAAAGAAACCATTCAGCAGTCCATGAATCAGTTGGGGTGGGGGGGGGGGGGTGCTGTAGGGTTGAAGCTAGTAACACATAGTCTTGGCTCTCTCATCTTTTCTATGCTTTTGGGAGGGAGGGTGGACAAAGAGCCTGTCATAGCGGATGTAAGCAATGTCCCTATGCACTCTGGCAGCTTTCATGGCTGGGATAAGTTCTTTCCTCTTCATGAAATGCCAATGAGATCCTACATCTGTAACATGAAATGCCAATGAGTTGAAGAAGTTAGCTGGCTCTGTTAGGGCAACCAGCTGGCAGAGATTCAGGCTTTTGTTAGCTTGCGCTGGCTGCTAAAGGATGCAGGCTAGCGTGGAAGAGAGTGGCTGAGGGGGTCTTTGAAGTGAAACGGAGCTAACCACCTTTCATTCCCAGAGGAGAGAGCTAGAGAGTGAGCCTAGCCCCTCAGGAGCTGTTTGGAAACTCCACTGTTTCGCTCCAGTGAAGGGAGGACATGAGGCGAGGCTACTTCTTCCAGCAGCAGGACTCTATTTCAAACACATATTTCCACAACCCCTATTCCTGCCCTGTCTGTGCAATTCTATTGCCTGTTGAATACCACACTTTCTTCCTGATAAATCCCCGGACGTCTCAGCCTAAAACATGACGTCATCCTCTGAGGAAATGGCAAGCATTTTTGAAACGGTCTGTTTGAGGTGGGGGTCCGAGTTTTTTTTTCTCTCTGAAATGTATGCCTTGGTAACAAATACAAGTATAGGACAAGTCAATAACATTATTTGAGTAAGAGTTAACAGATTGTTTATATATTTTTTTTTTACCCCCTTTTTCTCCCCAATTTCAATCTTATCTCATCGCTGCAACTTCGTGTCATGCGTCCTCCAAAACATTACCCGCCAAACCATGCTTCTTAACACCAGCCCGCTTAACCCAGAAGCCAGCTGCACCAATGTGTCGGTGGAAACACCGTTCAACTGATGACCGAGGTCAGCCTGCAGGTGCCCGGCACGCCACAAGGAGGTGCTGGAGTGCGATGAACCAAGTTCAAGCCCCCCAGCCAAACCCTGACGACGGGGGCAAATTGTGCTCTGCCGTATGGGACTCCCGGTCACGGCCGGTTATGACACAGCCTGGGATTGATCCCAGGTCTGTAGTGATGCCGGAAGCACTGTAATGCATTAGACCGCTGAGCCACTCCGTAGTCCCTGGATTATGAGCTGTTAAAATGAGATGCTACTTTAAATGTAAGTTGCAGTGAATCAAAGTGTCTGATAAACGACCATTATATTAACATTTGGTCCGCTTAGGAGGCAGAGGGGGCGCTGCCCTACCTGCTGGTGCTGTGTGGGGACCACGGGATGTCCGAGACGGGCAGCCATGGGGGCTCGTCTGAGCATGAGGTCAATACACCCCTGGTGCTCATCAGCCCCGCCTTCAAGAAGAAAGGTAAGCATTGGCTCTCCTGTTATCCCTCTGTCTGTTTGTCAGTCTGTCTTGGTGTCATTGCTGAAGTAGGCACATGCACACCGGTGTTCAAATGCTTATCACAACACTTATCCATAATAGTAAAGTGAAAATATTGTAGTTACGACCCACCACTAATATGTCTATTTACATTTGTTTTCAACTAAGAAAAATGTGGTTAAGTGAGGATTAACATGACTTTTGATAGGTAAGGGCCTACTCCAGAGCGCCTGTGCCACACACGTACATGCCTGGTTAAATAAAGGCTACAAAAAATGAACACACAAACATACACACACGGCTGTCTCTCAGCTGAGCTCTCACACTGTGAGAAGCGGTGACGTTTTGGCACTGTGTGAAGAGGAGCTCATTAACGTCTCGCCGCTCTGTGACAAACGTGTTCGAGGCCGTTGGTGTGAATGTGATAATTGTTTCTTTATTTGCTACGTCTATTTCTAGATCACTTCTCATCTACATAGGTTTATTTCAGGTGGATCAGATTTTACTGAGAGACAGGCTGAGAAATTAAGCGTTGGCAGATACAGGCTGGTACAGTAACTTGTACTGTAGGACCTCAGACACATGATGGACAGGCTGGTACAGTAACTTGTACTGTAGTACCTCAGACACATGATGGACAGGCTGGTACAGTAACTTGTACTGTAGTACCTCAGACACATGATGGACAAGCTGGTTCAGTAACTTGTACTGTAGGACCTCAGACACATGATGGACAGGTTTGTACAGTAACTTGTACTGTAGGACCTCAGACCCATGATGGACACCAAAGTGATTGAATCGTTGTTATTAATGTATGACGTAGAGGAGTAGGGTTTGATTAGAGATGTGGTACATATGTTCTGCTCCTGTGACTTTTCACCTAATTTCTCAACTGTATACGTGTGTGAATGTACGTACGCGTTTCTGTCTGTCTTGTGCATGTGTGCCTCCTTGCTTCCTCTTGTTTCTAGTATCCTGAGATACTCTCTCTACTCCTTATAAACAGTTGGGATGGAGAAACCATCAACAGTAGAGCAGGTGGACCTGACCCCGACCCTGGCTCTTGGTCTGGGCCTGCCCATCTCCCAGAACAGCGTGGGCCGACTCATCCAGCCCGTGGTTGACGAGGCCTCGCTCAGGGACCAGCTGCGCTTTCTGCACCTCAACGGCCACCAGCTGAGCTACCTGCTGAAGGACAGCATGCCAGCCTATGAGAAAGGTAAGAGGGAATAGTGTGGGTCAGTGCAGGGGTAGTGCCAGATCAGAGCAAGGCTAAATCAGCTTCCAGCCTCCCAAAGTCAATGTGTACTATAAAATGTTGGACCCGTTCAGAAATGAATCCGTGGCTTTCCCACCCAACCCAACATGCATAAAACATTTTTTTTTTAAAGGAGACCGGTTCCGAATGGACCCAAGGACGGTCAGAACCATTCCGAAATGGCCTGTGGAAAAACAGGCGCAAACGGACCCATGCTGGTTTGATCTGAGAGACCCATTCGGATCCGAGAGTAGAACGAGAGAGGGAAAGAAACCTCTGCCATCAATAAACGAGTGATATTGGCCAAATTATCAATCCTTAAAAACTGCTAAATGACATAAAACAAGCCAGAAGAAAATTATATTTCGATGTGTCGCATAATCCAAACATTATAGCTTATTTTATTGGTTTTATTGGCTTTTACTTTCCTAAAACAGTAATTTGTTTACCTCACGATTCAGATGTTGGAGATTTGAGCGCTCAATGTATCAGGGTGTTGCATGCATTTATGTCTATAGTAGAGGTCGACCGATTAATCGGAATGGCCGATTTAATTAGGGCCGATTTCAAATTCTCATAACAATCGGAAATAGGTATTTTTGGGCGCCGATTTAAAAAAATAATAATAATACATTTACATTAGATTTTTTTTAAATATATATATATATTTTTTTTATACCTTTATTTAACTAGGAAAGTCAGTTAAGAACACATTCTTATTTTCAATGACGACATAGGAACGGTGGGTTAACTGCCTTGTTCAGGGGCAGAACGACAGATTTTCACCTTGTCAGCTCGGGGGATCCACTCTTGCAACCTTACAGTTAACTAGTCCAACGCAATAACGACCTTCCTCTCTCTCGTTGCACTCCACAAGGAGACTGCCTGTTACGTGAATGCAGTAAGCCAAGGTAAGTTGCTAGCTAGTATTAAACTTATCTTATAAAAAACAATAATTCATAATCACTAGTTAACTAAACATGGTTGATGATATTACTAGATATTATCTAGCGTGTCCTGCGTTGCATATAATCTGACTGAGCATACAAGCATACAAGTATCTGACTGAGCGGTGGTAGGCAGAAGCAGGTGCGTAAACATTCATTCAAACAGCACTTTCGTGCGTTTTGCCAGCAGCTCTTCGTTGTGCGTTAAGCATTGCACTGTTTATGACTTCAAGCCTATCAACTCCCGAGATGAGGCTGGTGTAACCGAAGTGAAATAGCTAGCTAGTTAGCACGCGCTAACTAGAGGGACAGAAGCTATACTGTTACACTGGCAATACTAAAGTGCCTATAAGAACATCCAATAGTCAAAGGTTAATGAAATACAAATGGTATAGAGAGAAATAGTCCTATAATTCCTATAATAACTACAACCTAAACTTCTTACCTGGGAATATTGAAGACTCATGTTAAAAGGAACCACCATCTTTCATGTTTTCATGTTCTGAGCAAGCAACTGAAACGTTAGCTTTCTTACATAGCACATATTGCACCCCTGCATTCTTCAGCGATACACCACCCCATCGTTGTTTTTGAACAGGACAATGACGCAACACACCTCCAGGCTGTGTAAGGGCTATTTGACCAAGAAGGAGAGTGATGGAGTGATGCATCAGATGACCTTCCCTCCACAATCACCCGATTGTGATGGATTGGATTGAGTTGGACCGCAGAGGGAAGGAAAAGCAGCCATCAAGTACTCAGCATATGTGGGAACTCTTTCAAGACAGTTGGAAAAGCATTCCAGGTGAAGCTGGTTGAGAGAATACCAGTAGTGTGCAAAGCTCTCATCAAGGCAAACGGTGGCTACTTTGAAGAATCAAAAAAATATAAGTTAACACTTTGTTTGTTTACTACATGATTCCATATGTGTTATTTCATCGTTTTGATGTCCTCACTATCATTCTACAATGTATAAAATAGTATAAAATAAAGAAAAACCCTTGAATGAGTAGGTGTGTCCAAACTTTTGACTGGTACTGTATAGTGTATGATCCCTTATTGATGTCACTTGTTAAATCCACTTCAATCAGTGTAGATGAAACAGAGGAGACAAGGCTAAAAGATAATTTAACACGAGGCAATTGAGACATTTATGTGTGCCATTCAGAGGGTGAATGGGAATGATAAAAGATGTAAGTGCCTTTAAACAGGGTATGGTAGTAGGAGCTAGGCGCACCGGTTTGAGTGTGTCATGAACTGCAATGCTGCTGGGTTTTTTACGTTCCAGTGTATATCAGTTTCTAGTGTATATCAAGAATGGTCCACCACCCAAAGGACATCCAGGCAACGGCAGGCCAGTACTCGAAAACGGGTCATTGATGAAAGAGGACAAAGGAGGCTGACGCATTGTGCAGAGCAACAGATGGGCTACAGTTAGTCAACTGACAGTCCAGTACAACATTAGCGCCCAAAATAATGCACAACTCGTCATACCTTGACACAAATGGGGTATGGCAGCCGACGACCTTACAGAGTTCCACTTATTTCAGCAAAAAATAAACTGCGGCTGCATTGGGCTAAGGAATGAAAACACTGGAGAATTGGAAAAACATTGCCTGGACTGATGAATCCCGGTTCCTGCTGGTGGGTGACTCGGGTATGGAGAAAAACACATGAGTACATGCATCCATCATGGTGGTGGTGTGGGGTGTGTTTTCATGACACACGTTGAGCCCAGTGATAAAATTGGAGCAACGTTTAAATGCCACAGCATATTTGCCAATAAGGTACATCCGTTCATGTGCGACTAGATTTTTCAGCAGGATGATGCCCCATGCTACAAGGCTAGGATTGTCCAGGAGTGGTTCCACAAACATGGCAGTGAATTCAGCTTACCGCAGTGGCCTGCCCATTCGCCAGATCTCAATACAATTTGAGTATCTGTGGGATGAGATGGAACAAGTTTTTTGTAGTAGAAATCCACTACTAGCCAACTTGACACAACTGTGGGAATCATTGGAGATAACATTGGCCAGCATCTCTGTGGAACACTTCTGACACATTTTAGAGTCCATAGTCCGGCTAAATGAGTATATTCTGAGGGCAAAAGTGGGTGCAACTCAATATTAGGCATGTGTTCCTAATGTTTTGTACATTCTGTACAACGTTTACTTCTGTAAATTTACACTGAGGTAATAGTGGTTCTGAGGTCTCACTAGGTTGGAACATGGAGCCTACAATTCCAGGTTTGTGGGTTTGATTTCCCCAGGTTTCCCATGTTGAATATGTAAAGTTTAGCACTGTGGTATGTCAGAATCCCTTGATGATTTTCTATATAGAAATGTACAGGAACATATTCCATATTCATTTTGAGGTAGGGTTTGTTCCTGCTGTAGAATGGGTTGATCTAGCTGGCTTCAGAATGATGTGGGGCGTGCGCGGGCGTTAGTGAATGTTTGTGTGTGGGTGCATGTGTGAGGGTGTGGCCGTTAGTTAGTGAGTGTTTGTGTGTGGGCGCGTGAGTGTGTCTCTCCTCAGAGTACTTGAACCTGATCAACGTCAAGTCTCACAATGCAGATTCGTATCGGTGAGGCAGGCTGGACACAAAGAGACGTCAAATTCAGACATTTGAGAACGTTTGGAGGACGTTGATATATGCCATCGACGGCGCTCACCCCCCAAAAATGTAAAATTATGGCATAGCACTGGGCTGGAACTCACGAGGCTCAAAGCCAGAGAGCTGCCTTGACCACTGTAGTACTTTGAGCCAGAGGCTGCCTCGACCATTGCAACAGTCAGAGCCAGAGACCTGCCTAAACCGCCGCACCGCTCGGAGCCAGAGAGCTGCCCAGACCGCCGCACTGCTCGGAGCCAGAGAGCTGCCCAGACCGCCGCACCGCTCGGAGCCAGAGAGCTGCCCAGACCGCCGCACCGCTCGGAGCCAGAGAGCTGCCCAGACCGCCGCACCGCTCGGAGCCAGAGAGCTGCCTAGACCGTCGCACCGCTCGGAGCCAGAGAGCTGCCTAGACCGCCGCACCGCTCGGAGCCAGAGAGCTGCCCAGACCGCCGCACCGCTCGGAGCCAGAGAGCTGCCCAGACCGCCGCACCGCTCGGAGCCAGAGAGCTGCCCAGACCGCCGCACCGCTCGGAGCCAGAGAGCTGCCTAGACCGTCGCACCGCTCGGAGCCAGAGAGCTGCCTAGACCGTCGCACCGCTCGGAGCCAGAGAGCTGCCTAGACCGTCGCACCGCTCGGAGCCAGAGAGCTGCCTAGACCGTCGCACCGCTCGGAGCCAGAGAGCTGCCTAGACCGTCGCACCGCTCGGAGCCAGCGAGCTGCCTAGACCGTCGCACCGCTCGGAGCCAGCGAGCTGCCTAGACCGTCGCACCGCTCGGAGCCAGAGAGCTGCCTAGACCGTCGCACCGCTCGGAGCCAGAGAGCTGCCTAGACCGTCGCACCGCTTTTGTTTTAAGCCTTCACCAAGCCTTAGCCCTAACCTTAAGCACTCAAAACAAATACCTAAACTTAACCCTTTCAGTTTATGTTTAACCTTGTAACCACGCGGAATTAACCCTGGAACCACGTGATATGAATTGGTAAAATATTGACTTTCATCCAATTACGTCAAATTCCAAAGTGAAACTGAGGTCAGGTCAGAACATGCCCTCTATGTGCTCGCCGTGCGCTACGCCATCTAAATACGACACGCATAGATGCACACA
Organism: Oncorhynchus kisutch; assembly: GCF_002021735.2. Classification (NCBI taxonomy): domain Eukaryota; kingdom Metazoa; phylum Chordata; class Actinopteri; order Salmoniformes; family Salmonidae; genus Oncorhynchus; species Oncorhynchus kisutch. Next base: position 44,131,744 of record NC_034192.2, read on the forward strand.
GGCAAACATAGACATACACTCACACACATACGCATGCACGCAGACACAGTTCTACATGCCACAGTTCAAGACGTTTGCATTACCTGAGTATTTCGATAAATGACATGCATTGAACCGTGAGTAAAGTTATTCATTATTCATTTTGACTACAACACCACATACACCACAACCTCATGAGAGTCTAATCGCGTTGTCTGTGTTACCTGGCAGACTTAATTGTAAAGCAGTATTTCTCAATATATTGCAGGTACGTTGAACACTGCCCTAAACAGATGTGATGTTATTCAGCTTATATTCCCTATTCAGTGATATTATGACAGCATTGTGGAAGATTTCCACTGATTTAGCTTGTAAGAAGAGTATCATCATCCTAGATGAACTGGAGAATTTTGAGCACGGATGTCCCGTAAATGAATCATATCAGTGTTTTAGCTTATTAATTACCAAGTGTGTATCTTCAAGTCCCTAAGTCAGCGTTGATTATCATCTATGTTCACAGCTGTTAAAATTTGAATCAAGTCAATTTGATTATCGATTCACCGCCACCCTCTCCCCTTCATCTCCTTCTTCTTATTTCAGGACAGCTGTTCTTAGGTCACCCCATGGGCCTCTGAGTGATGAATGCTCATTACAGTAGAAAAATGCATGCTAATCAATCAGTGGCTGCTTAGTGCAACTGTAATTTAAAGCAAATGTAGATTGCAGTAGAGTAGCTCAAGAGTATTTAGTATTTATTAGGATCCCCATTAGCTACTGCCAAGAGAGATGATAACTCACACAGGTCTTAAATTACTGTTCTGATTTCAACCTAAAATGGCTGCCACGAAGTCCTTTGTCCACACTGCAGCCTATTCAGCAAATTATTCATTTTGCCAGTTTCCATAGTGATTCTGGGACATCTCCTTTACAAGCAGCGGACCTAAGTCTAGTTCCTGAGGCTAGTACAACTTTGAGATAGTAACCTCAAAGCATCCTTCCTGTGTACACCATGGACATGCCTAGACATCTACACAAACACCATCTCACAATAGACATGCCTAGACATCAACGCAAACATGCATCATACTCCAGACATGCCTAGACTTCTACGCAAACAGCAATCTCACGCCGGACGTGCCTAGACCTCTACGCAAACAGCCATCTCACGCCGGACGTGCATAGACAACTACGCAAACAGCCATCTCACGCCGTACGTGCCTAGACAACTACGCAAACAGCCATCTCACGCCGGACGTGCCTAGACCGCTACGCAAACAGCCATCTCACGCCGGACGTGCATAGATATCTACGCAAACAGCCATCTCACGCCGCATGTGCCTAGACATCGATGCAAGCATCCACCTTCAGTAAATTAGCCTTCTTTCTTGACAAACACAGGCAAGACATGATGAAATGCTAAAGTCAATCAGTGGTGTACCTCCTATCTTTCTGTTTCTTTTTTTCATTACCTTGTGTTTCCTACATTCAGTAGTTCAATTACTGGGACCTCCTTTGAGTGGCTTTTCAATTTTTCTGCAGTAAAAGTAACAGGGAACCAGATAGACTATTCAATCTGACATAAACCTCAGATAGAGGAAGTTGGAGAAAGTGGCTACTCTTAAAGTGAACTCTGCAAGGTTCAGGTTATTGCTGTCCTAGTCAGTGTCACTTTGATTAAGACAGCCCTAATACATGTCAAGGTCACATCCAGCCAAGGACCAAGCAAGCAATGTGGTTCCAAGTTCAACCAAAGTGGCAATACCAAACAAATCACTATTAGACTGACACGGTGGTGCCTATGTCAAGGCGGCTCGCACCTTTCCCTTTTTGACCTAACACGTCCATCTCAAGGTGATCATACAGTGCCTTCAGAAAGTATTCAGACCACTTGACTTTTTCCAAATTATTACGTTACAGCCTTATTCTAAAATTGATTTAAAAAATATATTAAAAATCCTCACCAATCTACACACAATACCTCATAATGACAAAGCGAAAACAGGTTTTTATTTAAAAATAAAAAACAAATACCTTATTTACATAAGTATTCAGACCGTTTGATATGAGACTTGAAATTGAGCTCAGGTGCATTCTGTTTCCATTGATCATCCTTGATGTTTCTACAGCTTTGATTGGAGACCACCTGTGGTAAATTCAATTGATTGGACATGATTTGGAAACGCACACACCTGTCTATATAAGGTCCACTGTTGACAGTGCATGTCGGAGCAAAAACCAAGCCATGAGGTTAAAGGAATTGTTCTTAGAGCTCCAAGACAGGATTGTGTCGCGGCACAGATCTGGGGAAGGGTACCAAAGAACACAGTGGCCTCAATCATTCTTAAATAGAAGAGGTTTGTAACCACCAACACTCTTCCTAGAGCTGGCCATCTGTCCAAACTGAGCAATCGGTGGAGAAGGTCCTTGGTTAGGGAGGTGACCAAGAACCGGATGGTCACTCTCTCAGAGCTCCAGAGTTCTTCTGTGGAGATTGAAGAACATTATTGATACCAAGATTGAACTCTTTGGCCTGAATGCAAAGCGTCACATCTGGAGGAAACCTGGCACCATCCCTGGTGGTGACAGCATCATGCTGTGGGGATTTTTTTCAGCGGCAGGGACTGAGAGACTAGTCGGGATCAAAGGCAAAGATGAATGGCGCAAAGTACAGAGAGATCCTTGATGAAAACCTGCTCCTGAGCGCTCAAGACCTCAGACTGGGGTGAAGGTTCACCTTCCAACAGGACAAATACCCTAAACACACAGCCAAGACAATACAGGAGTGGCTTCGTGTCCCTTGAGTGGGCCAGCCAGAGCCCGGACTTGAACCCGATCTAACATCTCCGGAGAGACCTGAAAATAGCTTTGCCGCAACGCTCCCCATCCTACCTCCCAGAGCTTGAGAGGATCTGCAGAGATGAATGGCAGAAACTCCACAAGTACAGCTGTGCCAAGCTTGTAGTGTCATACCCAAGAAGACTTGAGGCTGTAATCTCTGTCAAAGGTGCTTCAACAAAGTACTGAGTAAACAGGACTGAATACTTATGTAAATACTAAAAACCTGTTATTTTTTTTGTCATTATGGGGTATTGTGTGTAGATTGATGAGGGGGTGGAAACTATTTTAATACATTTTACAATAAGGCTGTAACCTAACAAAATGTGGGAAAAGTTAATGGGTCTGAATGCTTTCCGAAGGCACTGTACATGAACAATTACATAGTGCTGGAATAAAGAACGGTGCTGGTACACATTTTTGGTGTTCATATTTGATGGGTGGACATTGTGATTTCCCCAAGGCTATGACCTCTGACTTGTGTGTGTCACAAATGTGTATTTTTATTGGCAGAGTATGATGAATTAAGGGTGTCTTGCTTCAGGGTCACCGTGTTGGAGCCCTTATAGCTGCAATCAGCAGTAGAGACGATAGCAAAGCGTTCCCCGTCCTTGTTTTGGAAAAAATCTATGGGATTGGGCTGGAGGAATGTAACCATGCTCAATTTAATAGACAGAGCTATGGATGCAAAGACTGACCATGATATCAAAATGATGGTTTTAACCATGTTTTTATGCTATATATGGTTTGTTTTGTTTACAAAAATTGGAGTGAAACAAGCTTATGGGTTCTGATGGGGTACGACAGTTGAACTTAGATGATGAGGTGACGTTACTACATAAGTTATTTTCTTCAAGAATCAATGGGTCCATATCATTAATTTACAAGTCCAAAAATGGATATAGCAGCTGTAGATGACCTCTTTTACTTAAAATAGTATATTCCCAGTCACCACATAGTATATGTGAGGGAAAGTAGTGTCCAGTCCATGGCACTTCCAAATGTGTAAAAGCTGCCCCCATATTGAAAGTATCAGATGCACGTTACTACCAGAACTTAATTTTGTGTTCACCAAGACAGTAGTTTTACTTTTGATACTGTCGTGTCTTTGGCTATGCCGGATTAATTGCTATGACATGCTATTCTATAAAATACTTTCTCCGTAATTAATATCACCTGGTTGAGCTAATCATGTAAATGTAATTAACTAGAGAGTCGGGCACCACAAAATAATATTTATAGAGCTGTTATCTTCCAAATAAACTCTTAAAGATTTAGCAATATTTTACATCAATAGCAGTCAACATTAATCGGCATCTTACTTCAGTCTCATATTCTGAAAGTTGTAAATTCTTGGTTATCTGCAAGAATCCTGGCTAACAAGTTGAATAAGCAATACAAAATTGGGGTAAATTATTTATTTACTAATACCTAACTAATCAAACAGAATAACATATACAAAGAATTAATTATACCTGGATAATTCTTTACGTCATAGGAAACGTCCCTAGCGGGCGGAACAGATATGACAGCCTTGTTACACAAAGGAAAAGGGGCGGGGTTTGAGTGAAAGAGCAGGAGACTGGGGGAACAAAGGGAAGAAGCTGTGCTATCGTAAATACAGTATCTTATGCATTCTAAATTACCGCCCATTTGGAAAAGGAAAATGCAATACATATTTACTCTGAGCTGCGCTTCAGTAGGTTGGTGGTAGGTGCAAGGCCGTGTTGCCAACCCGAGTCCTCTGTCCTTTTAAGAATGTCTCTGGTGGCCACTTGGATAAGTTGTAGTAACGTCGTTGTGTGGTAGATGGAATACTCTGTCTGTTCCTTCCTAACCTGCGTTTGCAGCTGCGGTCGCTAACTCAACGGCTAGGAGGTATCACTTCTGTCGTGAATAAGAGTTCAAAGTTAATACCATTCGCAACCAAAGCTCATGCTGATGTTGGCTTCGTTCTGTAGTTTTTTTCTGAACCATTCTGACATGGGATCGTCATCTCACATCCGCGGAACAGATAGTTATGTTGTAGTCAAGAGCTTATATAGGAAAGAAGAGGGTGTGTTTGAAAAGTTTTATAGCCTTTGTCCCTTCACAGGGGAGGGCCACTGATTGAGCAGCCCTATCTTATGAAAATCCAAATCTCACATTTTAGAAGCTAAAATCACATTTCATCCCATCACGAATAATTTCAAACATTTAAATTGAACAACAATTCCATGTGAATCTGATAACTCTGATGTATAGACTTTCCACTGTGGAGTTTGTCATCTTATCATTGATGAGAATGTCTCAGATGACAACCGAACTGACATCATATTCATTAAGTACCACTGCATATGTTCAATTGTTCGGATTACCAGAATATAGTTCATTTCCCCCCACATTCTGACGTTTCCAGAATCTCTATGTTAACCAAGGGATTTTGCAAATGTAACCTTAGTAGGGTAGAGAGAGGAAAAATGGGGGAAGAGGTATTTATGACAGTCATAAACCAACCCCCAGGCCAACTTCATGACAATACTCATGCTGGATAGAACAGAGGTGTTGGAATCTACATTTTAAGATTAGGAGATGAAACAACCACCACAATCCAGGGTCCTATTTAAGGAACTGAAATGTATTCTTACTTTGGGGGAGATTAACGTTTGAATTCTTCACATGCTCAACAAAACCAACGCTTACAGTGTTGTAACTTTAATGTATTACAGAGTTAATGTTTAAGTTAATTAATTGAGCTGTATCTAAAGACATTTCTTTACAGTTATTTACATATGTAATTGTATTGGTTAGTATTGAATTACGCTTTTGCGACAGGAATGAGAGAGAGAACGCGCCAGTTATGTGCAGGTGCAAAGTGATTAAGCTGACCTTTCCGCTAGCATCTTACCTGCATTGCTCTGTAGAATCTAAAGTTGTTAAATGTAACGTGAACAAGTATTATTACTAAAAGAAGCTTTCATATCAAACCCGAAGTCCCCGAGTCATTACTTTGAAGACAGTTAATCTAAAATACGGTGCGATTCAAAGAAAATCTCTCCTACACATTAGTTCAAACTAGTTCGAACATTAGTTCAAACATGCTTTCTCCCTGTGTGGAAATAATGTTATTTTAAAGTTAGTTGAATGTTGTTGTTTTTTTACCTAGCCCAGCCATCAGTTCATTGAACCTGTACTTCTTACTGCAATACAGCACTTCCCCCTCTTTCCTTTGTCTGCAGGAATCTGTCTCGCTGGTGGTTGATTGATTGAGCTTATTTATTTGTTTCTCTTGAGTGGAGGTACGGAGCTATGGATGAGGGGGAAGAAGAGGGCACCAGAGGTTTGGTTTCTTGCTGACGGGGCTCATTTATGTCCTAAGTGCTGTGGCATCCCCTCTCTAAAAACTTTGCCAACCACCTCAGTGGGAGGGCAAAAATAACACTGATGGTTTCATGACTCAGCAATATGACTGGATTGATTATTGAAGAAACCCGTCACTGGTTGGAATGATGTAACCTACTACAGGTGAAGGGCTGCCCTCGGCCTCATTGACAAGTCCCACTTCTTTTGATATGTTTTTCAAAGAATGTTTGACTTGTCTCATCTTTTGTGTTCAGCTAAAGCTAAACCATTGTTTCATTAAAATATGCTGTAATGAACTGTACATTTCCCAAAATTGGGATAACTGAAGAATTTAATTATTAATAGTAGGCATTATCAATGTACAAAATGGTTGTTATTTCGAGACTAACGAAAGGCTAGTATATGAAATATGTTTGGCTGTGCAGTATACAAAATAGATGTTGTCCATTTTAAATACTGCTCAGGAGAAGAGACTAATGGTATGCCATGGGTTGTATCGCCTGTACCTATTCTGACTTCTCAAGGTCTATTTGTTCCCTCTCTCCCTGATCGCCTCTCTGCCGTTCTGTCCTATTCCCTGTTTCCTGCTTTCCTTCTCCCTTGCTCTCTCTCTTTTTCTTTCTCAAGTCAAATCTAATTGTATTTGTCACATGCGCCGAATACAACAGGTACACCTTACTGTGAAATGCTTACTTACAAGAGAAGGGAGGGAGGACGACATTGAGAGAATTAATATCTACAGGCTAGAGAGAGCTGTCTGCGTTTCCAGTCATCTCTCTATTTCTCACTCTCTCTCTAGGCTGTAGATATTCATTCTCTCTCTGTCCTTCTCCTTCCTGCCTTCTCTCTGCCCTCTCCATTCTGAGTGGATCCTGGCTGCAGCAATTAGCTGGCTGCCCGATGAGGAAAGTAAGGGCCATAATAGTCCCATTAGGAGACAGTGGAGAGGGAATAAAAAACCTGGGCCATGCCAGGCTAGGGCATTCATCTCTCCTAGCCCATGATCAATGAATTAAATGAAAGTTGAAGGGCGCCAAATGGATGGTGTGTCATCTTCGCTTCTCTGTTGGGGAAATCCAGAGCAGGATGGAAAGTGGGCCCTGTGTAGTGTACAGTAACTGAATGAGTACATTTAATGATTTTGTTATTGTTTTATGTAATTGGTGTTTAGCAGTACAACTGGTTACATTACTTTAATAAAATATATCAGTTGATGTGTATATCACATTTGTTTTATTTGATGACTTATTTCATTCTAAGTCATCTCATCTCTATAGAGCTGCTGCCTATGCTGTCTGACAAAATCACTATTTTAGAAGTTCTTCAAAGTAAATAAGGGAATACTTTTATGACTGCTGAATACCATCATTAAACAGTTCAGGTTGGATCTGATTTATCTTTAGTTAAACTGCTCATTGAGCTCACAGAAAAAAAACTGAACAAAATGGAATTCAAATAATTAAACTGACATCGTCATTAGTTGTTTAAAAACCACCGAAATGTCAGTTAATCGCTCAGCACTACTATAGGGTAATGAATGTCTCTCACTATGTCTCTCACTATGTCTCTCACTCTGTCTTTTTAATTTATCTTTGGTTTGCTAATAACCTCCGGCATCTTGTGGCCTTCAGCTATCTTCTGACCCATCCCTCTTCCTTTTCTTTCTGACAGAGGGCCATCTGTATTGTTTTATTCATGCCCATTGCTGAAGGCTCTAATATTTCCACCTCCATTCCTCTGTCTGACATAATCACAATCACCATTTATCATAGTTATGCTCATATTATTCAGATCAGGAAAAAGTCAAGTAGTGTGAATTCTAGAACATTAGAATAAAGCAAAAACGAAGAAAGGCTGTTCTATATTATACTCTGCTTTTGAATGTCATTGTTCCCAAAGTTAGGGCTGTGATGGTCATGCAATTTTGGATAACTGTTATTTGTCAGCCAAATGACCATGGTCACTGTCAATGTTCCCTGTCATTTCTTCAGGTCTGCTAAGAGCAAGCTTGAATGTTGTGCAAATGTTGTGCAAACTCAGCGTGTGCTTACTGTGAACACTGAGGCTGTATCCAGTTAAGTTAGTTTTAACAGTGGCGATGTAGGCTTCTGTGGCTATTTGATCATAATTTAGACCTACCAGAGTGGCCTAACATAAAAAACAATAGAGAAAATGCATCCCATAACATTTGAACCTGGAAATAGCTGTACTATCATTCAGCCTACAGTAGAAGCCAATGTGTGGTGTTCAATCTAGGCCTACATTCCATGAGACTTCAGAAAAAAACATGCAGGGCTTGACATTAACCTGTTCATCCATTTGTCCTTCAGACCAAGGAGGTGACTGAATATGTCATTGTGTTGTTTTATGCAAGAAGACACTTTACAAAATGAAAATGCATTATTATTCCCATACCATTATTACAGAGAACCAGACAACATATGATACCGTCTACATATTGGCTACTTAGCTTATTCAATCCTGTCTCAAAATACAACACTGCCCCGTTAAGACGAAAAAAAAGTTATTTACCTGACTCGCTTTTCAAAGATGCGTAGAAATGTACACGTTTTGTGCTCTTGTAGGAAGCAATCACTCCCCTATTGCTGACTACAAATGATCTATAACAGGGCTAATAACTCACTAACGAGCAAAGGATATGAACAAAATGTGCACACGTGGCTACATGCAGCTTTCACTTTGATCTCAAAACCAGTGCATCTACTCATGACAGCTAATGCTGTGAACACAGTCCAGTTCAATGTAAATGGCACAGATCCATATATGGCAAAGGTCTATTTGCATATAGGCCTCCTGCAGCTCGGATTTGTTTATGCTGCACTGGTCTGTGTAGAGTATTGGCTGAGTTGTGCTTGTCTATGTAATAGAATCCTACTCTGATGCTTTCTGCCTACAGCAAAATCTCTTCAATAATTCATTTTGTTTTGGTATGTTGCATTCAAGGTGGCTAATATTACAATGATTCGATCACAATTGCCACAGTAAAGGGAAACGTCGATGGTGTTAACAGGAAAAACTCTAGAACAGTGGCCACCAACCTTTTCTGTGTCAAGATCACTTTCTGAGTCAAAATGCATCATTTAAACATAAGCCTATGCAACATTAACCAAATACAAACAGTACTGTAGCAATGAGGTTTGTGCAGTAAGTTATAGTCCCAATACATTATGACTGCATATTGGCTTTGCTTGAATTGCCCTTCCAATCCATTGTTGTTCGGGCCATTGTTTTATATTATATTTCCACATTTGAGGTAGGTTACATGGTCACACCGGTAATAGATTATGGGCTGATGGTGCCTGCATCTGATGGTCAGTCTCACAGGAGGGAGAGGGCAGCAGACTGAGGGTTCGCCTCTCAACATCCCTCCGCTCTCCCATTCCTCCACTGACACTGACCAAAAAGGGACACCATCTTCCAGCTGATGGGGCGACTCGAGTCTCACCGCATTATGTATGTGCAGTTGGAGTCGGAAGATTACATACACCGTAGGCCAAATACATTTAAACTCAGTTTTACACAAATGCTGACATTTAATCCTAGTAAAAAATATCCTGTCTTAGGTTAGTTAGGATCACCACTTTATTTTAAGAATGTGAAATGTCAGAATAATAGTAGAGAGAGATTTCTTTCAACTTTTATTTCTTTCATCACATTCCTAGTGGGCCAGAATTTTACATACACTCAATTAGTATTTGGTAGCATTGCCATTCAATTGTTTAACTTTGGTCAAACATTTTGGGTAGCCTACCACAAGCTTCCCACAATAACTTGGGTGAATTTTGGCCCATTCCTCCTGACAGAACTGGTGTAACTGAGTCAGGTTTGTAGGCCTCCTTGCTCACACACGCTTTTTCAGTTCTGCCCACATATGTTCTATAGGATTGAGGTCAGGGCTTTGTGATGGCCACTCCAATACCTTGACTTTGTTGTCCTTAAGCCATTTTGCCACAACTTTGGAAATATGCCTGGGGTCATTGTCCATTTGGAAGACCCATTTGAGACCAAGCTTTAACTTCCTGATGTCTTGAGATGTTGCTTCAATATATCCACATAGTTTTCCCTACCTCATGAAGCCATCTATTTTATGAAGTGCACCAGTCCCTCTTGTAGCAAAGCACCCCCACAACATGATGCTGCCACCCCTGTGCTTCACGGTTGGGATGGTGGTCTTCGGCTTGCAAGCCTCCCCCTTTTTCCTCCATACATAACAATGGTCATTATGGCCAAACAGTTCTGGGTTTTTTTCATCATGCCAGAAGAAATTTTTCCAAAAAGTACGATCTTCGTCCCCATATGCAGTTGCAAACCATAGTCTGGCTTTTTTATGGCTGTTTAGAAGCAGTGGCTTGTTCCTTGCTGAGTGGCATTTCAGGTTATGTCGATATAGGACTTGTTTTACTGTGGATATAGATACTTTTGTACTGGTTTCCTCCAGCATCTTCACAAGGTTCTTTGCTGTTGTTCTGGGATTGATTTGCACTTTTCGCACCGAAGTACGTTCATCTGTAGGAGACAGAATGCATCTCCTTCCTGAGCAGTATGGCGGCTGCGTGGTCCCATTGTGTTTATACTTGCATACTATTGTTTGTACAGATGAATGTGGTTCATTCAAGCGTTTGGAAATTTCTCCCAAGGATGAACCAGACGTGTGGAGGTCTTAAAAAAAAATGGAGGTCTTGGCTGATTTATTTTTATTTTCCCATGATGCCATGCAAAGAGGCACTGAGTTTGAAGGTAGGCCTTGAAATACATCCACAGGTACACCACCAATTGACTCAAATTATGTCAATTAGCCTATCAGAAGCTTCTAAAGCCATGTCATAATGTTCTGGAATTTTCCAAGCTGTTTAAAGGCACAGTCAACTCAGGGTATGTAAACTTCTGACCCACTGGAATTGTGATACAGTGAATTATAAGTGAAATAATCTGTCTGTGAACAATTGTTGGAAAATATGACTTGTGTCATGCACAAAGTAGATGTCCTAACCAACTTGCCAAAACTATAGTTTGACTCCAACCTAAGTGTATTTAAACTTCCGACTTCAACTGTATCATGCAAAAAACAATGTTACTCCTATGAACAGAGAAAGTGAAGTATTCTTTGATATTAAAAGCCGCTAATAATAACACAAGGATATATACAGTCGTGGCCAAAAGTTTTGAGAATGACAAATATTAATGTCCACAAAGTTTGCTGCTTCAGTGTCTTTAGATATTTTTGTCAGATGATACTATGGAATATTGAAGTATAATGACAAGCATTTCATAAGTGTCAAAGGCTTTTATTTACAATTACATGAAGGTGATGCAAAGAGTCTATTTGCAGTGTTCACCCTTCTTTTTCAAGACCTCTGAAATCCGCCCTGTCATGCTGTCAATTAACTTCTGAGCCACATCCTGACTGATGGTAGCCCATTCTTGCATAATCAATGCTTGGAGTTTGTCAGAATTTGTTGGTTTTTGTTTGTCCACCCTGCACTCTGCATACACAGTGCATTCTTCCATCACATGTACAGCTGATTCTCAAGATCTTGCACACTAATGAGATGCTATTGAGCCCACACTACTATGCTGTCTGAGCCAAGGACTACATGCTTTCTGGTAATTTGTAATTACAATACTGGGTGGGGTGAATATATTTTATATGACATACATTATTTTTTGTTAACTAGTGAATAGTAGCCTAGGTCAAAGTGTGTTTAAATCATTTTTAACTTAACAATTTCTGCTAGTTAGTTTTTGCTACCATGTGGGTTTTAGCTTGCTTGAGCCTGCTAACTGAGGATTGTTAATTCCATACATGTTTCATTTTAAAACATGTATCTTGCAAAGGAGTTGTTTAATCTAACTGCTTAACTATTTATCTGTACATGAAATTGTATTTTTTATTTATTTTTTTAACTCATTTTATCTCATCTTTACAGGAAAATGCCACGGGCACGATCTGATGTGTGGAGACATTTCACTGCAGCTAATGTAGAAGGAAAGGCTGTGTACATTTGCAAATACTGTGCCAAATCATATGTGAAGAATGCAACAAAGATGCAGAATCATCTGGCCAAGTGCAAGAAGTTCCCTCAGCACTCACAACAATCAACCTCTGACAAAAGTCCCTCTACTTCTTTTCGAGGTGAAAATGATGAATCAGATACCTTATCGATAGGAACAGCTCATGGTCCTCCTGGAATCAGAAGTTTTTTTTGACTGAATGGAGAAACATAGTCAGAGAAATACTGATGAATGTCTTGCTTAAGCTGTGTGTGCAACTGGTTCACCTCTGAAGCTAACAGGCAATGTGTATTGGAAGAGATTTCTGAATGTTCTTCACCCAGCATACACCCCTCCAACCAGACATGCTTTATCTACTAATTTGCTGGATTCCAAGTTCAGCTGAGTTCAAGTGAAGGTCAAGCAAATCATATAGAAAGCAGACTGCATTGCAATCATCTCTGATGGGTGGTCGACTGTTCGTGGGCTAGGAATAATTAACTACATCGTCTCCACAACTCAACCAGTATTCTACAAGAGCACAGACACACTGGTCTCTACATTGCAGATGAGCTGAAGGCAAACATCAATGACCTTGAACCATAGAAGGTATTTGCAATGCTGCGAACATGAAGGCTGCTTGGTTTAAATTGGAGGAGTCCTACCCTCACATCACACCCATTGTCTGTGCTGCTCATGCATTGAATCTGCTCCTCAAGGACATCATGGCACTGAGAGAAATGGATACACTCTACAAGAGAGCCAAGGAAATGGTTAGGTATGTGAAGGGTAATCAAGATATAGCTGCAATCTACCTCACCAAGCAAAGTGAGAAGAATAAGAGCACCACATTGAATCTGCCCAGCAACACCCATTGGGGTGGAGTTGTCATCATGTTTGACAGTCTCCTGAAGGGGAAGCAGTCTCTCCAAGCAGTGGCCATATCACAGTCTGCCGATATGGACAGCCCCATCAAGGGGATCCTCCTGGATGATGTATTTTGGAGAGATTGGTAAGCAGCTTGAAACTCCTGAAACATATAGCAGGAACCATTGCACGGATTGAGGGAGACAATGCCATCCTGTCTGATGTTCAGACTCTGCTTGCAGATGTAAGAGAAGAAATCCGTACTGCCCTGCCCACTTCACTGTTGCTCCAAGCCCATTCACGCCGCAGCGTACATGTTGAACCCCAACTTTGCTGGAAAGAGCATCCTGTCTGGTGCAGAGATCAACCAGGCCTATCGTATCATCACTACTGTGTCTCGCCACCTTGGCCTGGATGAGGGCAAGGTTCTTGGCAGTCTGTCGAAGTACACTTCCAAGCAAGGGCTTTGGGATGGAGATGCAATATCGCAGTTGTGCCAACATATCTCATCAGCAACCTGGCGGAAGGGACTTGGTGGATCTGAGGCTCTTTCCCCTGTTGCCTCCATCATCCTCCAAATCCCACCAACATCAGCCGCCTCAGAGCGCAACTGGTCCTTCTTTGGGAACACACACACCAAGGCACGCAACAGGCTGACCAATACAAGGGTTGAAAAATTGATGGCCATGTGGGCTTGTTTGATGTTTTTTGAGCCTGATCCTCAACAATGTTGGAAAGTGACAGTGAAGATGAGGCCTCAGAGTCTGCTGTTCAAGAGGTGGACATTGAGGAGGTCCAGGGAGAAGACATGGGAGCCTGAAAGGAAGACAACAAAAGCTTTAGATTTTAGACTCTCATTTTATAGATGTATGTTGGAAATGTTTTTGGGTGATGCGATGGATCATTGGGGATCATTCAATATTCCCTTTATTTGGTTGTTCAGTGAAATCATTCCATGTGAAGAGTCAACTCATTTAAAGTTCAATTCGTAACTAATTTTTTTTTTTTTTTTTCTATTGGAAGGATTTCATCATTTGCAATTATGATTAGGTAAAAGGTTTATGTTTCTGTCTCCATATGATATGGTAAATATATCCAATGCAAAAAACATGAATATTAATTTGCATATTTTCCCATATATTCCCACGGAAAGTTTCAACCTCCTGAATATTCCCCATAATGTGCAACCCTAATCCTGACCATTATGAGTTGGATCCGAGTTGGCAACCTCAATGCTAATGGAGCTATACACCTGCATACAAATGATATGGAGTGAATGTACTGTTGGCCCACTTAATTTAAGTGCAGTTGATTGATTATGCGTTACTCCAAGTCTCCAACGCAAATTATTTGTGCGTAAATGTGTAAATGTTTTTTTTCTACCACAGGATTAACTATTAGCATGTCAATGTGTAATTTTAAATATATACAATAGTCTTTAAAGGTGATATATTTAGTTATGTTTTGTCTTCGTGTGCGACTTCCAGTAGTAGTGTGTTTATTGTTCATGATGTGAAATTGATTGATTTATTAATATGCATATTATATCACAAACCCACATTTTGTCATTAAACCTTCCATTCCTCGCCCTCCTCTCATCTCTCTCTCCCTCCTTTCATATCTCTCCCACAGAGGAGGGCTATGAGCAGTTCCGTGTGGCAGAGAAGTCCCATGGTAACTGGGTGAAGCTGGTGGTGGAGGGCAACACATCAGAGGTGCTGACCAACATGGGGAAGAAGGTGTTCAAGCAGTACCTGGAGGCCCTCAGGGCCATGAGCGAAGCCCTCAGCAAGCAGCTGGGCAAATATGACATATATTCCATGGTGGTGGGCATGGTCCTTGTCTTCCAGGTGGGTATTGGGGTGTTGCCCCTAGATGCTCGTCAGTTTGTAATTTTCCTCACGAATTGCTAAGGTTAGGCTTGAAGGGAAACTGATCCTAGATCTGTACCCAGGGGAAACAGCACCCCGGAGCTGGTAGTGGGCCACGGTTCAGGGGGCAGGAACTTTCCTGATGAGGGTGGTGGTGGTGAGGCTGTAGTGAATAATATCTTGTGAATATATACCTCACATGTGACTCGTAATAACAAAGTCTATTCATATATTATCTGACTCCATATGTGTATATGGACAATTTAGCAATGTGCAAGCAGGACTGTTGAGTTACAGGAAAATACTATCAAGAAATGTCTGGGAGCTTCCAATCAGATATCAGACCTAAAGGATGTCATCACAACAGCTTCCCAGAGGTGTGACAGAATGGGGGTTGTTGAGAGCAACACAGACATTTCAGCATTCCTGAGAAACGCATCATGATTAGGGACACTTTTCTACATACCCAAACTGTTAAGTACAGTATATATGCATGGTATGGTGTGTGACCATGGTGTTATATTGCTGATGGTTTCTATGTTGTATGGCATTGGCCTAAATAAGCACTTAGCATTCTAAACTGTTGGGATGAGGTACCTACATCCATAAAGATCCCACATCCAAATATATTAGCATTTTAAGATGCCAATTCTGCTCCTGAAGAGACCCAAAATCTAGACTAGGCATATTCATAGAACACAATCAATATTAATGAAACAAATGTAATGTTGATATTACGCTTCACTTTATTAAAGCCCATGGTTTACATCGTGTTGATATAGCCTTCAATTATTTAAATGACCTTGAGCTAGTGTGAGAAGAATTCGACAGTTGGAACAGATCTCTACGGCTCTTTGTTGAGCAAGCATTTCTCCAAGTAAACTTTTTCTGGGGCCGAAGGGGCTCGCGGTAACTGTACAACTATACAACATTCCTTGGCTTGTACAACGATTCTGCCATGTGAACGATATTGAATGGGGCAATTCCCACACGTTCCCTTCAAAACAAATTAACCAAATCTGCCGCACTGACTGTTGCAGTCACAACTAATGTGCATTTCAATATGTTTTGATCATTTAATCTTGGAGAAGAGGCTTTAATATGCAAAAGGTAATTTTGCGGTAGAAGCTGGAAACAATAATTGTAACAATCACAGAACGTGTTGGCAACTGCTCCCTTGCATTCCTTGTGTAAGGGTTTGACTTAACGTAGGACTGTTTTGGATCATTGGTAGAGCTGTTTTTATAAAATATACTGTATTTTATAACCTCATGGGTTTAGAATAGGGCTGGGAACTGCCAGGGACATCATGATATTATCACCATACTGTCAATACGATAACTTATTGCAATTCTCACGATTCTAAATGTATTGCGATTTGATGTTCCAAACATATTGCTCACCATATATCTGCTGCAGAGAGACAAGAGAGCCACGAGAAAGCGAGTTTTGATCAGTCAGGGAGATAAAATTCCTGAAAACATGTTGGCCCACTACTTAAAAAGAAGATGGAGAACAAGCTATAGGTTGAAAAATTGTTTTGGCGTAGGTACAGTCGCGTAGCGTTGGCTTTTCAAAAACAATAGGTTGCGTCAAAGTATCAATAAAATATCATCCAAAATAATATTGGGATATTTAACTGTCGATTTAAAAACAAAATACGTTTGCATCCACTTTTAGAATTTGCTAGAAATGGTAAATACTGTACTCACAAGTCATAATTCCAGTTTGTACTGTTTTCCATTTGAATTCACTGGCTTTGCTGTCATGTTCACGCTTTTAGACTGTTTTCCTACAAGTTACTTATTTCTTATCAGAGATAAAAATGCTAATTCTAGCATGACATAGAACACTCTGTATAGATTCCCCAGTGAGCATTATTGGGAGCAGTGGGGAAAGTTGATCAAAAATATCTCTAACTAACTGAATTGAAACGAAGAAGTGTCCCTCAGAGGTGACTGCCTCCCATCTGGAAGAAAGAAGTGAAAGATGCAAAGAGAGAGAAAAGAGGCTGTTTTCAAAAGAAAAGGTTGGACTTGTCAGCATTTTGTTACAGTCAGTACTCAAGGACAAAGCAACTAGTCATCTTTCTAGTGCACCGTCCCTGATAGATTTAGTCCGTAGAGATGGGACGAAAAAGTGAACTGCATAGCAAAGGACATGGAACACGTGTCTCTGGTGTTTAATTTGAAAAGAAAGAGCTTGCATATTTGCTTCCAAGATGGCACATTCAAAGGTTTCAGTTGAAAGACTTCAGTCAAGCCAAAATCCAAATGCAAATATCGAGAAGCACACAAATGATGCTTTAGCTTTGACTCAATCCAAGCCACATCAACCACGGATTGACAAATGTTTGTTCTCTGTACCCTCACACTCTACTTGCGGACCCTTGACTCAAGTGTTACCTCATAGCTTGCCCATCTATCCATCCATCTCTTTCCCATCTGCTGTTTCCTTTACTGTTTGACTCATACAACAGTTGCAACAATAGAGATGAGCTTGGTCTGTCTGGTGTTAGTGCTGTATCTGCATGCATATGTAAATACACCATTGAGTCTGTTTTTATTTAATTCCAGGGTTTTCTGAGTGTGTGCATTCCCCTTTCTCTTTCCAGCTCCTTCTCCTCCTGCTGCTGGCCATGCCCGAGGCACTGAGCAGTGCCTCAGAGGTGGATCTCCCTGTGTCTTCTGCTCTGCTCTCGCTGCCCTTCTACCTGCTGTGCTTGCTCCTCTCCTCCGTGCACGTGCTGGTGTGCACCTCGGCCGAGAGCTCCTGTTACTTCTGCAGCCTCTCCTGGGGACTGGTGTTCGGGGCAGTGGCCCTCTCCTCAGCCCTGCTCTGCATCCTGCTATCCATGGCAGCCAGGAGGGGAGCAAAGCCCCCTGGGAAGGTGAGTACATCGACACTGAGACATTAGTACCTCTTTGTCTTCTAAAGACTGGTCATACTTTACGCTCTGCTGTTTTCCTTGTGTGTATTAAAAACAACCTAGCAATTAATGGTAGTAGTTACGTTTTGGGTTCTTTTGAAGTAATTAAAACAAGCACCTCTTAACCATTTCATAACAGCATATCGTAACAGTTTCTTTCACTGACATTTCTCTTACATTTAAATTAGACCACTTTTGAGGTCTGAAAAGGTGCATTGTCTTCTCTGACCATCCCCAACCACAGTAGCCTATTCCCTGCCATCGGCATCATTGCGGAGACAGATGAAATAATTGCATTAGCGTCATAGTGCAAAACGAGCATGTTGATAAAAAAAAAAGGCGCACCCATTGAGACAAAAAGTATTCGAAATTACACGGGTCTTTCTTTATAATTACTTATTTCTGTCCCTGAAAGTCTTACTTGCGAAATCAGTGACCGAACAGTTTATTTATTTAGATACAACCTCTCTTATCATCACCTAGTGCCTGGGCTTACCTCCGCTGTACCTGCACCCCACCATACCCCTGTCTGCGCATTATGCCCTGAATATATTCTACCACGCCCAGAAATCTGCTCCTTTTATTATTTGTCCCCAATGCTCTAGGCGACCAGTTTTGATAGCCTTTAGCCGTACCCTCATTCTACTCCTCCTCTGTTCCGCGGGTGATGTGGAGGTAAACCCAGGCCCTGCATGTCCCCAGGCACCCTCATTTGTTGACTTCTGTGATCGAAAAAGCCTTGGTTTCATGCATGTCAACATCAGAAGCCTCCTCCATGAGTTTGTTTTACTCACTGCTTTAGCACACACTGCCAACCCTAATGTCCTTGCTGTGTCTGAATCCTGGCTTAGGAAGGCCACCAAAAATTCTGAGATTTCCATACCAAAATATAACATTTCCCGTCAAGATAGAACTGCCAAAGGGGGAGGAGTTGCAGTCTACTGCAGAGATAGCCTGCAAAGTAATGTAATACTTTCCAGGTCCATTCCCAAACAGTTCGAACTTCTAATTTTAAAACTTAATCTCTCCAGAAATAAGTCTCTGATTGTTGCCACCTGCTACCGACCCCCCTCAGCTCCCAGCTGTGCCCTGGACACCATTTGTGAATTGATCGCCCCCCATCTAGCTTCAGAGTTTGTTCTGTTAGGTGACCTAACCTGGGATATGCTTAACACCTCGGCGGTCCTACAATCTAAGCTAGATGCCCTCAATCTCACACAAATCATCAAAAAACCCACCAAGTACAACCCTAAATCTGTAAGCAAAGGCACCCTCATAGACGTTATCCTGACCAACTGGCCCTCCAAATACACCTCCGCTGTCTTCAATCAGGATCTCAGCGATCACTGCCTCATTGCCTGTATCCGCTACGGGTCCTCAGTCAAACGACCACCCCTAATCACTGTCAAACGCTCCCTAAAACATTTCTGCGAGCAGGCCTTTCTAATCGATCTGGCCCGGGTATCCTGGAAGGATATTGACCTCATCCCGTCAGTTGAGGATGCCTGGTCATTCTTTAAAAGTAACTTCCTCACTATCTTCGATAAGCATGCTCCGTTCAAAAAATGCAGAACTAAGAACAGATATAGCCCCTGGTTCACTCCAGACCTGACTGCCCTCGACCAGCACAAAAACATTCTGTGGCGGACTGCAATAGCATCGAATAGTCCCCGTGATATGCAACTGTTCAGGGAAGTCAGGAACCAACACACGCAGTCAGTCATGAAAGCAAAGGCCAGCTTTTTCAAGCAGAAATTTGCATCCTGTAGCTCTAACTCCAAAAAGTTCTGGGACACTGTAAAGTCCATGGAGAACAAGAGCACCTCCTCCCAGCTGCCCACTGCACTGAGGCTAGGTAACACGGTCAACACCGATACATCCATGATAATCGAAAACTTCAACAAGCATTTCTCAACGGCTGGCCATGCCTTCCTCCTGGCTACTCCAACCTCGGCCAACAGCTCCACCCCCCCCCCCCCCCCCCCTAGCAGATGTTCTGAAAGAGCTGCAGAACCTGGACCCGTACAAATCAGCTGGGCTTGACAATCTGGACCCTCTATTTCTGAAACTATCCGCCGCCATTTCCGCAACCCCTATTACCAGCCTGTTCAACCTCTCTTTCATATCGTCTGAGATCCCCAAGGACTGGAAAGCTGCCAAGGTCATCCCCCTCTTCAAAAGGGGAGACACCCTGGACCCAAACTGTTTCAGACCTATATCCATCCTGCCCTGCCTATCTAAGGTCTTCCAAAGCCAAGTCAACAAACAGGTCACTGACCATCTCGAATCCCACCGTACCTTCTCCGCTGTGCAATCTGGTTTCCGAGCCAGTCACGGGTGCACCTCAGCCACGCTAAAGGTGGTAAATGATATCATAACCGCCATCGATAAAAGACAGTACTGTGCAGCCGTCTTCATCGACCTGGCCAAGGCTTTCGACTCTGTCAATCACCATATTCTTATCGGCAGACTCAGTAGCCTCGGTTTTTCTAACAACTGCCTTGCCTGGTTCTCCAACTACTTTGCAGACAGAGTTCAGTGTGTCAAATCGGAGGGCATGTTGTCTGGTCCTCTGGCAGTCTCTATGGGGGTGCCACAGGGTTCAATTCTCAGGCAGACTCTGTATATATCAATGATGTTGCTCTTGCTGCGGGCGATTCCCTGATCCACCTCTACGCAGACGACACCATTCTGTATACTTCTGGCCCTTCCTTGGACACTGTGCTATCTAACCTCCAAACAAGCTTCAATGCCATATAACACTCCTTCCGTGACCTCCAACTGCTCTTAAACGCTAGTAAAACCAAATGCATGCTTTTCAACCGTTCGCTGCCTGCACCAGCACGCCCGACTAGCATCACCACCCTGGATGGTTCCGACCTAGAATATGTGGACATCTATAAGTACCTAGGTGTCTGGCTAGACTTCAAACTCTCCTTCCAGACTCATATCAAACATCTCCAATCCAAAATCAAATCTAGAATCGGCTTACTATTTCGCAACAAAGCCTCCTTCATTCACGCCACCAAACTTACCCTAGTAAAACTGACTATCCTACCGATCCTCGACTTCGGCGATGTCATCTACAAAATGGCTTCCAAACTGGATGCAGTTTATCAAAGTGCCATCCGCTTTGTTACTAAAGCACCTTATACCACCCACCACTGCGACCTGTATGCTCTAGTCGGCTGGCCCTCGCTACATATTCGTCGCCAGACCCATTGGCTCCAGGTCATCTACAAGTCCGTGCTAGGAAAAGCTCCGCCTTATCTCAGTTCACTGGTCACGATGGCAACACCCAACACCTAAACATATTAACCTGTAAAAGAAATGGGTTCATATTGAAACAAAAAGGATTGAATTCTTTGAATTTGCGTAGCACGCGCTCCAGCAGGTGTATCTCACTGATCATCCCTAAAGCAAACACCTCAATCGGCCGCCTTTTCTTCCAGTTCTCTGCTGCCTGTGACTGGAACGAATTGCTAAAATCATTGAAGTTGGAGACTTTTCTCTCCCTCACCAACTTTAAACATCTGCTATCTGAGCAGCTAACCGATTGCTGCAGCTGTACATAGTCCATCGGTAAATAGCCCACCCAATGTACTTACCTCATCCCCATACTGTTTTTATTTATTTACTTTTCTGCTCTTTTGCACACCAGTATCTCTACCTGCACATGACCATCTGATCATTTATCACTCCCGTGTTAATCTGCTAAATTGTACTTATTCGCCTACCTCCTCATGCCTTTTTCACACAATGTATATAGACTCCTTTTTTTAACAAAAAAAAAAAATTATACTGTGTTATTAACTTGTTTATTGTTTACTCCATGTGTAACTCTGTGTTGCTGTCTGTTCACACTGCTATGCTTTATCTTGGCCAGGTCGCAGTTGTAAATGAGAACTTGTTCTCAACTAGCCTACCTGGTTAAATAAAGGTGAAATAAATAAATAAAATACAAAATTTCCAAAATTGCACCTCAAGCATGCAACAAAAAGAGAAGTGAGTTATGAACCTTCATTTACCATTGCTAGATAAAGGCAGACAAGTTTTTAAAGGCAAACCAGTATTTTTCTCCATCTAATGAGATTAGAAACACCCATGTCACCAAGCTTTCTCAATTACAGTATGTCTGAAGAAGTGGCCACTTCTACCCCTTCTGGGAACTAACAGAAAGTGCTGACAGGTGAAAAGAACGTAGAGAGAGAAAAGCCTAATAAGTGAGTCTGTTCCAGAGAAAAAAATATTGCCCTTCCCATGCACCTAAATAAAGAGCTGAAAGGAAGATATCGTCTTGTTTGTTGAGGTCGTGTTGTGCAGTGAAACATAGGGAGTCTGACAAGCCATTGATCACTTCAGTTAGTTTCTCCATACAGTCTGACATGCATTGATCACTGCAGTTATGGTCTTCTCTCCATAGAGTGTGAGTCTTGTTTATGTTATTTGGGGTTAGGGTTGCATAACCCGATGACAGAAACACTTTTTTAACGTTTGAAATCTTTTGCTAAGTGGACATCTTGTGTGGTCGGCTCTCCTTTAGCTGGATGATGTGTCCAATGATGCTCACTCTGTCCAAGAGACATTCACATTCTGGAGCTATGTACTAACATGACAATAGCAGTGTTCGAATACTCATACTAACCGCACTAATGCCAGCAGCATACCACCCTGCATACCACTGCTGGCTTGCTTCTGAAGCTAAGCAGGGTTGGACCTGGTCAGTCCCTGGATGGGAGACCATATGCTGCTGGAGGGCCAGTAGAATGCACTCTTTCCTCTGGTCTAAAAAAAAAATCAAAAATAATATCCCAATTCCCCAGCCCTGTGTAGGGTGCCGTCTTTCGGATGGGGCGTTAAATGGATCTCCTGACTCTCTGGGGCCATTAAAGATCATATGGCACTTATTGTAAGAGTAGGGGTGTTAACCCCGGTGTCCTGGCTAAATTCCTAATCTGGCCCTCAAACCATCACGGTCACCTAATAATCCCCAGTTTACGATTGGCTCATTCACCCCCCTCCTCTCCCCTGTAACTATTCCCCAGGTCGTTGCTGTAAATGAGAACGTGTTCTCAGTCAATTTACCTGGTAAAATAATGGATTTTAAAAAATAACCATACTATTTGTGACGTGAATTGAGTATATAGAATGCTTATAGGTCATAGTATGGGCATTATATGCCAAAAGTTCCCGGATGTTGTACTAAATTCGCCAAGATATTAAGTTTTACGTGCTTTAGAGCCCATAATGCAATTATTCAGGAAATGTGCGTGGCTTCACATCTTTTTCAGGAAATGTTGGAAAATATCCAGCCGAAGTACGAGAGCGGATACAAATGCATTGTTTTAACTAATTCTGACAATGTTCAGAAAATGTATCAATGTAATAAAGTAATGACTTTTCAAATATGTTACCTTACACGTTATGTTGGCTGACAATTTGTTAGCTATTCTGTCCTTTGCTCTGGCTACCTACTCCGATTTCAGAGCACTCTCCTCTGAGTGTACCAGAGTGTAGAATAATGAATTTACGAATGCTCAACACCGGTTGAATATTGCAGGTGTCAGTAAACGTAGGCTAAAAAAACGTAATTAAATGGTTGCCAGCAGCACAGTTGCAGTCATGCTCTGCTAGGGCGAGTAAAATGGTCAGAGTGGCCTCATTTGTGTCTGGAAGTAGCTAGCCAATGTTAGCTTGGGTGCTTGACTGCCGTTGTAAGGTCAGAATGCTCAAATCAACCCTACTCCTCGGCCTGAGTGTCCAGTGTGCGCTTGGAGAGTGAAAGGCTGTGAATTTACAAATGGACAATCTGACAACGCTCTGAATTTGCGAGCGCACTCTGGCACTCCATATTGAATTTAAGAACACACCCGAAGTCGTAAAATGTCTAACTAGTAAGTTGTTAGGCTAACTACAGTGCCTTGCAAAAGTATTCATCCCCCTTGCGTTTTTCCTATTTTGTTGCAATTCAACCTATAATTTAAATGGATTTTTATTTGGATTTCATGTAATGGACACAAAATAGTACAAATTGGTGAAGAGAAATTAGGAAAAAAAGTATTTCCAAAAAAATAAAAACCGGAAAAGTGGTGCGTGCATATGTATTCACCCACTTTGCTATGAAGCCCCTAAATAAGATCTGGTGCAACCAATTACCTTCAGAAGTCACGTAATTAGTTAGATTGCAGCAGGTGGACTTTATTTAAGTGTCACATGATCTGTAACATGATCTCAGTGTATATATATATATATATACACCTGTTCTGAAAGGCGCCAGAGTCTGCAACACCACTAAGCAAGGGGCACCACCAAGCAAGGGGCACCATGAAGACCAAGGAGCTGTCCAAATAGGTCAAGGACAAAGTTGTGGAGAAGTACAGATCAGCGTTGGGTTATAAAAAAAAAATCTGAATCTTTGAACATCCAACGGTGCACCATTAAATCCATTATTAAAAAATTGAAAGAATATGGCACCAGAACAAACCTGCCAAGAGAGGACTGCCCACCAAAACTCACGGACCAGGCAAGGAGGGCATTAATCAGAGAGGCAACAAAGAGAACCCTGTAGGAGCTGCAAAGCTCCACAACGGATATTGGAGTATCTGTCCATAGGACCACTTGAAGCCGTACACTCCACAGAGCTGGGCTTTATGGAAGAGTGGCCAGAAAAAAGCCATTGTTTAAAGAAAAAAATAAGCAAACATTTTTGGTGTTTGCCAAAAGGCATGTGGGAGACTCCCCAAACATATGGAAGAAGGTACTCTGGTCAGATGGCTTTTTGGCCATCAAGAAAAACGCTATGTCTGGCTCAAACCCAATACCTCTCATCACCCCGAGAACCTCATCATGGTGGTGGCAGCATCATGCTGTGGGGCTGTTTTTCATCGTCAGGGACTGGGAAACTAGTCAGAATTGAAGGAATGATGGATGGCTCTAAATACAGGGAAATTCTTGAGGGAAACCTGTTTCAGTCTTCCAGAGATTTGAGACTGTGATGGAGGTTCACCTTCCAGCAGGACAATGACCCTAAGCATACTGCTAAAGCAACACTCGAGTGGTTTAAGGGGAAACATTTAAATGTCTTGGATTGGCCTAGTCAAAGCCCAGGCCTCAATCCAATTTAGAATCTGTGGTATGACTTAAAGATTGCACCAGCGGAACCCATCCAACTTGAAGGAGCTGGAGAAGTTTTGCCTTGAAGAACGGGCAATAATCCCAGTGGCTAGATGTGCCAATCTTATAGAGAAATAACCCAAGAGACTTGCAGCTGTAATTGCTGCAAAAAGTGGCTCTACAAAGTATTGACTTTGGGGGGGGGTGAATAGTTATGCACGCTCAAGTTTTCTGTTTTTGTTGTCTTATTTCTTGCTTGTTTCGCAAGAAAAAATATTTTGCATCTTCGAAGTGGTAGGCATGTTGTGTAAATCAAATTATACAAACCCCCAAAAATCTATTTTAATTCCAGGTTGTAAGGCAACAAAATTGGAAAAATGCCAAAGGGGGTCAATACTTTCGCAAGCCACTGTAAGCTAGCGAAAGGTTGCATAGCAACAGCATCAACTTCCGGTAGACAGGCGAAGAGCTAGTACGCTCAACTGAAAGCATACTGTTTGTTTACAGTATACTAAAATGAACTAATAGTGTATATAGTATGTAGTATATACTCATTAGGTATGTAGTTTACAGTATGTTAGTATTACTTCAACTGATCATGTAAAGGTAACTGCCAAAATAAAGAAACATCAAGATAGTGTCTTAATAGGGTGTTGGGCCACCACATGCCGCCAGAACTGCTTCAATGCACCTTGGCATAAATTCTACAAGTGTCTGAAACTCTGTTGGAGTGACCTATTCTTCCATGAGATATTCCATAATTTGGTGTTTTGATGGTGGTGGAAAGTGCTCTCACGCCCTGCTCCAGAATCTCCCATAAGTGTTCAATTGGGTTGAGAGTTGGTGCCTGAGAGACACAGACGCGTACATGAAACCCCTTATGCTCCCTTGAGACACCTCTTTCAAAGTCACTGAGAAATGAGAAACTGGGCATTTTTATACATGACCCTAAGCATGATGGGATGTTAATAGCTTTTTAAAAATATCTTTCAATATACTTTGTATCCCTCATTTACTCAAGTGTTTCTTTATTTGGCAGTTAGCTTTAGGTCATACTGTATATCAGTGTTGCCCATCTCCGGTCCTCCAGTACCCCAAACAGCCCATCGCCAGTACCCCCAACAGCCCATTGCCAGTACCCCCAACAGCCCATCACCAGTACCCCCAACAGCCCAGCACCAGTCCTCCAGTACCCCCAACAGCCCCCAATTTTGTTGTAGCCGTGGACAAAATCAACCGATTCAAAATGTCAAAGGCTTAGAAATGATTTGACATGTCCTTGTCCGGGGCCAAAACAAAAATATGTGCTGTTGGGGGTACTCAAGGACCGGAGTTGGGAAACACTGCTGTATATTATAGGAAGTATGATTAAACACGAGGGGTCAGAATATTCATCATTGACTCAAATTCTTCTGTGTTAAATACCTTTTTTCTCAATACCTCACTTTGGAATTAATATCTGATGAGGCCTGATAAATTTGTTTTGTACATCCTGATTAATGACCGTGTTCACTCTCCGGTCTTTCAATCATCATACACTACATGACCAAGAGTATGTGGACACCTGCTCGTCGAACATCTCATTCAAAAATCATGGGCATTAATATGGAGTTGGTCCCCTCTTTGCTGCTCTTACAGCCTCTACTCCTATGGGAAGGCTTTCCACTAGATGTTGGAACATTGCTGCAGGGACTTGCTTTCGTTCAGCCACAAGCATTTATTAGGTCGGGCACTGGCTCAAAGTCGGCGTTCCAATTCATCCCATAGGTGTTCGATGGGGTTGAGGTCAGGGCTCTGTGCAGAATAGTCTAATTATTCTACACCGATCTCGACAAACCATTTCTGTATGGACCTCACTTTGTGCACGGAGGCATGCTAAAACAGGAATGGGCCTTCCCCAAACTGTTGCCACAAAGTTGGAAGCACACAATCATCTAGAATGTTGTAGTGTTCCAATTTCCCTTCACTGGAGCTAAGGGGCCAATTCTGAACCATGAAAAACTGCCCCAGACCATTATTTGTGCTCCGCCAAACTTTACAGTTGGCAATATGCATTCAGGCAGGTAGTGTTCTCCTAGCATCCACATCTGCCAAAGCCAGATGGTGAAGCGTTATTCATCACTTCAGTGAACGCATTTCCACTGCTCCAGAGTCCAATGGCAGTGAGCGTTACACCGCTACAGCCGACGCTTGGCATTGCGCATGGTCATCTTAGGCTTGTGTGCTGCTGCTCGGTCATGGAAACCTATTTAATGAAGCTCCCGACAAACAGTTATTGTGCTGACTTTGCTTCCAGAGCAGTTTGGAACTCGGTAGTGAGTGTTGCAACCAAGGACAGACGATTTTCAACTTTGCGCCTAGACTTTTCCATTTCACAATAACAGCACTTACAGTTGATCGGGGCAGCTATAGCAGGGCATACATTTTACGAACTGACTTGTTGGAAAGGTGGCATCCTATGACGGTGCCACGTTGAAAGTCACTGAGCTCTTCAGTAATGCCATTCTACTGAAATGTTTGTCTATGGAGATTTCATGGCTGTGTGCTCGATTTGATATACATGTCAGTAACGGGTGTGGCTGAAGTAGCCGAATCCATTCATTTGAAGGGGTGTTCACATACTTTTGTATATATAGTGAATGTTTTGATTATTAGGTTCATTCAATGCTCTCTTACTTGATGTGTTAGCCCAGTCAATAATTAGAGCATGCTTCTTTCATATTGGAGTCCTGAAAAAAGCATTTTCAGGAAATGTTTTACATTAGCTTGTTTAGTCTTCACACACAACTGATGGTGAACTTAAAAAATACAATTAAAAAGTTGGTGGGGAACAAGGCATTGCTTCCAATTATTCACTCAGTACGCCTTTATAGGTTTACTTTGTGTCTGTCTCAGCATGCCTTGGAAAACCGAAGGGGGGAGAGAAGGGAGCCTTGCGGGATTCCTTTTCTGATTAAAAACCCGGTCTAGCAAAAAGCTAGAGATTTCTATTTATTATGGATCCCCAAATCCCTCTTCCTATAGTGTTGTAACTAAGTCAGGTCTCCTTGCTCGCACACGCTTTTTCAGTTCTGCCCACACATTTTCTATAGGATTGAGGTCAGGGCTTTGTGATGGCCACTCCAATACCTTGACTTTGTTGTCCTTAAGCCATTTTGCCTTGGAACTTTGGAAGTATGCTTGGGGTCATTGCCCATTTGGAAGACCCATTTGCGACCAAGCTTTAACTTCCTGATGTCTTGAGATGTTGCTTCAATATATCCACGTAATTTTCCTTCCCCATGAAGCCATCTATTTTGTGAAGTGCACCAGTCCCTCTTGTAGCAAAACACCCCCACAACATGATGCTGCCACCCCCGTGCTTCACGGTTGGGATGGTGTACTTCAGCTTGCAAGCCTCCACCTTTTTCCTCCAAACATAACGATGGTCATTATGGCCAAACAGTTCTATTTTTGTTTCATCACACCAGCAATACTTTGCCCCAACACAAAAGAGTTGTTTGAAATGTTTCCCTGTCCAGACACAGTGACACGGCGCATTGAGGACATCGCAGAGAATATGGAACAACAATGAAAGACAAGGTAAAGTATTTCTCCTTGTCCCTGGATGAGAGCAGTGATGCACGTGACCCGGCGCAGTTGTTGATATTCTCTTGAGGCATAACCCCAGACTTAGTAATTACAGAGGAGCTTGCTTCAGTGCAGTCAATGAAGAGCACAACCACAGGTAAATATTTATTGGAGGAGGATATTAAGTGTGTGGCAAAACTGGGACTGAGTTTTGAAAAGTTGCCCAGTGTGACCACTGATGGGTGCCCAAACTTGACAGGAAAAAAAGTTGGCCTTTTGAAAAGGATAGAAGATCAAGTAGCTGTGCTGAACCCAGATCAGAATTGTTTTTCCTGCATTGCATTATTCGTCAGGAGGAGCTCTGTAAATGTGTTCAGAAAATTAGCCATGTTGTGATTATAGTTACTAAAGTGGTAAACTTCATAAGAGCAAAATCTTTAAACCACAGGCAGTTTGTCTCACTGTTGGAAGAGACAGAGGCGAGTCATGCAGACCCTACCACACAAACGTGAGATGGCTGAGTTTGGGGAAGGTGCTTAAAAGGGTGTGGGACCTGAAGTCAGAGATTGCTGAGTTTTTGCAAATTAAAGGGAAATATGTGGATTTCCCTCAAGATAAAGAATGTTTGGCTGAATTTGCCTACACCGTGGACATCATGGCCGTCATGAATGAACTGAATTCCAAACTACAATTGAAAGTGCCTTTTTGCGCATCAAATGTACAGCCTTGTAAAAGCCTTCAAGGGAAAATTACTCCTCCTGACCCGCCAAGTAGAAGCCAACAATCTCACCTACCTTGCGACACTACTAGTCTGTTCCCTCTCGGATGACCAGCGAGTTTTCTTGTCGTTTTGAGAATTTCAAATGTGTTGGAAAATGACATGTTGGTTTCCTCTACTTTCACCTTCAATGTGGATAACACTTCCACTGACCTGCATCTTGAGCTCATTGATCTTCAGTCTGAGGCAGTGATTGGAGAGCTTTTCAAAACAATGTCACTGACAAGGTTCCATGCATCTCTCGATGAACAAAACATTCCAAAGATTAGGAGTCATTCTCAGAAGATGTTTGTGCTGTTTGGGTCAACAACCTATGTATGCGAACAGACATTTTCAGTAATTACATATATTTTTTTCTCAATATAACCTTTATTTAACTAGGCAAGTCAGTTAAGAACAAATTCTTATTTACAATGATGGTCTACCGGGGAACAGTGGGTTAACTGCCTTGTTCAGAGGCAGAACGACAGATTTTTACCTTGTCAGCTCGGGGATTTGATTCTGCAACCTTTCGGTTTACTGGCCCAACACTAGGCTACCTGCTGTTATATTTTTCATATATTTATTTATAACGTGTGGTTTTAGATTATTTGCATGCCCCTGCACGTGTTCTTGACAACACATTTTGGGTTTGAGTTTTCACTTTAAAGTGTAAATGTCTCTCTGTTACCAAACTAACTGCTTCTTTACATGTTGGTGTGAGATTTTGTAAAACCTCCCAACGGCTACTACTGTATAGACTAATAAACCGCCCTTATCAACAAACTCTCACTGTGGAATAAGACGTTTATCCACGTTTCTCCCTGCTATTTTCAAGGCACAGATCATCTCTTATTGACTTTTACCTCTCAGCAATCCTGCGCTTAGCAATGTCAGAAACTATACCGGACTTCACTGCTCTAGTCAATGCCCATCAGAGACTTCACTCCTCACCCTGATTGAGTAGTTTAAATGTAATGTTGAGCTCTCTCTTTGTCTTTTTGTTCATACCCGTTAACAAGAGTTCTGTCCGTGGTGCTGAATGCACAGTATACTTTTCCTTCCGTGTAGTTCATTGCATGTTTAATAATTAAAATACCTACCAAAAGGAGAACATGGATGTGGTTTATTTCTGTGCATGTTAAAAAAGTAAAATAAGTAGCATATCTGGAAGTGATTTACAGTAGATATACCTGTCAACACAGTCATACACATGATGTATAATCCTGTAATATTATTCTGGCATGCGATGGCAAAAATATATTCCTAATGTCGCCCTCCATGGAAAATAATTTCCCAGGCCTGATATAGGGGATAGGGTGTCATTAAGGACTCAGTCAAAGACTTATGTGACAGTGCGTGAACACAAACAGCACTCTGGATGATAAACACGCATTATGATCAAACGGGATCTCCGGGAGTGTGCCAGTTTGGTATTGGAATATAGATTTATACATACAGTGCATTCGGAAAGTATTAAGAGCCCTTGACTTTTTCCACATTTTGTTCCACATTTTATCCTTGTTCTAAAATGAATTATAAATAAAACATTTTCCTCATCAATCTACACACATTACCCCATTATGACAGTGAAAACACATTTTTTTAAATGTTTGCAAATTTATTACAAATAAAAAACAGAAATACCTTATTTAAGTATTCAGACCCTTTGCTATGAGACTCGAAACCTGCTCCAGACCGCTCAGGACCTCAGACTAGGGCAAAGGTTCACCTTCCAACAGGACAACAAGCCTAAGCACATAGCCAAGACAACGCAGGAGTGGCTTCGCGACAAGTCTCTGAATGTCCTTGAGCGGCCCAGCCAGAGCCTGGACTTGAACCCGATCGAACATCTCGGGAGAGACCTAAAAATAGCTTTGTAGCGACGCTCCCCATTCCTCCTTGAGAGGATTTGCAGAGAAGAATGGGAGAAACTCCCTAAATACAGGAGTGCCAAGTTTGTAGTGTCATGCCCAAGAAGACTCGAGGCAGTAATAGCTGCCAAATGTGCTTCAACAAAGTACTGACTAAAGGGTATGAATACTTACGTAAATCTGATATTTCTGTTTTTTTATTCATATAAATTAGCAAATATTTCAAAATACAGTATTTGCTTCGTCATTATGCGGTATTGTGTGTAGATTTTATCAATTCTAGCATAAGGCTGTAACATTGACACCCCTAAAGATTCTAGCAGACAATGACTACTTCAAGCTTGTGACTCTACACATTTGTTGGATGCATTTGCAGTTTGTTTTGGTTGTATTTCAGATTATTTTGTGCCCAATGGAAATTAATGGTAAATAATGTATTCTTCTATAAACCATTATTATGAAAGTTAGATGCCAATCGCCATATAAAGTCCAAAGAAAAAAAGCCTGGAAAGAGGAGAGATGACTAGA
This sequence comes from Oncorhynchus kisutch, assembly GCF_002021735.2. NCBI lineage: Eukaryota > Metazoa > Chordata > Actinopteri > Salmoniformes > Salmonidae > Oncorhynchus > Oncorhynchus kisutch. The sequence goes on from NC_034192.2 coordinate 44,163,421, forward strand.
AACAATTCGGTTGACCTTTTTATGTGTGGATTAGATGTCGGAGTAGAGGACCTTGTCATTTTGGAGTCACATTTATTGTAAATAAGAATATTATCAGTTTCTGAACACTTCTACAGTTGTGGCCAGAAGTTTTGAGAATTACACAAATATTAATTTTCACAAAGTCTGCTGCCTCAGTTTGTATGATGGCAATTTGCATATACTCCAGAATGTTATGAAGAGTGATCAGATGAATTGCAATTAATTGCAAAGTCCCTCTTTGCCATGCAAATGAACTGAATCCCCAAAAAACATTTCCACTGCATATCAGCCCTGCCACAAAAGGACCAGCTGACATAATGTCAGTGATTATCTCGTTAACACAGGTGTGAGTGTTGACGAGGACAAGGCTGGAGATCACTCTGTCATGCTGATTGAGTTCGAATAACAGACTGGAAGCTTCGAAAGGAGGGTGGTGCTTGGAATCATTGTTCTTCCTCTGTCATCCATGGTTACCTGCAAGGAAACACGTGCCGCCATCATTGCTTTGCACAAAAGGGCTTCACAGGCAAGGATATTGCTGCCAGTAAGATTGCACCTAAATAAACCATTTATTGGATAATCAAGAACTTCAAAGAGAGCGGTTCAATTGTTGTGAAGAAGGCTTCAGGGTGCCCAAGAAAGTCCAGCAAGCGCCAGGACCATCTCCTAAAGTTGATTCAGCTGCGGGATTGGAGCAGCACCAGTACAGAGCTTGCTCAGGATTGGCAGCAGGCAGGTGTGAGTGCATCTGCACGCACAGTGAGGCAAAGACTTTTGGAGGATGGCCTGGTGTCAAGAAGGGAAGCAACGAAGCCACTTCTCTCCAGGAAAAACATCAGGGACAAACTGATATGCTGCAAAAGGTACAGGGATTGGACTGCTGAGGACTGGGATAAAGTCATTTTCTCTGATGAATCCCCTTTCCGATTGTTTGGGGCATCCGGAAAAAAGCTTGTCCGGAGAAGACAAGGTGAGCGCTACCATCAGTCCTGTGTCATGCAACAGTAAAGCATCCTAAGACCATTCATGTGTGGTGTTGCTTCTCAGCCAAGGGAGTGGGCTCACTCACAATTTTGCCAAAGAACACAGCCATGAATAAAGAATGGTACCAACACATCCTCCGAGAGCAACTTCTCCCAACCTTCCAGGAACAGTTTGGTGACGAACAATGCCTTTTCCAGCATGATGGAGCACCTTGCCATAAGGCAAAAGTAATAACTAAGTGGCTCGGGGAACAAAACATGGATATTTTGGGTCCATGGCCAGGAAACTCCCCAGACCTTAATCCCATTGAGAATTTGTGGTCAATCCTCAAGAGGCGGGTGGACAAACAAAAACCCACAAATTCTGACAAACTCCAAGCATTGATTATGCAAGAATGGGCTACCATCAGTGAGGATGTGGCCCAGAAGTTAATTGACAGCATACCAGGGCAGATTCCAGAGGTCTTGAAAAAGAAGGGTCAACACTGCAAATATTGACTCTTTGCATCACCTTCATGTAATTGTAAATAAAAGCCTTTATTATGGGACTCCCAATCATTAGTATTGCAAATAAATTCATAAAAAATCCTACAATGTGATTTAACTGGATTTTTTTTCTCATTTTGTCTGTCATAGTTGAAGTGTACCTATGATCTCTCATCCTTTTTAAGTGGGAGAACTTGCACAATTGGTGGCTGACTAAATAATTTTTTGCCCCAGTGTACATTTTTTTCAAAAGGCACACATAGCCAACATATCAATGCATACACACAAACTATCTAGGTCAAATATGGGAGAGGCATTGTGCCGTGAGGTGTAGCTTTATCTGTTAAAAAAAAAAAGTTCCATGCAATAATGGCTCTATATAATACTGTACACATTCTTGAATTTGTTCTGGATTTGGGGACTGTGAAAAGACCCCAGGTGGCATGTCTGGTGGGGTAAGTGTGTGTGTGTCAGAGCTGTGTGTAAGTTGACTATGCAAACAATTTGATTTTCAACCTATTGTTTCTTATTAAAAGAAATGATGCAGTCAGTCTCCCCTCAACTCTTAGCCAAGAGAGACTGGAATGCACAGTTTTCATATCAGCCCTCTGATTACAATGAAGAGCAAGACGTGCCACTCTGTTCTGGGCCAGCTGCATCTTAACTAGGTCTTGCTTTGCAGCACTTGAACATATGACAGGACAATAATCAATGTACCATTTTTTTTAAAATAGAGCCTGCAGGACTTGCTTTGTGTAGTTTCAAAAAAGCAGAGCATCTCTTTATTACGGACAGACTTCTTCCCATCTTTACAACCATTGAATCTATATGTTTTGACTATGACAGTTTACAATCTAAGGTAACGCCAAGTAATTTAGTCTCCTTAACTTGTTCAACAGCCACACCATTCATTACCAGATTGGTTTCAGTGACTTCATTAGCTGTGGTTGCTGATGCGTATAGTTAAATCATCAGCATACATGGAAAAATATAAATTAGTAGAGGGCCTAGAGAGCTGCCCTGCAGTACACCACACTTTACATGTTTGACATTAGAGAAGCTTCCATTAAAGAAAACCCTCTGAGTTCTATTAGATAGCTGTGAATCCACAATCTTCTTATCAATTTATTTCAACCAGTCATCAGTCATTTGTGTCAGTGCAGTACATGTCGAGTGCCCTTCTCTATAAGCATGCTGAAAGTCTGTTGTTACTTTGTTTACAGAGAAATCGCATTTTATTTGGTCAAACATTTTTTTCCAACAGTTTGCTAAGAGCTGGCAGCAAGCTTATAGGTCTGCTGTTAGAACCAATAAAGGCCGCTTTACCATTCTTTGGGTAGCGGAATTACTTTGGCTTCCCTCCAGGCCTGAGGACAAAGACTTTCCTCTAGGCTCAGATAAAAGATATGACAGATAGGAGTGGCTATAGAGTCAGCTACCATCCTCAGTATCTTTCCATCTAAGTTGTTAATGCCAGGAGGTTTGTCAATATTGATAAATAACAATAATTTTCCCACCTCTCCCGAACCAACTTTACAAAATTCAAACTTGCAATGCTTTTCTTTGATTATTTGTTATTTTATGCATGAATACGATGGCTCACTGTTCATTGTTGGCATTCCCTGCCTAAGTTTGCCCACTTTGCCAATGAAGTAATAATTTAAATAATTGGCAACATCAAATGTTTTGTGATGAAGAAGCCATCTGATTCGATGAAAGTTGGAGTTCAATTTGTCTTTCTGACCATAATTTCATTTAAAGTACTCAATATTTTTCCCATCATTCTTTATATCATTGATATTGGCTTCATAATACAGTTTTGGCTTATTTTTGTTGAGTTTAGTCACACCATTTCTCAATGTTGCAGTAAGTTAGCCAGTCCGATGTGCAGCCAGACTTAGCCACTCCTTTTGTCCCATCTCTTTCAACCATAGAGTTTTTAAATTCCTCATCAGTCCATGGAGCCTTAAGTTCTAACAGGTGCATGTTTAGTCATTCAAAATCATGTCAACCCCTATTATTTCCATGTAATTTATGTGACCTATTAAGACAAATTTTACTCCTGAACTAATTTAGGCTTGCTTAAACAAAAGGGCTGAATACTTATGCAATGACTATGTTTTAGTTATCAAATTTATTATTTATCTTAAAAATAACAACTATTCTTCCACTTTGACAAAGTATTTTGTGTAGATTATTGAAAAAAAAGACAATTAAATCCATTTTAATCCCACATTGTAACACATTTTTTAAAGAAATTCAAAGGAGGTGTAGACTTTTGCCACTTCTTTCCCTGCCATTTAGGATACCATAATTAGTACATTAAATCCCAGCCAATCCAGACTAATCTTGTTGGGATTCAAGTGCCCTCAGTCCCTCAGCTCAGGGACCTTAAACCAAGGCAGGATAGAGGGATGACTAAGAAAGGAGAGCTAGACATTGTGAGTTTTTTTCCCCCCAAACTTTGTTTACACAAACAGCACTCTGTTTACATATTACGTTTTCCCCTCCACTGAGCTCGCCGCGAGGTGCGTTCCTCCCCGTTGATGGATGAGCTGCGCTTGGCGAGGACGAGCCGCTCGCTGTGGAGCAGCGTGTTACCGTGACACGCCACAGAGAGCCGTCACTCACCCCTCTGTCCTGCACACAAGTGTGTACATGGAAAGGGATCACTGCAACTTACATTTACACATACCTGTTGGAAGGAGATTGGGAAGCGAAAAATGAATATTATAATGCAAACAGTAAACAGATTTCAACAATCAGTCATTAGATTTACTGTAATGAGCTTTCCTTTTGACGTTATTAAGATGTTTGCCCTGAAGCACAGTAAACACTCTGTCCCTGTGTGTTTTACCTGCTGCCTCCAGTGACAGTGTTAACTTAGCGGGATCAGAGTAGTGCACTTACTTACTCTGTTAGGCCCCCTCTGAGTACTGAGTCAACAACAAGATGCAGTTCACAGGACCGGGGGGAGTACTTTACAACTCAGTGTGGGGTGAAAACACACACACACACTCAGGGTCTCACACTCAGTCATCTGTGTTCTTGATATGTTATCGTGTTAGAGGGACCTTGTCTATACCATCTTTCTCCATTCACTTGTGTTCCTTTATATGGACCTGATTTTTATAACATCCTTTAACTTGATCATTTTGGCAAGTTCAGGTGACTCAGTATTAATTGTATCATTTTGTTGTGAAGTCATCTCTATTCTGTTTCCTTTCTTAATTTGACCAATGTGTTTGTTTAATTAGTTGTTTATATTCCAGTATTGGCCTGAGAGAGAGAATCACATTATGCTCAATCTCCCTTCCTCTCTCCTTTTCTTTTCATACCTAGTCTCCATCCCATGGTGGTGTCAGTGGTGGGTGGTCTCTGTCGGAGCTGGACATTCTTCTCCTGGCGGGCACGGCTGGCCACACCCTCAGCCTGTCGGCCAGCAGCTTCGTGGAGGAGGAGCACCAGGTCTGGTACTTCCTGCTTAACACCCTCTGCCTGGTCGTCTTCCAAGACGTCTGTCGCAAGTACTTCCGGGAGCGCCGTGCCAACTTTGGGAGTTTGGAGGACGACGACTACATCCTCCCCTCCAATGAGGGGGACGTGGTTGCCTCACCGTTAGCTGATTTGGGGGTGACGGATGCAGGTTCGGAGAAGTGGCTGGCCCTGGCTACCCCACCGCTCACCCTGGCGTGTTGTCGTCTGCTGCGCTCGCTCAACCAGACCGGGGTGCAGTGGGCTCACCTGCCTGACCTGGGACACTGGCTCAACAGGTGGGTGTGCTGAAGTTTGATACTTACTGTGTATTGTTGTGTTGTGTGTTACTTCACTCAGGATGAATGTTGCCATAAGCAGAGCTCCATACACTACTATATACTGTAGTGCAAGTTGAATATATTACATTTTCTTCATTTGCAGCAGCCTTTTTTAGTTAGCTTTTTGCCTGTTCATATCTTTTGCCCAATTAATAAAAATTCTGGGTACACACGCCAAACATTTTGCACCCCACTGCTTTGTAAGGCCATCGGCATTGATCCCCACCCCCACCCCGGGCCTCTTTTCCAGCATTCATTGGTTTTCATGCTGCATTGTTACTGAATGTCAACTTTACTACTGTGTTGCACACAGCACTAGAGAGCCTCATTAGCTTGTGAAGGACCCAAGTCGGAGTACCTGTTCTAGAGGGCTGACTCACAGGCAGTACTAAGGTTGTCGCCCCAGAGTTGGTTGACTGTTGTATACTGAATCAAAATATTAACGCAACATGAAAAGTTTTGGTCCCATGTTTCATGAGCTGAAATTCAAGGGCCCAGAAATGTTCCATACGCACAAAAAGCTATTTGTTTACATCCCTGTTACTGAGCATTTCCCCTTTGCCAAGCTAATCCATCCACCTGACAGGTGTGGCATATCAAGAAGCTGATATGCATGATCATTTTTGGCAGTATGTCCAACCGGCTTCACAACCGCAGACCACGTGTAACCATGCCAGCCCAGGACCTCCACATCAGGCTTCTTCACCTGCGGGATCGTCTGATACCAGCAACCCGGACAGGTTTTGAAACTGAGGAGTATTGCTGCCTGTAATAAAGCCCTTTTGTCGGGAAAAATGTATTCTGATTGGCCGGGCCTGGCTCCCCAGTGGGTGGGCCTATGCCATCCAAGGCCCACCCACGGCTCCACCCCTGCCCTGTCATGTGATATCCATAGATTAGGGCCTAATTTATTTATTTCAATGGGCTGATTTCCTTATATGAACTGTGACTCAGTAAAATTGTTGCATGCGTTTATATTTATGATCAGTATACAAAAGGAACTGCTCATTATTGTTCCATAAAACTCAACCTTGTCTTAGCCCCCCTTGAGACAGCTCCTCCTTGTTTCCAACATGATTTCTCTCCATTCTGTTGACCTATGGTCATTTTCATCTGGTTGTCTTTGCTGCATCTTACTCACTCAGGAATCAGGTTAACTTGCCTCATTGTCTAGCCATGTATTGTATCCACTCAGTCATTCTTCCTCCTTGGAGCTCCCTCAAGGCTACAGTACCACCACACAGGCAGATGGCTTTTTATTTATGTATTTTTATTGAACCTTTATTAATGTAGGCAAGTCAGTTAAGAACAAATTCTTATTTTCAATGACAGCCTAGGAACAGTGGGTTAACTGCTCTTAACTGTTCAGGGGCAGAACGACAGATTTTGTACCTTGTCAGCTCGGGGATTCGATCATGCAACCTTTCGGTTACTAGTCCAACGCTCTAACCACTAGGCTACGCTGCCTCCCCATAAGTCAGTGGACAAAATCTTGGCAAAAACATAGATCTAATTGGGTGGAATAGGCCCTGGTTCCGACTGGGAGACCAGCCCGGACTGGGGCGCAGGTAGCCTTGTGGTTAGAGCATTGGTTGCGAGATCGAATCCCCGAGATGACAAGGTAAAAATCTGTCTTTCTGCCCCTGAACAAGCCACTGTTTCTAGGCCGTCATTATAAATAAGAATTTGTTCTTAACTGACTTGCCTAGTTAAATAAAGGTAAAATAAATAAATAAAAACTTAGTGGTAAACACCCAGGAAGTGTTTTTATCTCAATATTAAATCAGCACTATTATTTAATCAGCACGGACTATTTATGTGACTAAACTAGACAAAAATAGCAGCAAAAATGAACGCTGTTATTAAGAAGGGGCGGCAGGGTAGCCTAGTGGTTAGAGCGTTGGACTAGTAACCGAAAGGTTGCAAGTTCAGTAACCGAAAGGTTGCAAGTTCAAATCCCCGAGCTGACAAGGTACAAAATCTGTCGTTCTGCCCCTGAACAGGCAGTTAACCCACTGTTCCTAGGCCGCCATTGAAAATAAGAATTTGTTCTTAACTGACTTGCCTAGTAAAATAAAGGTAAAATAAATAAATAAAAAGCTACTTTTGTTTATTTTTGACCATTTTAATCACAGTAATAGTCAGTTGCCAGTCAGACATAATAGTCAGTAGCTTCTTAACAACTGATTGTTTTCAATTAAAATGGTCAACAATAAACAAAAATAGCTTCTTAACAACAGTGTTCATTTTTGCTGCTATTTTTGTCTAGTTTATTGTCCTTGGTGTGGACAGCCCTTTTAGTCACATAATAGTCATTTTGAATTCCTTGGTGTGGATGGCCCTTTAGTCACATAATAGTCAGTGTATTGTTTTGTCAGGCAGGCCAAAACTCAATCACACCAAAACAGGCTGAAACTTCAGGTGGTCTTTTCAAACAGCTCTTGCACTAAAAGGCATTATCGTAATTTTCTAAATTCATTTTATTCCAACCTCATAGTGTGGAAATGTATACAAAACATAGGAAATCACATTTTTGACTGCACTGTGCCTTTAAACAGCTACAACATAGTGAAGTTTTAGCTTGCCAGAAAACTTAGGAGATCATTAGCAAGCTTCTTTGTAGTGTTGCCCTGGTAAAGCAGTCCTTAGGGCTCTTAAGACAGAAGGTGATCATACTGTACATGGATATGACAAGTCATATAATGCAGTATGGCATCATCATAATGCCTTATACTCATGGTCTCTGAGTAAGGTGTTAGGAATGTTTCAATAAAATTGTGACATTCAAAAGTGTGGCTCTAAAAAAGTGGGTGAGCTTCTGAACATACAGAGAACTCGGTGAACCCCCCCAGTACCTTGGCAAAGGATCTAGGCTAGTGAATGAAAGAACATTCCTTGTTTAGACCAAGAGAAAATGCATAGAGTGTTATCCATTAGAGCCTGCTACCTTACCTTATTATCTCTGCAGCACCATAATGGTAGCTAGTTTCCTCACATCAAGGTTATAAATAAAAGTGGAGTAACTCCCATAGGAGCTAAAAGAAATGAGTCATATCCTTGGCTGTCTCTGCAGGTAGCATTAGGCTGTTCCTTTCTATTGTATGTTGAAAGCCTCTCTTCGGCTGCCCTGTAATTCTAAAGTGAAGAAAGCTCAAGGCAGATTTTAGGGCCAAGATAACAAGCCTAGATAGCCTCTGAATCCGAGCCCAAATCAGATTATCAGTGGCCTGCCGTACATTCGGATTCACTCAACGATGTACAAAAAAACCTTGTGTGGCAGAAAGTTTGCGGAAACTTCAGCGAACCCATTGTTCTCATTTTGAACCCAAGGTTTTTCTGTCCATTAGCATTCTCACGGCTCCACAAGTAACAAGATGAATGCCTTGTGCTGGGGGCACTAGGTTCAGAGTATTGTGGATTTAGAATTAGCTGACCTTTTTCCTGTCTGCCGTTGCCCCCTTTTCCTATATTCCCCCTGCTCTATGCTGTGTGGGTAATGAGCTCCGGCATCGTTCCTCCTTCAAGGTGCCTGTCTGTTCCCCTTACCCAACCAAACCCCCTGCCCCGATACCAGGGCTATACTGTCCTTCTGGCATATCTAGGCTGCATCTCAATAGTTGATTGTGGCTTCCTCTTCCTTTTCTCCTCTCTTTCAAATGCATTGATATGAATGCAAAGAAGGGTAGATGAAAGCACAAAAGTAGATGCTTTTGTTATCACCAGTCCAGTTATTTCTCATCAGGGTAGATAATGTGGAGGAAAGGAGACAAAGCAAGTTCCTTCAAGTTATTGTACTCTCTTACTCTATTGCTTCCCTGATATGTTCTCTTTGGTCCTTGAGATGTTCTCTTTGGTCCCTGAGATGTTCTCTTTGGTCCCTGAGATGTTCTCTTTGGTGAGATGTTCTCTTTGGTCCCTGAGATGTTCTCTTTAGTCCCTGAGATGTTCTCTTTGGTCCTTGAGATGTTCTCTTTGGTCCTTGAGATGTTCTCTTTGGTCCCTGAGATGTTCTCTTTGGTCCTTGAGATGTTCTCTTTGGTCCCTGAGATGTTCTCTTTTGTCCTTGAGATGTTCTCTTTGGTGCCTGAGATGTTCTCTTTGGTCCCTGAGATGTTCTCTTTAGTCCCTGAGATGTTCTCTTTGGTCCCTGAGATGTTCTCTTTGGTCCTTGAGATGTTCTCTTTGGTCCCTGAGATGTTCTCTTTGGTCCTTGAGATGTTCTCTTTGGTCCTTGAGATGTTCTCTTTGGTCCTTGAGATGTTCTCTTTGGTCCCTGAGATGTTCTCTTTGGTCCCTGAGATGTTCTCTTTGGTCCTTGAGATGTTCTCTTTGGTCCCTGTGAATAAGGACAAAAATCAAACACCCCAAAGCCTAACCTAATCCTAGCTCCTAACCCTAAAACTAACCCTGCCTCCTCACCATAAACCTAATACTAACCTTAACACTAATTCTAAACCTAACCCCTCTAGATATAGCATTTGGCCTTGTGGGGGGACTAACAAAATGTCTCCAGTTGGTCCATTTTTTGTATGTTTACTATTCTTATGTGGACTTCTGGTCCCCACAAGTATAGTTAAACATGTTCACACACCTCCACCCAGACAAATCCAGTTCATGCGCTCCGTCAGCAGCAGATTGGAATTTAGAATGGAAAATGAATCACATCGATTCATTCCTCTAATCAAACCGAATCGCACCGAATTGTTTCAAACTAAAATGTATCATTCCTGTATTGTATTAGAGCCCATATATCTAGATACGTATAGAATCATCTTGAAAAGGAAAATTTTCACGTCCCTAGTAAATGTGTCATTCTTAATACCCCCTCCAATTTTACAATGTATGACTGGTGTGAGTCCAAGGAAATAACCTAGAATGGCACTAAACTCCACAAGAAATACCTTAATGCATACAATATAGCTTCTACCCCCAAGCCATAAGACTGCTGAACAATTAATCAAATGGCCACCGGACTATTACATTGACCCCCCCCCCCCATTTGTTTTGTACACTGCTGCTACTCACTGTTTTATTATCTATGCATAGTCACTTCACCCCTACCTATATGTACAAATGACCTCTAACCTGTACCCTCGCACTCTGACTCGGTACTGGTACCCCCTCCCCTGTATATAGCCTTGTTATGTTGTTGTGTTACTTTTTATTATTTTTTACTTTAGTTTATATGGTAAATATTTTCTTAACTCTTCTGGAACTGCACTGTTGGTTAATGGCTTGTAAGTAAGCATTTAATGGTAAGCCCTACACTTGTTGTATTCGGCGCATGTGACAAATAAAGTTTGATTTGATTGCTTTCATTTTTGAATGTTCATCGGAACAAAGTCTAATTAATTTTTTTAAACAGATGTGTAACAAATTAATTGTGAAATTAGTGCAGTTTGAAGTGGTTTAAATGTATATCTGTTCTGTCTCTATAGCTTCGAACACAAGATGGTGCTATCCTTGTTCGCCGCCTTGTCATTGGCTCTGATCTACTTCCTGGTCCAGCGGAGATGTTCCTGGGTGTCCAAGATTGCCCTGGCCCTTGGCCTTCTGGGTGTATACAGCTACCGGGCGGCGGTGGGCAACGTTGTGTTTCCGTGGCAACATGGTGGTGGAAACATGTCCAAGTAAGTTTTCGCCGACTGGGTGTACAAAACATTATGAACACCTGTTCTTTCCAGGTGAAAGCTATGATCCCTTATTGATGTCACTTGTTAAATCCACTTCAATCAGTGTAGATGAAGGGGAGGAGATGGGTTAAAGAAGGATTTTTAATCCTTGAGACATGTATGTGTGACATTGAGGGTGAATGAGCAAAACAAAAGATTTAAGTGCCTTTAAACGGAGAATGGAAGTAGGTGTCTAAAATAAAAATGCTGTGTTGTATTTGCCTGTTTTTTGAGCCATTTGATATGTGATCACATCATGGCTCGTTAATGAAGGCTATACCTTAAGGCCTACATCAGCATAAAGTGCACAGCAATGCCACAGAGGAAGAAAGACGAGGGGAAAAAAACAACCTTTCAATCATTTGTAGCCAAGTAACCCAAGGGGAAAACTGCTTTGAAACCCCTTATTGCTGTCTGATTAGAGATCATTGTGCTCATGTCCTTAGCCTGGCCCTTTCTGTATCAAGGTGATTAATGGTCCAATCAGAGAGGCTGATCGCTTTGTTTACCCCCGTGCTTTTGATTTCTAATGGCCAAATGTGGAGCTCCTTTGCTCTGCCACTTGGCTCAATCCCTCCCTATCACCAGCCAGCTAATCAACCCTTAGTACCCAGCCAGCTGCATCTTGTCCACAGCCCCGTTGACTGTGAGAGCATAATAATGAGTGTTCAGGTGCTGCTGCCCAGTTATCCTACCCCCCTTCCTCGTCTCTTACTAGACATGTTCCCTCCCCCCTCCACGCTCTACTTGACATTGTATCTACTTCCACCTACTCCCACCTAACCTCTCACCCCTACCCACCCTTACCCCTCGTTGCACAGTACCAGGCGCACACCAACACTCCATATAATTGACAATGCCGCCGTGTCAAGTCGCCGAGTCATTAATCACCGCGGGAAGGTGTTTATGCTGGCGCCGCGGCAACCTGGCATTTCCATTAAGTTGTGTCTACAACAGTGGTGGCCCCGGCTCAGTCACTCGCAGCCAGGCTAATCTGGTAGCATGCGACCCCTTCATCCCTTTGTGGCATATCACACTGACCTAAATAGCAGAACGAGGGTCTCCCACACTGTCTTGTTATGATAGTTCAGGCTGAATTGTTTTTGGTGTTTCGTAGGTCAAAGTCTAAAGGACAATTGGGCTTGACTGACAGCAAAAAAAATAACATTTAGATTTTTGGGGGGTATGGTTCTTGGTATAGCTCTCTAGGCAGTATTGTTTTTCTCTCCCAATGACGACATAATTATCCTTGTCATTTCCTTAACTTTAAAATCATGGAGAATCACCTGTGACATTTTATGGTCTTCACTGTAAGTAATTGGTTGTTACAGATGTCGGATCTTAACTTGATCACTCTTGTCACAGAGAATTTTCCTGCTGCATCAGCAAATTCAAATGAGCCTTGTCAGTCCCTGAAAAACAGCAGTTTTCTTTCTCTCATTGCAGGAGCAGTCGAGTCATTGGGATCAGGGCAAATGTTCTCTCGCTCCAATTCTAGTCTGAGGCCCTGTTACTTCAACATTCAGATGTACAAAAATGTATCTGAAATGAGGCTATCCACATCAACAACTGTTGTTTTATATAGCTTAATAACATAAGATAGATATCAGTCTCCACTAGGCTACGACGTGCAAGTGTCAAGTGTAGGCTAAGGTCAAAATTTAGTTAAATTGTTTGGGCTGCTGCCTTCAGTGTGCACATATAGGCCTGCCTTGTTGCCGTTGGTTCGATTCTGGCCTACACCCTTCTGGCACAATGAACTCAATCCCCTCGATTGACTTGATATATTTACTCTTTTCAAATATGGACAATCCAGGGATATTTTACCTCTGATTTTAATAAGAAATTACCATACCAGACACTTTGGATAACATAAGTAGTAAACTAATCAAATAATAAGTCAGCAGGGTAGGCTACACCAACATTAGTTTCCATTCATACAAATTATCGGGTAAATTGCCATATTAGATTTATTGTGGTAAACAATGAAAAATAATTGTATTTCTATTGTACGGAATGCTTGTCAAATTGATAAATCGCCAGTTCGAAAAAGTGTGTTAAAAAAAAGGACTAAGTTGAAAAAGGACTAAGTTGTTCTGATTACAATACCAACCAGAGGGTGAACTTACAGTTGAAGTTGGAAGTTTACAAACACCTTAGCCAAATACATTTTAACTTAGTTTTTCACAATTCCTGACATTTAATCCTAGTAAAAATACCTTGTCTAGGATACCCAGGTACCCAGTTAGGATCACCACTTTATTTTAAGAACGTGAAATATCAGAATAATAGTAGAGAGAATTATTTATTTAAGCTTTTATTTCTTTCATCACATTCCCAGTGGGTCAGAAGTTTACAAACACTCAATTAGTATTTGGTAGCATTGCCTTTAAATTGTTTAACTTGGGTCAAATGTTTTGGATAGCCTTCCACATGCTTCCCACAATAAGTTGGGTGAATTTTGGCCCACCCTCCTGACAGAGCTGGTGTAACTGGGTCAGGTTTGTAGGCCTCCTTGCTCGCACACGCTTTTTCAGTTCTGCCCACAAATGTTCTATAGGATTGTGGTCAGGGCTTTGTAATGGCCACTCCAATACCTTGACTTTGTTGTCCTTAAGCCATTTTGCCACAACTTCGGAAGTATGCTTGGGGCCATTGTCCATTTGGAAGACCCATTTGCGACCAAGCTTTAACTTCCTGATTGATGTCGTGAGATGTTGCTTTTTGTTTCCTCATGATGCCATCTATTTTGTGAAGTGCACCAGTCCCTCCTGCAGCAAAGCACCCCCACAACATGATGCTGCCACCCCCGTGCTTCAAGGTCGGGATGGTGTTCTTCGGCTTGCAAGCCTCCCCCTTTTTCCTCCAAACATAACGATGGTCATTATGGCCAAATAGTTATATTTTTGTTTCATCACAACAGAGGACATTTCTCCAAAAAGTACGATCTTTGTCCCCATGTGCAGTTGCAAACCGTAGTTTGGCTTTTTTATGGCTGTTTTGGAGCAGTGGCTTCTTCCTTGCTGAGTGGCCTTTCAGATTATGTCGATATAGGACTTGTTTTACTGTGGATATAGATACTTTTGTACCTGTTTCCTCCAGCATCTTCACAAGGTACTTTGCTGTTGTTCTGGGATTGATTTGCACTTTTCGCACCAAAGTACGTTCATCTCTAGGAGACAAAACGTGTCTCCTTCCTGAGTGGTAACGGCTGCATGGTCCCATGGTGTTTATACTTGCGTACTATTGTTTGTACAGATGAACGTGTTACCTTCAGGCGTTTGGAAATTGCTCCCAAGGATGAACCAGACTTATGGTTAAAAAAAAATTGTTGGCTTCTTTAGATTCCCATGATGTCAAGCAAAGAGGCACTGAGTTTGAAGGTAGGCCTTGAAATACATCCACAGGTACACCTCCAATTGACTCAAATTATGTCAATTAAGCTATCAGAAGCTTCTAAAGCCATGACATAATTTTCTGGAATTTTCCAAGCTGTTTAAAGGCACAATCAACGTAGTGTATGTAAACTTCTGACCCACTGGAATTGTGATACATTGAGTTATACGTGAAGTAATCTGTTGGGAAAATTATTTGTCATTCACAAGTTAGATGTCCTAACCGACTTGCCAAAACTATAGTTTGTTAACAAGAAATTTGTGGAGTGGTTGAAAAACGAGTTTTAATGACTCCAACATAAGTGTATGTAAACTTCCGACTTCAACTGTATCTTGAAAGACTTTGGTTGCAAGCAGGACACAAGTAATACCAACATATTTTAGGGAGCCATAATGGGTTGACCAATAGTGGTTGCAATTGAGATCAGCTATGCGGGGGAATTTAGCCCGTGTCAATGGTTCAATGAGACATCAGCTGGTGATAATCTAGTGCCATCGATGGATGCAATAGGCCCATTGTTATTTGATTATATTCCAATACCCATTAGCCTATCTGTGTGTGTGTTTCCCTGGCTAAGTTGATGAGCTGGTTTGTGCCATCAGTTGATTGACAGATGTAGGCCTACTGTAGAATGATAAACTTTCCTCCAGGATTGATGCTTGTCCACGTTTTCTAATTAGTATTATTTGACAATATTGTTCTGGTCTTTGGTGTGGATTGAAAGCTTGTATTGTGTGGCTTTAATATTTAATTTCATAAAGGTGTCAAGATGTTTATACAGCCTATCCAAAGACTATTTAGTTGAACTGAGACACTTTTCATTCATGTTTAAATGATCGTACTATTTCTTTTACGTCTTGAAAACATTGAAATAAATTCTGTTAACTTGTGGGCATAATATAGGCTCAGGCTGGTGACTAGATTGCCCAGAACTGGCTGCCAACCTTATGAGGCTTGGAGCCGGAGCACGCTGCTTAGACCTACTGCGCTACGACAGTTCACTAGGCCCTAGCAAGAACTAAGAATACTGATGATACACCACAAGTATGTGGACACTCCTTCAAATTAGTGGATTTGTCTATTTCAAGCACACGCTTTGCTAACATCTGTATAAAATCAAGCACACCGCCATGCAATCTCCAAAGACAAACATTGGTAGTAAAATGGCCCCACATACTTTTGATCATATAGTGTATGCTGATAGTTTTTCAATGTATTGTACATAGGCGCATCATTTTTTTATAATTTTATTTGAAGCCTTCCCCAAACTTTAAACACTCTGAATTAATGCCTACACTTTTACCCATTGAGTTGTTTCTGTTTTAACCGTGTAACCACGTGGAATTAACACTTTAACCACGTGGAATTAACCCTTTAACCAGGGGGAATTAATGCGTCAAAAGTAGACGTTCATCCATAAGTCAAAGGGCATTGGGCTGGATTCGAACACATGTCGGCTCTGGCATATCTGCTGTGGTCAGTGGCTGTGACCGCTTGACCACACAGACACTGAGGAAACCAATAATTTATTCTGCCTATTGCTTGCCTTGAACATATAATAAATCTGATCTAGAAAAAAAAAATCTGATTATATCTACCCCCTACAAATATATCTACCCCCTACAATTATAATTTTTATTATAATCCACATAAGAATTCACAGAAGACACGATGTAGCCTGCACCTAGCCTACATAAGGTACGGTGTGAATTGTACACAAATACCGCTTCCACCTGCCCCTTGGCGGCGATTCTAAATATTTCTTCAGATATTCAAATCCTCCTGCTGCAGGATTATTGTCCTCCTGTGACGAAATGGGTCAAATTAAGATATGACATCTGTAGGGATCGAGTTAATGGCCATATTTATTTCTTCCTCTATTCCTCCTTCTCTTTCCTTTCTTCACTTTTTCTTATCCTCCTGCACATCAGGAAATGTTCCACCAAATTCTCCAATTGTAGAGTCGACTGTAAAAATGTTGGGGAAAAAAGGGCCTTGGAATTGATGGGTCTCCCGCTGTTTCACGTTTCGATATCGTGCCGCCCGTCCTCAGCCTGATGAACGGCCATGATTTATGTGGCCCAGCAGAGGCTGCCGAGCCCCCCCTCCCCTCCCCACCAGATGGGGTCATCAATCAGACCATTTTTATTGTCATTCAAAAAAGGAAAATTGTCACCATGTAGCTCCGATGCAAGGAAAGCCATTCTGGGCAATAATATGTACAAACTGTTAGATGGTTTAAGAGGCACTTTGAATCGTCCAGCTTTTTTGTAATAGTTTCACGTTTTATTAGCTGTTTTGTATTCTGCTTGTTGTTTATGTTTGGTTTTCCCATGTTGTTTTATGTTACAATTCACCTCACATCATTATAGCATTGGTAGGCCAGTATTAAAACCGTTGTGTGTTTGTTGTACCTCACTTAACATTTTTGTAATTTAGCGGTCGCTCTTGTCTAGAGCGACATGCAGTTAGTGCTTTCATCTTAAGATCGCTAGGTGAGACAACCACATATCACAGTCGTTGCATGCAAATATTTCCTCAATAAAGAAGTTATCAGCAAAGACAGTGCTAGTAGGAAAAGACAAGTGCAGGTTACCACATTGACTAATACTAGCTCAGCTAATCTTAAATGTAATCTAAATGTTTTGCTGGCTTCATCAGGTGTCACACAATACATTGCCTGGCCCCGGAATGCCCACATCTGAATGTGAAATGTGATTGGCTTTCAATGTAAATGTCATTTGTGACATACTGACTGTCTTTGGTTTGTAGAATACTCCATTCACAGGCAAGACCATCCAGTCTTTGTGACAAGCAGTTATCTGCCCTGCTGTTAAGTCATCCCCTTGTTAAATGGCAACGTGAAATCATATCTCAGCCCAGTGCAGTTAATGTGAATTACAGGAGTGGCTTAAGGGCCGCCGATGTCTCTGTGATGAAATACATCTCCTAGAGACCCTGGGAGGCTACTGTGTTATCTGAACACACTTGACTTGTGTTAGTTACAGCACCATACTGAATAGAATTGTGTATTTTCTGGTCTATTTCCAACACCCCCAGAAAACACACACAAATGCAGTGAAGCACCAGAGTTGAAACATTGTAACCAGTGTAGAGGATGCTTTCATTGTTCCAAATAGCATTATTGCATAGTGACATGAGTAGTCTCTGAGATGTCATAGCGTTTGCTCCAGAACATCATCACACCCCGAGGCTAATTCAGTTCCATTCTTCTGGAGTTTTTCTTTCATATCCCATCTTTTATGTTGCCATTCCTGTGAGGAAATGTAAAGATTGAGAGATACTTGAACAAAGGTGACCCTCCTTCAAACCCAGGCTAATGTCATGTTTCTCATTATGCTAGAGAACCACCTTGTTCAGAGAGGGGCTGAGTACTGTAGCGATGAACGTTTCAATGAGAGATCAAGGTTGTAGCTTGATAGTTTGGACAATTTATTACAAGAACACTTGCTTCTAAGCCTAAGAGTTGCCACTAAACCTGAGTTAGTTTCCATAAATGACTCAAAATACATGTACTGCTGAGCACATGGAACCTACACACCACTTCAATCGAGGTGTCAAAAATGACTGAAATAGCTTACAAGTTCTGTTGAGTGTGTTCTGTCAAAGCTCTGTTAGTGTTTGTGGCTGTTTTCTAGTACCATCTCAATTGGTTCCTGCAGTGCTCAACACCTCCCCAAAGCAGCCCCTTTATTTGATCCTGATTAGATGTTTGTTGTGCTGACACTTCATTTGGGAACATTTATTCATTCAGATCCCTCATGAAGTTGCAAATTAATTCCAGGCTCTCATCAGAACCTCTTGAGTACACACATGCACACACACGTGCGTGAACACGCACACACAAAGCATTCAAATACACACCTGAGGTGATTGCAGGTGTCATGGGTATGATAAGCAACGGCTCAGTCTCTCTCTCTCTCTCAGGACATTCCTGGATAAGAATGAATGAAGCTATCATTGGCTCATACTCACATTCAGCCTATAGCCTTTCCACAATCCCCTGTTCTAAGCCTCCCTCTGTCACAACCATATAATTACTTCAGAATCAACTAGGACCATGTTCAAATTATGTATTTCCACATTCTCTCCAGTATTTGTTCAATTGTTCACTAAATTAGTTTAGATCATATTTTCATTTTTGCGTGGCTATGACCTCTGTTGAAAACAAAGTCTAGAGGCCTTTGAGCACCCAGGATACTACTACAGTTTCTCATGTTTTCCTCTTACCGCATGCTACTCATGAGCAAATAATGAATGCAGGTGTCTAGTTTAACTGTTCTCCCAAAAAGTGACACAAAATGATCATTACCCAATAAGCTTTGCAATCTGTCATTGACATTAATGCTTGATCTCTTGGCAGGTGTCTGGGTTTTGAGACACGTCCTCTCTTTTTTTAAATAATTTTTGTATTTCACCTTTATTTAACCAGGTAGGCTAGTTGAGAACAAGTTCTCATTTACAACTGCGACCTGGCCAAGATAAAGCAAAGCAGTTCGACACAAACAACAACACAGAGTTGACTGATCCATTGTGCTCTACTCTCCAAGATGGCAGTTATGGCATTTTGATGACTGATATTGTCATCACGTGGGATATTGTCATCAGTCAAGCTAGTGAGGATACACACCTTGTTTAATAACCAGTTATACTGGCAGGCAGACAGACTGACTGCAGTCCATGGTCTCCAGAAACCTTCAGAATCTTCCTCTTGTTTTTTGGTATGGACTTGGTCAGTTTATTCAAGTGTATTATTAGCATGGTTGTTCTGCCAGCATCTAAATACCAGGATTTCATTTCTGTGTGTGGTTTCCCCTGAGAGCATGTGCCTCCTCACTGCAGAGAGAGAGCGAGGGGGCTGGCATCATGTCGGCATTTTCTCGTTCTCTACCCATCTGTGCCACTCATACCAAATAACACACACTGGCCTCAGCATGGCATTTGTTTGTCATATTTCCAGCTCATTTCATTTGCTGATTGTGTTGCTCTGAGCAATATCATCTAACTCAAGCCCTCACACAGACGCCTGTGGAAAATCCCAACACAGATTTACATTTGAGTCATTTAGCAGACTTATCCATAGTGATTTACAGGAGCAAGTAGGGTTAAGTGCCTTGCTCAAGTGCACATCGACAGATTTCTTTGTGTGGATTCGAACCAGCAACCTGTCAAACCACGCACTCTTTGATTCCTCCGTATCCTCGCAGTTAAACAAGTTAGTCCCACAGCCATGCTTAGTATAAATCCGACAAGACAGGGATTTCCAGCCATGCTTTGCATAAATCCGACAAGACAGGGATTTCCAGCCATGCTTAGCATAAATCTGACAAGACTGGGATTTCCAGTTGTGCTTAGCATAAATCTGGCAAGACTGGGATTTCCAGTTGTGCTTAGCATAAATCTGACAAGACTGGGATTTCCAGTCGTGCTTAGCATAAATCTGACAAGACTGGGATTTCCAGCCATGCTTAGCATAAATCTGACAAGACTGGGATTTCCAGCCATGCTTAGCATAAATCTGACAAGACTGGGATTTCCAGCCATGCTTAGCATAAATATGACAAGACTGGGATTTCCAGCCATGCTTAGCATAAATCCAACAAGAAGAGGATTTACAGTCATGCTTAGCATAAAAGCCAAGAAGGATTCTCTCCACATCTAATTGTGTGTGGATAAAAAATGTGAATAATATAAACGCGAGAGGTGTAGCTAGCACAACTCCAGGGCTAGAAGGAACTGCTTGCCATTCATCTGAGGGACGAGGGTTGCAATAAAAAAAAACTGAATTAATAATACATTGGCAACACCTGCTTGACTCCCTCTCCTAGTGAACTAGACCCTTATTCCACTCCTATCACTCCAGGCTCCTTAAAACTCAAGGATGTTTGGTCCCTTTGGGGGACACGCTGTCAGTCTAGTCATATTTGACGAGAAGGCGGCCCTGTTTGTAAGGCTGATTAGTGTCTGGAAGATTGACGGTTTCTTCTTTCTATTTCCTTGTTGAATTTGTCTAAATTAATGGCGGTTGAGTGTTTAACTTTTATCGACACTTTGTTCATTTAGGAAGTGAGGTTCACCTGGTGACGGCTTTCCCAGCGGGCAAAACAGGTTTAAATCACATCATAAAAGCTGTTTTGCTCTTGTCATTTCAACATGTTTTGCCTGCTAGTTAAGCATGGTTTTATTGATAATGAGCTGTAACCTCATTCTCCTCTGCCTCTCCTTCCCTAGGTACAGTAGCTAGCAGTAACAACTGCTGCAGCACCAAAATCCATGGTATTTTTAGTTTGTTTAGGTTCATGTTTATTCACTAGCTGGTAGTTTGTCAGTGCTCATTTTCATATTCTTATCCATGCTTCTCTCTATCTCTCTCTCTCTCTTACACACCACTCACACACACACACACACACACACACACACACACACACACACACACACACACACACACACACACACACACACACACACACACACACACACACACACACACACACACACACACACACACACAAAGAGAGGCAGATATTGTACTAAGGTGTGAGGGGGTGGGGGGTGGGCGGTCTGTTTGCTGTTTGGCAGACTGACTGTCTGCACTCTCTCTCCTAAGGCTTCTCACACTAAAAACTCCTGACTTCTGTTCACACAACCCTGTCTCCATGGTTACGTGCCAGGAGGCTACGTGTCGTCTCCTGTTGTCGTACCTTTTCCCAATGAGCGAAGACATAGAAAATGTTGTGCGTTCCATAAGAACAGGCACAGGAATCAGGATCATTCACCCGTATGGGTTTTAGTCAAAGCACATGTCCTTGTGTCTTCTGCTATGTCTAACACACATATGTATGTGTATCCACGTTAACTTGACTCAAAAGCCCAGGGAGCTGACTTTGTATTGATCTTTCTTTACTTAGTCTTTTTTTTACCAGGTTAGTGGTGTTTGTCTGAATTTCTGAAGTGAGAAACAGTGTAGTTCTCTCTGTCATAATAAGAGGGGCTCTGTGTGATGACTGTCTGTGTACTTACCACCATCATATCAGTTTCTAGATTGGCTTGCCCTTCAACTCCCCAACCTATCTAGAATGTGTACAGGGAGCTTGCTCAGGTCTTAGTGTGAAAAAGCTACGGGCAAATAGCCATTGTCAAGACTTTAAAGAGTATGGAATTGTACGCTACAGTCTGATGAAGGTCTGGACTTCTTGAACTTCATGGATACAAGGTAGATACATACGGTATGAAAATAGGCTATGCCTAGCAAGATAGACCAAAAACATCTCAACTATAACAATAAAAACAATTGACCGTCAGCACTCACATGAACTATGAATCAGTCATCTCCTCACAAGAATTGCTGCAAACAAGAAAGTTTGAGGTGTTGAAAATGTATCTGTTAGCTTGGGGAAAAGTCTGGATTTTTATTATCTGAAGTGTGCAAGCTCACTTTGTAAGATCTCAACACATTGTTTTGGGTTAGTAAGTCAACATATCTTTTCCCACTACTGGGCCTCATTCTCCAGGTTTGAGCAGAGTATACTTAGCTCTACTCACCTCCCCTTTATGCTGTCAAATGGAGACTTGACCTTATCTATCCGTGTTCTTTTCCTGTGGGCCCACGAGAGAGTAAAACACTCATAAATAAATAAACTTCTCACGTCTCTCCATGGAGATAACTGATGTCTAGTGAGGCACGAAATGGCTGCCTTCTTTACCGAGATGGGGCTGTTTTGTAAGGGGAACTGCAGATTTTTTAAAATCCATTATTTTACCAGGTAAGTTGACTGAGAACACATTCTCATTTACAGCAACAACCTGGGGAATAGTTACAGGGGAGAGGAGGGGGATGAATGAGCCCATTTTAAACTGGGAATTATTAGGTGACCATGATGGTTTGAGGGCCAGATTGGGAATTTAGCCAGGACACCACGGTTAACACCACCAGAAGTGCCATGGGATCTTTAATTACCTCAGAGATTCAGGACCCCCGTTTAACATCCCATCCGAAAGACGGCACCCTACACAGGGGAGTGTCCCCAATCACTGCAGCTGCAGCACAGCAGAAAAATAACTGACAAAACATGTTACATCAACAAAGTAAGACAATAAAGTGAAACTACCGGTAATTAAAATCTGATCTGGACCTGGGTCTAGTAACAGGTTATTGGGCATTCAGATGGAGTGGCCAGCCCTTGGACACTTGAGTTCCTTGAACAATGTTTTAAACAGGCTAACCACTTCATCTCTTTTCTCCTCAGGGGGACCGTGGAGGCACGCTTTGTGTATGTCTTCGTCCTGGGCATCCTCTTCACGGGCTCCAAGGACCTGTTGCGGTCCCAGGTCATCACAGCCGATGCCAGGCTGAAGAGCAGGGGTTTATGGGAAATCTACAGGTAGGTAGACTACATGGCAAATAGCTTAGAGAATAGAGAGGCAAGTTTGAATCCTGTGTACATTGTTTTATTCAACCTTTATTGAACCATGCAAGTCAGCTTAGAATCACTTATTTGTCTTATTTACTCATTAAGCATAGTTATTGGACAATAAAGTAATCTTCTTATAGTGGTGTCGTTCTGTTGGTGGCCCTGTTGTTCCGAGCCCACAACCTGCCGGTGCTGTGCTGCTGTTTGCTGGTCCAGACTTTGATGGCCCAGTTCATCTGGAAGAAGCTCCACTACGACGCTGCACAGACCACCATCATGCACTACTGGTTTGGACAGGCCTTCTTCTACTTCCAGGTAAGGGACTGTTAGATGAGGGGGATCTGCACTCCCCCCAAAATATTTAAATGCATGAGGAAAAAAACTATTAAATATCTTATTTTGAGTGCAAAGCAGACACAGCAGATGAAGTCCTTTTCTAAATGAAGTTGTGAATGAGGTACAGTTGAAGTCAGAAGTTTACATACACCTTAGCCAAATACATTTAAACTCTGTTTTTCACAATTCCTGACGTTTAATCCTAGTAAAAATTCACTGTCTTAGGGCAGTTAGGATCACCACTTTATTTTAAAGTGAAATGTCGGATTAATAGTAGAGAGAGTAATTTATTTCAGCTTCTATTTATTTCATCACATTCCCAGTGGGTCAGAAGTTTACATCCACTCAATTAGTATTTGGTAGCATTGCCTTTAATTTGTTTAACTTGGGTCAAACATTTCGGATCAAATCAAATCAAATTTATTTATATAGCCCTTCGTACATCAGCTGATATCTCAAAGTGCTGTACAGAAACCCAGCCTAAAACCCCAAACAGCAAGCAATGCAGGTGTAGAAGCACGGTGGCTAGGAAAAACTCCCTAGAAAGGCCAATACCTAGGAAGAAACCTAGAGAGGAACCAGGCTATGTGGGGTGGCCAGTCCTCTTCTGGCTGTGCCGGGTGGAGATTATAACAGAACATGGCCAAGATGTTCAAATGTTCATAAATGACCAGCATGGTCGAATAATAATAAGGCAGAACAGTTGAAACTGGAGCAGCAGCACAGTCAGGTGGAAGTTGAAACTGGAGCAGCAGCATGGCCAGGTGGACTGGGGACAGCAAGGAGTCATCATGTCAGGTAGTCCTGGGGCATGGTCCTAGGGCTCAGGTCAGTTGAAACTGGAACAGCAGCATGGCCAGGTGGACTGGGGACAGCAAGGAGTCATCATGTCAGGTAGTCCTGGGGCATGGTCCTAGGGCTCAGGTCCCCCGAGAGAGAGAAAGAAAGAGAGAAGGAGAGAATTAGAGAACGCACACTTAGATTCACACAGGACACCGAATAGGACAGGAGAAGTACTCCAGATATAACAAACTGACCCCAGCCCCCCGACACATAAACTACTGCAGCATAAATACTGGAGGCTGAGACAGGAGGGGTCAGGAGACACTGTGGCCCCATCCGAGGACACCCCCGGACAGGGCCAAACAGGAAGGATATAACCCCAAGGATAGCCTTCCACAAGCTTCCCACAATAAGTTGGGTGAATGTTTGTAGGCTTCCTTGTTTGCACACGCTTTTTCAGTTCTGCCCACAAATTTTCTATAGGATTGAGGTCAGAGATTTGTGATGGCCACTCCAATACCTTGACTTTGTTGTCCTTAAGGCATTTTGCCACAACTTTGGAAGTATGCTTGGGGTCATTGTCCATTTGGAAGACCCATTTGCGACCAACTTCCTGACTGATGTCTTGAGATGTTGCTTTAATATATCCACATAATTTCCCTACCTCATGATGCCATCTATTTTGTGAAGTGCACTAGTCCCTCCTGCAGCAAAGCACCCCCACAACATGATGCTGCCACCCCCGTGCTTCACGGTTGGGATGGTGTTCTTCGGCTTGCAAGCCTCTTTTTCCTCCAAACATAACGATGGTCGTTATGGCCAAACAGTTCTATTTTTGTTTCATCATACCAGAGGACATTTCTCCAGAAAGTATGATCTTTGTCCCCATGTGCAGTTGCAAACCATAGTCTGGCTTTTTTATGGCGGTTTTATAGCAGTGGCTTCTTCCTTGCTGAGAAACCTTTCAGGTTATGTCGATATAGGACTTTGGGATTGATTTGCACTATTCGCATCAAAGTACGTTAATCTCTAGGAGACTGAACGCGTCTCCTTCCTGAGCGGTATGATGGCTGCGTGGTCCCATGGTGTTTATACTGGCATACTATTGTTTGAACAGCTGAATGTGGTACCTTCAGGCATTTGGAAATTGCTCCCAAGGATGAACCAGTCTTGTTGAGGTCTACGCCTGACCCACTGGAATTGTGATACACTGAATTATAAGTGAAATAATCTGTCTGTAAACAATTGTTGGAAAAGTTACTTGTCATGCACAAAGTAGATGTCCTAACCGACTTGCCAACTATAGTTTGTTATCAAGAAATTTGTGGAGTGGTTGAAAAACGAGTTGTAATGACTCCAACCTAAGTGTATGTAAACTTCTGACTTCAACTCTGTGTGTGTAGGTAGGTCACTTTTTCATGCAGGATAGAAGAGGTCTTCTAGATTTCCTCATGTCGTTCTGTTTCAGTGAACATAATCAAGTGTACAATTATATTTTGCTGTCACAATACCTAACATCCCGAGACACCACACACACACACACACACACACACACACACACACACACACACACACACACACACACACACACACACACACACACACACACACACACAGCCCCAGTGTTCACCAGATAAAACATTTTCTGGCGTCCCTGAATTCCTCCAACCCCTTGATTTTGTCACTTTGTTACCACTCTCAGATCATTATGAAGGGGTCAGGAATGACCAATTACCACTTTAGGTGCCCATGCGTGAAATTATTGACCCTGGGTAATGGTTAGTCTCAACAAAGCTGTAAACCAGCCCTACTGTAGGCCAAGCTGAGCAGTCCAATGTCCTAAAACTCCTATTGTAGCCACTCCATGGTCGGCCCTGTGGAACATACATGATTCAATAGTGTAATTGATCCACTAAAATATGGTGTTGAGTTTGTCCATTGGAGAGTGGCTTAGTCAGGCTCTTTGACAGAATGGGTCCTTTCACACGCATGAGCATGCATGCGCTCACTCCATCCATCCACCCCTCCAGGCAAGAGAGAGGGGAGCTAGTGGCCCTCATCAGCCGGTGAATTAATTCAGCTCCCGCGGCAATCGTGAAAGCTCTTCCATCACACCTGAGCCCTCGTCAGGAAATGGAAAGGGGAATGAGAGACTGGGCCAAAAACAGTGGGGAGGAGAGACGAGGTGGAGGGGAGTTTTTACTCCATCACTGCAGCCCTTACAAGGCCAGTGAGGTGACAAGCTCTGAATAGCTACCTGCGAAGTGGAGGAGCATGCAGGAGACCGACACATTTTAATAGTATCAGCTTCTGACTCCTTTCGAAAGTTAACATTGAGTGTATTCCGTAATCTTCATATATTAATTTTTCCCAAGGTTAAGTCAGATGCAGTTAGTGAAGTTAGCTAACTTAGTTAGCTACGTTACCCAACTTAGCTACATTTTGTTAACTTAAATAGTCACATTAGCTAATGTATTTAGCTACACTAGCTACTGTATGTTAGCTACTTTAGCTAACTAAGCTACATTATTTAACTACTACGTTAGCTAAGTAAGCTAAGGCTAGGTGTGAAAATGAAGCTTAATAAAACGGACATCTTCTGTTTGGCTGGCTGTTTGTCTGTAGGGGAACTCCAACAGCATTGCCACGGTTGATATCTCGGTGGGCTTCGTGGGACTGGAGAGCTACGTAGAGGCCCCGGCTTTCTTCCTCACCGCCCTCAGCACGTATGCCGGGCCCCTGCTCTGGGCTGCCCACCTGGTTTGCTACCTCAGCTCAGAGAAGAGGTCAGTTACTGTACACTCAGCCCCCTCACACCAGTACGTGTCATTAGTGATGATACATTCATAAGTTAATTCATTCGAACATCCACAGCCCAGGTACCAGCTAACCATGGGTTTATCTTTTGAGCTTGTTTGTCTTACTGTAGCAGACCAATGATGAAGTAGAAGATTTGGTAGATTGAAAGCCTTGAAACAGATGATTTAGTGCAGGGAGGACATCCATGTACTCACAACATGATGATTTAGTGCAGGGGGGACGTCCATGTACTCACAACATGATGATTTAGTGCAGGGAGGACGTCCACGTACTCACAACATGATGATTTAGTGCAGGGAGGACGTCCACGTACTCACAACATGATGATTTAGTGCAGGGAGGACGTCCACGTACTCACAACATGATGATTTAGTGCAGGGGGGACGTCCACATACTCACAACATGATGATTTAATGCAGGGGGGACGGCCACGTACTCACAACATGATGATTTAGTGCAGGGAGGACGTCCACGTACTCACAACATGATGATTTAGTGCAGGGAGGACGTTCACGTACTCACAACATGATGATTTAGTGCAGGGAGGACGTTCATGTACTCACAACATGATGATTTAGTGCAGGATGTCCATGTACTCACAGGTAGCCTTGTGGTTAGAGCGTTGGACCAGTAATCGAAAGGTAAAAGGTAAAAATCTGTTGTTCTGCCCCTGAACAAGGCAGTTAACCCACTGTTCCTAGACCCTCATTGTAAATAAGAATTTGATCTTAAATGACTTGCCTAGTTAAATAAAGGTTCAATTACATTTTTTTTTTTTTATTGTGCAGGGAGGGCCCTGTCCATGTACTCACAACATTGATTCGGCCTCAAACAAGAGGCTGGTGAAACTTTCCAGTTATTCAATTGTTCATGAATGGAATTTCAACTGATTTACGGAACTGGAATGGAAACTGATTTGAGCACTACCGTACCATAATACATAAAGACAAAAGAGGACAGTAACCCAACAGAGCACAGTAACCCAACAGAGAACAGTATATTCTTCCCGTCTAGCATGAGACTGCAGTGTGTAATTTTTGGGACAGGATCATAATGCAATGACAACGCCTTGGCCACATGCCAATTTATTTTGGATTCAAAACAGCAGCGCAACAAGCTACCCCTGGATGTTATTTGGAAATGCAAAAGTGATCATCAAAGATGCAAGAGATCGCCTTGATCCGGGAACACTTTGTACATCGTTTTAACGCTTGCACCCCTAATTGATTGTCTCATTAATTCATTTGATTCCGGCAACAAGTTAGCCACCTAGAGCACAATTCAAAGAGCATAAGATAAAAGAACGTGATTATTAATACATGAGATAAGTGTTGCTACCCCGTGTCTTGAATGTACATTACAGTATGTATCACAGCACTATAAGCTAACAGTTATGGAATGGAAAAAAGAAGGGGTGGAGGATGTGGTTAATATCAAAAAGCTGTTTGTGGGTGGGTGTTTTTTTTCTTCTTTAAAGGGGCCTCTAAGCTTCTTTGTTACTGGCATCTAATTCCAATTAGGTTGAGTGATAACTATCTCCGAAATGCAGCCGAAGCAGATCGTAAAGCCTAGTCCAACACGGGGGACCCCTTCTCCTAATGCACGCCAGCGTTTCAATAATTGATGAAAACGACCACTTTGAAGTCCTGCTCTTGGAGAGGGAAAAGGGAATTGTGAACACACATATACTTACACTCATAAGTTTGGACTCACCTACTTATTCAAGGGTTTTTCTTTATTTTTCTACATTGTAGAATAATATTGAAGACATCAAAACTATAAAATAAAACATATGGAATCATGTAGTAACCAAAAAAGTTTTAAACAAATAATTAAAATAGCCACTCTATGCCTTGATGACAGCTTTGCTCACTCTTGGCATTCTCTCAACCAGCTTCATGAGGAATGCTTTTCCAGCAGCCTTGAAGGACTTCCCACATATGCTGAACACTTATTGGTAGCTTTTCCTTCACTCTGCAGTCTAACTCATCACAAACCATCTCAATTTGGTTGAGGTTGGGTGATTGTGGAGGCCAGGTCATCTGATCCATCACTCTCCTTGGTCAAATAGCCTGGAGGTGCGTTTGGGGTCATTATCCTGTTGAAAAACAAAGGATAGTTCCACTAATCGCAAACCAGATGGGATGGAGTATTGCTTCAGAATGCTGTGGTAGACATGCTGGTTAAGTGTGCCTTGAATTCTAAATAAATCACTGACAGTGTCACCAGCAAAGCACCCCAACAACATCACACCGCCTGCTCCATGCTTCACAGTGGGAACCACACACATTAAGATCATCTGTTCGCCTACTCTGCGTGTCACAAAGACACGGCGGTTAGAACCAAAAATCCCAAATTTTGGCTCATCAGACCAAAGGACAGATTTCCACCAGGCTAATGTCCATTGCTCGTGACTAACCATCATGTCTTAAAGTAATGATGCATTGTCATTTCTCTTTGCTTATTTGAGCTGTTCTTGCGATAATATGGACTTGGTCTTTTACCAAATAGGGCTATGTTCTGTATACCACCCCTACCTCGTCAGAACACAACGGATCAGCTCAAACGCATTAACAAGGAAAGAAATTCCACAAATTAACTTTTAACAAGGAACACCTGTTATTTGAAATGCGTTCCAGGTGATTACCTCATGAAGCTGGTTGAGAGAATGCCAAGAGTGTGCAAAGCTGTCATCAAGACAAAGGGTAACTTCTTTGAAGAATATAAAATATATTTAGATTTGTTTGACACATTTTTGGTTACTACATGATTCCATATGTGTTATTTCATAGTTTTGATGTCTTCACTATTATTCTACAATGTAAAAAAAATAGTCAAAATAAAGAAAAACCCTTGAATGAGTAGGTGTGTCCAAACTTTTGACTGGTACTGTATATGCATTCACACACATTAATTAAAGCAGAGAAATGGGTAGAATTGTCTGTCACATCATCCCCTCTTTGACTTAGCATCATAGTGACTGCACAGATTTGACCAGGATATATGTTTGCAGGGGAACATTCCAAATCCCATTACTCCCTGTCTCGCCCCTTGGGAGTCTGCTTCTATGTCACTGAGTCGCGTTCCGCTATGTCACGAAATGTCACCATTTGCATATCTGGGTGGCTTTTAGGACCACCCGTGGTTCTGGTGTCAAGTCAAGGACAGTCAGTTGTGCCCCGCTAACAAGAGCCACTGATATGTTGACAATTTTTGTTATACGATGATGTTGTCTGTGTCAGATCGTAACTGTGGCCAAGTTGAGACTGGTCACCTTCTCAGTTGACGGCCCTCTTCTTTATTTTAATCAATAATATTAACGACAGGTAGTTTGTTGGTTTGTTAACTGTGAAGTTCAGCCTCGGGGACCTCAACAAACCCCCTACGACGGCCTGTCATTTTTTATCCCTTACATATGCTCTTGCAGGAAGCCAGTTCAAGTAAAGTCCCATATTTGTAAGACTGTCATAAACCAATTGATTCATCTGAGGAAACGTGCCTCACACAATCCATCCCCTCTGAGTATCTCATACATAATACGAGCAGACCGAGATTTGTAAATTCTCATTATTCATGTCCACATCCTCCATCCCCACCATCCAGCTCTGCAGTTTTCCACCAGAATGGCCCCACTCACAAAGTGCAGTTTGAGACGTCTACGTGATAAATGAACCTCTTAAGTAGTCTGACACAATGCAGCTCATTTATAATGCACTATGCCCCATCAGCATCCACACTACAGAACCAAATACTGGAAATGGGCTTTGATCAATACCTCCCTTGTCGGGAAACCCTAAAACCACAGGGGAAGATAAAACTAAAGTTTTCATTGCTGTTGAATAGGATCTGTCTAGGGCCATGTTTTCACCGGGATAAAAGTGCTCCAAAGTAGTCAAAGCAAACAAAGAGAATTCAATAACCCCCTTTCCCAACATTTGCTACTGCAGTTCAAACATATATCCTGGTCAAATCTGTGCAGACTGCACCCAGAAATGGGAAAATACATGTGGTGCAAACGCATTGCCAGGGCTGTGTTTTTGAGTGTCAAAAGGGGACAATTCTCAAACGCTCCAGAGCTCTATAGGTGGTATCCCTTGACGCACATCCTGTATCCCACACTCCTTTACAGGCAGTCATCCCTTTTTAGTCCTGCTCCCTGGGTCATGATAGAGG
This sequence comes from Oncorhynchus kisutch, assembly GCF_002021735.2. NCBI lineage: Eukaryota > Metazoa > Chordata > Actinopteri > Salmoniformes > Salmonidae > Oncorhynchus > Oncorhynchus kisutch. Next base: position 44,194,338 of record NC_034192.2, read on the forward strand.
GAGCGCACTGGATCAATACTAAAGCCAGCCCAAGAAGAGGACAGGAAGTAAAGGGAGAGTGGGTGGGTGTGGGACAGGCGTGAAGGTGCTTGACTAATGCCTGAACTCATTTCCAAAGAGGGGAATGCCCTTCAATTACTACCTCATCAGGGAGCTAGAGACCTTTGCCTAGGACAGGACATGAACAGACACCTAATTCGCCAGATGCCGGACAGGTCTCTCCTGCTGTAAAGGAACGGGGATGTATAGAGCTGAGAGACGTGATCACCACAACAAAGGCAAGACAAATGTCTTTCTACTGGTTATGTAGACCTTTTGTGTGAGTCATCTGTAGTTTTATTCATGACACCTGTGCATTCCGTTAAAACGTAGATATTAGGCATATAATGAGTTGGATTCATCTGGATCCCTTGATTAATTACATATCTGTTGAATCAGGCCCCATTTGTGAGTAATGTGGCCTGTTCTGCATCACAACATCATTGTAATAATTACATTGTTGTGGTTTGCTACACCAGCTGTGTGTGTCTTGGCAGACCGGAGCCACAGCTGAGCACACACACTCCCAGTGCAGTCAATGCTACCTGCTACATAGGCCGCTTGAGCAGAACAGCAACACATGCCTTGAGGGTATAGTCTCTGAAGAGTACACTACACCTAATACAGTAACTTGCGTCATACGCCTCTGGTGTAGGAGTAACAGAAAAAAGTGCCTTCAGAAAATATTCACACCCCTTGACTTTTTCCACATTTTGTTGTGTTACAGCCTGAATTTGCCTGAATTTAAAATTGATTACATTTAGATTTTGTCAATGGCCTACACATAATACCCAATAATGTCAAAGTGGACTGTTTTTAGAAATGGTTACAAATTTATTAAAAAATGAAAAGCTGAAATGTCATGAGTCAATAAGTATTCAACCCATAAGTTCAGGAGTAAAAGTGTGCTTAACTAGTCACATAAGTTGCATGGACTCGCTCTGTGTGCAATAATAATGTTTAACATGATTTTTGAATGACTACCTCATCTCTGTAACCCACACATACAGTGCTGTGAGAAAGTATTTGCCTTTCAAATTGTCTCTACTTTTGCATATTTTTTTATACTAAATATTAACAGATCTTCAACCAAAACCTAATATTAGATAAAGGGAACATGAATGAACAAAATACAACAATTACATATTTATTATGCAACAGGTATGCTACACCCAATGCCCTTGTGTGAAAAAGTAATTGCCCCCTTACACTTATTAACTGGTTGTTCCACCTTTAGGTGTCACTGTGGAGGAATTTTGGCCCACTCTTCCATGTGGAACTACTTTAACTTAGCAACATTTGTGGGTTTTCAAGCATCAATTGCTAGTTTCAAGTCCTACCACAACATCTCAATTGGGATTAGGTCTGGATTTTGGCCGTTTTCATGTAGTCGTGATTGTGTGCTTCGTATCATTGTCTTGCTGCATGACCCAGCTGAGCTTCAGCTCATATGCGGATGGCCTGATATTCTCCTGTAGAATTCTCTGATACAGAGCAGAATTCATATACAGGTATTACCAGTGTCCAACAGGGATCTATTATTTGTCCACTTCTCTCTTATACATGGCTCCCACTAAGCAAAATCATCTTTGAATATTGTGCCAGCTTCCACACCTATGCAGATGACATAGTTTAAAATGTATTTAGTGCTTGATCATGTTTAGATTCTAAACCCCATTGATTAGCTGTTCATATAGCATTGCCATTGTCAGAGTAAATGCTACAAATGTGAATGTTATTTGATATAAAAAACTTTATGGTTTGTGAGCTAAAGAGATTTGCGATAAAACATCATACATTTCAGGTCCGGACCTTTGTTTCAATACTTTTCTTCTGGCCCAAAATGTGTGTGCTATGTGCATTGATAGCTGTTTGTGAGAGTGATATAGGAGGACACATTCAGTGTGTGTCGCTAAGTACAGTCATTTCTGTTGGCACCTACATGGGGGCTTGTGTGGGGACGCTCACTGATTATGCGAACACGCAGACAAACAAACCCACAGGTGTTTGATTCAACACCTACCCTAAATTACACTACCACCCACTGCCTTAGTGCAGCTCTCAGCTAGCCTTTATTTGTTTGGGAGGGATCATTTCCCAGGCTTGAAATTCCTCCCACAGAGTTTTGAGATTACCTGGCTGCAGTTCCATCCCCACAGTTTTGAGATTACCTGGCTGCAGTTCCATCCCCAGAGTTTTGAGATTACCTGGCTGCAGTTCCATCCCCAGAGTTTTGAGATTACCTGGCTGCAGTTCCATCCACAGAGTTTTGAGATTACCTGGCTGCAGTTCCATCCCCAGAGTTTTGAGATTACCTGGCTGCAGTTCCATCCCCAGAGTTTTGAGATTACCTGGCTGCAGTTCCATCCCCAGAGTTTTGAGATTACCTGGCTGCAGTTCCATCCCCAGAGTTTTGAGATTACCTGGCTGCAGTTCCATCCCCAGAGTTTTGAGATTACCTGGCTGCAGTTCCATCCCACAGAGTTTTGATATTACCTGGCTGCAGTTCCATCCCCAGAGTTTTGATATTACCTGGCTGCAGTTCCATCCCCAGAGTTTTGAGATTACCTGGCTGCAGTTCCATCCCCAGAGTTTTGAGATTACCTGGCTGCAGTTCCATCCCCAGAGTTTTGAGATTACCTGGCTGCAGTTCCATCCCCAGAGTTTTGAGATTACCTGGCTGCAGTTCCATCCCCAGAGTTTTGAGATTACCTGGCTGCAGTTCCATCCCCAGAGTTTTGAGATTACCTGGCTGCAGTTCCATCCCCAGAGTTTTGATATTACCTGGCTGCAGTTCCATCCCCAGAGTTTTGATATTACCGGGCTGCTGTTCCTCCTCCAGAGTTTTGGGTTCACCTGGCTGCAGTTCCATCCCCAGAGTTTTGATATTACCTGGCTGTAGTTCCATCCCCAGAGTTTTGATATTACCTGGCTGCAGTTCCATCCCCAGAGTTTTGATATTACCTGGCTGTAGTTCCATCCCCAGAGTTTTGATATTACCTGGCTGCAGTTCCATCCCCAGAGTTTTGAGATTACCTGGCTGCAGTTCCATCCCCAGAGTTTTGATATTACCTGGCTGCAGTTCCATCTCCAGAGTTTTGATATTACCTGGCTGCAATTCCATCCCCAGAGTTTTGAGATTACCTGGCTGCAGTTCCTCCCCCAGAGTTTTGAGATTACCTGGCTGCAGTTCCTCCCCCAGAGTTTTGAGATTACTTGGCTGCTGTTCCTCCTCCAGAGTTTTGGGTTCACCTAGCTGCAATATCCCCGTCTGAATATGGGATGAACTGTGGCTCTGTTCAGACCGACAAAGGCATTGAAATGACTCAGAGGAGATTTCAGATGCTGCGATTGAATGTGTGTTTGTGCACATGTGTACTTGTGTGTGAAAGAGATCAAATGTGAAAGAGAGCGAGTATAAAAGGACAACGTGCAAACAGCTTGTACAGTTCTCTGTATTTCTGATTGTTTTGAATGAGAGACTGTGGGCAACCCTTTGAAGAGTGTGCAACTTGTTCTCCAGCTCTGCCTTTCATTTGAATTGAAAGGCTGCCGTCGAAGGTCATATCCTGTACTTTCTACATGTGCTGGCATCTATCAGCCCTATCTAAATAGACAATGAGGTCAGGCTCTTTTCAGGGGTACTAAGGAGTCGATGTCAGGCTAATGCAACCGTAAGCATTGAGACAGACGAGATACAAGTTCTCAGGTTGAAAGGCTGATTGAAAGCATGTGCCTCAAGGCTAAGAGAGATGCATTAGGATTTGTCTGAGTCCAGGCCTCGGTTCAATAGCATTTGTTTTATATCAAATACTTTAGATGTGGAGGTTGAATGTACACGTGGTGTACTCAAATCTGTGCTTTAAAACGTGACCTATGAGATGCAAACCTTCAATCCTGCGATGTCTCATGCCGAATGCCATTTGTTTTGTCAGGTACAGTAGGCATTTGTTCTTTTGACTGCTGGTGACATCTGTTTTTCCATTCTTCTGATTGAAAGATAATCAATCTCTCTCTCTTCTCTCCCATCATCTCTCTTCACCCTCTCTCCATCTTTCCCTTTTCTCCTCCTCTCTCCAGGAGCTCAGTGGCGGTCGGCCATGGATGCTACTGCTTGGCCCTTTTGCGGTCCGTGCCGGCGGCAGCCTACGTGGTGTTGGTCACGGCCCTGCGCTACCACCTCTTCATTTGGAGCGTCTTCTCACCCAAGCTGCTGTATGAGTCCATGCACACACTGCTCACCGTTGCAATTTGCCTCTTCTTCACCACCATGGAGCAGAGCCGCAGGCCCTAGGGAGCCCACGGCTCAGAGGGCTCTCAACTTTCAGGAAGGGGTTAAGGAGAAGGGCAAAGACTCATGGGTAATGGTGGTCCTGATACTGTCCTAGTTGACTTCTGGATGCCCCACTCCTACACTCTGAAGGAGAAGGTGGGAATGTACTGTCCACTGCACTGGACTTCTAGGACTGCAGCATTCACTTGGGTGGCAGGTAGCCTAATGTTTAAGAGCGTTGGGCCAGTAACCGAAAGGTTGCTGGTTTGAATCCCTGAGCAGACTAGGTGAAAGATCTGTCAGCAAGGCACTTAACCCTAATTGCTCCTGTAAGTGGCTCTGGATAAGAGTGTCTGCTAAATTAATACAAAAATGTTCAAATTCACCTTTTGGTACGCAATATCTTTTCTCAGATGGAACTTTGTCTCTTGTATGGACTAAAGCACAACTTTTTTAGTAAGATTTAGATATTTTAAGGTGGTGGGTTCTACTGAAGTCTGTTCAGGTATTTATTGAGCAGGGCTGAAAATGGGTAAAGGAGTCAATTCTATAAATTATTTCATTTGAATGTGTCAAAGCACAATCTCTTGAAATTGGATTTGTATTCCTTCCTTTTGTTGTGTTATTGTTTGTTTTGTTTATGTAGAGTAGTAAGTTTTTCTATTGACCCCCGGCTCTGTAGTGCTCTATCCCAGTAGAGTAGTAAGTTTTTCTATTGACCCCCGGCTCTGTAGTGCTCTATCCCAGTAGAGTAGTAAGTTTTTCTATTGACCCCCGGCTCTGTAGTGCTCTATCCCAGTAGAGTAGTAAGTTTTTCTATTGACCCCCGGCTCTGTAGTGCTCTATCCCAGTAGAGTAGTAAGTTCTTCTATTGACCCCCGGCTCTGTAGTGCTCTATCCCAGTAGAGTAGTACGTTTTTCTATTGACCCCCGGCTCTGTAGTGCTCTATCCCAGTAGAGTAGTAAGTTCTTCTATTGACCACCGGCTCTGTAGTGCTCTATCCCAGTAGAGTAGTAAGTTCTTCTATTGACCACCGGCTCTGTGGTGCTCTATCCCAGTAGAGTAGTAAGTTTTTCTATTGACCACCGGCTCTGTAGTGCTCTATCCCAGTAGAGTAGTAAGTTCTTCTATTGACCACCGGCTCTGTGGTGCTCTATCCCAGTAGAGTAGTAAGTTCTTCTATTGACCACCGGCTCTGTAGTGCTCTATCCCAGTAGAGTAGTACGTTTTTCTATTGACCCCCGGCTCTGTAGTGCTCTATCCCAGTAGAGTAGTAAGTTCTTCTATTGACCACCGGCTCTGTAGTGCTCTATCCCAGTAGAGTAGTAAGTTTTTCTATTGACCACCGGCTCTGTAGTGCTCTATCCCAGTAGAGTAGTAAGTTCTTCTATTGACCACCGGCTCTGTAGTGCTCTATCCCAGTAGAGTAGTAAGTTCTTCTATTGACCACCGGCTCTGTAGTGCTCTATCCCAGTTGCATTATATTTATAATAGTCCTCCATACACTTATATCAATTATATAGGTTATATAAATGATATACTGTAGATGTGTTCCAAGCTGATAGCAAGCCATACTTCCCTCCCACTTCCTGCCATAGGATACACAGGTTGTAAGCTGTTTATTTTAATTAAACATTTTTATTTAAACTTTATTCAACTATTTCATACCCTAAATTAATATGCATTCTTTTAGTTGTGTGTGTGTGTGTGTGTGTGGATATATATAGATATATATATATATGTGTGTGTATGTATAGATATATATGTGTGTGTATAGATATATATATATATATATATATATATATATATATATATATGCAGTAAAAATAGTTTTAAAAAATCCCTGTCTTAGGTCAGTTAGGATCACCACTTTATTTTAAGAATGTGAAATGTCAGAATAATAGTAGAGAGAATGATTTATTTCAGCTTTTATTTCTTTCATCACATTCCCAGTGGGTCAGAAGTTTACATACACACTCATAGTATTTGGTAGCATTGCCTTTACATTTTTTAACTTGAGTCAAACTTTTCGTGTAACTTTCCACAAGCTTCTCACAATAAATTGGGTGAATTTTGGCCCATTCCTCCTGACAGAGCTGGTGTAACTGAGTCCGGTTTGTAGGCCTCCTTGCTCGCACATGCTTTTTCAGTTCTGCCCACAACTTTTCTATAGGATTGAGGTCAGGGCTTTGTGATGGCCACTCCAATACCTTGACTTTGTTGTCCTTAAGCCGTTTTGCCACAACTTTGTAAGTATGCTTGGTGTCATTGGCATTTGGAAAACCCATTTGTGACCAAGCTTTATCTTCCTGATTGATGTCTAGAGATGTTGTTTCAATATATCCACATAATTTCCCTTCCTCATGATGCCATCTATTTTGTGAAGTACACCAGTCCCTCCTGCAGCATAGCACCCCCACAACATGATGCTGCCCCCCCCCCCCATAAAACTTCTGACCCCCTGGAATTGTGATACAGTGAAATAATCTGTCTGTAAACAATTGTTGGAAAAATTACTTGGCATGCACGAAGTAGATGTCCTCACCGACTTGCTAAAATTGTAATTTGTTAACAAGAAATTTGTGGAGTGGTTGAAAAACACATTTTAATGACTCCAACCTAAGTGTATGTAAACAGTCATTAAACTTGTTGTAGACCACTACGAGTCATTAACTGACCTAAAACAGGGAATCTTTACTAGGATTAAATGTCAGGAATTGTTCAAAACTGAGTTTAAATGTATTTGGCTAAGGTGTATGTAAACTTCCGACTTCAACTGTATGTTTATGTTAAATGTTTTACTCTGGGAATATATAGAAATGCAGTGAAAGCTTTGTGAATACAGTGGATCATTACTAGTATACAGATGACAATTGATTCACTTGGTGAATGTTGTTAATCTAAAGATAATTTGGATTCACCTGCTGTGTGGGGACAAAGCTTAATTCTTGGGTTACATTTTCCATCTATAAGCGGTTATTTTTTATAAATACATTTTTGTTTGAAGCCATATTTCACTTCTATTTCTGTATTGCTCATTTGATTTCTAATCTAAAAATGTGCTCCAATCCACAATTTGATGTCTTCCTACTTCTGCCAGACCTGTGAAACCTAATCATTGGCAATTGGGAGCCCTTGCCCTAACACGCTAATCAAATTAGATTACAAAATGAACTAATAAATTGCTGACTTAAATTAAAGTTGTTTTCTTTCATGAAGATATCCCCTAGGAAAATGTCCCTGTGAATACTGAATGCAATTCCAATGTATAAAGCGGTTAGTTAATGTGACACAATCTGATTGGTTAACTTGAAGAACTTGAACAGAGATCCATATGCTTATAAAGGACTCTCCATGTCCAATAATAACATGTCTGGTAAATAAGCATATGAAGTTGCAGATTGCAGCATGTCACACAACTTTTAATATATGATATTAGATGGGATTTATGTATGTTTTACTCACCTTAATCTAATAGCTATGTATGTGTTGTCTTAATTTTTGGGTCAAATGTGTTTTCCTTGTGTTAGCTGTGACCACTGTGATGGGCTAAGCTGCTGTATGTCTTATTTATGGCTAAATGTACAGAGATGCAGCCTTGATTCTGTAGTGGATACAATATCTGCCATTCAGTCATGCATCTTGATTGTGGAATCTCTTTAGATTGAGAAAAATGGGGGACTATTTTAGAATTTCTAGTTTAAGAAAAATGGGGGGCTATTTTAGAATTTCTAGTTTAAGAAACATCGGGGACTATTTTAGGTGATAATTACTAACATTTTGAGACAGCCAAGACCACAACAGCAATCTCTGCTTACTCATCCTCCCTCACCCAACAGGGTTTCAAAGAAGCTTT